>NW_027362054.1:4605000-5205000 GCF_039654945.1 Dendrobates tinctorius | reverse complement strand
ACATTGAAGTCTATGGGAACGCATGCGTGCGCATGGTCTTGCGCACGTTTGCAGTTTTTGCGCATGCGTTTTTGAGTTAAACAAGTCTAGAATGTTCTCTAGACAATGGAAAAAATGTCACACCTAAAAACGCATGTGCATAAAAAACGCAAACGCATGCAAAAACGCATGTAAAACGCAAGCAACGCTGCGTTTTTTTGACGCATCAGGGTGCGCATTTGTTTTGCGTTTTTCTTTGCGTTTTTTATGCGCCCGATGCGCTGCGCAAAAAAACGCTAGTGTGAAACTAGCCTAAAAGAAGCATCCCATTCATTTTTATGAATTGTGCACTTTTTGCACATATTGATGCGTTTTTTCTGCGAAAAAAACGCATCGCGTTAAAAAACGCAGCATGCTCATTAATTTCGCGGAAAAATCCGCATTTCTAGCTATTTTCTATGAGACTGAGGATGCTTCAGAAAAAAATGCATAAACGCGCGTTTTCTGGGAAGGAGTCCGGTTTTCAGTCAGGAATTTTCTGCATACGTGTGCACATACCCTCATTGTATAGTTTACTAATATGTTGAACATTCTAAATTCTAAGATGTTTTCTGCTTCAAATTTTGACTGGTCTTGTTCTCATTTCTAGGTTCGAGCTAGTGCCATTGCTCAGGATGCAGATCAGAACTATGACTATGCAAGCAACAGCGTAATACTTCATTTAGATGTGGGGGATGAGGTCTATGTAAAGTTGGATGGCGGCAAAGTCCATGGTGGGAACACAAACAAATACAGTACCTTCTCTGGGTTCATAATCTATCCTGACTGAGGAACTGGAGGAGCTGCAAACAATTTTCATGAACCCTTTCCTCACCAGAAATTTGAAGAACAATGCTCCAGTAATCTCCAGTAATCCATCACCTGCAAGACTTAACAATGTTGCTCCATATTACTGTTCCTCAGTGCTGACCTGCAGGACATATCTTAACCCCTTTCTGCTAAAAAATTGCTAGTGTGCCCAGTGACATAATGACTCATCTAACAAAGGAGAGGTCAAGGAAAGAAGTGACCACAGAAGCTTCTATTATAGGTGGCCAGAAATCAGGACTTATTTTTCTGATTTGCAGAAACGATTTATGTTTGCTGGTTATCAACCTTTCATCTTGGAGGTTATGAATAAATCGGTGTATCATCTTTTGTTGTCTTAGCAGGATGTTGGAGCATGGGATACAAAAGCTGGGGCAAATATCTCATATAATTAAGGTGAACCATCTGTGTGCATGTGTGTAATTAACTGTGTCACCTCGTATCAACATGCAGAAAACATAGAAATATATAATTGACAGACCCTTTATATAAAACAATATAGTAGTCACCAGCTGATGGAGCATCTTTCACCTAGAACATAATAAGGTCCAATATGTTTTCCAAGTGTCAAGTTGGCTGGTCAATACTTTTTCAGCTCTTAAATTAATTCTGGACAAATATCTAAATACTAATGGTGCAAACGTATTATTGCTTAACCAGAATGTAACATCAAGGTTTTATGTTTGTCAAGAGAAATATGTATCTGTATCTGCTCCTCCTGATTTTCAGAAAATAGTTCCATGTCTCACGATTCACATTCATTTTCTCGAATGCATATTCTATGATCTCCTTGCCTTGTTTCACGAACCAAAGTATACATCTGACCATCAATGTGCCAGTACAGACAAGGTACTACAGGGGTACTAAAACACAGACTATGTGGAAATGTGCTTTCTCATTAAACTCAATCTGTGTGAACTCTTCTACAGCAGAAAAAGAGCAAAAAGGTTTTGAAACCCAAATGTGTTACATAAATTTTGACATATGCTGTCTGTGTGTTGAGGAATAAATGGTTGAGCGTAATGTGCACAATGGAACCTGAGTGCCCAGTCCCACTCCTGAAAAGTGAGATAGAGAAGGAGTATGCATCAAGTATTATTTTGACTCTGGCACTGAAAGTAGTGCTGTAGCTGTGCATGCCACTGGGTTCAAGCCTCCACCTCTCTGTCCCATGTCTCTGTGTTGTGCAGCGTGAAATATTGGAGTGTTTTGTACTACTAACAATAAAACACACGTGATTCCAAACCACTTATGAGGAGTCAATGTTTCTAAGCCTAAACATTAAAGGAGTATCGAGTATCAAACACAAGTAAACAGAAAATTAAAAAAAAAAAGTTGCAGTGTTTGCCTTATACCTTTTCTTCAGCATTTTCACTGTGTCCAGTTTCCTGTAATGTGCAGTTTATTATGGTAAGGTGCCCTCATAAGTAGAGTTGAGCGACTTTGGTCGGATCGGGTTTCGTGAAACCCGAATGAAACAAAATTTGAGTCGGATGAAACCGGTCCGACTAGGGCAAAAAAAAGTCGGAGTTTCGTCTGAAACCCGACCCCAATACAAGTCAATGGGAAATAAAAGTTGGCATTGAGCGGATGACATCCATCCACTCAATGCCGGCTTTTATTACCCATTGACTTGCATTGGGGTCGGGTTTCGGATGAAACTCCGACTTTTTTTTGCCCTAGTCGGACCGGTTTCATCCGACTCAAATTTTGTTTCATTCGGGTTTCACGAAACCCGATCCGACCAAAGTCGCTCAACTCTACTCATAAGGAAACTCGTGAAAATAAGATAGCATCTCCTTCAAGAAGACGAAGAAAACAAAAATTAGAAATATGTGATTGGTGAGCTAAGTACAAATAGTGAGCAAAATGATTAATTTATGTGCAAAAAAATGTGTATGTACCTTAGTAAATGTGGGAAATATCCAAATGTTTACATTGAGCCCTTGGCATTAGAGCCAGGCTATATTGTATCAAGAGGAGAGCTCACAGAGTTTTCAAAGAAATCTACAGATTTTAGAAAATTCAGCACAGTGTAAGCTAGTGGACAAGAGTTAATAATTTTAAGTGAATTTATACTAGGATGTAATAATCTATTTAATCACTATAAGGAAAATAAAGTTGCACAAGTTATTCACTGAGCTAATGTTTCTTTTGTAAAAACATTGATTTGAATTGATTAATTAATTCTCTTATGCAGTATGGTATGTGTAGTACCAAACAAAGAAGCTCGAAGCCCTACTTGCTTCCAAAAATGAGGGTTTTTACAGTCTTGATCTTGAATTGATATGGGATTTTTTTCTTGGATTTGTTGATAATTGTCTCAGATATTCTATTCTAAAGTCCTAAATGATGCTCCTCAATCAATGCTGCCTATTTTTCATGATGGAATACCTGTCCTGTTCAAAATGTATGTAGGAAATGGTTGATGGTTTTACAGAATGAATATATGCTGTTTCACAAACTGTGGTCATCCTGGTCATGAGATCTTCCCAACATCTGTGAAAACTTCTGGAGCATCTCAGATCTTAAAGGGAATCCATCAATGTGATCAACCATTGTAAGCCATCTCTATGGGCATGCAGGTCATAGGAAGTGGAATAAAATGATAACTTTATATCTCCAATTTGATCCATGTTTCTCTTATATGTAATTACCTCTTTCAGGCAATGGGGAGGACGCTACCTGGAAGATAACTCTGCCTCCAGAGATTATTTTACATAATGGGGGAGTTACCAGTGTGAGACAAGTAGCTAAGGCTGGTTTCACATTTGCGTATCTGGGCGCAGTGTTTGATCTGCATAGATCCGCATGCGTCATGCGTACTTATCTTTAACATGGTGTACGCAGGAACATGCATTTGCATGCATTCACTTTCTAATGCGTATGCATGCGTCATTTCACGGTGTGCGGCGAGCATTTTTTTGAGGCATCAAATATGCACAGCCATACGCATGCAGATGATTGCGGATGAAGTGCGACAAAATTTGACACAGTTTGAAAGTCTGTGAGTCATTTCCTCGTCCAAATGAGCCATGTCCACGGCGATAAATCGACAGTCAGCATCTGCAATCGCCATGAGAACAATAGAAAAATATTTTTTGAAATTGAAATACTCGGATCTACTTCCAGCAGGTTTCCTAATCCGAATGTGTTTGCCCTCCATAGCCCTCAAACAGTTAGGAAAATTACAAATGTCCTGGAATTTTGCAGCATTTTCCAACCAGAGTTTCAGTTGTGGGTTGGGGGAGGAATTCCTCACGCAGAATGTCACATAAAGCACGGCAGGTGCCTCCAACAATCCCAGAAAGGGTGGACACTCCAATCTGGAATTGAAAATGTAAAGATAAGGTCTCTCCGGTAGCAAGGAATCTGCGGAACAGAAAATGGGGAAAAAAATCAGTAGATGGCTTTTATAACAATAATATCAATGACAGGTTTTTCTTTTTCAAAATTACGCACCTTATGGTCACCAACAGACGTTCCTCAGCAGGAATTGCTCAACGTAGCAGTGTGTCCTGCCTGGTGATAGATCAGACACGTTGCAGCTTTTAATCGAAGCTCTGTTCTGACATCCTCATGTAGTCTAAAAATTTCTGAGGTTTTGCACGCAGCTCGGTGTACAACGAGTGGTAGGCTCCACGGCTCTCTCGGACTTCAACAAAGGGGTGTTACCAGTTGTCTTTCTCTTCTTCTTCTTCACAAGCCACAGCAAAGGCAACAGCCAATTTCAAATCCAAATCCAGAATACAGATTGTACGAGAGTCTATATACAGAATTTCCATGAAACACGACCATTGGACGTGGCTTGTATCAAGGAAATTCTCCTGGAAAAGCATTGTCCTATCGAATGCATGTGGATAAATAATGCAAACGCATGCAAAAATGTATTCAAACGCAGCTTTTTTTTGCATCATGCGTAAGCTGCTGCGGATAAAAAAATGCTGCGTTAGCATGCATTTGCATGCGTTTTGGCATGCATTTGCACATGCAGATGATACGCTGCGCACATGTGAACTTAGCCTAACACAGAACAGAAGAAATTAAATTTGTCTTCTTGCAAACACATTTTTGCAGTTTTCTGAGGTCTGCTGTATTGCAACAATATTGCAGGACTGGCTCCTGTCAGATGGAAGCTGAAGCTAAGGAACCTGCAGATGTGTCAGGTATAATCACATACAGCTCTGCAGTAAGATCAGGAGAGCAGAGAGCGGACATTACACATCATACTGGTAAGTCCCCTTTGTGAAAAAAAAAAGCTCTGGAGGCAGAGTTATCGTTCAGGCAACATCCTCCCCATAGCCTGGAAAGAGATCATTTACATAAAAGAAAAATGTAGATTTCCCTGCAATAAGACAACAAATCGCAGATATCAAGTTGTCCCCATAGCTTGGAAGAGGTAGTTTACATAAAGTGATAAAATATTATTTATGCACAACAATTCATCTGATATGAGACACAAAGCGATGACTTGATGACAGATTCCCTTTAATCATCCTTACACAGTAGTCACAATTTTTTCAGTTTTCAGCTACTACAATCCATACATGGAAATATCAATAAATTAGATAAATAAACAGATTGTGACAGATACTTTTTGATTTATTGTTGATATCAAGTGTCCTATTGTATAACTGTATCTCTATAATATCTTACGTAACATATTAGTAAATATGTTAGCGTATATGCACTATATGTTAGATAGGTTTCTTTAATTTGTAAATTCTCTCAAACCTTCTATACAACTGTCCTTATTCTACTCCTTTAATCTCTTTACACTAAAGTCTGTATTCACATTACCGACTTGTCCAAATTTTACAGTTATGACATGCGTCATATTATGTGTTAATAACTCTGGAACGTTTCAACATATCCCACTGATTCTGAGACTGTTTTTTCGTGACAAGTTGTAATTCATGTTAGTGGTAAATTTTGGTCGGTTTGACCAAAAAATTTGAAAATTTGGCAATTTTCAGATTTTGCATTTTTATGCGCTTAACCCATCTCTGACAGCTGACGTACTATCCAGTCCATGTGCCCCGGCACAATTATACCATGGGCGGGATAGTATGTTATGGCGATCGGCTGCGCTCACGGGGGGGAGCTTGGCTGGGTGTCAGCTGATTCTCACAGCTGACACCCGGCACTAAGTGCTAGGAACAGTCGCAGACCGCTCCCGGCACTTTAACCCCTGGAAAACTGCGATCAAACAAAATCACAGCATTCCGATGCCGGCAGAGGGGCTGACAGCCCCTCTGCATTTGGATCGGAGTCCTTGTAAGGACGGGAGCTTTACAGGGGCACGACAGGGAAGAATAGATATCCTCTTTCCCCCCTTTAAGGGAATAGTAATAGGCACATTTTCTGCTCCGGTGACGCCTGCTACGGGAGAAGCATATGTGGTGAGACAAAACCATTTTTTAATTGAGCACTTTATGTCATGTTTTTTTGTGTGTCACTGTTGTGGAAATCCAGAATTGATTTTAAGAGTTGCTAATAAAGGTTCGTTTTTATCTTTGTTTAGATAGGACCCCCATAGCTATACTGTACCAAAAACTATTTTTTGCAATAAAAAGCGTCTTTTAGCGTGTGACAGCTGCCAAACATAAAACCCCGCTATAACGCCTCTTTCACATGTCCTGATATTTCCGGTACCTGAGATGTCAGTGTCCGCGTGTGTAATACTTGCGGTACACGTGTGGCAAGTGTGTTGTATAAGTACCACACAGACGTGCAACAGGGAAGAAGCATTGCAGTAAGCGTAGCTCCCCGGCGCCGGCAGCTGAACGGGGCTCTCGTCATTCTCCCCTGCTCTGCCGGCGATCGGCGCTAGGAGGGGAGAATGATGAGAGTTACATTTAACCCCTTAATGCCTGCTGATACAAATTTTAACTGCGGCAAATGAGAGTACTTAAACCACAGAGCTGATTTTTAATGGCGCTGAGGTTTAAGGTTATAGCGCTTCCAAACGTCGGAATTTCTCCAGGGTCTTGGCTGCCAGGGGTAGCCGAGACCCCAGAGAACATGATTTGGGTCAGTTTTTACCGACCCCAGTGTTGTGATCGCCGTTATTAACGGTTAATGGCGACCGCAAAAAAAGGCCGATTTTCCATTTAATTTCTCTATTTCTCTCTCCTCTGATGTGATCGCACATCAGAGGAGAGAGAAATAGGGTCCTCCGGTCCCCTGATCACCCCCCCGGTACATCGGTTGTCCCTGCATGCCCCCTTGAAGTCCCCCCGGGCCGCTGGCTTCTTCTTCCAGGAGAAAATGATGGGCGCATGCGCAGTGCGCCCGCTGAGACCTGCCTGCCGGCACCCAGCAACAACAAGAGATTTTTTTCCTATTGATTAATTTTGATCACTGTGATAGATCTGTGATAAGACCTCATGAGTGGACATGGATGACAGACCTATGTAACATCCTCCAAAACTTTGAAGACTCCACCAAGATGTCACCATCCCACTTCTCTGTGTTCTGAAACACTCTCTGCTCACAATCAAAGAGGATGCATTTCAGGCAGACAGGGCTGCCACTAGGAATTTCGGGGCCCCATACTGGTAAAATTTTCGGGGCCCCCTTGAGACTCCGCCCAGGCTCCACCCCAGCCCCGCCTCCATCCCTCAAACTGTCCAAAGTCCCACCGCTTTCTCTTGGAAAAACTCCACTTCTCACCAATCACACATTAACAGTTCCCATCACCAGATCACACATATAGCCGGCAGCTTTTGTTTTGGCTAAAAGATTTTTTAAGCCGCCACCATTACACGGTAGACTCTTTTGGCCGTGCCCTAATCTACTGTAACCTATTAAATATTTGTTAAAATATGTCTTACAATTTAGTTTTTTTTATTTTTCAATTTTTAAAATGACCAATAATATCATATACAAGGGAAAAATACCACCGTACCGTGTCCAGATCACATAGTGACCTATAATACCACACACAAGGAACAAATACTGCCAGACCAAGACCAGAATACATATTACCACCACAGTGACCGAATAATACCACATACAAGGAACACCACCGCACCATGACCAGACCACATATTACCACCACAGTGACTGAATACTACAATACTGATCAGTAGAGCTGAGCGACTTTTGGTTTTTTAGGGTCGCGTTTCGTTTCGTGAAACCCGACTTTTCCAAAAGTCGGGTCGAGCAAGATCGTCCGATTATAGGGAAAAGTCGGGGCGTCCCGAAACACGAAACCCAATGTAAGTCAATGGGGAATAAAAGTCGGCAGTGAGAGGAGGATAGGAAACACACCTACAGTGCCCATTTGAATGCCAAAAGCATCAATTCTTCTTACTTAAGCTTGTCAACCTTAATTAACTTCATAATACAAGTTACGCACTGAAAAATGGGGGTTATTTGGCTAAAGTTGTGGGGGGGTAGGGCTGGCTCCAGGTTTTCATGTGCCCTGGGTGAAAGAGCGCCCCTTTAACACATACCACAACTCATCATGCTCCGATACGGCAGAGAAATAGCGGTATAGTACAATGAAAAATACTTCACTTTTTACATCTCATGACGAGGCCCATCTATTTCTCCATACAGAATCATTGGTCCCATATAATGTTTGAAACAGTATATGATGAGCTCCACATAATGCTACAGTATATGTTGGTCCCCATGGATGAAGCTCCACTGTCTTATGGGCCCAAATAATGCTCCAAACATAATGGGCCCCATTTCTAATGCTCTAGTGTATAATGGGCCCTGTAAATGCTGCTCCAGTGTCTGATGTCCACCTTTGGAATGTTCCAGTGTATGGTGGTCACCATCTATCATTCTCCAGAGTATAGTGCTCCCCAAAAATTGCTGTCCCAACATTGAAAACAATCAAATAAGTCTACTCGCTAGGGAATCCCTGTACTTGTCTGGACTCCTCGTCGTCCCCATCTTCCATCTCACTGCACAGTATTTCAACTTTGCAAGTGCTGTGATCCTGAGCAAGCAGGGGGGGGGCCCACTCGTTGGCGACGGCACTGGCACAGGGCCCCTGATAGTACGGTGGTGTGTCTGATGGCGGGTGGGCCGAAGCTGCACTTTCATCTGCAGCTTCCTCTTTGTCACCGTGTAAGATGGAACTGTATATGGGAAGGGTAACCTGAGTTTCATCAGGGTCAGATTCAGGCCGTGTAGCGTGCGAGGGGAATGTAGTGGTCTGGGTCAATGTACCAGCAGATTCATCGAGCAGTGGCTGGGCATCAGTGCACTTGTGTCGCCCCCAGGAGTACGGTCGCCACAGTGGCATTACCTTCTTCCTAGGGAGTGTGATGTCATGCTTGGGAGCAACGAACGATCTCTCTAGCAGGTTAACTGATTGGGCGGCGTTATTCCCACGAGTCATGACCCTCCAAACAGCGTTCATGAAGGCAAAGTGTTTGTTTTACGTGGGCAGTATGGTTGCAAAGCTGAACCTTAAAGGAATGTCCAGAAGGGCACCACCAGGAGTGGAGCCTACGGTTAAATTCGACTCCACCTGGGAAACCTCAACCATGCCAGCTACAGAACAGATGCACACATTGCAAGCTTAATTCCGTTAACGAACGAGACTCCGTCATGCCCCGCGGTCCGAGTCCGGCTTACTAGAGGGACACGTGAGGCTCTGGCACATGAGATTGGCCAATAACTGGTGTGTCATTCCATTACATGTCCGTGGCTGCATGTGCGCTACACTGAAAAGGCCAGCGTTTGTCGCTTACAGGTGCAGATAACCCGCTGAACAACGTTAGTGATGGGGATCACTGATGACAATTATTACCCGCGAACAATGATTTCCCAGTAAGTGCAGGTCAACCGCAGTTCCGGAATTAGGCCTAACCGTCATTCCTGAAAAAATGAAAAACTTACGTGTGCAAACCACAGGTGCTGTAGCTTGCTTAACAGCTCGCCAGCCATTCTCACGCCCAGTATGGATTGCACGTGATTGCACAAAGGTTAGAAAGGGTACCGTATCCCCGGATAACATGTATGGATAGCGTACACATTCAAAATATATGTCTGTACATCAGGAGGCAGGCTCAGACGGTGTTAGGCCCAGTATGGATTGCACGTGATTGCACAAAGGTTATAAAGGGTACCGTATCCCCGGATAACATGTATGGATAGCGTACACATTCAAAATATATGTCTTTACATCAGGAGGCAGGCTCAGACGGTGTTAGGCCCAGTATGGATTGCACGTGATTGCACAAAGGTTAGAAAGGGTACCGTATCCCCGGATAACATGTATGGATAGCGTACACATTCAAAATATATGTCTGTACATCAGGAGGCAGGCTCAGACGGTGTCAGGCACAGTATGGATTTGACGGCCCAGATTACACAGCGGAGGAGCAGGGAGAGGTAAAGATTGCAAATGCTGGGGCCCTGCCCAAGCAAGGGGGGCCCACTCGTGGGCGTCGGTACTGGCACTGGGCCCCTCATAGTACGGCGGTGTGTCTGACGGCGGGTGTGCACCACCACCGTCAGAGACACTTGATTGCACTATGAGGGACCCTGTGCCAGTGCCCGCACCCAAGAGTCGGCCTACCCACCTGTCCAGGGCAACGGCACTCGCACGGTGTCGTGCGCTAGGTGGTGACCCCGGCCATGGGGGGGGAGGCAGCACAGTTAGGGAGTTTTAGAAAGTGGCATATGTTGATGTTGGACATTCAGCTGATGCAAAAGGCGAAATAGGTGAAGTCCCAGGAAGAGGTGGACCAAAGCAAGCCATTTTTCTGTCACCCTATGTGTCATCAGGGGAAGGTGGGACAAAATCCTTGGAAACCCATGCATGGTTCATTTTAATGAAGGTTAGATCATCCACATTTTGGGTTGACAGACGGGTCCTTTTTACTGTCAGGATTGATCCAGCTGCACTGAAGACTCTTTCCGATAGCACACTTGCAGCTGGGCAAGCGAGCTCCTGTAAGGCATATTGGGCCAATTCAGGCCAGGTGTCCAGTTTAGCGGCCCAATAGTCAAAGGGGAATGACCTGTGTGGGAGAACATCGATATGGGAGGAAAAGTAGTTTGTAACCATAGTTGACAACTGCTGTCTCCTGTCACTTTCCATCGATGCAGTATTACTAGTTGTGTGAGCGGTATTTGAAAAATCAGTCCACAACATTGTCATGAAACCCCTGTCTCCAATGCCACTTCTGCTGTGTGCACCACGAACACCTCTGCCAAGCTGCCCCCAGCCCGTACGGCTCGTGTGAGAACCATCACCGCTGCTGTGTGCTGGGAATGCCTCAAGCAACCGATTTACCAGAGTTGCTTGTTTATTAGCCAATATTAGGTCAAGGTTCTCCTGTGGCATGATGTTTTGTAATTTGCCTTTATAGCGTGGATCCAGGATGCTGGCCAACCAGTAGTCGTCATCGTTCATCATTTTGGCAATGCGTGGGTCCCTTTTTAGGATCTGCAAGGCATAATCTGACATGTGGGCCAATGTTCCCGGTGTCAATGATGCACTGCGAGTGCTGGTTGGAGGAGCACTTTCTGGCAAATCCACATCCCTCCAGTCACGCACAAACCCTGTACCAGACCTTGCCACGCCAACATTTTCACTTGCCCCACGAGATGCATCCTCCTCCCCTAAGTAATCATCCCCATCATCATCCTCCTCCTCCTCTTCTTCCTCCACCTCGTCCAGGAGAGGTCCCTGAGCAGACAATGGCTGAATGTCATCAAGGATTCCCTCCTCCTCTTCCTCCTCATCAACATTGGCTGCAGACGCCTGCTCCTTAAGGTGCGTCAAAGTTTGCATGAGCAGACGCATAAGTGGGATGCTCATGCTTAGGATGGCGTCGTCTGCGCTTACCAGCCGTGTGCATTCCTCAAAACACTGAAGGACTTTACAGAGGTCTTTCAGCTTCGACCACTGCACACCTGTCAACTCCATGTCTGCTCTCAAAGTGCCTGGCCGTGTATCCTCCCACAAATGCATTATGGCCTGCCTCTGCTCGCACAGCCACTCCACCATGTGCAGGGTGGAGTTCCACCTTGTTGCAATGTCGATAATGAGGCGGTGGTTGGGAAGGTGGAGCAATCGCTGCAGCTTCTGCATACGAACGGAGTGTACAGGCGACCGGCGGATGTGCGCGCACAGTCTTCGCACCTTCTGGAGCAGGGCTGTTAACTCCGGATAATTTTTGAGGAAGCACTGCACCACCAGGTTCAAGGTGTGAGCCAAGCAAGGTATATGGCTGAGTTTTGAAAGGGCTATGGCTGCCACAAAATTACGGCCGTTATCACTAACTACCTTGCCTGCCTCAAGATGTACACTGCCCAGCCATGACTCAGTTTGTCGCTTCAAGTACTCGGCCAGCACCTCGGCGGTGTGTCTGTTGCCCAAAAACATCATCTGCAACACAGCCTGCTGAAGCTTTCCACTAGCTGCTCGATAGGGGGACACATCGTGTGCAACAGTGGCAGCTGCAGATGGAGTGCTCGTACGACTGCGCTCTGTGGACGAGCTTTCGCTTCTGGAGGAGGAGGAGGGTCGAACGCCTACAGCCAACTGTTTCCTATACCGTGGGCTAGGCAGCACTGTCCCACCACCGCTGTCCCCTGTGGACCCTGCATCCACCACATTAACCCAGTGCGCAGTGATGGACACGTAACGGCCCTGGCCATGCCGACTGGACCATGCATCAGTTGTGAGGTGCACCTTTCCGCTCACTGACTGCTTGAGTGCATGGACAATGCGGTCTTTCACATGATGGTGGAGGGCTGGGATGGCTTTGCGAGAGAAGAAGTGGCGACTGGGTAGGTCATAGTGTGGTACTGCATAGGCCATGAGTTCACGGAAAGCTGTGCTTTCCACCAACCGAAAGGGCATCATCTCAAACGAGATTAGTTTGGCAATGTGGGCGTTCAAACCCAGTGTACGCGGATGAGAGACTGAGTACTTTCTTGACCTACTCATAGTGTCTGGGAGGGTGAGCTGGACTTGAGAGCTGCATATGGTGGAAGTAGCGGTGGACAGGGCGGACTGAGAGAGGGTTGATGATGGTGATGGAGTTGGTGTTCTTTCTGATGGCCTAGAATCAGTCTTTCGTTGATATAACAGTGGGATTCCCTGACTGCTGTGGCCTTGCAACGACACCTCAACATTTGCTGCTGTGCTAACCAGTGGGCTTACAGTGGGGGAAACAATGTAGCGTTGCTGACTACCTTCGTTGTGATCAGTTGCACATGTGGCACTTGAGGTTTGGTGTTGTGTCCACGCTTGCAAGTGCATGCTGGTTAAATGTCTAAGCATGCAACTGGTATTCAAATTTTTCAGATTTTTCCCTCGGCTAAAGGTCTTTGCGCACTTCTTACAGATAACCTTGGCCTGATCATGAGGATTTTGGTCAAAAAAGTGCCACACTGCACTCTTCCTACTTTGGCAGACATTTTGCGGCCTAGCACGCTGTGATCTTTTGACCCTCTGGACAAGCTGTCCAGCAACTCTTTTGATGTTTGGAACCTGTCTTTGGAGTGCTCCGGGCCTGCCAGATAACAGCTGTTGCGATGTCGATGTCTGCTGTGGATGCTCCTCATCTGAGCTATTGGAAGCAGCACCCTCTTCCCCCAATGGATGCCAATCTGGGTCAACAACTGGGTCATCCATCACCTCCTCTTCTATGTCATGTGCACCTTCCTCTGTGTCACCGTGTATGGTGGTATAGTGTGCGGGAAGGGGCACCTGAGTCTCATCAGGGTCAGAATCTGGCTCTGTACACTGCGAGGACAATGTAGTGCTCTGAGTGAATGTACCAGCAGAATCATCCATCAGCGGCTGTGCATCAGTGCACTCCATGTCAGATTCATCTTGGCCTGGGTAATTCACCATTTGACTTGATAATCCAGGCATGGTATGTGAAAACAGCTCCATGGAGTAATCAGTAGTATGGCCTGCGTCATCCTTCAATCTTGGTTGGGGTGAAGGACACAAGGAAAGGTGTGGTTCAAGAACATGAGCCTCCAATGACGACTCAGTGCTTTTACTTTTTACAACTGAAGAAGAGGAGGCGATAGAGCTGGAGGCTGAGTCACCAATGTAAGACAAAACTTTTTCCTGATGCTCTGGCTTTAAAAGCGGTTTGCCAACTCCTAGAAAACTAAGCCTTCGAGGCCTTATGTAGCCAGACGATGACGCAGGCTCAACACCTCCTGCATTCGGTCCTATTTTGCTCTTGCCACTGCCATCAGATCCACCACCAACACCATCATTACCAGCTGCCAACCCCCGCCCAATTCCACGGCCTCTTCCACCAGCCTTCCTCATTTTTGGTAGAAATGTAGACAAAATCCAACAAACTATATAGTAATGTAAAACAAGGTACAAGGTGTCTATAGGACAGGGGAGATTTTGAATTTCTGCAGACACTTGTGGACACTGGACACTTTTGGATTGTGTGAGGCCCACTGATATCTGAGCGCTATGTGACAGGCTCGATGGCACAGCTGTGACCAAAGTGACTAGAGGATAAGGGAGATTTTGAATTTCTGCAGACACTTGTGGACACTGGACACTTTTGGATTGTGTGAGGCCCAATGAATATCTGAGCGCTATGTGACAGGTTCGATGGCACAGCTGTGACCAAAGTGACTAGAGGATAAAGGAGATTTTGAATTTCTGCACACACTTGTGGACACTGGACACTTTTGGATTGTGTGAGGCCCAATGAATATCTGAGCGCTATGTGACAGGCTCGATGGCACAGCTGTGACAAAAGTGACGAGAGGATAAGGGAGATTTTGAATTTCTGCAGACACTTGTGGACACTGGACACTTTTGGATTGTGTGAGGCCCACTGATATCTGAGCGCTATGTCACAGGCTCGATGGCACAGCTGTGACAAAAGTGACGAGAGGATAAGGGAGATTTTGAATTTCTGCACACACTTGTGGACACTGGACACTTTTGGATTGTGTGAGGCCCACTGATATCTGAGCGCTATGTGACAGGCTCGATGGCACAGCTGTGACCAAAGTGACTAGAGGATAAGGGAGATTTTGAATTTCTGCAGACACTTGTGGACACTGGACACTTTTGGATTGTGTGAGGCCCACTGATATCTGAGCGCTATGTCACAGGCTCGATGGCACAGCTGTGACAAAAGTGAAGAGAGGATAAGGGAGATTTTGAATTTCTGCACACACTTGTGGACACTGGACACTTTTGGATTGTGTGAGGCCCAATGAATATCTGAGCGCTATGTGACAGGCTCGATGGCACAGCTGTGACCAAAGTGACTAGAGGATAAGGGAGATTTTGAATTTCTGCAGACACTTGTGGACACTGGACACTTTTGGATTGTGTGAGGCCCAATGAATATCTGAGCGCTATGTGACAGGCTTGATGGCACAGCTGTGACCAAAGTGACTAGAGGATAAAGGAGATTTTGAATTTTTGCACACACTTGTGGACACTGGACACTTTTGGATTGTGTGAGGCCCAATGAATATCTGAGCGCTATGTGACAGGCTCGATGGCACAGCTGTGACCAAAGTGACTAGAGGATAAGGGAGATTTTGAATTTCTGCAGACACTTGTGGACACTGGACACTTTTGGATTGTGTGAGGCCCAATGAATATCTGAGCGCTATGTGACAGGCTCGATGGCACAGCTGTGACCAAAGTGACTAGAGGATAAAGGAGATTTTGAATTTCTGCACACACTTGTGGACACTGGACACTTTTGGATTGTGTGAGGCCCAATGAATATCTGAGCGCTATGTGACAGGCTCGATGGCACAGCTGTGACCAAAGTGACTAGAGGATAAGGGAGATTTTGAATTTCTGCAGACACTTGTGGACACTGGACACTTTTGGATTGTGTGAGGCCCAATGAATATCTGAGCGCTATGTGACAGGCTCGATGGCCCAGCTGTGACCAAAGTGACTAGAGGATAAAGGAGATTTTGAATTTCTGCACACACTTGTGGACACTGGACACTTTTGGATTGTGTGAGGCCCAATGAATATCTGAGCACTATGTGACAGGCTCGATGGCACAGCTGTGACCAAAGTGACTAGAGGATAAGGGAGATTTTGAATTTCTGCAGACACTTGTGGACACTGGACACTTTTGGATTGTGTGAGGCCCAATGAATATCTGAGCGCTATGTGACAGGCTCGATGGCACAGCTGTGACCAAAGTGACTAGAGGATAAAGGAGATTTTGAATTTCTGCACACACTTGTGGACACTGGACACTTTTGGATTGTGTGAGGCCCAATGAATATCTGAGCGCTATGTGACAGGCTCGATGGCACAGCTGTGACCAAAGTGACTAGAGGATAAGGGAGATTTTGAATTTCTGCAGACACTTGTGGACACTGGACACTTTTGGATTGTGTGAGGCCCAATGAATATCTGAGCGCTATGTGACAGGCTCGATGGCACAGCTGTGACCAAAGTGACTAGAGGATAAATGAGATTTTGAATTTCTGCAGACACTTGTGGACACTGGACACTTTTGGATTGTGTGAGGCCCAATGAATATCTGAGCGCTATGTGACAGGCTCGATGGCACAGCTGTGACCAAAGTGACTAGAGGATAAGGGAGATTTTGAATTTCTGCAGACACTTGTGGACACTGGACACTTTTGGATTGTGTGAGGCCCAATGAATATCTGAGCGCTATGTGACAGGCTCGATGGCACAGCTGTGACAAAAGTGACGAGAGGATAAGGGAGATTTTGAATTTCTGCAGACACTTGTGGACACTGGACACTTTTGGATTGTGTGAGGCCCACTGATATCTGAGCGCTATGTCACAGGCTCGATGGCACAGCTGTGGCAAAAGTGACGCGAGGATAAGGGAGATTTTGAATTTCTGCACACACTTGTGGACACTGGACACTTTTGGATTGTGTGAGGCCCAATGAATATCTGAGCGCTATGTGACAGGCTCGATGGCACAGCTGTGACCAAAGTGACTAGAGGATAAGGGAGATTTTGAATTTCTGCAGACACTTGTGGACACTGGACACTTTTGGATTGTGTGAGGCCCACTGATATCTGAGCGCTATGTGACAGGCTCGATGGCACAGCTGTGACAAAAGTGACGAGAGGATAAGGGAGATTTTGAATTTCTGCAGACACTTGTGGATACTGGACACTTTTGGATTGTGTGAGGGCCACTGATATCTGAGCGCTATGTCACAGGCTCGATGGCACAGCTGTGACAAAAGTGACTAGAGGATAAGGGAGATTTTGAATTTCTGCAGACACTTGTGGACACTGAACACTTTTGGATTGTGTGAGGGCCACTGATATCTGAGCGCTATGTCACAGGCTCGATGGCACAGCTGTGACAAAAGTGACGAGAGGATAAGGGAGATTTTGAATTTCTGCAGACACTTGTGGACACTGGACACTTTTGGATTGTGTGAGGCCCACTGATATCTGAGCGCTATGTCACAGGCTCGATGGCACAGCTGTGACAAAAGTGACTAGAGGATAAGGGAGATTGGATTGCTTTTAAAAAAGCAGTTTGCAGAGCAGTGGGTAAACAGCAATGCCAGCCTGTCAGGAAGCCTTAAAAGGCAGCCCAACAACCAACACCACTGATACACCACAATATAGCCTCCCCTTGCACTGCACACACAGTGACTGGTGTGTTGTGCAGGCCAAATCGCTAGCAGCAGAAGCAGTTTTTTTTTCTTCTCAGCAGGACAAAAAAAAAAAATTGGGATTGCTTTTAAAAAAGCAGTTTGCGGAGCAGTGGGTAAACAGCAATGCAGGAATGTCAGGAAGCCTTAGAAGGCAGCCCAACAACCAACACCACTGATACACCACTATATAGCCTCCCCTTGCACTGCACACACAGTGACTGGTGTGTTGTACAGGCCAAATCGCTAGCAGCAGAAGCAGTTTTTTTTTCTTCTCAGCAGGACAAAAAAAAAAATTGGGATTGCTTTTAAAAAAGCAGTTTGCGGAGCAGTGGGTAAACAGCAATGCAGGAATGTCAGGAAGCCTTAGAAGGCAGCCCAACAACCAACACCACTGATACACCACTATATAGCCTCCCCTTGCACTGCACACACAGTGACTGGTGTGTTGTGCAGGCCAAATCGCTAGCAGCAGAAGCAGTTTTTTTGTCTTCTTCCCTGCCTAACGCTCTCCCTACAGAATCAGCAGCAACCTCTCCCTATACTGAGATCGGCAGAAGTAAGATGGCGGTCGGCGTGCACACCCTTTTATACCCCCTGTGACGCCCACCAAAGCAAGCCAATCACTTGCATGCCCTTCTGAAAGATGGTGGTGACCCCTGCCTATGTCATCACGTTGCCCACAGTGTCCGTGGATCCTGATTGGCTGAAAAAGAGCGCAAAACAAACTTTTGAAACACGACTTTGGCGCGTAAGTCGCCGACCTCGTGGCCGACCTCATCCTAGGGTCGGGTTTCGTTTCATGAACCCCGACTTTGCCAAAAGTCGGCGACTTTTGAAATTTTTCGACCCGTTTCGCTCAACTCTACTGATCAGTAATAAAAAATAACACGATACTATCACCATATGTGCCATTATACACAGGAGATCTGTACTTAGTATGCAGTGTCAGTGTACAGGTAATACAGTGATCAATGACATTATACACAGGACCTCTATACAGTGTATAGTGTCGGTGTATAGGCAACACACTAACTCACCAGTGAAGTCTCTAGGTGAAGTCCTTCATCTTTGTTTTTCATCTTTCATCCAGCACAGATCGCCATCACGTCTTCCAGCCAGGGCTTGTCTCTGCAGGAAATAACACAGGTACCTAGTTCGGCTTGCAGAACATATTACTTATTTTTCCCAACTTCTACATTACATCACATGAAGAAAAAAAGGCAACATAGTGTCACTCTACACAGTAACAGGACCGCCCCCCCATTTAAAACAGTATACTCAAAAAATAAAATAAATACATCACTGAAGTAATAATATCCCTTAATTAGACCCTGTGGTAATAATATCCCCCATCCTAGCCCCCATGTGTCTCATTCCTGGCTTCAGCCATACGTTCTCCCATCCTGCCCTCATATGTATCTATTCTGCCCCATATGATCTCCCCATCCTGCCCCATCTGTCTCCACCGTATCCATCCTGCCCCATGATCCTGCATGATCTGTCTCCAACCCTGCCCCATCTGTCTCCAATCCTGCCCCCAGTGTCTCCAGTCATGCCCCATGTCTTTGATCCTGCCCCCTGTGTCTCCAATCATACCCTGTATCTCCAATCATGCCCCGTATCTCATTCTGCCCCTTCCTGTGTCTCACTGTCACATTCGGCCCCCATGTCCATTCAGCCCCCTCCTGTGTCTCACTGTTACATTCTGCCCCATTGTGTCAAGCATTCTGCCCCATCGTCACCAGCATTCTGCCCCCATCATGTCCAGCATTCTGCCCCCATCGTGTCCAGCAATCTGCCCCATCGTGTCCAGCAATCTGCCCCATCGTGCCCAGCATTCTACCCCTATCATGACCAGAAATCTGCCCCATCGTGTCCAGCAATCTGCCCCATCGTGCCCAGCATTCTGCCCCATCGTGCCCAGCATTCTGCCCTCATCATGACCAGCAATCTGCCCCATCGTGTCCAGCAATCTGCCCCCATCATGACCAGCAATCTGCCCCATCGTGTCCAGCAATCTGCCCCATCATGTCCAGCATTCTGCCCCCATCATGACCAGCAATCTGCCCCATCATGTCCAGCAATCTGCCCCATCATGACCAGCAGTCTGCCCCATCGTGTCCAGCAATCTGCCCCATCGTGCCCAGCATTCTGCCCCATGTCCAGCATTCTGCTTCTGCCCCATGTCCAGCATTCTGCCCCAGACCCCCAGCGTCCAGCATTCTGCCCCCATCTCACAGTCTGCCCCGGGCCCCCCAGATCGCCGCTCTCAAAAAAAAATTTCTTGTTACCTGGCCGGCGGCCGCACTCCAGCGGCGAGGCTTTGTCCCTCTCCCAGTCCCACGTGGCACACACTGACCGAATGAAGAAGTGGAGCAGAGCAGTGTGTGATGTCAGGTGAGAGCGGCACAGTGGCTGGACCTTTGTGCAGGGGGGATTGCAGCGCTGGTTGGACCATGGTGCAGGGGGGCCTGCCCGGGGGGCCTGGCAGGCGCTGGGTATTCATTTAAAATAAAGCTGCAGATGCCTGAATAAAATGTAGGGGGGCCCTAGCGCGGACCGGGCTGCCAGCATGGTCGGGCCCCCCTAATCACCGGGCCCCATACACATGTAAGGGCTGTCATGCCCTGATGGTGGCACTGCAGGCAGAGCACGATGAGATGGAGCAAGGAGACATACATGGTGATTACACCCAACCCAGCCTCATGTCATCCCAATGTGGATTGGGTGACAATGTGGAAGAGGAGGAGGAAAAACAGGAGCTAGTTTCATGGATTATAGAGGGTACTACTTGCACAACTGTCATACCGTCTGTTTAGCGTGGATGGCCTGAGGACAGGGAGGAGGAGGAAGAGGAGGAGGAGAGCATGATCAGTCATTCTCTTGGTGAGGACACGGAAATCTTGCCTGTTAGCAGTCTAGCATGCATGGCTGAGTTTATGTTACCCTGCCGTTCCCGTGACCCTCACGTTCTCCAAAGTTTGGGTGACAATCGTTACTGGTTGGTGACACTTCTAGACCCACACTACTGGATAGATAGAACTTTCTATCTCTTATTCCCAACACAGACAGGTATACTAAAATGGGGCAGTACCAGAAGGCCCAGGTTGCAGAATTATTCAAAAAGTTCCTATTTGAAAACGCTGGCGGCAGAGGTCACAGTTCATTGGACAACCAAGGAATACAGGTGAGATAAACACAACTCCAATCCAGCAGAGGCAGGGGAACACTGACAAAGTTCTGAGAGAGTTTTCTCAGACCCTCCCATTGCACACGCCCTGAGGCACGGGGTACTCTCACAAGGAGTGCAAAGTTTGGGAAGATGCTGAGGGAGTACCTTGCTGACCGTACCAACATCCTCCATGATTCCTCTGTGCCTTATAAATATTGGGTATCCAAGCTGGACACGTGGCATGAACTGGCTCTCTACGCCGTGGAGGTCCTGGCCTGCCCTGCTGCTAGCGTTTTGTCAAAGCGGGTTTTTAGTGCCGCTGGTGGAATTATAGCTGTTAAGCGCATCTGCTTGTCAACTGAAAATGCTGACATGCTGACTCTTACAAAAATGAACAAGGGTTGGATTGGGCCAGACTTCTCTACACCACCGAATGATAGCAGCGTGACATAAACTAAAAAACTAAAATCCAGTGTCTTTTTGGGAGGTCTATTCCCATGCATCTCTTCACATCCACACATGGGTATACGCTTCCTGATTTTGGCTACTTGCTGTTTTTCTCCTCCTTCTCATCCTCAACCTCCACCACCATATCACCAGGGTGACCGTGGTCCGTGATGCAACACCCACATAATTTTTTTAAAGGGTGTTTATGATGTCTGTAAAAAAAAATTGGTATACTGTATGTTCATGTATACCCCCAGGGGTAAATGTTTGTCAGCCCATACACTTAGTGCACGGGCATTACAAGTATAGGAGACCTCCTTTCTAATGGGAACATGTTTTTAACGAGGCCCTCCTCCACGTCTCTTCCAAGGGACATTGGAGTGCCTCCAAATTTTTGGCAGCCCTTGCATTCACTGCATAGGCAAACACTATGTGAGACCCACTTCCTAATAATGGGAACATTTTTTCATGAGGCCCTCCTCTACGTCTCTTCAAAGGGGTATTGGGGTGCATCCAAATTTTGGGCAGCTCTGCCACTCACTGCATATGCACTAACAGTATGGGAGATCCACTGTTTAATAATGGGAACAACAAAGCATAGCCGGCTGATGGCTCTCTAAGAATAGTGAGGGCCGACTCCTGGCCCATTAAGAATAGTAAAGGCTGCCTGATGACCCAATAAAAATAGGCTTTGTCCCTCCTTCATAAGTGAAACAGGATGTGTCTGATGATGTGTCATACACCACATGGCCAGATAAGGTTGTAAAATGTTAAAATGACATTTCCCAGTGAATGCATTTGTCTTGGTTGAAAGCAATGCTAAAGTTCAAAAACAATTCAAAGATGCTAAGTGTGAACAAAGCCCAGGTGTGGAGGAGCATTGTTGATTTTGGTTATTTATTTTGTCTCATATGCAAGTCATTACAATGATGTCCCTTAACATAATTCCCAGGAAAATCCATTTTGGTTTCATTTTTGTATGTTTTATTGTGAGTCTGTAAAAGTGGCGTAAGACTCTGACAACATTGTTCACAGCAGTGACCTGGGAGTCAGAAATGCTTCCAGGGGTCTTCCCCATGCTGTTCCCATTTCATTTGAGCACTGTTCCCATCGATTTCCGCAATTTCTAGTCCCTCTGCAGACTGCTGGGGGGACCACCGGAAAAATGCTCGCGTTTCCCATAGACTTACATTGGGCTCGTTGCTCGGGTTGAGTACCCGAGCATTCCAATTTGCTTGACCTGAGCAACGAGCACCTGAGCATTTTAGTGCTCACCCATCACTAATCACCATAACTGTCAAAAGTTTTTTCTAATTTATAATCTTTATCTTCTCCCTTTCAGCTTCATTCCATCGCTTCTCATGTTTCCATGTGCAAATGAGAATAAGGATGATCCCTCTACAAAGTGACATCCCTTCAGATATTTCTAGACATCTATTAAGTCTCCTCTTAGCCTTTTTTTCTGCAAGCTAAACATTCCCAGATCTTTTAACCATTCATCATAGGACATATTTTGCAGTCCACTCACAATCCTGGTAGCTCTTCTCTGAACTTGATCCAGTTTTTCAAAGTCGTTTTTAAAATGTGGTGCCCAGAACTAGACACAGCATTGCAGATGCAGTCTGACCAAGGCGGAGTAAAGGGGATAATTACTTCACATGTTCTAGACTCTATGCTTCTCTTAATACATCCTAGAACTGTGTTTGCTTTTTTGCTGCTGCATCACACTATTGACTCATGTGCAGTCTGTGATCTTTTAGTATCCCCAAGTCTTTTTCATGCATGCTATTGCTTAGTTCTATTCCTCCCATTCTGTAGTTGTAATTTTCCTTTTTCTTGCTCAGATGTAAAATCTTTCAATTCCCCCTGTTAAATTGCATTCTATTAGTTGCTGCCCATTGTTAAAGCTTGTCTATATCCTTCTGAATCCTTTCTCTATCCCTCCTAGCCTTGTATTATTTGCAAATTTGATCAGTTTACCTTCAGTTCCCTTATCTAGATCACTTATAAAAAATTTGAGGAACACTGGGTCCAGTACAGAGCCTTGTGGTACCCCACTTGTAACACTCTTCCAATTGGATGTGCAACCATTTATTACCACCCTGAGTATGATCACTGAGCTAGTTACGACTCCATTTAACCATAGCCTTGTGAATACCATACTTGGTTATTTTCTCAATAAGGAAAGTATACTATAGATATACTATATGTATCACACTTCCCTGATCCACGCAGTCAGTGATTCCATCATAGGCGGAAATTAGATTCATCCGGTATGACTTATTTGCTACAAACCCATGCTGACTCTGGTTAATTACTGCAATGTTATCCAAGTACTTACATACATGTTGTAAGGAGGTACTACAAGGAGGTAGATGATGATGAGACACAGTTGTCAATATGTCAGGTTTTTGTTAAGTCACCAAGTCAGGAGAGCCAGGGTGCAGCAGTGGAAATCAAGATGGTGTATGGTAAAGTCACCGACCCAATCTGGGAAGCTGTTATGCAGTGTGAGGCCAACAGCTCTGGGGTGAGGGATTGGCAGCACCAAAACAGGCAGGAAGAGGTAGTGGGGTGACCAAAGGGAGAAGGCGGGCAACTGTGCAGCAGAGCACTGACACTCGTGAGTTTCACCATCAAAGAGATAGGTGCTCCCCAGTCTGGGCCTTATTTAAAAAGAGTTCTGAGACAAAAAAAAAGGTAATTTGCTAACTGCGCCATGCCAAGATCAGCGGGTCCTAACCACTAAAAACCTAACCACCACCAGCACGATCAGGCACATGTCATCTAAGCACTCTACTCGGTGGGTCGAACGACTGGGTCCATAATTGGTGCCAGCAGGTGACACGACTGACCCTTCCTTACGATAGGAGCTTTCCAATCCCCTATCCATGGCACTGGCACAGATGCCTACTACCCTGCACCTGCATTTGCACCATCATCAGGCACTGACAAAAACTTGTCCAAGCACAGCATTTAGCTGTCCCTACTCCAGGCCTTGGAACTAAAAAGAAAGTTCCCAGCCACCCACCCACAGGTGCAAAGGCTAAATAGACACATTTCCAGGCTACTTGCAGTGGAAATGTTGCCATTTAGCCTTGTACACATGGAGGATTTCCAATGACTCATGGCAGCAGCCGTTCCTCGGTACTCAGTTCCCAGCCGCTACTTTTTCTCACGATATGGCGTCCCCGCCTTGTAACAACTCATGTCCAGAAACATCACCCGTGCACTTACCAACATATTTATTGGGATTGTGTACTTATCGACCGACATGGAGACAAACACTTGTGGCCAGGGATGCTACATTTTTAAGACGGCACACTGGCTGAACATTGTGGAGGCCGAATCCCACCCTGGAACTGCCCATGTGCTACCTCCTATGGTAGTTCCTGAACCCCCTTCTACTCCTCCTCATCCTCCATCACCGATTTGGTATCTCAGAGAATGTTGTCCACATCTGAAGGATACTGAAAGCTCTGCCGCACTGCCTAAGAAAAGCATCAACAGGCTCTGCTGAAGCTAATTTGTGTAGGAGACAAACCGCACACCGCAGCAGAGTTACTTTAAGGAATAACAGAGCAGACAGATCTTAGGTTTTTGCTGCTGAACCTCCAACCAGGCATGGTCGTGTGTGATAATAGCCGAAACCTGGTGGCGGCTGTGAAGCTTTGCAAGCTCACACACGTACCATGCTTGGTTCACATGCTCAATTTGATAGTTCAGTGGTTTCTGAAAACCTACCCATATTTGCCAGAGCTTTTGGACAAGGTACGCCGTGTGAGCACCCATTTCCGCAAGTCGGCTACAACTGCCAGCGCTCTGGTAGTGCTACAGCAGCACATGCAATTGTCAGCACACTGACTGGTGTGTGATATCACCAAGTGCTGTAATTCTACACTGCTTATGCTGGCGAGGCTTTGTAAACAGCAGAGGCCAGTTGTTAAATACCAGCTTCAACATGCACATTGTTATTCTGAGCAGTCTCCGCACATAACAACTGAAGCATGGACATGGATGTCTGACATTTGTGCAGTCTCCAAGACTTTGCGGGCTCCACAAAGATGGTGAGCGGTGATAATGCCATAATGAACGCAATGATCCAGCTTCTGTGCCTATTGGAACAGTCACTGATCGCAAGTAAAGCTGAAGCTTTGCATGGGTACCAGGTGGAGATAAAGGAAGCCATGAGACAGGGACATATTACCCAGCCTCATAGCATCTGCTCAGAGTAGATGGGCTGATGAGGGGAATGAAGAGGAAGAGATGGAGGAAGATATGGCAAGTTGTCATCATGGTGGAGATCGGGAAATGGATGTAGGGAGCTTGACATATATGACCAATTTTATGCACCTCTGCCTTTCCCGTGACCCTCATGTTAAATTCATGTTGGTCAAAAAGGAGTACTGGTTGTTCACCCTGCTAGACCCACACTACAAGGAGAAGCTTACGTTTCTCCCTTCTCGAGAGGTGGAGAGGTCTACTAATATGGTGCTATACCAGAAGGCCTTTGTGGAAAATTTGTTGAAAAAATTCCCATGAGACAACGCTAGTAGCATGGGGCAAGCTTCCTTGCCCAACCAAGGAGGAGAGCCAAGTGAGACACACCAAGTGCAGCAGAGGAAGGGGTACGCTGTCAAAGGCCTGGGCCAATTTCATGACACCCTTCAAGCGTTCAGGCGCTGATGATCGGATATTTGTGACAAAGAGGGAAAAGTTTTTAAAGGTGGTCAAGCAAAACCTGGCTGACAAAACCAGCATACTGCCTAATTCCTGTGTGACATTCAACTATTGGGTCTCAAAGCAAGACATATGACATGAGCTGTCCCTCTATGCCTTGGAGGTTTTGTGATGCCTTGCCACCAGTGTCTTGTCTGAGTGGGTTTTTAGTACCGTCAGGAAGGTCATAACAGACAGGAGCTTTTGGCTGTCAACAGACAATGCAGACACGTCAGGAAGGTCATAACAGACAGGAGCTTTTGGCTGTCAACAGACAATGCAGACACGCTTACTCTGATAAAAATGAACAATGCCTGGATTAGCCCTGACTTTTCTATGCCACTAGATGACATCAGCACATAAATTGTTTTTAAGCAGCTCACTCATTCTCCCAGTAGTTCTCTGCCTGGACAGTCGCATCTTGGCACCATCCAGGTTGAAAGCTGTTCATCCCCAGACATGGATTACGGAGTGGGACTGAACGTCGGACAGGTGAGGGATATGTTTTTTTTTTATTTTTGTTTTATTACAGGAGACGATGGCTCCAATTGAATGGGCGATGACATGAGTATGGTTTAATTTAGAATCATTAAAGGAGTCTGTGTCATTCTTTCAATTAAAGGACTTTATTCTGGGTGTGTTTATTTACAGTACAATATAACTATAGAATTAGTAATGAGTAGGTGCCTTATACACGCCTCTCCATTACTAAGCCGTGAGCTTGATGCCATCGGACAATACAAAGGTGACATCGGCTTGATGTCACCGGACAATACAAATGTCACATCAACCCCACAAATATGACCCATACTTGCCACCGCTA
Organism: Dendrobates tinctorius; assembly: GCF_039654945.1. Lineage (NCBI taxonomy): Eukaryota > Metazoa > Chordata > Amphibia > Anura > Dendrobatidae > Dendrobates > Dendrobates tinctorius. The sequence continues at coordinate 5,178,379 of NW_027362054.1, read as the reverse complement.
CAGGGGAAGAGGGAAGAGCTGGGTGGCTGCAAGCTGCTATTTTTAGGATGGGGGCAATATCAATAGACCCTTACCAGTCTGAGAACATCAGTCCCAAGCTGTCTGCTTTAGCAAGGCTGGTTGCCAATAATGGGGGGGACCCCACATAGTTTTTTTAAATGATTTATTTAAATAATTTAAAAGAACAGCATGAGGACCTCTCTATTCTTGATAACCATCCTTGCTAATGCTGACACCTTTGAGTTTTGCCTGGCTGGTTATCAAAAATGCAGGGGAAACCACACTTTTTTCTTTAATCATTTATTTCGAGCGCAGCCGCTCCTCCTTTCCGTGTTACTAGCGGCAGCAAGTATAAGCTGATGGGAGCAGTAGTCCCATCAGCCTACACCAGTGACCAGAGATAAACTTTATACCTCTGATCAAAGCTGCAGGCTCACACTGTCATTTGAGAGCATGGGAACCGTGGCTGTCTGACCGGAGGAAAAGTCATTACAGAAGCAGTGTTTGCTGTGCTGTCATGCACATGACAGCGTGACAATCACTGGATGTTCGGGCCCCCATTCAAGTGAATGGGGTCCGGATACTGTTCTCATACCTGAACCCAAACTTTTTTTAACTGTTCGGCCGAACATCCAGGGGTCCTCCCATCATGAGATTCGGAGGAAGCTTGAGATGAGAAGCTGCAGTGTTATTTACAGCAACCACTTTATAAGTACCAATAAACCTGGGACCTAATTTCCAAGAAGGAACTTTCAGTTTAATATGTTTGGTGTACAGCCATATTAAACTATTCATTTATGAAGCACTCCACTTGGTGCCTTCAAAGGTGTATGGAAGACCCGCCTTATAATTTTTTTTCTGGCTTTGCACAGTGTGCAAAGCTTTTATGAGTGTAGAAGGACCACAACTACACACTGGGAACTTTATTAGGAGGCACTGCATTTGGTGCCTTGAAGGGTGTATGGATAACCCTGCTTGTAATTTTTGGGAGGCTTTGCACTGTGTGCCAAGCTTTTATGAATTTTGGCGTACCACATCTACACTTTGTTAATTTTTTAAGAGGTACTCCATTTGGTGCCTTCAAGTGTGTATGGATAACCCTTCTTATAATTTTTTCTGGCTTTGCGCTGTTTTCAAAGCCTTTATGAGTGTAGAAGGATGACAGCTACACTTTGTTAATTTTTTTAATGAGGCACTCCACTTGGTACCTTGAAGGTTGTATAGATTATCCTGCTTGTAATTGTTGGCACGTTTTTCACTTAGTGCATAGCCTTTATGAGTCTAGGAGCAACACTACATGACAATTTGAACATAATATATAAGGTCCTCCTTTATTTCTAATAGAGTGTGCATCTGAGCCCCTCTTCGATTAAAGTTTTGGCAGTTCTTTCTTCCTTCATAAATTACACTGAAATTTCCAATGTTTTAATAACAAATTTTCAAAAAAATATTAAAAATTAATAAAAAAATAAAAATTGTTTTGCTTTAAACCCTTTACCCCCAAGGGTGGTTTGCACGTTCATGACCGGGCCAATTTTTACAATTCTGACCACTGTCCCTTTATGAGGCAATAACTCTGAACCGCTTCCATGTATCCCGGTGGTTCTGACAATGTTTTCTCGTGACATATTGTACTTCATGTTAGTAGTAAAATTTCATTGATATAACTTCCATTTATTTGTGAAAAAATGGAAATTTGGCAAAAATTTTGAAAATTTCGTAATTTTTCAACTTTGAATTTTTATGCCCTTAAATCACAGAGATATGGTACACAAAAAACTTAATAAGTAACATTTCACATATGTTTACTTTACATCAGCACAATTTTGGAACCAAAGTTTTTTGTTACGAAGCTATAAGGGTTAAAAGTTGACCAGCGATTTCTCATTTTTGCAACACCGTTTTATTTTTATGGACCACATCACATTTGAAGTCACTTTGAGGGGTCTATATGATAGAAAATACCCAAAAGTGACACCATTCTAAAAACTGCACCTCTCATGGTGCTCAAAACCACATTCAAGAAGTTTATTAACCCTTCAGGTGCTTCACAGGAATTTTTTGAATGTTTAAAAAAAAAATGAACATTTAACTTTTTTTCACAAAAAAATTACTTCAGGTCCAATTTTTTTATTTTACCAAGGGTAACAGGAGAAATTGGACTGCAAAAGTTACTATGCAATTTGTCCTGAGTACGTTGATACCTGATATGTGGGGGTAAACCACTTTTTCGGCGCATGGCAGAGCTCAGAAGGGAAGGAGCACCGTTTGACTTTTTCAGTGCAAAATTGGCTGGAATTCAGATCGGAGGCCATGTCACGTTTGGAGAGCCCCTGATGTGCTTAAACAGTGAAAACCCCCCACAAGTGACCCCATTTTGGAAACTAGACACCCCAAGGAACTTATCTAGATATGTGGTGAGAACTTTGAACCCACAAGGGCTTCACAGAAGTTTATAACGTACAGCCGTACAATTAAAAGATCATATTTTTTCCACAAAAATGATCTTTTCACCCTCAATTTTTATTTTTCCAAGGGTAACAGGATCCCAAAAGTTATTGATAAATTTGTCCTGAGTATGCTGATACCCCATATGTGGGGGTAAACCACTATTTGGGCGCATGGCAGAGCTCGGAAGGGAAGCAGCGCCATTTGACTTTTATGGCTGGAATTGAGATCGGACGCCATGTCGCATTTGGAAAGCCCCTGATGTGCCAAAACAGTAGAAACCCCCCAAAAATGACACCATTTTGGAAACTAGACCCCCCAAGGAACTTATCTAGATGTGTGGTGAGCACTTTGAACCCCCAAGGGCTTCACAGAAGTTTATAATACCCGGGCGTGAAAATAAAAAAATCATATTTTTTTCCACAAACATGATCTTTTAGTCCCCAATTTTTTTATTTTTCCAAGGGTAACAGGAGATAATGGACCCCAAAAGTTGTTGTCCAATTTGTCCTAAGTATGCTGATACCCCATATGTGAGAGAAAACTACTGTATGGGCACACATCGGGGCTCGGCAGGGAAGTAGTGACGTTTTGGAATGCAAACTTTGATGGAATGGTCTGCGGGTATCATGTTGCCTTTGGAGAGCCCCTTATGTATCTAAACAGTGGAATCCCCCACAAGTGACCCCATTTTGGAAACTAGACCCCTAAGGAACTTATCTAGGTGTGTGGTGAGCACTTTGAACCCCCAAGTGCTTCACAGAAGATAATAACACCCGGGCGTGAAAATAAAAAAAATCATATTTTTTCCACAAACATGATATTTTTGCCCCCAATTTTTTATTTTCCTAAGGGTAGCAGGAGAAATTGGACCCCAAAAGTTCTTTTGCAATTCGTCCTGAGTAGGCTGATACCCCATATGTGGGGGTAAAGCACTGTGTGGGCGCATGGCAGAGCTTGGAAGGGAATGAGCACCATTTGACTTTTTCAAAGCAGAATTGGCTGGAATTGAGATCAGACGCCATGTTGCGTTTGGACAGCACCTGATGTGCCCAAACAGTGGAAACCCCCCAATTCTAACTGCAACCCTAACCCCAACACACCCCTAACCCTTCTCTTAGCCCTAACCCTAGCCCTAACCCTAGCCCTAGCCCTAACCCTAACCCTAACACTAACCCTAGCCCTAACGGGAAAATGGAAATAAATATTTTTTTTTTAAATTTTACTATTTTTCCCTAACTAAGGGTGTGATAAAGGGGGGTTTGATTTACTATTTATAGCGGGTTTTTATGTTTGGCAGCTGTCATACGCTAAAAGACGCTTTTTATTGTAAAAATAGTTTTTGCATCACCACATTTTGAGAACTATAATTTTTCCATATTTTGACCCACCGAGTCATGTGAGGTCTTATTTTTTGCGGGACGAGTTGACGTTTTTATTGGTACCATTTTTGGGCACGTGACATTTTTTGATCGCTTTTAATTCCGATTTTTGAGACGCAGAATGGACAAAAACCAGCATTCAAAGAAATTCTTTTGGGGGGTGCGTTTACACCGTTCCGTGTGCGGTAAAATTAATAAAGCGATTTTATTCTTCGGGTCAGTACGATTACAGCGATACCTCATTTATGCCTTTTTTTATGTTTTGGCGCTTTTATGCAATGAAAACAATTTTATATAAAAAATAATTATTTTTGCATCACTTTATTCTGCGAGCTATAACTTTTTTATTTTTTGCAGGACAAGATGACATTTTCAGCGGTACCATTGTTATTTATATCCGTCTTTTTGATTGCGCGTTATCGCACTTTTTGTTCGGCGGTATGATAATAAAGCATTATTTTTGCTTTGTTTTTTATTTTTATTTTTTAAGGGGTTCGCTAAAGGCGTTAACTAATGGGACAGTTTTATAGGGCGGGTCGTTACGGACGCAGCGATACTAAATATCTATACTTTTATTTTTTTTTTATTTCCAAAAAATGAATTTATTAGGGAATATTTTTTTTTTTCATTTATTTAGCGATTTTTTATAACTTATTTTTACATTTTTTTTAACGTTATTACATTCTCCCAGGGAGGACATCACTGTCATGTGTTGTCAGATCGCTGATCTGACACATCACAGAGCGCTGTGACAGATCAGCGATCTGACACAGGCACTGCAACAGGCTTCCTCATGCCTGCGCTCTGCAGGCAGTGAGGAAGCTGCCACCTTGCAGGCCCCCGAAAGTCCCTGCCGCCATATTGGATATGGGGACCTGCAGGGAAGGAGGCCCCCGCAGCAGCGCCGCACATTGCGCTGCTGCGGAGGTCTCAGGGAAGCACGGAGGGAGCCCCCTCCCTGCCGATGCTTCCCTAAACCCCGGTACACTGTGATCGTGTTTGATTGCAGTGTGCCAGGGGTTAACGTGCCGGGGGTGGTCCGTTACCGCCCCTGACACATAGTGCAGGGTGTTAGCTGTGATAATCAACTGACACCCGGCCGCGATCAGCGGCGCTCCCCCCATGAGCGCCGATGATCGCTATGACGTACTATCCCGTCCATGGGCATAGGTATATCCTTTTTAAACTTTGCCTTATGCACAAGTCATTATACAGGAAAAGATGTTTCTTGATATTTTTTCCTGTAAACTCCAATTTTTCATCAATTTTGAATGTTTTATTGTCAGTCCTTAAAGTGGAGTAAAAGTGTGACACCATTGTTTTCAGCAGCGATCTGGGTGTCAAAGATGCTTCCTGGGGTCTTTCCCATGCTGTTCTCCTTCTATTGCGCACTTTTTCGATCCTTTTCAACATTTTAACTGCCCCCCAGACCTCCTTGTAGAGTCTGCAGGAAAAATGCTAGGATTTCCCATTGACTCCTTTATATTCATTATCCATTTGTAGAAGCAATCCTCTTTTTAACTTTAGCTTTTTTACATATAGTGTAATGTTTGCATCAAGAATTTGTTGAAATTTCATTGAATACATTCTTCCTTCTACCCGTTAAATGTTCCCTGTGCAATTGGCTGCAACACAACCCTAAAGCTTAGTTGATCCACCCTCATACCTTTGATCATTGTGGCCAAAGAGTTCTATTGTAACCTCACCAGACCACAGGACTTGCTTCCAAAATGCATCAGGCATGTTTAGATGTTCTTGTGCATACTTCTGACAGTGAAGTTTATGGTGAGGAGGCAGGAGAGGTTTTCGTCTGATGACTCTTTCATGAAGGTCATATTTGTGCAAGTGTCTCTGAACAGTAGAACAATGTACCAGAACTCCAGAGTCTGCGAAAGCTTTCTGAAGTTCTTTTGCAGTTAAGCGGGGATTCTTATTTGCCTCTCTAGCAATCCTATGAGCAGTTCTCCCTGAAAATTTGCTTGGTGTTCCAGACCTTATTTTGACCTCCACTGTTCCTGTTAATTGCCATTCCTTAATTAGATTTTGAACTGAGGATAGGACAATGCGAAAATGGTCTGCAATCTTCTTATAGCTTTCTCCTGCTTTGTGAGCCTCCACCATTTTTATTTTCAGAATGCTGGGCAGCCGCTTAGAGGAACCCATGGCTGATGTTTTAGGCCACAATGTTAGAGGAGGCAGGGTTTTTATAAAGCTGGGACATTTGCATCATCTGGCATTTCCTAACAGTGATAGTGAACAAGCCATAACCCTAACAGGTCTGAAACCTTGGTCAAAGTTATCTGAGTACACAAATTTCCAAGGGCGCCCAAACTTTTGCATTGGACAGTTTTCCTCTTTTTAAATTTTATAATGTAAAATATGAAAAAAACTTTGTTGCCTAAAATACAAAGGAAATGTGTCATCTTTAACCTTAGCCCTTTTAGAGACCATTTCAACTTCAACTTGCTTTACTGTTCAAACCACAGGCAATTTTTGTACCATGCAAAATTATTAAAGTATACCTTTTAATTAATTTTGTAAAAAACACTATATATACAAAAAACAATAATCAACACTAATATGACAATTAGGACATATGCAAGAAAAAAGGGGGAAATACCTATTCTTATCTTTTAAGAGAAGCAGATAGCACTCACCGGTCTTTAGTAGATATTCCACTCTTTATTAGCAATAAAAAAAAGCATGTTGGCCAGGGGAGTGAGGACAGGAGTGGGTAGAAACTTTACGATGGCCGTTTCACGCCAACTAGCATGATTAGGGTCAATTGAAGGGCTAGTTGGCGTGAAACGGCCATCATCAAGTTTCTGCCCACTCCTGTCCTCACTCCCCCGGCCAGCATGCTTTTTTATTGCTAATAAAGAGCAGAATTTCTACTAAAGACTGGTGAGTGCTATCTGCTTCTCTTGGAGGATTTATTACACTGTGTTTTCTTGGACAAGCACCCGAGGTCATGAGGTGAAGTTTGCAGCATGGTATGATACCGACAGCATAGGATTTCAGCAGTACTGGTGGTGCTGTCCATCTTTTCTCTTGCAACCTAGTGGATATATATTCTTATTTCATTCCTTAGTGTCTCTCCTACCTTACAATGGAGGTTGGCACCCTACACCTGCGAAGATGGCGCCCAGACTCTTCGTCAGCTCACCCTTCCCTCCCTATTGCACCCTGTTGTTGTAAGGAAATAAGTTGTATCAAAAAGGCTTTTATTTTGTTATGTAAACTATAACTCCATATAGATATGTTAGTATTCAAAAACTGGAAAGGTAGACGCTAGTATCAAAGCAGGTCATATAAAAAATTGATCTATAAGGTGCTAGTGCTATCTTAATGACAATTCAACAGCCATTAGCAGAGTAGTGTTGTCATACCTAGGGAAATCACTTATAGTTAACTAGACAATGTACAAATAATGTGCAAATGTAGTTTGATTTCAGAAGCCAAAAAATAAGACTCGAACATGCACTACAAAGGGGACACAATGTAACTCTCATTACCAAACAGAACTCGATGCATTTCTCCTTTTACATAAGATTCATCGGGAGTGATACTACACTCAGGTAATGTATGTGTGAGGAGGCTGCGGGATGCAGTAACGGACAGGAGACAGAGCAAGAGTTAATGTGATTTTACTTGAACAGGGGTATACTCCACGCAGGGAGGAGATAGGATAAACAGGGGTATAACAGTTAGTATACAGGACAAGGTAAAGAGTATAATAAAGGTAGCAACAGTTCTCAAGGGTTAACTTATCAGTCTGACGACTTCCTGACTGGAGAGTCCACAGTGGGAACAGTGGAGCTAACATGGTCTGCATGCAGTAGATCCGGTGTCGTCCTGAAGGCGTCATTGAGCCAAATTCCTTGGTCCAGGGTTTGCTGTGCGGGGTGCAGCACAGTCCACAACACTATCAGAGCCTAAAGTGGCTCGACAGATATACACCGGGGAGTCAAAGCACAGTTCATGGTACGTCACCCAGTCCTTCTTAAGCAGTGTGCGCGCATTACTCACAGGCCCGGAGCGTCTGCCACCTCGCGTTGCAGGAGCCAGCGGGCACACAGCACGATACTGGTCACAGTCTCTGTGAGTTACCAGAGGGAAGCACAAGCGCGGGCCTGTGCTATAACGGTGCTCAGGAGACGGAGTACTCACTTCTTCCTGCCGCACGCTATGGCTGACTGCTCATGCGCACGCTGTGGCTTCCTCACTTTAGCCAAGCCCCCTGCTGAGTAGTGCAAAGGCCGGTCCGGGTCTCTGAGCTTTCCTTCAGACAACAGGGGAGACAGTCCTGATAGTACTGGACCCAGCGCAAGACAGGTACCCCGGTCCGGTCCTTCTTCCTACATATGCAAAGTATCAAAACAAATACTTAGCTTTATTAGTCATGCTTTATATCCATGTATACAGGTGCTATCTGATTAGGCCCATTCAATTACAGAGAGGAGGTAACTTCATAGTAGTCTGTATTTCACTAGTTATGTCTCTGTTCCTTTGGCGTGCTTGACTGTTCACAATAACAGTAATTTTGACCAGAGGTGCCCACACTTTTACATGTGATTGTACATGCTTAAAAAGAGCAACAGCACTGAATCATATGCCAGACAACGTCCATAGTGTCTCTAACTGCCTCACTATACTGTAGGAAATCTTCCATCGGGGGTTCCATCACGTATTTCAGAGATTTACATGAAAACCTCAGGGTAAGCGCCCAGCTTAAAGCTGATAAATGAGAGTCTTGATGCAATCTTTGGCAGACAGAATGAAAAAATCAACAGCAAGTGAATAATTTGTTTCATTTATTTTTTATGACGTTCCTCATGTGATATAAATGATTAGACGACTTCATTCTTTTTTCGTCGGTGCGATTACAGCGATACCAGATTTATAGTGCTTTATTCATGTTTGACTGCTGTCACAAAATAAAAGACGCCTTTTTTTTACAAAAACAAATTTTCGCATTGCCATATTCTAAGAGCTATGCATTTATATATTTCTGTCGACAGACTCATGTGAGGGCTTGTTTTTTGCAGGATCAGTTGACGTTTTTATTGGTACCATTTTCGGGCCTTTAACAATTTTTGATCACTTTCTATTCCAATCTTTGAGAAGCGGAATGAATAAAAAACAGCAATTCAGGAAATTTTTTGTTTGTTTTTTTAATGCCATTGACCATATGGTAAAAGTGATATTCTTCGGGTCAGTACAACTACAGCAGTACAGCATTAATATAATTTTTTAGGTTTTGCCGCATTTAAACAATAAATTATTATATAGAAAAAAATACCACATACACTCGTGTATAAGCTGAGATTTCCAGACCCACAGAAGGATGGTAGCTCCCCCAATGCAGTTAGTCGTCACAGACTCTGCAGGTACATGATCTCCACCATGTGCTTTCCAGGAAACCTGTCCTCTTGTGGGAATTTCCAACACAGAGACCATGTGACCAGACAACAGTATCATTATATCCTATGAGACACACCCATTGATGGGAGGTGTGTGGTTAGCCATACCCGCTCAGCTCTCCAGCTAACCCTACAAGCCACATCCCTAAACAAGGCTTGTGGAGCTACAGGTCCCAGAGCAACATTACAGGCTTACAGCACAGAGGACCTCCACCTCTGTGACACATACCGCCATTCACAATAACGCCGGTCACTGTCTCACAATAAATATGTATATTTATTGGTGTAATAGTTCTGTAATTTTTTTTGTTCCTTATTTTGTGACTTTTTAAAAATTCTTTTAAAATTTTTTTAATTTTTTTTTTTACTGTTTTACTTAGTCCTTCTTTCAGACTTTAAAGGGGTTGTTCGAAAGAATTTATAATGCCCCCATCAATTTAAACATTGTAAATAAGTCTGTTTGTTAAAGCATACTGCTGCCATATGTGCCTCTGAACATTGCTATCACTGACCGCTCATTTCGTATCATGTGGCCCCAGGCTGTTGCCTCCACTGACATTCACTGATGTCACATCAGGTTCCAGAATCCCTAGCATCTCCCAAACATGACTCAGTAGCAGGCACCCCCCTTCCCAATTGACTGGGGTGTGGGAGGAGTTTTACTGCATGTCACAGCTCAGTATCCAGAGTGCCTATAATGAAGGTAGAGGAGAGAGGGAAAGCGCGTGCTGGATATTGGGCTGTGACATGCTGTGAAACTCCGTCCACAGCCCAGTCAATAGCGCCACTCACAGACACATATGGCAGCAGTATCTATTTACAAAATGACTTTTTTAAAATATTTAAATCGATGGTAGCATTATAAAATGTATTGGACAACCCCTTTAACATTTATTACTCTGATCACTGTTATAATGCATTGCAATACACCAGCATTGCAATGCATTACACCTGTCAGTGCTGCACTGATAGAAGCCTCTTAGACCGTGCTCCTTGCATGGTCTAACATGTTTACTGTAGCTGGCTGACCCGGAGATCGTCATGATGATATCTCAACAATTGGGCCCTCGTGATGACGATTTGTTTATATATTTATACCAGTTGTCATGATCTCAGTGCGGGTTTGACTCGCACACGTGGGGTTAATGTCTGGAACCAGTGCTGATGACTGGCATGTCTGGGGATAAAGGTTGTGATCCCAGTGCAGACTTACCTGCACACCTGGGGCTTATGATTGTGGCCTCTCCCTGGTTCTGGGATAGCTTCTTATAGCCTCAGGACGCTCCCATCCCCATCAGTTATACCTTCTCCCTTGGCATTGTGTGTTGACCCCTGAGTGTGTTTGTGCTGTGTTCTTGTTTATCTGATACTCTGTGCATGACTCGGTCTGTTCTCTGGATACTGCTTGTTGGATTCTGCTTGGTACCTTCTATGTCTGTTTGGTTTTGATCTCTGCTTGGCCCCGACTCTCCATTCTGTCTCATCCCTGGTACTTTACTGTTATCTCTGTATATGACCCGCTTTGTCTGACTTTGAGAATTCCTGTATTAGTGTTCTGCCTATCTCTGATTGCAGAACGCTAAGCCCCGCCCCCTTGTGGTCGCATGACCGTAGGTCCTTCACTGCTTACTGACTTTAGCTTCTCCAGCTCCTGTTTCCTTGAACTATCCGGCCGTGTCTGAACCCGGGCCCCTCTGCAGTGTGGGTGAGTCCTTGCTCAGCGGTGGCTGCACGCCGACATTAACAGGACCGTGACATTATAACTGACCGTTAAGTTTTTGGGGTTTTTCTTCCTCTGCTGAGAAATATGGATCCCATACAATCTCTGGCTGAACAAATGAAAAATCTTAGTCATATGTTTCAGGGTTTATCTCTGGAGCAGCAAGCTCTGGCTCGTTCTCAGCAGCAGGTTTCTGAGACAGTGCGAGGGGCTTTAGCTGCTGGGTCTCTGGGGGCTGGGGCGAGTGATGTTGTTTTGGTGTCCCCAGAACCACCTGTTAAACTGCCTGATTTCTTTTCTGGGACCAAAAAGGAGTTCAGGGTCTTCATGGAGGGTTGCAAACTCTTCTTTAGTTTGAGACCACGTTCCTCTGGGGACGAAAGTCGGAAGGTTGGGGTCATTATGTCTTTATTAAGAGTGTCCCCACAAGCTTGGACTTTCTCCCTTCCTCCCACTGCCCCTGAGAGAGTGTCTGTGAAAGCGTTTTTTGAGGCCCTCATGCACATATATGATGAGCCGAACCAAGTGCGATTGGCAGAGGACATTGTGATGAGTGTCTGTCAGGGGAAACACTCGGCTCAGTGGTTTTGTACAGAATTCCGCCGCTGGGCCACAGAGGTCTCTTGAGACGACGCCGCACTTCGAGGACTCTTTCGCAGAGGCTTGTCCGAGTGGTTACAGGATGCCTTGGCATTACATGCCCCACCTAACTCACTCGAGGACGCCATGACCCAGGCCGTCCAGATGGACCACAGGCTGCGGGCCAGGGGGGTGATGCAGGCGGAGACTCCATTGTTCCCTAGTGGAAAAGAGACTGTTTCTGTGCCCATGGATGTAGGGGCTCTCTCCCTGAAGGAAAAGGAGAGACAACGCCGGAAAAAAAAAGCAGTTATGCTTCTACTGTGGTAAAACGGGACATTGGAAAAGGGAGTGTCCTGATTATCCATCCTCAACCCGGTCGACGGGAAACGACTAGGTCTGGGTAGTCAGCGGGGAGACTACTCAGACCCTCAGGTACCCTTTTCCTCATTTTCTAAGGTGTTGCTTCATGTGGAACTGTTAGTGGACGGTTGTTTTTTCCCTCTACAGCTTTCGCGGACTGCGGATCATCCATCAATCTTATTGACTCCCAATTGGTCACACGCTGTAAGATAGGGACAGTTAGACTTAAGGTTCCGATCAAAGTGGTGGCCATTGACTCCTCCCCCCTCACTAAAGAGGGAATTCTTTTTATGTCTGACTTGTTTTCGCTCAAAGTGGTCGCTACCCATGTGGAAAACTTAAGTTGTTTGGTTCTGGACAATCTACCTGCAGGATTGGTGATGGGCATGCCGTGGTTACAACGCAATAACCCAGTCATTAACTGGAAAACGGGGGAGATTGTTCAGTGGGGGTTTAATGATTTGATGTTATGTGATAAGTCTGCACTATTGGTTGAACCTGTTAAATCTGTATCTGTGTCATCTGTCGAGCTGGAAGGTATTCCGGAGTACCTGAAAGAATTCAAAGATGTCTTTTCTGAAAGCGAGGCCGAGATGTTGCCGCCACATAGACCCTTTGACTGCGCTATCGAGTTAGTCCCGGGGCTAAATTGCCTAAAGCCCGTCTGTTTAATTTGTCTGGCCCTGAGCGCTTGGCCATGAAAGATTACATTGCTGAGAGTCATCGCAAAGGACGCATACGTTCCTCAGTCTCACCTGTGGTGGCAGGGGGTTTTTTTTGTAAAGAAAAAAGATGGCGGTTTACGTCCTTGCCTCGATTTTCGTGAGCTCAACAAGATTACTGTACGAAATACGTACCCCCTTCCGTTGATTCCCGATTTGTGTAACCAACTTTCAGGGGCAAAATGGCTCTACAAACTGGATCTTCGGGGGGCATATAATTTGATAAGGGTCCGGGAGGGGGATGAAACTGCGTTCCTCACGACCGAGGGACTGTTTGAAAATTTAGTCATGCCATTTGGTCTTTCCAATGCCCCAGCCATATTTCAGAATTTCATCAATGTGGTATTCTTGGATCTCATTGGTCGTTTTGTTGTCATTTACTTAGATGATATTCTGATATACTGTCCCGACAGTCAATCTCATCTGAATCAAGTACGAACCGTTCTCCAAAGACTGAGGGAAAATCATCTGTATGCCAAATTGGAGAAATGTGTGTTTTTTGTTCAAGAATTGTCTTTTTTGGGATTAATTGTGTCCTGTGAGGGTTTTTCGCATGGACCCCAAGAAGGTGCAGGCCATTGCGGATTGGGTGCAACCCCGAGACCTTAAGGGTCTTCAGCACTTCTTGGGGTTCGCCAATTATTTCCGCAAATTTATTCGGGGGTTTTCACAGGTGGTCAAACCACTCACAGATCTTACATGTAAAGGTGCGGATGTGAGAAACTGGTCCTCGCTCACAAAAGAGGCCTTTATGACCCTGAAAAGAAGCTTTATGTCTGCTCCCGTGTTAGTACAGCCAGATCCGTCCAAACCATTTGTCGTGGAAGTGAACGCCTCTGAGGTGGGGGTGGTGTTGTCCCAAAGGCCTGCCACTCTAACCAACCTCAGGCCATGTGCTTTCTTTTCCAAGAAGTTCTCTGCTGCAGAAAGAAATTACGACGTAGGCAATAGAGAGCTTCTTGCGGTCAAATTGGCGTTTGAAGAATGGGGGCACTTTTTGGAGGGGGCCAGTCACCCGGTTACGGTGATCACGGATCACAAAAATTTGTCATACTTTGAGTCTGCTAAAAGACTAACGCCCAGACAGGCCCGTTGGTCACTTTTTTTTTCCTGTTTTCAGTTTACAATTACATTTCATCCAGGGTCTAAGAATGTCAAGGCTGACGCCTTATCGCGCAGTTTTCAGCCGGTGTCTCCCCCTGAGCCACCGTCCTCCATTCTTCACCCTGAGGTTGTGATAGCAGAGGTCTCGTCTGAAATGGAACGGGAGATTCAGGGGGCCCAGTCGCGGGCCCCGGTGGCCAAGCCGGAGGGGAAGTTGTTTGTCCCAGAGCAACTTCGCCTGAAACTCTTGCAGGAGTTCCATGAATCCAAGCTGAGTGCTCACCCTGGTATTTCAGCCATGCATCTGGTGGTGGCTAGGATCTTTTGGTGGCCTACCCTTGGTTCGGGCATAAAAAAATTCATTGCTGGTTGTGGGGTCTGCTCTCGTTCTAAAAGCTCTCATAGCCGGCCGGCAGGGGAGCTGATGCCCTTGGCAGTGCCCAAAAGACCATGGACTCACTTATCCATGGATTTTGTTACTAATCTCCCTCCATCTAAGGGTAATACAGTGGTATGGGTAGTGGTGGACAGGTTTTCTAAGCAGGCTCATTTTGTACCTCTGTCCGCACTACCGTCAGCTGAGACGTTGTCCAGGTTGTTTGTGCAGCATGTGATCCGGTTGCATGGGGTACCCCTGAATGTGGTGTCTGATCGTGGTGTGCAGTTTGTGGCTAAGTTTTGGCGTGCTTTCTGCAAAAAATTAGGGATGTCTCTGTCCTTTTCGTCTGCATACCATCCTGAGAGCAGTGGTCAGACGGAGGGCACTAACCAGTCCCTGGAACAGATCCTCAGGTGTCTAACCTCTGCTAGACAGAATGACTGGTGCGATGCACTGCCATTGGCTGAATTTGCCTTCAATAGTCGGGTGAGTCAGTCCACGGGTATGACTCCTTTTTCGATCAATTATGGGCTCAGTCCTCATTTTGGTGAGTTTTCTCATCTGGACTCGGCGTGTCCCGGGGCTGAGGGCTCTGTTCAGCGATTACAGACTACATGGGCAGAAGTTCAGTGGAGTATATCTAGGTCTCAGGGGAGGTATAAGTTTTTCGCAGACAGGAAATGAATACCAGGGCCCACGTTTCAGGTTGGAGACAAGGTTTGGCTCTCCACGTGAAACAATAAGTTGAAGGTTCCTTCAGCCAAGTTGGGGCCCAAATTCATTGGCCCATACAAGATTGTGGAAAAAATCAATCCAGTGGCGTATAGGCTGTGCCATCCACCCTCTTTCAAGATCCCTAACGTCTTCCACAAATCTCTACTGAAACCTTTTGAAGCAGTCCGGGGAGACTCCGAGTCCGCTGCTCCTCCTGTTTTGGTCGAGGGGCAGGTGGAGTATGAGGTTGGTCATATCATAGATTCCAGGTTGGTACGGCGGTTGGTACAGTACCTGGTTCATTGGAAGGGGTATGGACCGGAAGACAGATCCTGGGTACTGGCCTGGTTGATGCATGCTGATCGCCTGGTGTGGGCTTTCCATGCTAAGTACCCGGGCAAGCCTGGGGGTCCAGAGGCCCCCCGTTGAGAGGGGGGTACTGTCATGATCTCAGTGCGGGTTTGAATCACACACGTGGGGTTAATGTCTGGAACCAGTGCTGATGACTGGCATTTCTGGGGTTAAAGGTTGTGATCCCAGTGCAGGCTTACCTGCACACCTGGGGCTTATGATTGTGGCCTCTCCCTGGTTCTGGGATAGCTTCTTATAGCCTCAGGATGCTCCCATCCCCGTCAGTTATACTTTCCCCCTTGGCATAGTGTGGTGACCCCTGAGCGTGTTTGTGCTGTGTTCTTGTTTATCTGATACTCTGTGTATGACTCGGTCTGTTCTCTGGATACTGCTTGTTGGATTCTGCTTGGTACCTTCTATGTCTGTTGGTTTTGATCTCTGCTTGGCCCCGACTCTCCGTTCTGTCTCATCCCTGGTACTTTACTGTTATCTCTGTGTATGACCCGCTTTGTCTGACTTTGAGAATTCCTGTATTAGTGTTCTGCCTATCTTTGATAGCAGGATGCTAAGCCCCGCCCCTTGTGGTCACATGACCATAGGTCCTTCAATGCTCACTGACTTTAGCTTCTCCAGGTCCTGTTTCCTTGAACTATCTGGCCGCGTCTGACCCCGGGCCCCTCTGCAGTGTGGGTGAGTCCTTGCTCAGCGGTGGCTGCACGCCGACCTTAACAGGACCGTGACACCAGTACACAGTTTTGTGGCCTTTTTTCTCTTTTTGTATATGTACTTTTCCAACATTATTTGGTGTATTTAATCATTTTGAATAAACACTGAGATTTTAGGCATATTTGTGTGTTACCCCACCTTTTACCGCCAGTATAAGTAAATGAAAAGTAATTTAAAAAAAATCATACTTGGTACCATTGCTGTAAAAAAATGACCTAATCCATCTAGTAAATGCTGTAAAGAGAAAAAACTGAATTAATAAATTGCATTTTTTTTGGAGACACAAAGTTAAAAAAAATTCATCACTTAAATAGAAAAATATAGATCCAAGTTTTTCATCGCCGTAATTAAACCGACATGGAGATAATATTTTTAGGTCATTTTCTACTGTTCTATAAACATTGCAAAGAGACCAAAAAAAATTTGGAATTGCATTTTGTCACCTTTTCATCCCGTTTGGATTCTTCTTTCTAGTTTTCAGTACGTTCTATGGCAAAATGAATCAATCATGAGTCATTCAAAACTACAGCTTGTATCACAAAAAGCAACTTTCTCATTCTTATGGGGTGGCTAATTCCCACGGTCCCATTAAGAATGGAAGGGGTGGATCTGTGCATGATTGACCACTAATCTATTCCCATGGGGCTCCACGGATCTCAGGAATGGTGAGGGCCCCAGTGGTCAGATTCAAACATTTTTAGAGGTACAGTAAACAAAATTTTATGTTTTAGAAACTTTGCTGCTTGATGTTTTTAGATGTTTTAATAGAGCAAGAACAACACAGAAATTGTGATAAGTTCCAAACATTGAGTAGGCAAGAATGGCGATCATCAGTCAGGATTTGGCCCAGAAGCTGATATCCAGCTGAGAAAGCGAAGTGCCGATTTCTTGAAAAATAAGGCAAAACACTGTAAAATGTCAGTCTTTACATAAACTTGATGAAGTTGTCAATTAAAGTGTAAAAACCTATGAAATGCTTATGATCGTAGAAACATCTGACAGAAAGATTTATTTGATTTACTCACATATATAAACGCCATTAATTCCACAGTGAATCACAGACATCATCTACGAACCTAGAAAACACATATTCAACAAATAGATAAATAAGAAACTTGTAATTGTAATTATTAGCTGAAAATAATGGATAACAGGTAGACTGGTAGTAACTGGAAGATGAATTGCAAGAAAAGAGATGAACAAAACTGTCTTTGAAGCACAAATGATGCTATGCAGTCCATTACTTTGTATAAATACATTTCAACTTAACACTGTAAAAAGAAGTTAAAAATCTGATTTATTGTAACTTTTCAAAATGTCATACAGTGGTCAATATGGCTTAGTTGTCAAATGTGTAATGTCAACTTTTGGATAAATCCAATCAAAATGATCATTTCATGTGTCAAAGATACATGGGAGAAAATTACAATGATGAGCACAATGACTTTAGATCTAAATTGATTTCCAGAACGAGAGGGCTTCACAAACTGCTTAAGCCCCTTTGTCATTTTTCATAGGTTTGAAAATCACATTGTAAGAGATTTTTTTTTTCAGAGGCGACAGAATGTTAAGTCCGATTTTTAGAATCTAAAATCTATGAACAGCACCAAAAAAGTTTAAGCTCCATGAAAAGCTATTTTATTCTAGATTATTTTGTTTACAGCTCACGGTAAAATATCAAAAGATCATGTTGATAACATTTCACCTTCAAGTGCTTCCTGATGCGCTGGAACAATGATGATAAAATGTTTGTGGTGAGGAGAATTTTTTATTTATGGAAACTTGCAGTATTCACTTTTGTAATGTCCACCTTATATCTCACCCCATTCCTCCCATATCTGATTTTAATTTACTCTTGTGCCATCTTCCCTGTTTGAACCACACACTATTGAAGCTCCTGGACATGCTATATGATATATATTTCTTCTACAGTGACCAGAAATGAATTGATGGTCATGTAGTGAGTGACATACCCAGTCCTACAGAATTGGAGTATTTGCAGAAGTTCTCCAATCTGGAGAGGTCTTGACTGGGGTCTCATGTCATGGTTGCTTCTCCATTAAATAAGCAAATTTTAAACATAGCCCAGTGCTTTTAATTTGTAACTATTCCTAGGAGACCTAACTAGTCCTAGGAGACTTCAGAGTGTTATATGTATCTTTTCAAGACTATTGTAGTTTATTCCCAGTGTAACGGGGTCTACCAAGCTGGGGTACCTCTTTCAGTACCACCCCGTGTTTTCGGAGGTCCACTCTGCGTTGGCTGGAGTCTAAATGAATGACGCTGGCTGGAATCCCTGGGTTACATGGGCGCATATAAAAGATCACTGCTTCTCCATGTATTTCCAGTCTGACAACACTTTACTCACAGGACACAGAATATATCACACAGATACAGAGGGCCGGCCAATAGAAAAGCGGCAGGCCAGACATGCATTACAATAGCCGCAGGTGGCCGGAGCCTGCCGATGTTTACTGTGGAAATTACAAAGGTGGGGGGAGGGCGGACAAAAGGGGAATGCTGATGCATTAGGGACATGCATCTCACATAGAACCTATTATCCATACATATAACTGCACAACATATTCTGGGTGCTAAGTAGTTCTCTAACACGTAATACGGCTTCCCTTTTCAGCGACGCGATCGGCATACACAGTCTGATCCTCAACGGATCGGTTTGGGGATGACCGAAGTTTATAGGGTTGGTACAAGTTCTGTTTGTCGACTTAGTCCATCGGCGTTACCGTTTTGTTTGCCGGGTCTGTAGTGGATGGTGAAGTCCAGAGGTTGTAGGGCTAACCTCCACCGCAGCAATCTGGCGTTGTCTCTGGAGACCCGATTAAGCCAGACTAGGGGATTATGGTCCGTTAGGAGGGAAAACTGTCATCCATACAAATACGGTTGCAACTTCTTGAGTGCCCATACTACCGCCAGGCACTCCTTCTCGATGGCCACATCGCTTACTTCACAGGGCAGTAGTTTCCGACTCAGGTAAGCTACCGGGTGTTCTTGGCCGTCCGGCCCGATTTGGCTCAGTACTGCCCCCAATCCAAACATAGAAGCGTCGGTATGAACAAGGAAACGTTTAGTTGGATCGGGTGCGGCCAATACAGGGGTATTGGTGAGGGCGTCCTTTAGTTGGCGGAAGGCTTCCTCACACTCTGAGGTCCAGGTTACCTGGCGGGGTTGGTTCTTATGGGTCAGATCAGTGAGGGGCTTGGCTGCCCTGCTGTAATTGGGAATGAATTTCCTGTAAAACCCCGCTGTCCCTAGAAACGCCATGACCTGGGTTTTAGTGCGTGGGATGGGCCATTTGGCTATGGCCTCAATCTTGGCTGGTTCTGGTCACTGTTTCCCACTTCCCACCCAATGCCCTAAATACTGAACCTCTGCTTTGCCCACGTGACACTTGTTTGGGTTCAGGGTGATTCCGGCCTGGTGGATCCTGTCCAATACTGTCTGTAGGTGATTTAGATGCTCTTCCCATGTCGCACTGTAGATGGCGATGTCGTCCAGGTAGGCACAAGCATAGTCCTGGAGACCATCCAGAAGCCGGTCAGCCAGCCTTTGGAAGGTCGCTTGGGCATTCTTCATCCCAAATGGCATAACTCGAAACTGGAATAAGCCAAACAGGGTGACAAATGCCGACTTGGGAATAGCGTCAGAACTAAGGGGAATCTGCCAGTAGCCTTTGCATAGATCGATGGTGGTCAAATACTTTGCCCCCGCCTGCCGGTCTAACAACTCATCCACACGCGGCATGGGGTATGCATCCGTCACTGTTTTCTCATTGAGCTTACGATAGTCTACACAAAATCGTGTAGTCCCATCCTTCTTGGGCACTAACACTACGGGGGATGCCAAGGGACTATCTGACTCTTCAATGACCCCTAAACGCAACATCTCTTGTATCTCTTGTTGCATCCCCTCTCGTACAGACTCAGGGACGCGGAAGGGGTTCTGTCGCAGGGGGGTCTGATCCTGGGTCTCAACCTTGTGTTGTGCCAGGCGAGTGTACCCCGGTCTCTCTGAAAACATCCTCTGTCGCAGCCTCAACAATGCCTCCGCCTGCTGTCTCTCCCGGGGGCCTAGGTCTTCACCCAAGTGTACCTGGTCCCATGTTTTAGACTGAGTCCTTTCCCCTAAGACATCCGGCAAGGGAAGTCCAGCTAAATCCTCTGCTTCAGGTGCACAGATGGCCACTACCTCTTCAGGGCGCTCCCGATAGGGCTTCAGCATATTCACGTGGAACATGCGGATAACCCTGGGGTGGTCACAATCAGTGACATTATAGGTTGTGTCGGCTATTTTCCCCACTACCTGGTAGGGCCCCTGTCATGCAGCTTGAAACTTATTCTGCTTAGTGGGCTCTAACACCAGGACCTTCTGTCCTATTTCCAAAGTGCGCTCTCTGGCCCTCCGATCGTACCATATGAGCTGGCGCCGCTGGGTCGCCTGCATGTTCTCACGTACAGCCTGAGTCAGCTCCTGTAGGCGGTCCCAGAATTCCAGCGCATAGGGTACAATAGGTACCCCTTCTATAAGGCCCTCCCCTTCCCAGTGTTCCAGCACTAAGTCTAGGGGTCCCCTTACCAATCTCCCGTATACCAGCTCGAACGGGGAGAACCCCGTGGATTCTTGGAGCACCTCCCGATAGGCAAACAGGAGATGTGGCAAGAATTTCTCCCAGTCCCTGTAGGTCCTGGTAAAAGTCCCAATGAGCTGTTTTAATGTCCCATTAAAGCGTTCACACAACCCATTGGTTTGCGGGTGGTAGGGGGCGCTTCTAATGGACTTTACGCCACACAGCTTCCACAGTTGGTTGGTCACCTCTGCTGTAAACTGGGTACCCTGGTCCGAGATAATCTCCCGGGGAAATCCAACCTGTGAGAAAACCTGGAGCAGGGCGGCCGCCACCGTCTCTGCCAGTATGTTAGGTAACGCAACCGCCTCTGGATACCGAGTGGCATAATCTACCACGGTCAATATATACTTTTTCCCGGACGGACTGGGTTTGGCTAATGGCCCTATCAGATCGACCGCTACTTGGCTAAATGGTTCCTCCACAATGGGGAGGCGTAATTTGGCCTTGCATTGATCCCCCCTCTTGCCAATGCGCTGACAACTGTCACAGGTCTGGCAGTACTGACGAACATCATAGGTTACCCCCGGTCAAAATAAGTTTTGTGTCAGACGATGCCTGGTGCGACTGACGCCGAAGTGCCCGGCCAAGGGTATATCATGAGAGATTCGCAGTAGCTCCTGCCTATACTTCTTGGGAACTACCAGCTGTTGTTTTATAGTGTGGCTAGTCCCTGTGTGGTGCTGCTCTGTGATCCGGTAGAGGAGTCCCTGCTTCCATACAAACTGTTCCCCTTCCAGTACTCCTCACCCCTCCTATGCCTTCCCATGATATCCCTCTAATGAAGGATCCTCAAGTAACTCCCTCTTAAATTCATCTGGGGTGGTCCAAGAAATGTGTCTGGCTATGGGAATATGTGCAGGGCTGGGATGTCTTACCTGGGCCTCCTCTGAGTGTGATTCCGCCTCCGCAGCTCGAGCTTGTCTCCGGGTGGTCACAGGATAGGTCTCAGCCAGAGGGGCCACCGAGAATGCAGACAACATGGGCCCCAAGTCATTTCCCAGCAAGACGTCTGCAGGCAAATCCTCCATCAAGCCGACCACAACAAGGCCATCTCCGACTCCCCAGTTCAGGTGAATCCTGGCAGTGGGTAGTCAATGTATAGCTCCCCCTGCTAAACGAACTGCCACTGTCCAGTCCATCTTCCCTTGGTCCCGGACGAGATGAGGCTTCACAAGGGTCAAAGTTGCTCCGGAATCTCTTAGTCCCTGCATACGTTTCCCATTAACCCACACAACCTGTCGATGCTGTTGTCGATTATCTGCCCGGGCTGCCTGCACGGGGTTTACTTCATGCAGCACTTCCTCCATCTCTTCCACCCCTTGGTTAGTCGTAGCCCCCAATGCCGGGTCAGCTTCGCCTTGGTAGCAGTGTACAGCAGCCCAGCTGAAGGTAGCTGTTCAAGCCTTTGGCCTCTTGGTATGCTGAGTCCGGTTGGGGCATTGTCTTTGCAGGTGGCCCAGCTGACGGCAGGTGTGGCATCGCGCCCCAGGGGGACTGTGGTAGGCCGGGTTTCTAGCTGGTCCCCCTACAATCTTCGGTGGTTTGGGGCCCTCCAGGTCCATGGGCGGGCCCCTAGTGACCACCTTTGATCCGGAGAACTGCGGCCTCCTGGCATCATGATGTTCATCGGCCAGACGAGCGGCTTCCTCAAGAGTCATTGGCCGCCTGTCCCGAAGCCATTCCTGTGTCTCGGGGTTTAGTCCATTAAAGAATCGTTCTAACAGGAAGAGCTGGAGGACGTCCTCCATAGTGGTTGCTTGGCTCCCTTGTACCCACTGTAGCAGTGACTGCCGTAATTTACAGGCCCAGTCAGCATGGGTATCGGTTACGCTTTTTATAAGTCCGCGGAACTTTTGGCGATAGGCCTCTGGTGTCAGCGCATACCGGGCCAAGATCACTTCTTTGATCCGCTCATAGTCCATACAGTCCTCATCAGGTACCGTGCGATAGGCGTCCGCTGCCCGGCCGGTCAGCTTGCTGGCCAGAATCTGAACCCGTTCCTCCGGCTTCACTTGATGAAGGGCACACTGCCGCTCAAAGTCCTGCAGAAAGCCATCAATGTCTTCCTCTGCCTCCCTCAACTGTCGGAAGGCATTATACTGGATCTTTTTGTGGCTTACTGTTGAAGGTACCTGGTCGAAGGCCAGAGCTCCCCCTGCTCGCTGGCTCTCCTCTCTCCACTCTGCCATCTCCATCTTGGCCAGCTCCACTTTGGTCCGCTCTGCCATCTCCATCTTGGTAGCTCTATCCTGGTCCGCTCGGCCATCTTTTCCTTCAGATCAGTACGCACATCAGCCATTACCTCTCGTATGATCTCTACTGCAGGGTTCGGGCCATAGAACGCCAGTCTGTTCTTTACCTCCCTCTGGAATTCGGTCTCCTCCACGTTCACATTGGGGGGCGCTGCACTGTCGTGTTCCATGATGGCTGCTATCAAATCCGCTTTTGTTTTGTTGCTGGCAATCAACCCTCGGGCTTCCACCAGATCTTTTAATGTAGTCCTCTTTAACTTCTGGTAGTTATTTTCCATTCATTCCATTCCTCCTGTCTTCCAGGTGCAAAAATTAAAGATGTGTCTGACAGGATATCAGGAATCTTCAGACCTACAGATGACTACCCATTCCTGCTACTACATGTGGGGACAAATGACACCGCAAGAAATGACCTGGAAACCATCTGCAGAGACTTTGAAGACTTAGGCAAGAAAGTGAAAGAACTGGGAGCGCAGGTGGTCTTCTCTTCCATCCTCCCAGTGGATGGCCATGGAACAAGGAGGTGGAATAAGATTCTGCAGGTGAACAACTGGCTACGTCGATGGTGCCGTCAGCAACAATTTGGATTTATGGATCACGGAGTGAATTACCTTTACGATGGACTACTTGCAAGAGATGGGGTGCACCTTACGAAGACTGGAAAACATGTATTTGGAAGTCGCCTTGCTACACTTGTAAGGAGAGCTTTAAACTAGAACAACGTGGGAAGGGAAGCAAAAGACCAGAAAAAGCCATACACCTGACAAATGCTATTGAGAACTCTCTTATTAGAAGTGGAAAGGAAGAACAAGGACAAAAGAATCTAATTAATAAAAATATTGGAGAAAGAGAAACCAATCACAAACTAAAATGTTTCTATACTAATGCACAAAGCATGGGCAACAAACAAGGAGAATTGGAACTACTAACACAGGAAAAGAAATATGATGTCATTGGAATCACTGAAACTTGGTGGGACAATACACATGATTGGAATACAAGACTAGAAGGATACAACTTATTTGCAAGAAACAGACTTGATAAACGAGGTGGAGGTGTCGCATTGTATGTTAGAAACGTGTATATCTGCACAGAGATTGAAGCTTCAGAGACTGGGAGTTCTGTGGAAACTGTTTGGGTAAGAATACAAGGACGGAACAATGGAAAGGACACCATTGTAGGCATTTACTACAGGCAGCCTGTGCAAGCTGAAGATATGGATGAACTCTTTATGCATCAAATGGCCAAGTTCTCCAAAAAATATGACATAGTTGTCATGGGAGATTTCAACTATCCAGACATTTGTTGGGAATCTCTCTCAGGCAAAACTAACAGGTCAAGGAAATTCTTATCCTCTCTTGCTGACAACTTTATCTTCCAAAAGGTAGGGGAGAAAACAAGGGGAACTGCTACCTTGGATCTAATCCTTGTAAACAGGGAGGAAATGGTTGAGGAGGTAAAAGTGGCTGGGACCCTAGGAGGTAGCAACCATGCTATTTTAGAATTTTGGATAACTAGAGGAGGAAGACCTGTGAAGACTCAGACGTCAAGGTTAGATTTCAGAAAGGCAGATTTTAAGGGATTCAGAAAGAGAATTGGAGGGATCCAATGGCAGAATATCCTTAAAGACAAAAATGTCCAGGAAGGATGGGAAATCTTGAAAAATGAAATTCTCAAAGCACAAATGTTAACAATTGCGAAGAGAGGGAAGAATAGGAAGCATTTAAGGAAACCTGGATGGATGAACACAGAACTTAAGCACATGCTAAAAAGGAAGAAAAAAATGTTTATAAAATGGAAAGAGGGAGGCATATCTAAAGAAGAATATAATGCTGTCTGCAGAACCTGCAGGGCACAAATCAGATTATCTAAAGCTGACAATGAATTGAGGCTTGCAAGAGATGTCAAAAGCAATAATAAAGGATTTTGGGGATATGTCAAAAGTAAAAGAAAAGTCAAAGATGCTATAGGATTTTTACAGAATGAAAATGATGAAATGGTAAGACAGGATGTTGAGAAGGCCGAACTTTTAAATTCCTATTTTGCATCTGTTTTCTCTCAGAAAGAAAATGTAACATCAACTGTTCTTCACTGTCCTATTACGGGAATAGAAGAATCCAGGATATCTATAAACAGAAAGATAGTGAGGAAACACTTAGCTAACCTAAATGAATTCAAGTCTCCAGGTCCAGATGAATTACACTCCAGAGTACTGAAGGAGATAGCAGAAGAAATTTTTGAACCCCTCTCCATAATCTTTGAAAATTCTTGGAGAACAGGAGAAATCCCAGAAGACTGGAGAAGAGCAAATGTTGTTCCTATCTTCAAAAAGGGGAGGAAGGTGGACCCATGCAACTATAGGCCGGTGAGTCTGACTTCTATACCAGGAAAGATCTTTGAACAAATTATTAAACAACATGTATGTCAGTACCTGGATAAGAATGAAGTGATTAAACAGAGTCAGCATGGGTTTGTAACTAATAAGTCATGTCAGACTAACTTAATTTCCTTCTATGATGGAATCACTGATTGGGTGGATCAAGGAAATGCTGTAGATATAGTATATCTTGACTTCAGCAAAGCATTTGACAAAGTATCTCATACAATCCTTATTGAAAAAATGACTAAGTATGGAATGGACAAGGCAACTGTTAGGTGGATTCATAACTGGCTTAGTGATCGGACCCAAAGAGTGGTCGTAAATGGCTGCACATCCAGTTGGAAGAATGTCTCAAGTGGGGTACCACAGGGCTCTGTCCTGGGCCCTGTATTGTTCAACATCTTTATCAACGATTTAGATGAAGGAATTGAGGGTAAACTGATTAAATTTGCTGATGACACAAAGCTAGGAGGGATAGCTAATACTAGAGAAGAGAGAGAGAGGATTCAAAAATATATAAATAAACTGGAGCAGTGGGCAGCAACTAACAGAATGGTTTTTAACAGGGAAAAATGCAAAGTACTACATCTGGGCAATAAAAATGAAAAAAGCATATACAGAATGGGAGGAATAGGGCTAAGCAACAGCACATGTGAAAAAGACTTGGGTATACTAATAGATCACAGACTGAATATGAGTCAACAGTGTGATGCAGCAGCAAAAAAGGCAAATGCAATTCTAGGATGTATTAACAGAAGCATACAGTCTAGATCACGTGAAGTCATTATTTCCCTCTACTCCTCTTTGGTCAGACCTCATCTGGAATATTGTGTCCAGTTTTGGGCACCACATTTTAAAAAAGACATCAACAAACTGGAGCAAGTTCAGAAAAGAGCGACCAGAATGGTGACCGGTCTGCAAACCCTGTCTTATGAGGAAAGGTTGCAGGATTTGGGATTGTTTAGTTTGCAAAAGAGAAGACTGAGAGGAGACTTAATAGCTGTCTAAAAATATCTCAAGGGCTGTCACATTGTAGAAGGATCAACTTTATTCTCATTTGCACAAGGAAAGACTAGAAGCAATGGGATGAAACTGAATGGGAGGAGACACAGATTAGATATTAGAAAAAACTTTTTGACAGTTAGAGTGATCAATGAGTGGAACAGGCTGCCACGAGAAGTGGTGAGTTCTCCTTCAATGGAAGTCTTCAAACAGAGGCTGGACAGACATCTGGCTGGGATGATTTAGTGAATCCTGCTTTGAGCAGGGGGTTGGACCAGATGGCCCAGGAGGTCCCTTCCAACTCTACGATTCTATGATTCTAAGGGGTATAAAATCCCGCTGTCTGCCACCAGTGTAACGGGGTCTACCAAGCTGGGGTACCTCTTTCAGTACCACCCCGTGTTTTCGGAGGTCCGCTCTGCATTGGCTGGAGACTGAATGAATGACGCTGGCTGGAATCCCTAGGTTACATGGTCGCATATAAAAGATCACAGCTTCTCCATGTATTTCCAGTCTGACAACACTTTACTCACAGGACACAGAATATATCACACAGATACAGAGGGCTGGCCAATAGAGAAGCGGCAGGCCAGACATGCATTACAATAGCCGCAGGTGGCCGGAGCGTGCCGATGTTTACTGTGGAAATTACAAAGGTGGGGGGAGGGTGGACAAAAGGGGAATGCTGATGCATTAGAGACATGCATCTCACATAGAACCTATTATCCATACATATAAAAGCACAACATATTCTGGGTGCTAAGTGGTTCTCTAACACATAACACCCAGCAAACCAAATATTTCCCCAAAAATTGGCCAAACCTGGTGAATTTGAATTTCAAATCATGCAATCATCTCTAGCAACAATTGTGAAGTCAATAAACAGACATAAAGGAAGGCACATTGCTAAATTATATTGTATTTTACTCACTTGGTATCTGGTTTCACATGTCCATATGCTGTAGTGCTCTTCAAGTAAAAAGCTGAAGGAGAAAATTTGGTACGCTTAAAGGGGATATCTGGGACTTAAAAAATACTAACAGAGGCAACTACCTGTCTGTTGTACCCAGCGCCAGTCATTGTGTACTCCTGCCAGAGATTCAGCTACTCCCTGTCATCAGAGCAGCAGTTTCTCTTCCTGTTGACAGGGCAGGACTAGTGGTGTCATGCTGATTGACAGCAATCTCTCTGGTGCCTAATTGGGGAAAGCTTGCTGTCAGTCAGCACGACATTAGTAGTGACAATGATAAGAAAATAAGAAGGAATGGAGGGGACAGAGAGGTGAGTTGAGGTGAGTATAAGTATATTTTTTATTTTTCACATATTACGTTTATGTTTTGATGTCTGGAGAGATCCCAGAGCATAAGAAGGGAAATTAAATTTGTGAAGAGTAACTTTGCAGTGAATCGAATTTCCAGGGAAAATCAGTGCAAAAAGGCAAATTCAAATTTTGCCACATCCACTTACCTATAGTTAACACCTTATAAGAAGGCAACACTCCTTTAAATGAGGATGTTAGGTGTCAGTATTGTAATGTGATATTAAACGTAAAATATTTTCCTACTTCAAAAAAATATTGAGAAAATTAGATTGTTACTAATTCCAGTGTTTTTCACAGAGTTTAAAAACATAATTTTAAAATTATTTTTAAAATAACTCACAGTCAACAGTCAAGATGACCTCTAGACTGATGCACATAGATTAATGCACACTATATCAGGTATCAGGTAATACTACATTTTTACAACACTTAGACCACAAAATGAACACTTACAAAACACCATTCAACAAATCAAGAGTTTACAAGCATAAGTAACTAAAGACCCATATTGAAACACATATACAATGAGGATCGGGTAACTGAAGATTGTGAGAATAAATAAGGATCCAAAAAAAGACCTAAAATGTAGTCAGGGTTACCAAGTAGAGATGAGTGGATCTGCTGAGATTCAGTAAATCACATGAATTTTACAGGGCAATTGATTCATACTGAAGTTTTTCTAGGTGAAATTTATGTTTCTTACAATGCTGTGGGGTCAATCCAGATCTCAGAGGCTAGTAAATGTAGAATATGAAAAAACCTTGCCATTCACATGTCTCACCATCTACAAAGCCCATCTTCTGGTCTTCTGTAGAGATGAGCAGACTCCTGGTCATTTGGGTCTGGCAGATTCAGCCGAACAGTTACAAAAAGTTCGGGTTTGGATACTAGACCTTTAGGCTGTGTGCACACGCTGCGGATTAGGTGCGGATTCATCCGCGCGGATTTTGTAAAATCCGCAGGTGAAACCGCAGGTCAAAAGACCTGCGGTTTTACCTGCGGATTGCTCTGCGGTTTTGCCCTGCGGTTTTTCATCTCCTCATTGGAGGAGATGGCAAACCGCAGCGGAATCTGCAGAAAGAATTGACATGTCAATTACTAATCCGTGGGCTTGATGTCACCGAACAATAGAAAGGTGACATCAACCCCACAAATATGAACCCCACTTGCCACCTCTACAGGACAAGTGGGAAGAGCCGGGCAAAGCACAAGAACTGGCGCATTTTATAGATGCTCTTTTCTGGGTGGCTGAGGGCTGCTATTTTTAAGCTAGGGGAGGTCAATATACATGGCTCTTTACTAGCCTGCGAATATCAGTCCCCAGATATCTTCTTTAGCATGGCTGGTTGTAAAAAATGGGGGGACTCCATGCCATTTTTTTTACTTATTCATTTCAATATTTTAAAAAATGGGAGTGGG
The DNA here is from genome assembly GCF_039654945.1 of Dendrobates tinctorius. NCBI lineage: Eukaryota > Metazoa > Chordata > Amphibia > Anura > Dendrobatidae > Dendrobates > Dendrobates tinctorius. The sequence continues at coordinate 5,149,449 of NW_027362054.1, read as the reverse complement.
GACCCCCTCTTCTTGATAACTTCCTTGCTGAAGCTGACAGCTAAGGTTTACAGCCCCTAGCTGTAAGTTTTGCTTGGCTGGTTATCAAAAATACAGGGGAACCCACACTTTTTTTTTTAAATTATTTATTTAGAGGGCAGCCGCTCCTTCTCTCGGTGGTATTAACGGCAGAGGGTGTAGACTGATGGGGGCAATAGTCCGATCACAGCTGCAGGCTCACACTGTCATTTGAGAGCATGGGAACCGTGGCTGTCTGACCAGAGGAAAAGTCATTACAGAAGCAGTGTTTGCAGTGCTGTCAGGCACATGACAGCGTGACAAACACTGGGCCCCCCATTCAAGTGAAAATACAGGGGAACCAATGCTGTTTTTTTATTATTATTATTTATTTACAGTGCAGGCAAAGGCTGATGAATACTCCCATCAGCTGCCACCTGCTCTCTCAGCTAACGGAAGTTAGTTATTAGGGTTCGCCCATCTCTCGTCTTCTGTACCTGTACTTTTCCCCTTCCCCAGTAGCAGCATTCTCTTTGGCCTCTTTATTTCAGGCCAGAAATTCTGGCATGGCTAAGTCTCTAACATCCCTGCACAACTTGCCAACACTTGGGCAACACGTGTGCTCCATGATGGCTTGGCGCTCAGGCACTCCTGAGACATAGTCATGCAGTATGTGTCACACACAAGGATTGTGGTCCCACGGTACCACATGCAGGGTTTACCAAGGAGGGGCATGGCTAAACGGCTACCTGGTTTTTGCTTGGGCTAGTGATGGTGAAGTTAGGCTTGCGCTGCAGGTAGACTCCAGGTACCACTCCTGGGCAGTCTCCACTACTGCAGCAGCTGACTCCAAAGGGATCGCAGTCATGGACATGGACTCGAAGTCTCTGTCAAGACAGGATATGGATAATGATATAACAGATATCAGAGCTGGTACAGACTGTATGGTTTTGGGATCACCAGACACAATGGACACTGGTCCTAGTTCAGACAACATGGATTTCAAGAACAGGTTCTGCTTCTGACAATACAGGACTCAAGGACAGGGTCAGGTTGATACAAAAAGGCATTCAGGAACAGGTTCTGGATCAGACAACATGGATTTCAGAAAAAGGTTTTGGTTCAGGCAACACGGGCTTCAGGAACAAGTTCTGGTTTAAAAAATACGAGTTTGAGGAACAGGTCCAGGTTCAGACAACACAGGTTTTAAGGATAGGGACCTTGCAGTACACAATTTGCACACACACTAAATAGGGAAACTACAGGGGTTGATTAGGCACCTCCCTGATGCCTCTCACCTACAATATTGGCTGAGGGTAGATCCAAAATAAAAGCGCTGACACTTTAAGAATTGGGGAGCTTGCACGCCGCTGGGAGACCTGCACACTGTGCACAGGCCCAGACAAGAAGAAAGCCACAGCAGGGAACAGGGACACCACCACACATCCAGGGCTGTGAGAATGTGAACTTTCCTGCCAAGAAGAGGGAGTAGGAATACACAGGGACGCCAGAATTGGAGGTACAGTATGTTCAGTATGTTCTGGCATAGAGTGAAAAGAAGCGAATGCATTTGACAGGGTATGGGGCAAGGAAAAAGCTTATGGGACTGGACAGAAGGCCGTGAGTACAGTGGGACAGGTAAGAGATGAAGTTAAAAAAACTTAATCATTTTATCATGGCATTCTTTGGTTCAGCCAATGTCATCCGCAGATGGCCACTTTTGCTGCATGAGCATGAAAAACATTAAAATAAAATCTGCATTTTGGAGAATGTTAATTTTAGTAAAATTTGAGAATTCAAATCCACTCAAATAAGTTTACTTAGCTCTTCTATTGAGTAATGAAGAAAAAACAGATCAGGTGTTCATCTCATCCAAATCCCCACTGTATGTAATTCTGAAAAACTGAATTCTAAGTGAATGTGCAAAAAAACGTAAAACTTCATAAAGGCAATAAAGATATAAGAATGCCATACATACTTACTGACAATACCAATGTGGACAAGTGTGTGCACTGTCTTGCTGTGTTTGATAAAAAATGAAATTTTTGATTTTACCTAAGTTAAATTTCCCACATTCACAGAATATCATAACTGTTAATCTAACATTTTAAGGTTTTAGAAAGCACATATACACAAAACAATGCATTTCTCTTTCACAAGCAGCAAGACTTTCACGCATTGAGTAATATTCTTAGTCGAAAGGCTCTTCTAGGGCATCATGTACCTCTTGACTGATATCAGGACTGGCATGGTAGAATCCAGACAACTGTCACAAAGAAAGTTGATGTGAGGAGAAAAATAACATGTTTGCACATAGTACAGCGGAGAGATTTTAAGTCAAGCACAAGATGTTGGTTTAAATTGTTATCTCCATTTAACAACAGTAAAATTGTGAATTTATAGGCTATGACACAATGGGGCCAACTGGGAAATTCAGTTGAGGTTAGCCCACTTGTGATGATTCCCTATTAACATCTACATAATATTCTTGTACTGTACATAGCACACTTTGGCTAAATGCCAGGAATTTTTTATTCCAAGGAACTAAAGCCTTTCTGATTATATAGTACTAGAAAATCTGTCAGATGGTTGGAAAATATATTATTATATATTAGTCATATATAACAACTCCCCAAAGGCTATCAGTCTGATGAGGAGGCAGTAGCCTCTTGTGACTGGTTATTGCCCTACAGATGTTGATACTGTAGTGATGTTCAACAAGACAATCAGCAACTTGCATGAGCTCCACTACTAAAGACAGAATAATGCTGCAGGCCAACCCTTCCCAGATTTGGCTTGCACCTTAAGTAGTTTTATTCTTTGATGCTAAAAAATGTAGATGACTTTGGAAAAAGAGCTTTAAGGAATGACAGAACAAGTCTCTGCCGTAACAGTTCATTTTCCTGGTAAAAAGTGGCAGTATGAAAAGTTCTTGTAACCTCGGCAGAAGGATGTTACGTATTTTCTGTCTACAGCTTTATCATCAAAAAAATATTTCCTGGCACTGCTATATGAAGTAGCAACATTGCTAAAAAAAATAAAAAAGAAAAGGTGAAAAAACTATACATTACCATTTCTATATAAAAGGGTACATTTCGGAATATTTGTAAATTAATCTTTTTTTTATAACAGTAACGGAAATGCTAAACTTTGGTCTCCATATATTGGAGTTTGCAAATTATTGTTCAAAAAGATGAAATATTTTAACTTGTCACATCATGTGTCTTTCCCTTTAGTTAATCTAATACTAATAGTGCTCTGTCTCCGACATCTGACTCATAATCCTGATTATCTGCTTGTTAATGTTTACTGTGTTTTTTGGCTCCATCTAGTGACCAGAGTTATAACCGCAGTGTTATTGTGTGTTTGCTTTCACTTTGCTATTTCCCTCCATTTGCAGTGCATTCTGGTAAGGTTGCAATGCACCCTGGTAGCCTTTTGCAAAGGATTATGGTTAGTTCAGCCCTCATTTTCCCTCCAGTCCACCATTTTCCTTCTGCCTGCATTCAGGAAGCATCTCATTTCTCTTCTACCCTTGTGACAGCATCGCTGGTATGTCCTTATGTTTCCTGTATCCAATTCCTGCCTCATACTACCCTGCTTAGTTAGTTCTCCCCTGGTTAGATATTAGTGCAGATGATATATTACGTATATATGAATCCCTGATGAACCCAGTATTGATTGTATGCATATATGTTTTTGTTTGTAGTTTCACCACGCCAATATGCCACCACGTTCAATAAAGCACAGATTCAACCTACAGTCTCCTTATTGGACACGTTATAGCGGTTTAGCTGCCTGTATAAGCTACATGAATTCTGCTTCATTTAGTGAGTGTTACGGTTCTGGGGTATTAAAGGCTGCCTTCCATTCATTACCTCTATAATTCGCAGCAAATTATATGCCCCACGGAGATCAATCTTAGAGAACCACTTGGCTCCAACCAATTGGTTAAACAAATCCGGAATCAGCGGCAAAGGGTAAGGATTGCGTACAGTGATCTTGTTAAGCTCCCTGAAATCCAAACACGGCCTAAGACCCCATCTTTCTTTTTGACAAAAAAGAATCCCACAGCCACAGGGGACTTGGAGGGTCTTATATGACCTGCAGCAAGACTAGTCTGCAGGTATTCCTTTAAGGCCTCCTCTCTGGGATCGTCAGATTAAATAAACGACTCTTAGGGAGAGTAGCACCTGGGACGAACTCAATAGCGCAATCGTAATCTCTGTGCGGTGGCAGAGCTTGTGACTCAACTTCAGAAAATACTTTCCAGAATTCCTGAATGGGTTCAGGTAGCTTATTTTTCACCACCACAGCGATGTGTACATCACAACATTTCCCATAACACCCCTGACCCCAGGATCTTATAGTATTTGATGACCAGTCCAGTATAGGATTGTGCACTTTTAACCAGGGCAACCCCAGGATGACTGGAAAAGGCAATTTATCAAGTACAAACAAATCTAAAGATTCCTGGTGCTCCATATTCACAGTGAGTGGAAACCCGGTGACCTTTCGGGAAACGCACCCATGCTCTAGTGGAGTGTTATCAATCGCCCCTACAGGAAAAGGGGATGACAAAGGTACAGACACAATCTTATACTTGTCAAGAAATTGTTGATCGATCAAATTCAGTGCAGACCTACAGTCCACCATCACTTGAAAATCCATAGAATGACCATGACAGGTAGAACTACCAGAAAAAGAAACTCCTGCGGACCGTAAAAATGCAATACGAACGGGAGGGTTACTCTGAGCCCTTCATATTGCTTGATAAAATGGACAGTCTTACCACAATAAAGGCATAGCCCCTCAGAGAACCTTCTCTCCCTTTACTGGGAACGAGAGGCCATCGCACCAAGTTGCATCGGTTCCCCGTAGTCCACGGGGGTCTCTTGAGAGACAGCACCCAGCAGAATTGAATCCTCATTCTGCCTGTCTCTCAATCTTCTATCCACCCTGATGGCTAACTGCATGGCAGCCTCAAGTGTAGCAGGTGCAGGGTATGCAATGAGTAAGTCTTTAACCCTGTTATTCAGACGTGCTAAAAACTGGCTTCTGAGTGCTGGATCATTCCAGCTGACTTCTGCAGACCATTGTCTGAACTGGGTACAATATCTCTCAGCATCACCAGAACCCTGTTTCAGCCGTCTGAGTTTAGCCTCGACTGTAGCAACCCGATCCGGATCGTCATATATTAAGCCCATAGCAGAAGAAAACCTCTCCACTGACCCCAAACAAGGTTGTTTTTTATTTTTAATACTTTCTCGGGCTGGACACAGTGTTATGGTTCTGCAGCACAGGCCTAGGGTAGGAGGGGGGAAAACTGACCCTGCACTGTGGCTAGGCTGATGCCCTACGATGGAGTGGGCGACCCATTCCTTGTGAATAGACCCATCGACGATCCTAGGCTAATCTCAAGTGAAGACCTATAGATAGGGGGAAGGGGGTCCCTGAAAGATATAAGGGCTGGGTACAAAAATGGGTCACCTCCTAGCAAAAAACACAAAGAAGACTGCAGAAACAAATTGAAACAGAAACTGAGACTAGCAGAACCGGGGTTCCCAGAACTGCACTAGTTAAACACACAGAAAGCAAAGCAAGGCTCCATGTTAGGAATCTGGTTTCTGACATGTCTAGACAGAAACCCAGATTCTCACATGCTGCAGTCTCTTGCCCATCTGCTGCAGCAGAAGGGATTGCTGAGGAGATTGTCTCACAACAACTGTCTCCAGAGGCTAAGTCCTTTATTCCATCTATTGGGCATGCTCACGGGACGAGCTCCTATTGGACTTCGGGAGTCAGGTGTTCAGGTCCCGCTCCGGATCCTATTGGCTCTTCCTGGACTCTTGGAGATTTCCGGAAGGTCCCGTGCGCTATAAAAAGTGTGCATGGCCGTTCCGCCATGCGCTAGTGTAGCCATACTGCTGCTGTATGTTTGTTGATGGATGCATGGACTGGTGACTGACTTATTATGAAACCCCTACCCTCTGATACTACGCATGTGTGAGTGTTTGTGTTAGTGCCAGTACCCAGCGCCAAACGCCAGCGAGTTATGCTCCATACTACAGCAGCCTAAGCGTCAGCATTGCGCCTGCTAGTCAGCAGTGTCTTTGCAGCGGCCCTGCTATAGCTGCGCTGCAGTTGCAGCTCCTAGTGGCGTTCGCAGTTGCGACGCCTTGCACACATTTCCGGTAGGTCCTTACAGAGTTAGTATCGCTACCTTGTGTTTCTCCGGTGACCGCATACCGCGTGTGTTGCGCTGAGATTCTGTGTCCTGAACAGACTCAGCGTCTTTTTGTGTTACCATTTATAATTACAGCTCTGTGAGCTCAACAGAGTTTGTTCAGTGCACTTGGTGACACACTTTAACCTGTGCACTCTACCGCCTAAAGCTCTGCCACCACCTAGCAGCGGTCGTTCCATCTACCGCACGGTGGACCCCGAGTGGCGAAGGCACTTTATTTATATTTTTATTTTAGTGTCTTCCGCCACTCCTAACACTCCAAGCCAGACTTCAAGCGGATTAACACTGTTGTCCAGCAAGGAGTGGGAGATAGGTGCAAACTAATAAAGGGTGATACAATCACCTGACCAAAGGCAAACCCAGCACCAGGGGAAAAACACCAGCAGCCAGAACGCTACAGGAAAATGGCAGATAGTCACAAACTGAGCAGATTCTAACAGTGAGGACAGAACAAATAGTGTTCGCTTTGTTTTTTTCCAATTATGAATACGTTTTTAAAGACAATGGAGAGTAGTAAACTTGTCAGGCATCATTATATGCTGGGTTCTCATATAACAGACGTGTATGGCCAGATATATTATATTTGAGCCGGAAACAAGTTGTATAGTACATTGGTCAAGTTGAATGTAACATTTGTGATGCAGCTCTAGGACTAGTCCAGGAAAATCTATGGGATCAATTTTGCCTTGGGTTCATCCATTGTTGTTGTTTATTTACAATTTATGGAATAAGTTCCATAGGAATTGTAAGACGACAGTCTTTTGGCTTTGGGGTGCTCGAAAGTTTCCTTTTACTTCAATGTTGTGCAGGGCTTTACAATCAGGAAGGTGGACTGATTCTGTACATAGCTGTCTCTCCCTAGATACACACATGGAACAAACCTGTTTATCAACTGAAATGTGGTGGGGAGAAGCCGGCCAGGTGAGGTGTCAGACTAGACTTGTCTCTCCCTATAGTTGCAGGCCAAATTTAGAAAATATAATTCTCTCTGAAATACATTTCAGAGAAAAAATACATGGCTGTAATCACGCAGATCGGTAGCATGAATGAACCATAGCCTATGTTTTGGGCAGCATGAATACAGTAAGTTGACAAGTCTCCATTTATAATGAAGTACACCATAATTTACTTTACATTTTCTACAAATAGAAGTGGTACGGTAATTTCAATTTCAAGGTGTTGCCTTACTAAGAAAACCTCTTTTTAAAGGGAATCTGTCAGCAGGTTTTTGCTATGTAATCTGAAGACAGCATGAGGTAGGGGTTAAAACATAGATTTTAGCTATGCCTCTCTTATCAAGCTCTGTCCTGTTGTTTACTTGCAATGATTATTTTAGCACCAAGAGCTTACCATTGCTCAGACACAGCAGTATATTAGCCCAAGTCCAACTCTTCCCCTTCTGTAATAGGCAGCTCACTGTCTATAGACATTGTATATAGAGAGCCTGGGATGGGTGGGGTTAGCTTTCTCAGCCCTGCTGCATTTCTAAATCTAAAAATTCTGATTGTTTAAGAAAGGCTGCACCCAGTAAACTAAGTGATGCATCATTAGATTCACAGTCTTTTGCCTACATCATGCTGCTATCAGATTAGGTAACAAAATATTGCTGACAGACTCCTTTCAAATGTCTTATTAGAGCATATTTACATCGTAAACGAGAATCATCCATAGGCTTGCCAAGTAGATCTCATGGCTATTTTAACCCCTTAATCCCATATGACGTACTATCCCGCCCATGTGCCCTGGGACTTAATTCCCAGGGACGGGAGAGTACGTCATAGCAATCAGCGGCGCCCACGTGGTGAGCACCGCTGATCGCGGCCGGGTGTCAGCTGATTATCACAGCTGACACCCGGCACAATGTGTCAGGGGCGGTCACAGACCGCCCCCGACACGTTAACCCCTTGCACACCGCGATCAAACACGATCGCAGTGTACCGGGGGTTAAAGGGAAGCATCGGCAGGGAGGGTGCTCCCTCCGTGCTTCCCTGAGCCCCCCACGGCAGCGCAATGTGCAGTGCTGCTGCGGGGGGCTCCTTACCTGCAGGCCCCCGAATCCAAGATTGCAATGGGGACCTTTGGGGGCCTGCAGGGAGCCGGCTTCCTCAGTGCCTGCAAAGTGCAGGCACGAGGAAGCCTGCTGCACTGCCTGTGACAGATCGCTGATCTGTCACAGTGATCTGTGATGTGACAGATCAGCGATCTGTCACAGGACAGTGATGTCCCACCTGGGACAATGTAATAAAGTTAAAAGTTAAAAAAAAAAATAAAAGTATTAAAATAATTTTTTTAAAAATCGCCAAATAAATAAGAAAAAAAATAAAATATTCCCCCAATAAATTCATTTTTTGGAAATAAAAAAAACAAAAACAATAAAAGTACACATATTTGGTATCACCGCGTCCGTAACGACCTGCCCTATAAAACTGTCCCATTAGTTAACCCCTTTAGAGAACCCCTTAAAAAATAAAAATAAAAAACGAAGCAAAAAATAATGATTTATTATCATACTGTCGAACAAAAAGTGCAATAACGCGCAATCAAAAAGACGCATATAAATATCCATGGTACCGCTGAAAACATCATCTTGTCCCGCAAAAAATGAGCCACCATACAGCATCATGAGCGAAAAAATAAAAAAGTTATAGCTCACAGAATAAAGCGATGCAAAAATAATTATTTTTTATATAAAATAGTTTTCATTGCATAAAAGCGCCAAAACATAAAAAAAACCTAAATGAGGTATCGCTGTAACCGTACTGACCCGAAGAATAAAGCCGCTTTTTCAATGTTATCGCACGCGGAACGGTGTAAACGCACCCCCCCAAAAGAAATTCATGAAACACTGGTTTTTGTTCATTCTGCATCCCAAAAATCGGAATAAAAAGCGATCAAGAAATGTCACGTGCCCGAAAATGGTACCTATAAAAACGTCAACTCGTCCTGCAAAAAATAAGACCTCACATGTCAAAATACGGAAAAATTATAGCTCTCAATATGTGGTGATGCAAAAACTATTTTTACAATAAAAAGCGTCTTTTAGCGTGTGACAGCTGCCAAACATAAAAACCCGCCATAAATAGTAAATCAAACCCTCCGTTATCACCCCCTTAGTTAGGGAAAAATAATAAAATTAAAAGAAAATGTATTTATTTCCATTTTCCCATTAGAGTTAGGGTTAGGGCTAGGGCTAGGGTTAGGGCCAGGGCTAGGGTTAGGGCTAGGTCTAGGGTTAGGGCTAGTGTTAGGGCTGAGATTAGTGTTAGGGGTGTGTTGGGGTTAGGGTTGGAGTTAGAATTGGGGGTTTCCACTGTTTGGGCACATCAGGTGCTCTCCAAATGCAACATGGCGTCTGATCTCAATTCCAGCCAATTCTGAGTTGTAAAAGTCAAATGGTAGTCCTTCCCTTCCAAGCTCTGCCATGCGCCCAAACAGTGTTTTATCCCCACATGTGGAGTATCAGCCTACTCAGGACAAATTGCAAAACAACTTTTGGGGTCCAATTTCTCCTGTTACCCTTAGGAAAATAAAAAATTGGGGGCAAAAATATCATTTTTGTGGCAAAAAAATGATTTTTTTATTTTCACGCCCGGGCGTTATAAACTTCTGTGAAGCACTTGGGGGTTCAAAGTGCTCACCACACATCTAGATAAGTTCCGTGGGGGGTCTAGTTTCCAAAATGGGGTCACTTGTCGGGAGTTTCAATAGTTTAGGTACATCAGGGGCTCTCCAAACGCGCATGACAACCGCAGACTATTCCATCAAAGTCTGCATTCCAAAACGTCACTACCTCCATTCCGAGCCCCGACGTGTGCCCATACAGTAGTTTTCTCCCACATATGGGGTATCAGCGTACTCAGGACAAATTGGACAACAACTTTTGGGGTCCAATTTCTCCTGTTACCCTTGGGAAAATAAAAAAATTGGGGACTAATTGATCATGTTTGTGGCAAAAATACGATTTTTTTATTTTCATACCCGGGCATTATAAACTTCTGTGAAGCCCTTGGGGGTTCAAAGTGCTCACCACACATCTAGATAAGTTCCTTAGGGGGTCTAGTTTCCAAAATGGGGTCATTTGTGGGGGGTTTCCACTGTTTAGGTACATTAGGGGCTCTCCAAAGGCAACATGACACCCGCAGACCATTCCATCAAAGTCTGCATTCCAAAACGTCACTACTTCCCTTTCGAGCCCCGACATGTGCCCATACAGTAGTTTTCTCCCACATATGGGGTGTCAGCGTACTCAGGACAAATTGGACAACAACTTTGGAGTCCAATTTCTCCTGTTACCCTTGGGAAAATAAAAAAATTGGGGACTAATTGATCATGTTTGTGGAAAAAATACGATTTTTTTATTTTCACGCCCGGGCGTTATAAACTTCTGTGAAGCACTGGGGGGTTCAAAGTGCTCACCACACAACTAGATAAGTTCCTTAGGGGGTCTAGTTTCCAAAATGGGGTCACTTGTGGGGGATTTCCACTGTTTAGGTACATCACAGGCTCTCCAAAAGCAACATGACACCCGCAGACCATTCCATCAAAGTCTGCATTCCAAAACATCACTACTTCCCTTCCGAGACCCGACGTGTGCCCATACAGTAGTTTTTCTCTCACAAAAGGGGTATCAGCATACTCAGGACAAATTGGACAACAACTTTTGGGGTCCAATTTCTCCTGTTACCCTTGGGAAAATAAAAAAATTGGTGACTAAAAGATCATGTTTGTGGAAAAAATACGATTTTTCTATTTTCACGCCTGGGCGTTATAAACTTCTGTGAAGCACTGGAGGGGTCAAAGTTCTCACCACACATCTAGATAAGTTCATTGGGGGCCTAGTTTCCAAAATGGTGTCATTTGTGGGGGGTTTCCACTGTTTTGGTACATCAGGGGCTCTCCAAACGCGACATGGTGTCCGATCTCAATTCCAGCCAAAAACGCCAAATGGCGCTGCTTCCCTTCCGAGCTCTGCCATGCACCCAAATAGTGATCTATCCCCACATATGGGTTATCAGCGTACTCAGGACAAATTGCACAATAACTTTTAGGGTCCTGTTACCCTTGGAAAAGTAAGAATTGAGGGTGAAAAGATCATTTTTGTGGAAAAAATATGATTTTGTAATTGTACGGCTGTATGTTATAAACTTCTGTGAAGCCCTTGTGGGTTCAAAGTTCTCATCACATATCTAGATAAGTTCCTTGGGGGGTCTAGTTTCCAAAATGGGGTCACTTGTGGGAGGTTTCCACTGTTTAGGTACATCAGGGACTCTCCAAACGTGACATAGCGTCCGATCTGAATTCCAGCCAATTTTGCATTGAAAAAGTCACCGGCGCTCCTTCCCTTCTGAGCTCAGCCATGCGCCAAAACAGTGGTTCCCCCACATATCAGGTATCAGCGTACTCAGGACAAATTGCACAATAAATTTTGCAGTCCTATTTCTCCTGTTACCCTTGGTAAAATAAAAAAAATTGAACCTGAAGTATTTATTTTGTGAAAAAAAGTTAAATGTTCATTTTTTTTTTAAATATTCAAAAAATTCCTGTGACGCACCTAAAGGGTTAATAAACTTCTTGAATGTGGTTTTGAGCACCTTAAGGGGTGCAGTTTTTAGAATGGTGTCACTTTTGGGTATTTTCTATCATATAGACCCCTCAAAGTGGCTTCAAATGTGATGTGGTCCGTAAAAATAAAATGGTGTTGCAAAAATGAGAAATCGCTGGTCAATTTTTAACCCTTATAACTTCCTAACAAAAAAAATTTTGGTTCCAAAATTGTGCTGATGTAAAGTAAACATGTGGAAAATGTTACTTATCAAGTTTTTTGTGTGCCGTATCTCTGTGATTTAAGGGCATAAAAATTCAAAGTTGGAAAATTGCAAAATTTTCAAAATTTTCGCCAAATTTCCGTTTTTTTCACAAATAAACGCAAGCTATTTGAATGAAATTTTACCACTAACATGAAGTACAATATGTCACGAGAAAACAGTGTCAGAATCACCGGGATCCATGGAAGCTTTTCAGAGCTATTACCTCATAAAGGGACAGTGGTCAGAATTGTAAAATTTGGCCCGGTCATGAACGTGCAAACCACCCTTGGGGCTTAAGGGGTTAATGAATTAGGGTGATCATATTCTTATGTAGATACTTTTAACATTTCAACTGTAAGTAAAGATATTTCTCACAAATTCTTTTTGCAACTGACTGAGAGACTTAAGAAATATTTCCGGACCAAAATGTATGAATATATGCTATGTGTTATATTATTATTATTTATTTATATAGCGCCATTAATTCCATGGTGCTGTGCATGAGAAGGGGGTTACATACAAAGTTATTAATATCGTTAACAGTAAACAAATTTACAATGACAGACTGGTACAGAGGGGAGAGGACCCTGTCCTTGTGGACATACATTCTATGGGATAGTGGGGAAGAGACAGAAGGTCAGGGGTGCAGCAGCTCTTGTGGTGATGAGGTGGCAGCTCAGGCAGTGGTGAGGCGGCAGAATGGTTATTATAGGCTGTAAGCTTTCCTGAAAAGACGGGTTCTCCAGATTGGAGGATGTCAAGGAGGGAGTTAGATGAGAGGTGGGAGGAAAGTTGAGCATGAACATGCTGTTCAAGGAGTTTGGAAGCAAACGGGAGCAGTGATATGGGGCGATAGCTGGGCATAGCAGTTGGGTCAAGGTTTGATTTTTTTGAGGATGGATGAAGCTAACATTAAATGATTCAGAAATACACTCTATACATTGTTAATGTGGTAAATGACTATTCTAGGTGCAAACATCTGGTTTGTAATGCAATATCTTCATAGGCGTATAGAGGCCCATTTCCAACAACCATCACTCCAATGTTTTTATGGTACTTTGTGTTTACTAACTGTGTAAGGAGGCTAATGGATGGTTAGAATACCCTTGAAAACCCTTGTGCAAGTATGTTAGCACAGCTGAAAACAGTTTGGCTGATTAGAGAAACTATAAACCTCACCTTCCTTTGAGCTAGTTGAGAATCTGGAGCATTACATTTGTTGGTTCCATTAAACTCTCAAAATGGCCAGAAAAAAAGAACTTTCATGTGAAACTTGACAGTCTATTCTTGTTCTTATAAATGAAGGCTATTCTATGCGAGAAGTTGAAAATAAACTGAAAATTTCCTACAACGGTGTGTACTACTCCCTTCAGAGAAGGGCACAAACAGGCTCTAACCATAGTAGAAAGAGAAGTGGGAGGCTCTGCTGCACATCTGAGCAACAAGACAAGTACATTAGAGTCTGCAGTTTGAGAAATCGATGCCTCACAGGTCCTCAACTGGCAGCTTCATTAAATAGTACACACAAAAAGCCAGTGTCAACGTCTACAGTGAAGAGGCGACTCCGGGATGCTGGCCTTCAGGGTAGAGTGGCAAAGAAAAAGCCATATCTGAGACTGGCTAATAAAAGGAAAAGAGTAATATGGGAAAAAGAACACAGACATTGGACAGTGGAAGACTGGAAAAAAGTGTTATGGACAAACAAATCCAAGTTTGAGGTGCTTGGATCACACAGAAGAACATTTGTGAGACGCAGAACAACTGAAAAGATGCTGGAAGAATGACTGACGCCATCTTTCAAGCATGGTGGAGGTAATGTGATGGTCTGGGGTTGCTTTGGTGCTGGTAAAGTGGGAGATTTGTGCAAGGTAAAAGGGATTTTGAATAAGGAATGCTATCACTCCATTTTGCAACGCCATGCAATACCCTGTGGACAGTGATTGATTGGAGCCAATTTCATCCTACAACAGGACAATGACCGAAAGCACACCTCCAAATTATGCAAGAACTATTTAGGGAAGAAGCAGGCAGCTGGTATTCTATCTGTAATGGAGTGGCCAGCGCAGTCACCAGATCTCAAATCACATTGAGCTGTTGTGGGAGCAGCATGACCGTATGGTACACAAAAAAGTGCCCATCAAGCCAAACCAGCTTGTGAGAGGGGCTTCTGGAAGCATGAGGTGAAATTTCTCCAGATTACCTCAGCAAATTAACTGCTAGAATGCCAAAGGTCTGCAATGATGTAATTGCTGCAAAGGGAGCATTCTTTGACAAAAGCAAAGTATGAAGGAGAAAATTATTATTTCAAATAAAAATCTTTTTCTCTAACCTTGTCAATGTCTGGACTAGATTTTAAATTTATTTGGCAACTCATTTGATTAATAAAAGTATGAGTTTTCATGGAAAACAAAAAATTGTCTGGGTGACCCCAAACTTTTGAACGGTAGTGTATATTGTAACGTCCCACACTATCTGTGGATGGGGATTACTCGCTTTGTTGGTCGCTGAGGCATATGCTGGGACACTCAGGGTTTAAAAAGTCCATTCGGTTTATTAGAAAAACAGCATATACCGCTCCTCAGGAACTTAGTAACATGCAGCCGCCATTACAATGTCCACGAAGACAATTAGGTCTATAGGAAAAACACAGTCTCTTTCTGATCCCGGTCAGCATAACACGGGTTCCTTTCCGTTACCAGTTGGTGTTGGCCACAGAGGTTCCCAGATGCCTCTTTTCCTCAGAAGTATCCCACAAACATAGCATCAACACAGTCTCTTTCTGACCCCAGTCAGCATAACACGGATTCCTGTCTGTTACCTGTTGGTGTCGGCCACACAGGTTCCCGGATGACTCTTATCCTCAGAGGTATCCCATAAATGTCTCTCACTGACCCCGGTCAGTATCACTCACGGTTATCAGACCGTCCACTCCAGAGGTATCTCACAGGCCTCCTTTCTCTGGCTCAGACTAGCCAGCACTCGCCCACATGTGCCAAACACACCTCCATTACATAGCCCTAACCACTCCCAGCCACCTATCTCATGGCTTGTCAGGTGATCGTGACATCACTGCAGGTCCTCAAACACACAATCACATACAGCCTTCATCTTGGGTATTCAGACACACTTCCTTGGGCGGGTATGTAGGTGACTGGACCTACCCATTTCTCCAAGTCACCTGGAAGCCTCCCAATGTATAGCAAAAACCCTCAGCAATAGATCTGCTGAACTAAACATGCCCAGACTTCCATCACAGGGCCACCCACCTCTGTGATACATAGTGCCCATCAAACACATGACCAGTCGCCATGCCACATATTCCCCCCCCCCTGCCTAAAGCTATGGGGCCTGGCACTTTCTATTACCCAACCAGAGATCCTTCTCAGTTGTCTCTGCCAGTCAAGCCATTTGTCAAAGTCAGGCCCTGCTACTGAACCCTTTTGTTGGCATCCATCATCCGTCACGTCTTTTAATAGAGATGACTCCTTGTCAGACCACCCGCACTCCTGGTGGTCAATCCGGCGTCGCAATTCCCTTGCACCCATACCATCTGTCTGGTCTGACTCTTTGTCAACACGTCCACTATAGGGTCTACCGCCTAAGTCACTCAGCCCTGAGCTAACTGAAGCGTCACTACTTCTACCTTTTCCATCAGGCCCCTTTCTGTAATCTCTCTGCTGGCCATTTCTCCTATGGTATTTATTGCCCGGAAAGTAGTTCTTCCATATGTCTCTATGTCCTCTGTTAGCTTCTGCTTGAGGACTTCCAGTCTTTAGCAAACCTCTTCGCCTCTCTATACCATGAGTTGAAGGTGGTGGCTATCTTCTTCCCATTTCCTGCAGCTTTCTATTGATCTGCCCTCTCTCAAGTCTCAGCTGCTCGAACTCAGAGACTAATAAATAGCTTCCCATGGATGGGTGTCTTATTTGGGATTCTATCCTGCACTGCCCTTATTCACTTTAATGTCATATGACACATGGTAAGGTTTTAATAGTAAACAGCTTTTTACCATCCCATTGGGAACATCATGACATGGTGGGATGTATTTTAAGTTTTTCTGATTAAAATAGCGTTTACTAAGTATCCTATGTTATTAACATGTACCTTACTTGTTGTAGGGTCAATGATCATTTTGTTATATTTTTGCTTTTTTTTCTTGGATATCATATCATAAATAGCAATAACTTCTATTTTGCATGCACGACTCCTGCTGAACGAGAGATGCAAGTGGTTGAGACAGGTTGCATCTCTCAGGAGGACGTCATGCTAGGTGACCGTAAGATGGCATAATATAATTGGTTTTCAATCTCTTTTAATCAATTTTGCTTCACTCCTCACTTAACGGCTAACTAGGAATATGTACACACTTTCTAACAGGCTTGTAGGAAGAGAGAAATTGACGGTCTTGGTTATGCTCCGGCCTGCAGAAGGGAAAGGGTTGAATTGTTTAAAAGTCAGCACTCTTTAATCATCGGTAATATTCTCACCACACGCTGCATTGTCCATAAACCCGGTGGATCAATATAGGACGGAGCGACTAAGATCAGAGTGTTTGAGGATTAGCGCGGCTGCTTCTCAATGTAACTCTCTCTCTAGTATCTGCCACTACACAAAGACATTGTCTGCAATGTTCCCCCAGGAGAGCCATCTTAATAGGACTATGGGTTCAATATGCTCTGTTTCATTGCTTAACTCCTTCAGTCTGTGGGTAAAAGTAAGATTGAAGGATGGAACAAGTATCCTGAATTACTTAATTGCGTTCTTCAGGTCTAGCCAAATAAATGCAATGCAGTATTATAACCTACAACCAAAATCAGGCAAAGATACAATATCGCAGATAAATTCCAACTCACAGTTATGAAATGAGAGCAGTAAACACACAAAGTAATGTAGCAATCTTAGGCTTTTTTGACTATATATCTGGCTACTGACCTAATAAACATGCCATAAATTATATTACGCATAAGACTAAAAATGAAGCCCCTGGAATTTCCATAGGAAATTGTAAAATTTCTACATACTGGAGTGAAGGGCAAATGCACTGACAGGTAAGATAACGACACTTCCAAATGTATTCACAAGCTAAACACTTAGGTTCCCATTGGAATCTTTCTGTACTAGAAGCCCTAAGTGTGGACAAAAAATTGTACGAAATATGCAAATGTCTCACATAGAGAATGGTAATGAAGCGACTTCATTATACAAGTCTGAAAAATGGCCAAGCGAGAAAAAAAATAAAGAATAGAAATGAAGGTGCGAAGCACAAGACTGGATGCAGTAGATTAAGAAAAATGGTTGTATATTGCATTGTATAAATGCTGACTGAAGGAAACAACAGAAAATAATAGGCATTTTGTGTCCGCATGCCAGGTAGAGTATGTGGATGTATTCCAGGAAATAATAAACGCAACAATCCTTCTTGCAACCATCCACTTGTAGGTTATCAATAAATCTTAAGTGACAGATCAACTGAAATTGTGATATTTCTTTCTTTTATGGCGATTGTGGTCAATTATTTGAAAGATACTAGTATATTAGGAGACGCATTTGTCTGAACTTTTTTGTTTTTGATAATGACTTACAACTTCTAGTGGTCGCTTCTTATGTTTCAATAAACTATTTATTGATAGACCGATAATCTGCCAGTGACCAAGTTGATCTCTGGCTATCTAAATCTGTAAAATTATTATTTTAAACCTATGGTTTTACTCTTAAAAGTGAACTGAATTATTTAATGTATAACTACCCTCACAAGTAAGAAGTAAAGTTCTCCAATAATACTGTAATATACTAGGATTTAGAAATGCAATAACTAGCATAAACATAAAACAGATCTTATTCAAGGAAGGACAAACAATAAATACAGCAAGAATATGAAAGATTTTTCCAGACTTAGATGACTTGGGAAAAGAGAGAGACAGCAATAAAATACTTGATAAATTAAAAACCAACAAAATATCATTTTTCTTTTTGTCATAACTTCTTTGTTTTCATTCATTTTAAACTTTTTTAGATTTTCTATTCTTTTATAGATATTGATATATATCGCTCTTATTGTCGCCTACATGCCTAACACAGTATGCAATTAATCCCTGGGGACAATAGGTACAGAGGGTAGAGTATTTTTTACATATGCCATCTTAACTTCTTCTGTCTAGGCTGCGTTCCCATGTCCAGTAATGATCCGTTAGAATGGATCCAGCAGAAATCCATAAGGAAAAAAGTTATGCTGACAGAACTTCTCAGTCCTTTATTCACTAACTGATCTCTGCTGGAGCTGCTATTTTAACATTGGAGTCAAAGGGCAATGGATCCATTAATATGGCATCTCTTGTTGTCTATTTCTAAAGCCCCCGTCACACATAGCGATCTCGCTAGCGAGATCGCTGCTGAGTCACAAGTTTTGTCATGCAACAGCGATCTCACCAGCGAGATCACTATGTGTGACACCTACCAGCGACCGGCCCCCCTGCCGGCATGGCTGATCGTTGTTGGAAAGACCTGGACATTTTTTTGATCGCTGGTCTCCCGCTGACCAGCACGCATCGCTGCGTGTGACAGGCGGGAGACCAGCGATCAGCGAGCTGGTAACTAAGGTAAACGCAGGGTTTCTAAGCACTGTGCTGTGCTTAGAAACCCGATGTGTACCTTAGTTACCAACGCGCTGATGCAGGGAGCTGGTAACCAAGGTACACATCGGGTATCTAAGTGACGCGCACTGCTTAGAAACCCGATGTGTACCTTAGTTACCAGCTCCCTGCATCAGCGCGCTGGTAACTAATGTACACAGCGACGTGCCCGCTCAGCATCGCTGGTGCTGATCGCTGGTGAAGCTGTCTGTTTGGCAGCTCACCAGCGATCATGTAGCGACTCACCAGCGATCCTGACATGTTGATATCGTTGTCGGGATCGCTGGTGAGTCGCTATGTGTGACGGGGCCCTAATGGATCTGGCATCTTTTTCTTGCCAGATCCATTAGAAATGGACAACAACAAATGCCACATTAACAGATCAGTTGTCCTTTGACTCCAATGTTAAAATAACGGATCCAGCAGAGATAAGTTAGTGAATAATGGACTAAAATGTTGTGGCAACACATTTTTCTTAATGGACTTTTGCTGGATCCGGTCTAAGGCTGGTTTCACATTAGCGTTTTTTAGCGCAGCGCATCGTGCGTGTCCATGTGCATGCGCCATGTGCCCCTATGTTTAACATGGGGGTGCATGGTCTAGGGTTTGCATGCGTTTGTATGCATTTTCGTGCGCATGCATTTTTTTGTAGTGTGCGCCTAGGCGCACCGGACGCAACCTGTTGCATTTTTGGTCCGTCCAACCTGTGTAAAAAAAAAAACAGAATGCGCTAAAATAGCACATTACAGCCTATGGGAACACAGGCGTGCGCATGGCTATGCGCATGCCTGCTTTTAAAGTCGCATGCGTTTTAACAGGTAACATGGCTAGAAACTTCTATTGCACACGAAGCGCAGCGCTAAAAAGCGCTAATGTAAAAGTAGCATAACAGATCATTACTGAACGTGTGAACACAGCCTTAGGTGCAATACAAGATGTGTCACAAACTTGGCTATATAACACTGACAAACCTCAACCAGTACTAGCATTACATCTGAAGGACATGTTTCAATGATTCAGCAAATATCCTATTCAGAGAGGAAGAGGACTAGAACTCTGGTGCCACCTACTGGGGGTAGCATTCCTAAAAGTCAATATTGTCCCATTAATGAGCCTTGCCACATGACTTAAGATAAAAAGCCCAACCAGACACATATTTCGGGGCTTTGCCCCTCATCAATGTAAAGCAGGAGGTCTGACTTAGCTAAAGGTGAGGCCTCTAACAGATTATCTAAGTGGGAATATTTCTCATTGTAAAGAGTGCCAAGCTGCCATAAGGAGATTTATAGGGCATGGAAATAATTATGCAAACATCCTTTACTAAAGGCCCCGTCACACTAAACGATGTCCTAGCGATCCCACCAACGATCCGATATGATGCGATCGTTGGGACATCGTTAGGCTGATCGCTAGTGAGCTGTCACATAGACAGCCCCAGCGATCAGGACCAGCGACGCTGGATGCTGGTTGCTAATGTAAACATCGGGTATCCAGGAGCCACTCCTGGATACCCGCTGTTAACCTTGAAAACCGACGTACACGCTGGTTTCCAAGGTAAACAGCGGGTATCCAGGAGCGGCGGCTCCTGGATACCCGACATTTACATTAGCAACCAGCGTCGCTGATCGCTGGTCTCTCGCTGCCACACGCAGCGATGCGAGCTGGGCAGCGTGAGACCAGCGGTCGAAAAACGGCGCAGGCCGCTTGAGCACGATCAGCGATAACCAGCAGGGGGGCCGGTCGCTGATCCCCGTCACACACAGCGATCTCGCTGGCGAGATCGCTGATGTGTCACAAAATCAGCGATCTCGCTAGCGAGATCACTTATTGTGATGGGGCCTTTAGAGGAAGAGGACTGGAACTCTAGTGTCACCTATTGGGGGTAGCAATCCTAGAAGTCAATGTTGACTGAAAGTCTTCCATTCAGACCTCACATGGCACAAATGGAAATGCAATATTTTTCATGCTATATCTATAATATCTGATGTGAAAACTATCCATGGATATATCTGTTTTAAGAGAAATGTTCCCCATTAGACTCAATATCTCTGTAAATAGTTAAAAGGGTTCTCCAGGAAAAGAAAGAAAATGTCAATACAAATACATTTCTAGATACCATTAATTAGTAAATCACATTTGTTTTGTCTGGGGATGTTATTACTATAGTATATTAAAATAATTGCTATCGTGGTATAAAAAGAAAAAGACAGAAAAAGCCAGCTCCATCCTGGTCAGACGTAGGCAATCACTCGGAAAAAAGGCATTGTTCCAGCTGCTTTGGTAAAATTCAAAATCCTTTATTGGAAAATTGTTTAAAAGACATGTGGATGCTCCAGGAAGGATAGGACAACAGGAGGTAACAAGCAACGTGTTTCGATGACCTCAGTGATCTTTGTCAAAGCTCCTTTTTGAGCTTTGACAAAGATCACTGAGGTGATCAAAACGCGTCGCTTGTTACTTCCTGTGCACACAAATCAACAAGATCTGCTGACAGTTCCCTTTGCAATTGCCAACCGATGAAGTTCCAGATGTGCTCAATGGGAGACAAGTCTGGGGAGGCTGTATAGACCCTGGTTACACGTCTAAGCCTTGCAGGCTGCTCAAAGGAGCATGAGCCACATACAGCCTAGCATTGTTGAGATGAAAAAATAATTTCCAGGACACTTTCAACCTTCTGATGGCTTCTTCATGGCTTCGCCCACGTTGACCCAGCTATCATTGCATCTAAAGCAAAAGTGGCCTCCTTTCTATCTTCCATTACCAACTTTTTCTGCAACATTATAGCCTTTGAGACTGTCAAATCTACCAGTCAGTTTGAGAGAATCTGCCCTAAACAAATTTCAGAAGCTTTGCTCATCTCTACTGGTTATTATCTTATCTTTCTGGCTTTTATTGCGTAGCTGAGCACAGAACTCTTTGTAGTGGCTCCAGTCTATAGTGTATAGAGTGAACAGAAGGGAACCAGGTTGGGGAGTCCCATATGGTAAAATACTGTATATGTTTTCCCATTGCTACACTTAAAAGGTAATTAAACATTTTTATAATAATATTAATTTTGGCCAGCATGGAGCGTTATGAAACTTTGCAAATCCCTTTATTTTTCTTCATTCCTGTAAAAAAATTACATATATAGTGGCATCTAAAAGTTGGGGCACACCTGGACAAAATTACAGTTATTGTGAACAGTTAAGCAAGTTGAAAATTAGGTGATCTCTAAAAGACCTAAAGTTATAGCTTACACATTTCCTTTGTATTTTAGGCAAAAAATATAGATATAGTCATTTTTTACATTTTCAAAATGACAAAAGCAAAATGGTCAAATGCTAAAGTTTGGGCGCCCTTGGAGATTTGTGTGCTCAGATAACTTTGACCAATGTTTCAGACATTAGTTAGCCTGTTAGGGTTATGGCTTGTTCGCTATCAGTGTTAGGAAAGGCCAGGCGATGCATATTTCTCAGCATCCTCTATCCAAACTTTTGCATGCCACTGTAACTGTCTTCCAAACTCCTTATTTTCCAATTTCTACATTGATATCAGAATACTAGCTATGAACCCGTTCTATGCCCAGGTGGCGGGCATTTTTATTGGTATATGGTCTCCCATCCTGGTATGTGCTGCACCCCTCATCCCTATCCTGGTATGTATGGTACCCTCACCCCCCAATCCTGGTATGCATCGTACCCCCTTATCCTTATACTGGTATTCATGGTTCCCTCACCCCCCAATCCTGGTAGGCATGGCACCCTCTCATCCCTATCGTGGTATGCATGGTACCCCCTCATCCCTATCGTGATATGCATGGTGCCCTCACCCCCCAATCCTGGTATGCATGGTCCTCTCACCCCCCAATCCTGGTATGCATGGTCCCCTCACCTCCCTATCCTGGTATGTATGGTACCCTCACCCCCCCAATCCTGGTAGGCATGGCACCCCCTCATCCCTATCGTGGTATGCATGGTACCCCCTCATCCCTATCGTGATATGCATGGTGCCCTCACCCCCAATCCTGGTATGCATGGTCCTCTCACCCCCCCAATCCTGGTATGCATGGTCCCCTCACCTCCCTATCCTGGTATGCATGGTCCTCTCACCCCCCTATCCTGGTATGCATGGTCCCCTCACCCACCTATCCTGGTATGCATGGTCCTCTCACCCCCCGATCCTGGTATGCATGGACCCCTTACCCCCCTATCCTGGTATGCATGGACCCTCACCAACCCTATCCAGGTATGCATGGTCCCCTCACCCCCCCTATCCTGGTATGCATGGTCCCCTTACCCCCCTATCCTGGTATGCATGTCCCCCTCACCCCCCTATCCTGGTATGCATGGTCCTGTCACCCCCCAATCCTGGTATGTATGGTCCCCTCACCCCCCAATCCTGGTATGCATGGTCCTCTTACCCCCCAATCCTTGTACTCATGGTCCTCTCACCCCCCTATCCTGGTACGCATGGCCCTCTCACCCCCTATCCTGGTACGCATGGTCCCCCTCACCCCCCTATCCTGGTATGCATGGTCCCCTCACCCCCCCATCCTGGCATGCATGGTCCTCTCACCCTCCCTCCAATCCTGGTATGCATGGTCCCCTCACCCCCTATCATGGTATGCAGAGCCCTCTCACCCCCTATCCTGGTATGCATGGTCCCCAAACCCCCCAATCCTGGTAAGCATGGTCCCCTCACCCCCCAATCCTGGTATGCATGGTCCCCTCACCCCCCTATCCTGGTATGCATCGTCCCTCTCACCCCCCCTATCCTGGTATGCATGGTCCCTCTCACCCCTCAATCCTAGTATGCATGGCCCTCTCACCCCTCTATCCTGGTATGCATGGTCCCCTCACCCCCATTTCGTGGTATGCATGGTCCCCTCACCCCCCAATCCTGATATTAATGGTCCCCCTCACCCCTATTAAACTGCACACATTAAAAAAAAACATTTAGACTCACCTTTCTTCCCTGTGTCCAGCGCTGTCCTGTTCTGGGCGTGTTGTGGTGCAGGACTCGGCACCTGCGCAGTCCTCCCTTTCCGCCGCCATGTTCTTGAAGACACACTGCAGTATGTCTTCAAGAAAATGGCGGCGGTAAGCGCAGACTGCGCAGGCGCCGATTCATGTCTGGAGTGGGCGTGTTGTGGTGCCGGACTTGGCGCCTGCGCAGTCCTCGCTCTCCGCCATGTTCTTGAAGACACACTGCGGTGTGTGTTCAACAAAATGGTGGCGGTAAGCGCAGACTGCGCAGGCTCCGATTCCGCCACTACAACATGCCCACTCCAGACACCTGAAGACGCAAGACCCTGCCGGCAACAGCCTCACCGGGTTCGGTAAGGTGTTGCGGAGATCGCGGTATGCGTTCAGTGCAGGCGCGTCGCACTTGCGCAGTCTTTAGAGGCTTCAGACAGAGTGACGCTTAGCCCGTTATATTATAGATACTCATTTGGAGTACAGATAATGGCAGTGAGAGGGTCAGCTCGGCACCTGTGTCTCAATAACTCTGGGGATGAGCTTCTGCAGGAGACGGTGACTCTTGCACTACCAGCATCTGTACTCTTGCCTTTGTTCAAGGAGTGTCAAAGTCAATCGAATTTGATTTATAATCCTAACAAGCTGATCCACAGGAAGGCAAAAGCCTTAGAGGGTTGAAGTTAATTGCCCCATAGTAAGGGAAAATCTCCTTCCTAATTCCAAAAATGACAATTAGACTAGTCTCCTGGATCTTTGTCTCAATGCAGAAATCTTGTACCAGTTCCCCCTATAATACTATATTTTCCTTGAACTTGTTTAGCGAGTTGACTTTTACAATATCCTGTGGCAGAGACTTCCATAGTCTAACTGTTCGTACAGTATAGAATCACCCTCTGTGATGAAGATTAAAAATTCTTTCCTCTTTTTCTTTTGCCAAGGTGTAAAAAGATCATTACAAAAACCTCTGTGCTGTTCATTTATATTTGTACATTTTAATTAGATTTCACCTAAGCAGTCTATTTTTTCAAACAAAATAATTTTGATATCCTATCTAGATACTGCAGACCACCCATGTCCCTCACCTTGGTCGCTCTTCTCTGCACCGCTCTAGTTCAGCTATGTCCTTCATATATACTTGAGCCTAAAATTGTACACAGTATTCTAAGTGTGACTGCACTAGTGACTTGTATGGAGGCAAAACGATGTTCTTTTTTTATGAGCATCTATGCCTATTTTATGTGCCACTTGATTTTATTTGCCTTGGCAGCAGCTGCCTGGCACTAGTCACTAAAGTTGATTTTACTGCCAATGCCAATAATTATAATTACACCAATACATCTTTTCGGTGGCAGTTTTACTACTTAGTAAATTGCTGCATACTTTATTTCCTTGGTGTTAGTGCATGACTTTACATTATGCTTCTATTGGCATTTCTTGGTCCAATCCACCAGGATCCCAAAATAACTTTGCAGTTCTTAAAAGGAATCTGTCATCATCTGAGAACCGGATGATGTAGGGGCAGAGGCAATGATTCCAATGATGTATCATTTACTGAGCTGCCTCCTGTCAATTTGTTAAGTTCCCTGCCGCAAGATCTACAAGTTCTCAGAATACTGAGTTCTTTATAACCCCATCACACCAGATTTTTTTGTGGTAACTGTGTTTAGGCAGAACTCGGTGGTGGTTGTGGAGCTATGTAGAACTCATGATTAGGGAGGACCACATGGCAGCAGGTTTGCTAGTCCTCTAGTCATAAACTCCTGCTGACAAAACAGGGATTACAACATGCAGCCAGTAAGTGACACATCACTGGAATCAGGGTCTATGCTCCTACATTTTGCTGTTCTCAGATTAGATGGCAAAAACCTAGTGACCAATTCCCTTAATTTGCCCACATTTGTGTTGATTAGGACAATTAAAGTGACTTCCGCAAATATTTAAATTCTACTGTACATATATTAAAAGATATTTTTTTTTTATTTTCTTGTAATTTTATTGTTATTATTATTATTTATTTATATAGCACCATTAATTCCATGGTGCTGTACATGAGAAGGGGGGTTACATACAAAGTTATAGACATCATTAAACAAATTTACAATGACAGACTGGTACAGAGGGGAGAGGAT
The DNA here is from genome assembly GCF_039654945.1 of Dendrobates tinctorius. Classification (NCBI taxonomy): domain Eukaryota; kingdom Metazoa; phylum Chordata; class Amphibia; order Anura; family Dendrobatidae; genus Dendrobates; species Dendrobates tinctorius. The sequence goes on along the minus strand of NW_027362054.1, from coordinate 5,123,679 downwards.
CCTGTCCTTGCGGACTTTCATTCTACGGGATAATGGGGAAGAGACCGAAGGTCGGGGGTGCAGTAGCTTTGGTGGTGGTGAGGCGGCAGCTCTGGTGGTGGTGAGGCAGCAGAATGGTTATTGCAGGCTGTAAGCTTTCCTGAAGAGATGGGTTTTCAGGTTCCGTCTGAAAGATCCGAGGGTGGTGGATAATCGGACGTGTTGAGGCATGAAATTCCAGAGCATGGGGGATATTCGGGAGAAATCATGGAGGCAATTGTGTGAGGAACAAATAAGTGTGGAGGAGAGTAGGAGGTCTTGGGAGGATCGAAGATTTCGTGAAGGAAGATATTGGGAGATTAGTTCAGAGATAGAAGGAGGAGACAGGTTGTGGATGACTTTGTTGGTCAGTGTTGGTATTTCGAACTGGATTTGTTTGGGGAATTGGGAGCCAGAGTAGGGATTTGCAGAGGGAAGAAAAAGGGGAGTAGCGAGAAGAGAGGTGGATTAATCGGGCAGCAGAGTTGAGGACAGACTGGAGTGGAGAAAGTTAGCGGGAAGGCCACAGAGGAGGGTATTGCAGTAATCAAGGTATGAGATGATGAAGGCATGCACAAGAGTTTTAGCAGATTGAGGGCTGATGAAGGGACGGATTCTGGAAATGTTTTTGAGTTGGAAGCGATAGGAGGTGGCAAGAGTTTGAACCTGTGATTTGAAGGATAGGGCAGAGTCAGGGGTTACTCTGAGGCAGTGGATTTCAGGTGCGGGAGAGCGTGTGATTCCGTTTACCATAAGAGATAGGTCGGGTAGGGGAGATACTTGGGATGGAGGTAAGGTGATGAGTTCAGTTTGTCTACATTGAGTTTTAGGAAGTGAGAGGTGAGAAGGAGGATATGAGTGATAGACACTCCGGAATTCTGGACAGCACAGAGGTGACATCTGGGCCAGAGAGGTAGATCTGAGTGTCGTTCACATACAGGTGGTACTGGAAGCCATGGGACTTTATGAGTTTGTCCTAGGTCAAGGGTATAGATGGAAAAAAGTAGGGGCCCCAGGACAAGGCCTTGAGGGACTCCAATAGAGAGAGGGCGGGATGAGGAGGTAGTGTGGGAGTGGGAAACGCTAAATGTGCGGTTGGAAAGGTATGAGGCAATCCAGGACAGGGCAAGGTCTTTGAGGCCAAGGGAAGAAAGAATCTGTAGCAGTAGGCAGTGGTCGACTGTGTCAAAGGCAGAGGACAGGTCGGGAAGGAGGAGGATGGAGAACTGTCTGTTAGCTTAGGCTGTGAGTAGAGGGGGTTTTACACATAGCGATATCGCTAACAATATTGCTAAATCATCACCGATTTGGTGACGCAGCAGCGATATCGCTAGCAATATCGCTATGTGTGATACTTACCTCCGACCAGCTCCCCCGCTGGTTATCGCTGATCGCACGAGATCGCGCAGCTCCATTTCTCGTTGGGTGCTTCCTGCTGGGCTTCCTGCTGGCGCCGACGAGCGACGCGTGGACGAGGATGAGAGGACGTCAGGATCGCCTCGTCTGAAAGCTAAGTAACAACCGCTGTATCGCTGCTGCATCGCTGTGAGATCTGCCTGTGTGGCAGCTCACTAGCGACCATTTAGCGATGCATCAGCGATCCTGACTGGGTCGTATCGTGGTCAGGATCACTGGTGCATCGCTAAATGTAAAGGGGCCTTATGTCATTAGTAATTTTGGTCAGGGCAGTTTAGGTGGAGTAGTGGGGGTGGAAGCTAGATTGGAGGTTGTCAAGAAGAGAGTTAGATGAGAGGTGGGAAGAAAGTTGAGCATGGACATGCTGCTCAAGGAGTTTAGAAGCAAACGGGAATAGTGATATGGGGGGATAGCTGGGCATATCAGTTGGGTCAAAGTTAGTGTTTTTGAGGATGGGTGTGATGGTGGCATGTTTGAAATCAGAGGGGAAGGTACCAGAAGATAGCAATAGGTTGAAGAGATGGGTTAGGGCAGGAATGAGCGTGTTAGTGAGGTTGGGGAGCAGGTGGGAACGGATCGGGTCAAGTGCACAGGTGGTGAGGTGTGATTTGGAAAGGAGGTGAGTAAGCTCTCCTTCAGTGATGTTGGCGAGGGAGGTTATTGTAATCTATTATTCAAAAATCAATAACAAAAAAGCAAAAAGTATTGTATACTTCTGATCATTTGCTTGAAACAAGAAACCATTTATGATTCTCATCTTGTGGCATACCTACCTTATGAAGAAAAGGAAGGATGCTGTGACTTATTCTGAATTTTTCCTTCACTCACTGTGTCCCAGCTATTAGGAAACTTGTGTGTCCATTTATCACAACTAGCCTAACAATATTCCTATCCCAACACCCACATTTTTTCTCTCTGGTTCATGCAGGCAATGCATACCGGATCACAGGCAAGTAGCTAACATCACTTATTTCAGCCATCACTTGTGTCTTTCCCTACTGCAGCAGACAGAAGCACTGAAGTGTGTCTCTCTAAACACTGAGCATCCTCACAGAATGACAGCACCAGTCCTGCCGGGAAGACTGACAGTTACTCTAAGATGTGGTCTGTATACTCTGAATTATATGGAACGCAATGAAAGCACTGACAGCAGGCATCAATCATAATTAGCTAAAGATTAATATGTTTTATGCCAAAGAATAAAGTTACCTGTATGGTGAATATAGCAAATAGGATTAGAAATACACTAAGACTTTTTATCACATGTTTAGGTAATTTGTAAGAGATACTGAAATTATTTTTAGATTATTATAAATAAAATTCAAAAGTAGTTTAGAATTCCTTAATTATCCTCTTTCCTCAAATAGATGAACGATTATATTCTAATTGGGGTCACCAAACTGCAGTAGGATGTAATCATATAACCTGGTAATGTTGGGGCTGCAGAGCATGGGTGTCATTTTCTCTGACCCCTGGGCAGATTCTCAGGTTACAGAAAACCATTTAGATATAAAACATAAAGTTTATTGACAATGTATAAAAAAAATATTTAAGTACATTTAACAAAGGATTGCATGGTGAAGACAGTGTTTTGTCAAAAAAAGAGGGCACCACAGCTGACAGGAAAATGTGATGTAACTAATAAACATGGACAAATAAATAGAAAGTGATGTAACAATGTGCACATATGCGTCAGAAACTATGCCCAATCTAAAGCTAGAGCTGTGAAGCCACCACCTCAATTTGTGTTTCAGCTGCAGTGCCTTCTTGTGGGGGGAGAAGGCACTGCAGCCGAAACGCGTGTTGGGGTGGTGGCTCCACAGCTTTCAGGTAAATTGAGCTCTGCACAGTCTCTATTATTTTCATTGCTTGCTTTGCTTATGTTTATGTGTTTGTTCCCTCTGGTATTTTGAGTAATTACTCAACTAACTATGTAACTATGTTGCCAGCTTTACATACAGTACCTCTGGTGGAAGCTTATCAGGTATTAATATTGAACATCATCTACAGCGGGAGAGTTGAGAGGTCGCCATGCAGATCAAATCTATAGTTTCATCCAATTTTCCCCTGTAATGTATGAGTCTTTATCACTAAAACTTACCTGAGTCTGAAAGGGATGAAAAAACTCCATAGTATGTAATTTTCTTGACTTTGACTCAAGAAAAAAAAAAAGTCTCAGTGTAGCGATAGCCGAAGAGGACATTTTTAGACTTGTTTCTGCTGTATTGAAGCAAACATATGTACAAACATCTTAAATGACAGTATGGGAAAACATATTGATTAAAGGGGCTCTACTGTGTAATCTTGTCCTGACAGATAGTATGACAGATAAAATGAAAAAAGACATATGTCCATCATAGTGAGTCTGGACTAGGGATGGGTGTTATAAGAAAAAAAAATCCCTTTTAACCCTGGCTTATCCAGTAGGAGGCAGAACACTCTTCTAATTTAAGATCTAATTTGTTACAAATTTGAAAAGATTATCAGTCATTTTCCAGATCGTTCTCCTTATATACAAAGGCAATCCTCTAAAAAGGTCACTAAGGACCAAAACATTTATTTATGAATATGTGATGACTTTTTTAACCACAATTACTACTTACACTATAAACCATATTTACAACTTATATACTGTATATGCTTAATGCCTGGACTTTATATTGAATAATAACATTTAACTGGAATTGAAAACTATGTGATTCCTGTGTATTCTGTGTTACACACCTTTGACCTATTGATAAGCTGTCCAGTTCCTCCATTTCCACCTAACCACATGTGACCGAAAGCAGATCAAATAAGTAATATCGCATTGGGTCCGGACACAGCCTAGCACCAGGACACTAAGCATGATGGTGTCTAGAGCTCAAAAACATCAGAGAGCAAAAGGCATTTGGGTTGGGGTCTCCATAAATTTCTCTAAAGATTGAAGTTTTAATTTAAAAGTTGAGTTTGGTGTTTGACTAATTTAGGGTTCTGGTTTGGGGTCCAATTAATTTGGAGATCTGGTTTGGGGTCCAATTAATTTGGAGATCTGGTCTGGGTGGGGTAAAGGTCTAGGGTCTTCATTTATTTCAAGTTCTGGCATTGACAGGCTCTACGGTAGGGACGGGCTGCACCTTATTTTGGAGGGTGCATTTGGTGTTGGGGAAAAAATGGCCAGATGGATGGAGGAGTATTTAATCTAGGATCTGGGGGGAGGGAGGGTAATTGAGTTAATAATTGGATAGATAGAACATACAAAGAGAGTGAGACAGTAGGGGCCAATGAGGACTTACAAGGGGTTGAGATATGCAAGGAAAGTAGGGAGCTGTGTAGGAGTAAAGCCCCCCGTCACACATAGCGATCTCGCTAGCGAGATCGCTGCTGAGTCACAAGTTTTGTGACGCAACAGCAATCTCACCAGCGAGATCGTTGTGTGTGACACTGACCAGCGACTGGCCCCCCCTGCCGGTTATCGCTGATCGTCCTGGAATAGCCAGGACATTTTTTTGATCGCTGGTCTCCCGCTGGCCAGCACGCATCGCTGCGTGTGACAGGCGGGAGACCAGCGATCAGCGCGCTGGTAACTAAGGTAAACGCAGGGTTTCTAAGCACCGGGCGGTGCTTAGAAACCCGATGTGTACCTTAGTTACCAGCGTGCTGATGCAGGGAGCTGGTAACCAAGGTACACATCGAGTTTTTAAGTGACGCACGCCCCTTAGAAACCCAATGTGTATGGATCGCCCTCACCCAGGGCAGTGGGGTACTCGGAGCCGGGCCCGGTGGATTTTAATGGGAGATGTCACAGCAGCTGTGACCCGGTCTGTGGCCCTGGGCGTCCATTGTAAAAGTGGGCTAAGTGATGTTGGAATAAAGTTTATGAGTGAATGATTCGTGACGCCACCTGTGGTGTTCGGCAATGAAGATGTTAAGCCGACCCTGCAGACAGATCCTCTGGGACAGATGGTGTAGTGCAGCAATGATGGTGTAGCCCTCCACAGGTAGGGCTGTAGTCCCAGGGCAGAGTAGATGAAGAAGATAGGTGTTAAGGGAGAGAGTGTAGTGTCCGGCACCAAGATGTAGCAGTGCTGAGTGGGTTGGCGCAGTAATAAGCGGAGGACACCAGGGCATGTAGTTCCAAAGCTTTACTCACAGTCTGTTGAGCATACAGATGCCCGCCTCGGTACCGTGTCCTCCAGGTCAGGGACTCAGCCAACTTCCAGGCAAGATGAAGTACTCCCTTCTAACACTCCGCCAACATATGTGCCTTTTCTGAACGTCTCCCTTTTGCGCCTATAGTGAAGTACTCACAGTACTGAGTTACACTGGAGTTCCTCCTGTCAGATGTTCCTATGAACTCTACTTGTACAGCAGACAGCTATAGCCTGCTTCGGGGACTCCTTGCTACCAAGTCTCGGCTCACTATCGTTGCTGTTATGCCCCCAAGTCTTGTGTGGGAATAAAGTGGTGATGACTTCTATTCCTCCAGTGTCTGCTGCAGGACCATTAGTATCCATACAACCTCGGGGACCGGACCCCGGCCTTGCGCTGTGAACTTGGGAAGGGTTCTGCTCTAACCCTAATCTTTAGTCCTCCTCTCCTTATGTTCCGTACTAATCCTTCCTTCTTATGGAGAGAGTCAGGCTTTCCATCAATGTCTCTTTCCTTTGCCAGTGGACCCAGGTCACTGAGGTCGGCTGCAGCACTTCCTTCATCCATCCCACTCAGGGGATCTTCACTCTTCCATTGACTCTGTCAGACTGACTAAATCCTAAAGTCTTCCCGCTCTTTTGGTGCCAACTAACTCCACCCGCCTTCCAGCACACTTCGTGTTCCAAGCAGGGAGCCACCAAAGGGTGCTTTGCTACACTACTATGTTGTGTGGGATGCAGGTGTTGGAGCGTGGTCAGGTGTCTCCACCTTACCTGAATGGTGGGGTACCACACCTCAGGAGGAGGTGCAGTACCTCTGTGGCGACTGAACCCTCAGGGACGCCACATGTACCTTAGTTACCAGCTCCCTGCATCAGCGCGCTGGTAACTAAAGTACACAGCGACGCCACGCGCTCGGCGCCGCTGGTGCTGATCGCTGGTGAAACTGTCTGTTTAACAGCTCACCAGCGATCATGTAGCGACTCACCAGCGATCCTGACAAGTTGATATTGTTGTCGGGATCGCTGGTGAGTCGCTATGTGTGACGGGGCCCTAACAAATGTGTTAATAGTGTTAAATGTCTGCTAGCAAATGAAAGACATCTCGCAAATCAAATGAATGAACTAGAGACTCTTCAGCCAAAGGATACAATGTTGTGGGTATTACAGAAACCTGGCTGGATGAAAACCATAACTGAGTGACAAACGTAGAGAGTTACACTAACTTTATGAAGAACAGGAAAGACAGAAAAGGTGGAGGAGTGAGTATTTTCATAAAATCCAACTTAAAACCTATGCTAAATGATGACATTGAGGGGAGCTGCTGTAGAGTCACTAGGGGTAAATGTACACGGGGATGATAATAATGGAAAGCTACTAATTGGAGTTTGCTACCAATCTCCAAATTAGTGACGAGTGAGTATACTCGTTACTAGAGTTGAGCGATACCGTCCGATACTTCAAAGTATCGGATCGGAATGGATCGGCCGATCTTAAAAAAAAGTATCGGTATCGCCGATTCCGATACCCGAAGTCCCATTCAAGTCTATGGGACTTCCGGTATCGGAATAAGAAAAATCCTGTTTTTCCCTTGTACAGCCTCTCTGGGGTCTGTACGGGCCTTTCGGGGGGCTGTGCCGGCCTGCCAGGGGGTCTGTGCAGGCTCCGGTGGTCTGTGCCGGCCTGCCGGGGGGCTGTGCAGGCTCCGGTGGGCTGTGCCGGCCTGCCGGGGGGCTGTGCCGGCCTGCCGGGGGGCTGTGCAGGCTCCGGGGAGCTGTGCCGGCCTGCCGGGGGGCTGTGCAGGCTTCGGGGGTCTGTGCAGGCATCGTCCGATGGGACTACAAGTCCCATCGGGCGATGCCTGCTACCATGACAGTGATTGACACATTAGCCAATGATGGGACAGTAGTAGTCCCATCATCCGGCTAATGTGTTGAATGTAAAAAAAAAAAAAAAAATTACATGCTACATACATGCTACAAACATACAACATGCATACTACATACATGCTACATTCATACTACATACTACATACATGCTACATTCATACTACATATATACTACATGCAACATACATACTACATATATACTACATGCATGCAACATGCATACTACATATATACTACATGCAACATACATACTACATATATACTACATGCATGCAACATGCATACTACATATATACTACATGTAACATACATACTTCATATATACTACATGCATGCAACATGCATACTACATATATACTACATGCTACATACATACTACATATATACTACATACATACTGCATGCTACATACATACTACATGCTACATACATACCACATACATACTACATACATACTACATGCTACATATATACTACATATATACTACATGCTACATACATACTACATATATGCTACATACATACTACATACATACTACATACATACTACATATATACTACATACATACTACATACATACTACAAGCATGCTACATACATACATGCTACATACATACCACATACATACTACATACATACTACATGCTACATACATACTACATATATACTACATGCATGCTATATACATACAGCATGCTACATGCATGCTACATACATACTACATACATACTACATGCTACATACATACCACATATATACTACATACATACTACATACAATACATTCATACAATACATACATAGACATACAGTACATATAACATAGAGTAACATACTTACCAATACTTGTCACATTGTTCCCCGAAGCCATTGTCTTTTACGGAATAAATATTAACATAACAAACCACAAAAATACTCACCCACGATCCGAAGCAGTCCACGAGTGTGTCCCACGACGATCTTGGGTAGAGAAGTCCCTAGTCTCACTTTATGCCATTGCTGCGTGTGAAATTCCCACACAGCAATGGCATAAAGTGAGACTAGGGACTTTTTTTTTTTTAAGTGGCGGAGGAATACAGTGCGGAAGGATACCTACCTTCCGTCATTGGATTCCTGCAGCCCGTAGAGAACGGCAGCAACAGCTGATGCTGCAGTTCTCTACCCAAGATCGTCGTGGGACACACTCGTGGACTGCTTCGGATCGTGGGTGAGTATTTTTGTGGTTTGTTATGTTAATATTTATTCCGTAAAAGACAATGGCTTCGGGGAACAATGTGACAAGTATTGGTAAGTATGTTACTCTATGTTATATGTACTGTATGTCTATGTATGTATTGTATGAATGTATTGTATGTAGTATGTATGTAGTATATATGTGGTATGTATGTAGCATGTAGTATGTATGTAGTATGTATGTAGCATGCATGTAGCATGCAGTATGTATGTAGCATGCATGTAGTATATATGTAGTATGTATGTAGCATGTAGTATGTATGTAGTATGTATGTGGTATGTATGTAGCATGTAGTATGTATGTAGCATGCATGTAGTATGTATGTAGCATGCATGTAGTATGTATGTAGTATGTATGTAGTATATATGTAGTATGTATGTAGCATGTAGTATGTATGTAGCATGCATGTAGTATATATGTAGTATGTATGTAGCATGTAGTATGTATGTAGCATGCATGTAGTATATATGTAGTATGTATGTAGCATGTAGTATGTATGTAGCATGCATGTAGTATATATGTAGTATGTATGTAGCATGTAGCATGTATGTAGCATGCATGTAGTATGTATGTAGTATGTATGTGGTATGTATGTAGCATGTAGTATGTATGTAGCATGCATGTAGTATGTATGTAGTATGCATGTAGTATATATGTAGTATGTATGTAGCATGTAGTATGTATGTAGCATGCATGTAGTATATATGTAGTATGTATGTATGTAGTATGCATGTAGTATATATGTAGTATGTATGTAGCATGTAGTATGTATGTAGCATGCATGTAGTATATATGTAGTATGTATGTATGTATGTAGTATGTATGTAGTATATATGTAGCATGTAGTATGTATGTAGCATGCATGTAGTATATATGTGTTATGTATGTAGTATGTATGTATATATGTGGTATGTATGTAGTATGTATGTAGTATGTATGTAGTATGTATGTGGTATGTATGTAGTATGTATGTAGCATGTAGTATGTATGTAGCATGCATGTAGTATGTATGTAGTATTTTTTTTTTTTTTTTTTTTAACATTTAACACATTAGCCGGATGATGGGACTACTACTGTCCCATCATTGGCTAATGTGTCAATCACTGTCATGGTAGCAGGCATCGCCAGATGGGACTTGTAGTCCCATCGGACGATGCTTGCACAGACCCCCGGACATCAGCACAGCCCCCCGGCAGGCCGGCACAGCCCCCCGGCAGGCCGGTACAGACCCCCACAGGGTGCACAGACCACCGGCAGGCCGGCACAGCCCCCCCGGCAGGCCGGTACAGACCCCCACAGGGTGCACAGACCACCGGCAGGCCGGCACAGCCCCCCGGCAGGCCGGTACAGACCCCGGGCAGTCCACACAGCCCCCCGGCAGGCCGGCAGAGACCCCCGGAAGGCCCGAAATGACGGCGCATCATGATGCGCACACACCGCGCATCATGATGACGTCAGGCTGTCAATCAACTTTGAACTTCCGATTCCGATGCCGACTTCCGATATTGAAAAAATATCGGAAGTCGGTATCGGAATTCCGATACAGCAAGTATCGGCCGATACCCGATACTTGCGGTATCGGAATGCTCAACACTACTCGTTACTCAAGTTTTCCCAAGCATGCTTGGGTGATCTCCGAGTGTTTGGATGTGCTCGGAGATTTAGTTTCTGTCGCCGTAGCTGCATGATTTGTGGCTGCTAGAATACATGTAGGGATTTCCTAACAAGTAGGTAATCCCCACATGTATTCAGGCTGACTAGCAGCCACAAATCATGCAGCTACGGCGACAGAAACTAAATCTCCGAGCACATCCAAACACTCCGAGATCACCAAAGCATGCTTGGGAAAACTTGAGTAATGAGTATACTCGCTCATCACTACTCCTAATATATCAGAACAAGTAGAGGATGAAATGTTGCAACAAATTAAAAAGGCATCATATACTACTAGGGTCCTTATTATGGGGGGATTTTAACTCTCCAGACACTCAGTGGAACATAGAATCTTCTGAGTGTGCTAAAAGCTCCTTCTTCTCTCGCTTCCTCAAACTCAATGTAGACAAATCTGAACTCATCATCTTTCCGCCATCTCACAGATCTTCTTTACCCGACCTAGCTATAACAATTAATGACATCACACTTTCCCCAGTACCAGAAGTCCGCGGCCTCGGAGTAACCTTTGACTCTGCCCTGTCCTTCAAACCGCACATCCAAGCTCATTCAACCTCCTGTCGCCTCCAGCTCAAAAATATTTCCAGAATCCGTCCTTTCCTTAACCCTCAATCTACTAAAATGCTTGTGCATGCCCTCATCATCTCCCGCCTCGACTACTGCAACATCCTTTTCTGTGGTCTCCCTGCTAACACCCTCGCACCTCTCCAGTCCATCCTTAACTCTGCCGCCCGACTAATTCATCTCTCTCCTCGCTACTCCTCTGCTTCTCCCCTCTGCAAATCTCTTCACTGGCTCCCATTCACTCAGCGTATCCAGTTCAAATTACTAATTCTGACCTACAAGGCCATCTATAACCTGTCTCCCCCATATGTCTCTGAAGTAATCTCCCCATACCTTCCCTCACGTAATCTCCGGTCCTCCCAAGACCTCCTTCTCTCCTCCACACTTATTCGCTCCTCACCCAACCGCCTCCAAGACTTCTCCCGAATAGCCCCTATTCTCTGGAATTCTTTGCCCCAACAAGTCCAACTATCAACCACATTTGGATCCTTCAGACGGAACCTTAAAACCCACCTCTTCAAGAAAGCCTACAACCTGCAATGACCCCTCTACCTCCTTCTCTCTCACCACTACCGGTGATATCACCTCAACCAACACCGGAACTGCTGCAACCCACCAACCTACAGTCTCCTTCCCCACCATCCTGTAGCATGTAAGCCCGAAAGGGCAGGGTCCTCTCTCCACTCTGTATCAGTCTGTCATCGTTAGTTTGTTTAGTGTAAGTGATATCTGTAATTTGTATGTAACCCCTTCTCATGTACAGCACCATGGAATCAATGGTGCTATATAAATAAGCAATAATAATAATAATAATAATAATAATAATAATAAAAGCTGCACCTTCTTATCTGCAATTCAAGACAACTACATCTCTTGGCTGGTAGATGAACAACCAACCAGGGGAGGTAATCTGATGGATCTGGTTCTGTCAAATAGACTAGATACAATTTCAGATCTACAGATCAGGAAGCATTGGGGATGCAGTGACCATAATATGGTAAGTTTCAAAGTAATTTTCAATCAAACATTCAAAAGGGGAAATGAAAAAACCTGGAACTTTACGAAAGCCGATTTCAACAAATTAAGAGAAGTGTTTAATCGTGTAGACTGGGATCACATCATGGTAACTGGGGCTGCTTAACATAAATGGCGCATGTTTAACCCTTTCACCCCAAAGCCTGTTTTCACCTTCCTTACCAGGCCAATTTTACAACTCCGACCACTGTCACTTTATGAGGTCGTAACTCTGGAACAGACCAACAGATCCCAGTGATTATGAGAATGTTTCTCAAGACATATTGTACTTTATGATAGTGGTAAAATTTCTTTGATATGACTTGCGTTTAATTGTGAAAAAATGGAAATTTGGCAAAAATTGTGAAAATTTTGCCATTTTCAAACTTTTAATTTATATGCCCTTAAATCAGAGCCATATCACACAAAATAGTGAATAAATAACATTTCCCACATGTCTACTTTACATCTGCACAATTTTGAAAACATAAGTTTTTTTATTAGGAAGTTATAAGGGTTAATATTTGACCAGCGATTTCTCATTGTTACAATAAAATTTGCAAAACCATTTTTTTAGGGACCACATCACAATTGAAGTGACTTTGAGAGGCCTATATGTAAGAAAATACCCAAAAATGACACCATTTGAAAAACTGCACCCCTCAAGGTACTCAAAACCACATTCAAGAAGTTTATTAACCCTTCAGGTGCTTCACAGGAATTTTTGGAATGTGGAAGTAAAAAATAAACATTTAGAGGAAGAAAAAAGTTGTTGGATCACACAGCTGAATAATCAAAAACAAATCTTCTTTATTTCACACCATCATAAAAACGTGTAGATATATCCACAAATGGATAAAAACAGGGTCACATCTTACACGTTTCTGGCTATCAGCCCTTACTTAAACGCGTAAGAATGTGACTCTGTTTTTATCTATTTGTGGATATATCTACAGGTTTTTATGATGGTGTGAAATAAAGAATTGTTTTTGATTATTCAGCTGTGTGATCCGACAACGTTTTTCTTCCTCTCATTGTGATCCGATGATCAAACGGAATTTTTTGGCTCGCTGCTGGCAAATTCAAGGCTACCAGGCACATTGACACGGTGAGGCATTCCATTTTTCCCTAAAAAAATAAACATTTACTTTTCTTTCACAAAAAAATTCATTTAGATCTTTTTTTTTACTTTTGCAAGAGTAACAGGAGAAAATGGACCATACATTTTGTTGAGCAATTTCTCCTGAGCATGCCGATACCCCATAGGTGGGGAAAATCTACTGTTTGGGCACACAGAAGGGCTCAGAAAGGAAGGAGCGCCATTTCACTTTTTGATTGTAAAATTTGCAGGCTTAATTAGGGGACGCTGTTGTGAGTTCATTTTCCCCTTCACCATTGAGGTCTGATGAACTCCCTCTTCTGGTGAAGGAAGGTAGTGAGGCTGATTACCAAGCACCTGTGCAGGATGATGATGACTGGGTGACTGGAATTGCTGACTGGATATAAGACAGCCGACGCCCTTCTGCCTTGCTGGTGATCTCTCTGAGGGATTCTAGGAGACCAGTCTGATTCCTGCTCCTCAAAAGCTAAGTTTTCTGCTCTCCTTTTTGCATTTGTGTTTTGGTTTTGTTTTGCCTTGTTTTTCTGGATTTCTGCCATTCCCTGCTGGGGTGAGCTGAATTCCTTTTTTCTCTGTCTTCAGAAAATACCTGAGTACTGATATAGTCTTTTTGAAGCCTAGCATCTTCAGGGCTTTTTTCCCTATCAGTCTGTTGGCTCTTGTTTTGAGAGGTTTTGGCAGATTGCAGACAGCAGCTTTTCTATCCTTTCCTATTTAGCTAGCTTGGGCCCCATCATTTGCTCAGCCTATCTATCTGTGTGAGTGTTTTTTCATCTTGCTTCACCGTCATTATATGTTGGGGGCTGCCTATTGCTTTGGGGTCTGCTCTGGGGCAGTTTAGATTTCCCTTTCTGTCTTTAGGCTATTTAGTTCTCCGGCAGTGATCGAGGGGTCTAGGGCACCGTAGGAACCCCCCACGGCTACTGCTAGTTGTTGTTGATAGGTTCTGGGGTCTGCAATCCGATAGCTGCCAACTTCTCTGGTTTTCTGGACTTTGCTAGTATTTCTGTTTTTGCCTCCTACGGTGACTCATTCATAACAGGACGCCATGTCATGTTTGGAGAGCCCCTGATATGCCTAAACAGTGGAAATCCCCAACAAATGACACCATTTTGGAAACTAGACCCCTTAGGGAACTTATCAAGATGTGTACTGAGCACCTTAAACCCACAGGTGCTTCACAAAAATTTATAATGTAGAGCCATGCAAATAAAAAAATTACATTTTTTCCCAGATAAACCTTCTTTAGCTCCAAATTTTGCATTTTCATAAGGGTAATAAGAGAAATCACTCCATAAAATAAATTATGCAATTTCTCCTGAGTACACTGACACCCCATATGTGGAGGAATACTACTGTTTGGGGCGAGCGGCAGGGTTCGGAAGACATGGAGAGCCATTTGACTTTTTGAATGAAAAATTTGATGGACTAATTAGCGGACGCCATGTCACGTTTGAAAAGCCTCTGATGCGGGTAAACAGTGGAAACCCCCCTCACAAATGATACCATTTTGGAAACTAGACCCCTTTGGGACCTTATCTAGATATATATTGAGCAGCTTGAACCCCCAGGTGCTTCACAGAAGTTTATAATGTTAAGCCGTGAAAATAAAAAAAATTTCATTTTTCCCACAAAAATCTTTTTCAGCTACAAATTTTGTATTTTCGCAAGGGCAAAATGAGAAAATGGACACCAAAGTTTGTTGTGAAATTTCTCTTGAGTTCACTGAAATCACTGAGTTCACAGGATAAATGTGCACCAAGCTGTTGTGAGTTCATTTTCCCCTTCGTCACTGAGGTCTGGTGAACTCCCTATTCTGGTAAAGGAAGGTAATGAGCCTGATTATCAGGCACCTGAGCCTAATGAGGACAACTGGCTGAGTGGAGTCACGGACTGGATATAAGGCTGCCGATGCCCTTCTGCCCTGCGGGTGATTTCTCTGTGGACTTCTAGGACACCAGTCTGATTCCTGCTCCTCTAAAGCTAAGTTTTCTGTTTTGCCTGTTGGCATTTTTGTTTTGTTTTTTGTTTTCCTTGCTTTTCTGTATTCTGCCATTCCCTGCTGGGGTGAGCTGAATCTCCTTTTGCCTGTAGCTCTGTCTTCAGAATATTCCTGAGTACTGACATAGCTTTTTTGAAGCCTAGCGTCTTCAGGGCCTTTTTCACTGTCAGTCTGTTGGCTCTTATTTTCATAGGGTTTTTCACGGATTGCAGACAGCAGCCTTCCTGTCCTTTTCTATCCAGTTAGATTGGGCTCCGTCTTTGCTCAGTCTATCTTTCTGTCTGTGTTAGTATTTTCATCTTGCTTCACCGTCATTATATGTTGGGGGCTGCCTATTGCTTTGGGGTCTGCTCTGGGGCAGTTTAGATTTCCCTTTTCTTTCTTTAGGCCTATTTAATTCTCCGGCTGTGATCGAGGGGTCTAGGGCATCGTAGGAACTCCCCACGGCTACTGCTAGTTGTGTTGATAGGTTCAGGGGTCTGCAATCCGATAGCTGCCAACTTCTCTGGTTTTCTGGACTTAGCTAGCATTTCTATTTTTGCCTCCTACGGTGACTCATTCATAACAGAATCACCCGCCATACCGCAGATCCTAGGGTACTCAATAGCAGGAAAGAATTGTGTTTAAAAAAAAAAAAAAGGGTGTGTGTATATTCTTTCCTCTATATCTCTGAGGCCATAGGGGGAATTTTTTTTTTTCTCTCACAATGGAGATAAAGCAATTGTCTGATCGTGTGGAGCAGCTCGCTGCGGAAGTGCGGGGAATTTCCGCCTACCTTGCTCGTTCGCATGCTGTTGAACCAAAGATCCCTACACCTGATGTATTTTTTGGGGATCGATCTAAATTTTTGAGTTTCAAAAATAATTGTAAATTATTTTTTGCCTTGAAGCCTAACTCGTCAGGGAGCTCCGCGCAGCAGGTTAAAATTGTCATCTCTTTGCTGCGTGGCGACCCCCAGGATTGGGCGTTTTCTTTGAAACCAGATGATCCTATTCTGACTAATGTGAACGCATTCTTTCAAGCTTTGGGGTTGTTGTATGACGAACCTAATGCTATTGATCAGGCTGAAAAGACCCGGTTGGCATTGAACCAGGGTCGAGATTCTGCAGAGTTGTTCTGTCAAAAGTTCCGAAAGTGGGCGGTCCTTACTACCTGGAATGATAATGCCTTGGCTGCTCTCTTTCGGAAGGGTTTGTCAGAAGCCGTAAAAGATAGTATGGTGGGATTTCCTGTTCCCTCTGGTCTGGACGATTCTATGTCATTAGCCATTCAGGTTGATCGGCGTTTACATGAACGCAGGATTGCACGAGAGGTGTTGCCACCGGTTGAACAGACGTCTGAACCTATGCAATGTGATAGAGTTTTGTCTAAGGCGCAACGTCAGGAGTTCAGAAGGCGTAATAAGCTGTGTTTTTTCTGTGGAGATGCCTCGCATATTATTTCTGTTTGTCCTAAACGAGAGAAACGCTTTGCACACACGTTTTCTGTTGGTGGTGTTCAACCTAAGTTTCTTCTGGCAATTACTCTGATCTGCTCCCTGTCCACATTTTCCGCCAAGGCTTTTGTGGATTCAGGAGCAGCTCTGAACCTGATGGACTTGGATTTTGCTAAACGTTGTGGATTTCCTATGACACCTCTGCGGACACCTATCCCTTTGAGGGGGATTGATGCTACTCCTTTGGCTAAAAA
This sequence comes from Dendrobates tinctorius, assembly GCF_039654945.1. Lineage (NCBI taxonomy): Eukaryota > Metazoa > Chordata > Amphibia > Anura > Dendrobatidae > Dendrobates > Dendrobates tinctorius. The sequence continues at coordinate 5,106,934 of NW_027362054.1, read as the reverse complement.
TAAACCTCAGTTTTGGACCCAGGTGGTCATGCGGGTCACCCCAGACCATCAAGAAAATTGCAGATTTTTGGTATTGCATGGTCTGCATGATGCCGTTGTTCTGGGGTTTCCCTGGTTGCAAATTCATAATCCAGTTTTGGATTGGAAATCTGTGTCTGTGGTGAGTTGGGGTTGTCGGTGTGCCTTTAGTGAGGCTCCGGTTTTTTCCACCTCTCCTCAGTCGCATGATGTTCCTGACTATTTGGCGGACTTTTATGATGTATTTAGTGAGAATGAGACTGCGTCCTTGCCTCCTCATAGGAGTTATGACTGTGCAATTGAACTAAGCCCGGGGTGTAAATCTCCCAAGGGTAGGCTCTTCAATTTATCTGTACCCGAGCACGAGGCTATGCAGTCCTATATTAAGGAGGCGTTGGAGAAGGGTCATATTAGACCATCCTCTTCACCCTTAGGTGCCGGTTTTTTTTTTGTGGCCAAAAAGGATGGTTCTTTAAGGCCTTGTATTGATTATCGTGCCCTCAATAAAATTACTATTAAATATCAGTATCCGTTACCCCTGATTTCGGATCTATTCTCTAGAGTTAGAGGTGCTTGCTGGTTTACCAAGCTTGACCTCAGGGGGGCGTATAATCTTATCCGCATTAAGCAGGGGGATGAATGGAAGACGGCGTTTAATACTCCGGAGGGACATTTTGAGTACCTGGTGATGCCTTTTGGGCTCACTAATGCCCCTTCTGTCTTCCAGTGCTTCATGAACGATATTTTCCGAGACTTTGTCGATAAATTTTTGATTATCTATCTGGATGATATTTTGATCTTCTCCAAGGATTGGGATTCTCATGTGGAACATATTCGGACTGTGTTCCGGATCTTGAGGGAGAATTCCCTGTATGTCAAAGGATCGAAATGCCGTTTTGGAGTACAGAGGATTTCATTTTTGGGATTTATTTTGTCTCCGTCAACTATTGAAATGGACCCGGCCAAGGTACAGGCCATTTATGATTGGGTTCAGCCCACTTCTTTGAAGGCCCTCCAGAAGTTTTTGGGTTTTGCTAATTTTTATCGGAAATTTATAGCAATATTTTCAAGTATTGCCAAGCCGTTGACTGATCTGACTAAGAAGGGTGCTGATGTGTTGAATTGGTCTCCTGAGGCTGTTGCTTCCTTTCAGGAGCTGAAGCGAAGATTTACCTCCGCCCCGGTTTTGGGGCAACCTGATGTCTCACTCCCGTTCCAGGTAGAGGTGGATGCTTCTGAGATTGGTGCAGGAGCTGTTTTGTCCCAAAAGGATCCTGTAACATCTAAAATGAATCCCAGTGCTTTCTTTTCCCGAAAGTTCTCTCCATCTGAACGTAACTATGATGTGGGGAATCGGGAACTGTTGGCCATGAAATGGGCATTTGAGGAGTGGAGACATTGGTTGGAGGGAGCTAAACATCAAGTTGTGGTCCTCACTGACCACAAGAATTTGATTTACCTAGAGTCGGCTAAACGCTTGAACCCTAGACAGGCTAGGTGGGCCTTGTTTTTTACACGTTTTGATTTTGTGGTCTCTTTTCTTCCTGGAACTAAGAATGTCAAGGCAGACGCCCTCTCTAGGAGTTTCTTTGCTGATTCTCCTGTGGTGACCAAGCCTGCTACCATCTTAGGCGAAGGGGTAGTTCTTTCTGCCATCTCGCCCGATTTGAGACTTGCTCTGCAAGAGTTCCAGGAGGACAAACCTGAGCGTTGTCCCAGTGGAAAGTTGTATGTTCCTGACCAGTGGAAGAAGAGAGTGATGTCTGAAGTTCATTGCTCTGCATTGGCTGGTCATCCAGGTATTTTTGGTACTAGAGATCTGGTGAGTCGCTCTTTTTGGTGGCCCACCTTGTCTCATGATGTCAGGAATTTTGTGCAGTCCTGTGGGACTTGCTCCTGGTCTAAATCTTGTTCTCGCTCTAGTGGGTTGTTGATGCCTTTGCCGGTCCCCAGGAGGCCATGGACCCATATTTCAATGGATTTCATCTCTGATATGCCTGTCTCTCAAAGAATGACTGTTATTTGGGTGATTTGTGATAGGTTCTCTAAGATGGTTCATCTTGTACCACTCCCTAAGTTGCCATCTTCCTCTGAGTTGGTGCCCCTGTTTGTGCAACAGGTCGTTCGCTTACACGGGATTCCTGAGAACATTGTATCTGACAGAGGAGTTCAGTTTGTGTCTAGATTTTGGAGGACTTTCTGTTCCAAGCTGGGAATTCAGTTGTCCTTCTCCTCTGCTTTTCACCCTCAGACCAATGGGCAGACAGAGAGAACAAACCAGACCTTGGAGTCGTATTTGAGATGTTTTATTTCCGCTGATCAGGATGATTGGGTTTCATTTTTGCCCTTGGCCGAATTTGCTTTAAATAATAGAGCTAGTTCTGCCACTTTGATGTCACCTTTTTTTTGTAACTTTGGGTTTCATCCTCGATTTTCTTCAGGGCAGGTGGAGCCTTCTGCCTGCCCAGGTGTTGACACTGTGGTGGAGAGAATGCACCAGATCTGGGACCAAGTGGTGGATAAGTTGTCTCTCTCCCAGGAAAAGGCCCAGCGGTTTTCCAATCGACATAGGACCATTGGTCCCCAGTTTAAGATTGGTGATATGGTGTGGTTATCATCAAAAAATATTACTATGAAGGTGGCTTCTCCTAAGTTTAAGCCTAGATTTATTGGACCTTACAAGATTTTGGAGATTATTAATCCGGTCTCTTTTCGTTTGGCTCTTCCTGTCACATTTAAAATCCATAATGTGTTCCATAAGTCCTTGTTGAAGAGGTTTGTTGAACCAGTTGTTCCTGGGGTGGCACCTCCAGACCCTGTATTGGTTGAAGGTAACATGGAATATGAGGTAGAGAAAATACCGGATTCCCGTCTGGCTAGACGGAGACTCCAGTATTTGGTTAAGTGGACGGGTTATGGTCAGGAGGATAATTCCTGGGTCTCTGCCTCTGATATTCATGCCAAAAGATTGGTGCGCCGCGCATTTCATCGGGCTCACCCTGATCGCCCTGGTGGCGTGGTTGAGGGTTCGGTGACCCCTCCTCAAGGGGGAGGTACTGTTGTGAGTTCATTTTCCCCTTCGTCACTGAGGTCTGGTGAACTCCCTATTCTGGTAAAGGAAGGTAATGAGCCTGATTATCAGGCACCTGAGCCTAATGAGGACGACTGGCTGAGTGGAGTCACGGACTGGAAATAAGGCTGCCGACGCCCTTCTGCCCTGCGGGTGATTTCTCTGTGGACTTCTAGGACACCAGTCTGATTCCTGCTCCTCTAAAGCTAAGTTTTCTGTTTTGCCTGTTGGCATTTTTGTTTTGTTTTTTGTTTTCCTTGCTTTTTTGTATTCTGCCATTCCCTGCTGGGGTGAGCTGAATCTCCTTTTGCCTGTAGCTCTGTCTTCAGAATATTCCTGAGTACTGACATAGCTTTTTTGAAGCCTAGCGTCTTCAGGGCCTTTTTCACTGTCAGTCTGTTGGCTCTTATTTTCATAGGGTTTTTCACGGATTGCAGACAACAGCCTTCCTGTCCTTTTCTATCTAGATAGATTGGGCCCCGTCTTTGCTCAGTCTATCTTTCTGTCTGTGTTAGTATTTTCATCTTGCTTCACCGTCATTATATGTTGGGGGCTGCCTATTGCTTTGGGGTCTGCTCTGGGGCAGTTTAGATTTCCCTTTTCTTTCTTTAGGCCCATTTAATTCTCCGGCTGTGATCGAGGGGTCTAGGGCATCGTAGGAACCCCCCATGGCTACTGCTAGTTGTGTTGATAGGTTCAGGGGTCTGCAATCCGATAGCTGCCAACTTCTCTGGTTTTCTGGACATAGCTAGCATTTCTGTTTTTGCCTCCTACGGTGACTCAATCATAACACCAAGCCTTACTGAGATCTTTGAGAAGCAGAATGAAAATATCAGCAGCATGTGAAGAATTAGCTTTATTGTTGGAATATGTTTGGTGCAACAACTCCATTCTTGTCTATGAGTGTTTAGTTGATAGACTTGTATGCTGTTCATAAAGTTAGAACAAAAAAAACTCCCAGATGCTCTCACAGGGAGAGCATGTGACTGTATTTCCTGTATTTCCTGTGTCTGTGTATGAGAGAAGCAGCATGCTGTAGATGTTGCACAGATAGAGACACAGAAATTATTCATTTCTGATCTATTAAGCTTATTATATATTGTTCCTCTTTGTTCCTGAGTAAAGAAGCTTTGTTGTCACAGAAATGGAGTATATCCTGAATAATCTGTTGCCAACATTTAGTTATTTTTTATGCCATTCCTCGTGCAGTATAATTGATTAGGCGACTTTATTCTTTGGGTCAGTGCGATTACTGTACAGTGATACCAGTTTTATAACGGGTTTTTATGTTTGGCTGCTGTCAAACACTAAAAGACGCTTTTTATTGCGAAAACTAGTTTTTGCCTGAACATATTTTGAGATCTATAATTTTTTCATATTTTGGATAACAGAGTGATGTGATGGCTTGTTTTTTGCGGGACGAGCTGATGTTTTTATTGGTACCATTTTCAGGCACATGACAGAAAGAACAAAAACCAGCAACTCAGGAATTGCTTTTTTTATATACCATTCCACATGTGGTAAATATTAGAAACTGTTCACTTTGTGACTATCAGCCATTTTTTTGTAGTGTTCTGACTGCTGGTCTTTTTCCCCTGGTGCTGGGTTTGTCTTGGGTCAGGTGATTGTATCACCCTTTATTAACCTGCATCTGTCTCCCATTCCTTGCTGGACAATAGTGTTAATCCACTTTAGTTCTGGCTTGGAGCCTTGCTTTGCCTTCTGTGTGTTTATTTAGTACAGTGCTGGGACCTCTGGTTCTGCTAGTCTTAGTTTCTGTTTTCAGTTTGTTTCTGCAGCCTTCTCTTTGTTTCCTATTAGGAGGTGACCCATTTTTGTAACCAGTCCTTAGATCTTTCAGGGACCCCCTTCCCCCTATCTATAGGTCTTCGCTTGAGATTAACCTAGGATCGTCGGTGGGTCTATTCACAAGGAATAGGTCGCTCACTCCATCATAGGGTTTCAGCCTAGTCGCAGTGCAGGGTCAGTTTTCCCCCCTCCTACCCTAGTCCTGTGCTGCAGTACTGTACCAGTAAAATTGGTAAGACCACTTTATTCTTTCGGTCAGTATGATTACAGTGATACCTCATTTATATCTTTTTTATGTTTTGGTGCTTTTACACAATGAAATCTATTTTATAGAAAAAATTATTACTTTTGCATCGCTTTGTTCTGAGAGCTATAACTTTTTTATTTTTTCTGCTGATGGAGCTGCATTGTGGATTGTTTTTCGCGAGACAAGATGACGTTTTCAGGGGTACCATTTTTATTTACAACTGTCTTTTTGTGTTTTATTGCACTTTATGTTCGGCAGTATGATGATAAAACATTGTTTTTTGCGTTTTTTTATGGTGTTCACTGAAGGGGTTAACTAGTGGAACAGTTTTATAGAGTGAGTCGTTACGGATGCAGAGATACCAAATATGTGTACTTTTATTTGTTTTTTTATTTACGTAAATAAATGTATTTATTGGAAAAATATTTATTTACTTAGTTTTCTTGGATACCCGGTGTTTACCTTTGAAACCAGCATGTATGCTGGTATCTAAGTTAAACATCGGGTTTCTAAGAGGCGTGCGGCTCTTAGATACCCGATGTTTACATTGGCAACCAGTGTCCAGCGTCGTTGATTGCTGGTATCTCACTGCCACAAGCAGCAATGCGCGCTGGCCAGCGGGAGACCAGCGATTAAAAAACAGCCCAGGACGATAGTGCACGATCAGCAATACCCGGCGGGGGGGGGCGGTTGCTGATCCCCATCACACACAGCAATCTCGCTGGCGAGATTGCTGTGGCATCACAAAATCAGCGATCTCGCTAGCGAGATCGCTGTGTGTGACGGGGCCTTAACACTCTGCACTGCACAGTATCAGATCAGCAATCTGACAGGCAGGGAAGGAGGCATGCCAGTGCCTGCTCCCAGCAGGCTCTCACAAGACACCTGCTCTGCAGGACCCAGAAAAACCCCGAGGCCATCTTGGAGCCAAGAGTCTCCATGGAGACCATCAGGACAACGCAATTGCATCTCATTGTCCTGATAGAAGCTCGCAGTTAACCGATTCCCTGCGCGATGCTCCTCTATGCCGCTGTCACTATTGACAGCGATGCTTCTCTATGACACTGTCACTATTGACAGTGGCATCATAGGGGTTAAATGCCCGTGATCGGTGCTAGTACCGATCGTTGGCATTGCTGTGGGGTGTCAGTTGTGACATACAGCTGACACTCACACACGATCGCCGCGGCACTCAGTGTGAGGCTGAGCAATCATGCCGCCATGCTAGTACTGCTGTTTGCGGAAACGCACCTCCCGCAGAGCAGTACTAGTATAACAAGAACCCTGTGGAAAGTTATACCATCTGGTAATAAAATGTCAATGAAATAAAGAAGCCATTATGGATAGTTAAGACAGTACAAAGTTTAATAAGACAAAAACAAAGGGCATTCAAAATCCTGAAGGCTGAGAAAACAAAAATAGCATTTCAGGAGTGTAGAGATCTAAATAAGAAATGTAAAAAATAAATCAAGTTAGCAAAGTTGTCTACAGAGAAACAAATCGCCAACGACAGTAAATCCCATAAAATGTTAAAAATACATCAATGCCAAAAACAAAAACACAGATGCTATTGGCCCCTTAAAAGATGACAATAACAAGATAATCTTAGAGGACAAAGAAAAGGCTGAGATATTAATCAGACACTTTTCATTCAAAAATAAGAGGTACATGCAGATGCAATCAGTATTTTTATTATTTTTGTGCAAAAAATACACTGAGAAAAATATTTCATATTCTGAGACGTTTCTCATATTCTGGAATGCCTGAAAATGTCTTATTCTGAAAAAGTTAATTCTTTTTCAACAAAGCTGTGTGAAGACATTTTCTGGAGGGCAAGATGTCGTAATTATTAGTACCATTTTTTGGTTCACATGATTCAGGTATATAGATCTGGCAAAATTCCAATTTGCCAAATTGCACAGATTTTCCCATGAAGTTTGCAGTGAAGTTATTCTCTGCTAATTGAATATCCCTTGTTATGCTATGGGGTCTTTGACCAGATCCCATAGCATAATAAACATAAGATATAAAAAACATAAAAAAACATACTCTTTCAGGACTCATCTGTCTGACCCCTTTGCTCCTTGTTTTCTGCTCCTCAGAGGTGCCTCTTCTTTACCCTATTGCAAGTTACATCTAAAGGCTTGTTCACTTTAGGGCAGGACTTCTGACTATGACCAGGCCTCAGAGGTCATTGCATGTCACATGTTGTGACACCACTGACATGAGTGACCTCTGAAGGCTTGGTATCCAAAGAACAGGTAGCTGGCAACAGTAACGTAATTGGATGCAAATTCTCCATGGTACCCACTTGGAAATAGTCAAGCACAGACAGCAACTACACAGCGTCAAATCCAGGGTGTTCAATGAACAACGTTTCAACCTATTACAGGCCTTTATGAAGTAGTTGATGACCTGTAATAGGTCGAAACATTGTTCATACTTATGGCAGAATAAACTCTGAGGCTTAGTAGTCCAAATGAAGGCTGAGGACTGGTTGGCAGTGCAGTCTGCCGTTCTTGTTCTTTATGTCCTTTTCTTGTCCTTTTCTTTACGGAGCTACAAATCTCTGTCTGTTTGGCCGCGACCAGGCCTCAGTGGGTTCTGCCCATCACTCGCACAAGATGTCACAATGTGTGACGCACAGTGACATCAAGGCCTGCTTGAGGCCAGAAGTCACAGGTCAGAATAAACAGGCCGGGGGAGGCGGCTTGCAACAAAGGACAGAAGAGGAGGGGCCACACAGGTGAGGTTAATATAAGTTTTTTGGGGGTTTTTTCAGCTTTCTATGGCTTGGCAATGTAAATTTACAAAGATCAATAATCTCAAAAATGCATATTTTTCGTATATTCAAATAGAATTGTACTCCAATATACATGTTCATCTCTAAGCAGGTACAAAGAGTATGTTATCACTACAAGGGCGCAGTCAGACAGTCGTATTACTCCAGCAAGGTTCGCATCGCAATTCTCGGACTGGCCGTCTGCTCTCCTGACCTGAGCATGACAGCTCCATAGAAATATGGTAAATGTTATCACACTCAGGTCAGGTGAGTCGACAGCCAGTCCGAGATTTGTGATGTGATCCTCTCACAACTAATATGGCTATCTGACTGCGCCCTAATTCTTCAGCCCAGACCACTTGCAGAACTATACTAATTTGCACCTTTTTTAACCTTTTCCATTAATGAATGAATCTAAAAGGACATTTACAGCTGAATTAAATTCACATACTTTTGGGCAATTTTAGATTTAACTTTCTAATCTGAAATTTCTGTCAAAATCAGATATTTATTCTATACAGTGAAATTAAAAGTAAAATATGACTGAGACAATTTTATTAATTAAAAAAATATATATATCTAAAAAAATTTAAACATTCAACAACTCGTAGGCTTAAAAAAAATTGCAGCTTGGAAGTAGGATAATCTTTTTTCCCTAGCACAGTATACTATCTTAGCCAGCAATAAAAATATCCAGGTTATTAGGCTGGGTTGCAACCTGAGGATTTTCCAGTCTCTTGCTCCGTAACAAAGAGGTATGAGCATGCATTGCTTTATAATGCATTGATTTATAAAAATCAATGGATAATAAAGCCCCTCCCCATTACAAGAAAGAAAATGTGCAGAACAAGTCATACCAAAGCAAAGACATGACCTTCATTAATTTTTTAGCATAATAGGAACACTTAACCCTTTAGCTGGAGACTACAAAATGGGATATTGTGTAATAAGAAGATGCACTGTGGCTGCTCTGCTGTCTGAACAACTGGTGTGGAACTCAATATGCGCATGCTGATTACCGATAAGAAATGCAGGAACACTTCTCTGATCTGAGGGCTATGTCACTGCAAAGTCACAGTCATTCAATGCTGCATGCAGAAAAAAGACAGTGACAGATAAGAGTGACCACCTCACATACAGAAAGTAGATGAGAATTCTATAAAGCAAGCCTGACAGAAGGAAGATGAAGTGTCTGTTGTGTGTTGTGTTATAATAGCATGGGCTTTATTGCTTTCCTATTTTACATGACGCTTTACAAGGAACGTTCATAGAATATGCTGGGCACTATAGTAAAGATACTGCTTGATATAATTACACTCCTACCCACCCAGGATAATATCTTTTTTTTCCCCAATTCCATTTTTCAAACCTCTAAGGCTGGTTTCACACCTGCGTTTTTTTGCGCTGTTTTTTAGCTAAAAAAACCACATGCGTTTTTTCCCCCTATCTTTTACATGGGTGCGCATAGGTGCGCATACACATGCGTTTTTTTTGTAGTGTGCGCTCGGGCGCACAAAATGAATCCTGTTGCATTTTTTGTGCGTCCGACTTGCCCAAAAAAACCGCATAAAATGTTAAAAATACATCAATGCCAAAAACAAAAACACAGATGCTATTGGCCCCTTAAAAGATGACAATAACAAGATAATCTTAGAGGACAAAGAAAAGGCTGAGATATTAATCAGACACTTTTCATTCAAAAATAAGAGGTACATGCAGATGCAATCAGCATTTTTTATTATTTTTGTGCAAAAAATACACTGAGAAAAATATTTCATATTCTGAGACGTTTCTCATATTCTGGAATGCCTGAAAATGTCTTATTCTGAAAAAGTTAATTCTTTTTCAACAAAGCTGTGTGAAGACATTTTCTGGAGGGCAAGATGTCGTAATTATTAGTACCATTTTTTGGTTCACATGATTCAGGTATATAGATCTGGCAAAATTCCAATTTGCCAAATTGCACAGATTTTCCCATGAAGTTTGCAGTGAAGTTATTCTCTGCTAATTGAATATCCCTTGTTATGCTATGGGGTCTTTGACCAGATCCCATAGCATAATAAACATAAGATATAAAAAACATAAAAAAACATACTCTTTCAGGACTCATCTGTCTGACCCCTTTGCTCCTTGTTTTCTGCTCCTCAGAGGTGCCTCTTCTTTACCCTATTGCAAGTTACATCTAAAGGCTTGTTCACTTTAGGGCAGGACTTCTGACTATGACCAGGCCTCAGAGGTCATTGCATGTCGCATGTTGTGACACCACTGACATGAGTGACCTCTGAAGGCTTGGTATCCAAAGAACAGGTAGCTGGCAACAGTAACGTAATTGGATGCGAATTCTCCATGGTACCCACTTGGAAATAGTCAAGCACAGACAGCAACTACACAGCGTCAAATCCAGGGTGTTCAATGAACAACTTTTCAACCTATTACAGGCCTTTATGAAGTAGTTGATGACCTGTAATAGGTCGAAACATTGTTCATACTTATGGCAGAATAAACTCTGAGGCTTAGTAGTCCAAATGAAGGCTGAGGACTGGTTGGCAGTGCAGTCTGCCGTTCTTGTTCTTTAAGTCCTTTTCTTGTCCTTTTCTTTACGGAGCTACAAATCTCTGTCTGTTTGGCCGCGACTTTGCATTTTTTGTGCGTCCGACTTGCCCAAAAAAAACGCATGCGCACGCAATGCGTTTTTATACAGCCAAACACCCATTATAGTCTATGGGTGCGCATACATGCACATGGTAATGCGCACGTATGCACAAAAAAACATGCGTTTTTTTTTAAAAACCCACAAAAAAAGCACACAAACCCATGATGCGTTTTTTTATGTGCATTTGCACTGCGCACGGTGCGCAGCGCAAAAAAACGCAAGTGTGAAAGTAGCTTTAGGCTGGGTTTCCACAATGTAGAAGCCACATGTGATCAAAACAATGTCCACATTTAGTAGACAAAGGTCACCCAATTTTGAACATAATACCTGCTTTACCTGAAAGATCATGCAGCCAATGACCACGGTATGTGGCTGCAGTCTTGGCTATTAACAACTGCCACATCATTAGCCTGGCCTAACTAATTGTTCTATTTTTACTAACATTGCAGCACGTGTGGACCCATTAAACTGGTGCAAACCCAGGATGAATTAAGAACTATTTCTTTAAGTTTTTCTATGGTAAATGTGATTTTGCACATTACATCAGTGATATTTCGATTTCTTGATTTTTTTAATTCAGGAATTAGTGTTCAAGATTATGAACAATGATAAAACTATGATGATGAGGAAGATAACTAATGGAGATGTCTTTTAAAAAGTAGAGTTTTTTTTCAACTTTACAAGAACTTGAATTTTTTTATTGATATGAGGAAAAGCGCTATGAAGACTGATGTCACTAAACTGGACACGTGGTCCTCTGTTGAACTACCTGCACATTAAACGTATCACCTGTTTGTGTGAGGCAAAAGTCAAACAAAACTCACAATAGACATGAAACTATGACAATTTGATTGGCTAATGAATCTGAAAGAAAAATTGCTAATCGAATTTTAAGTTATAGGTTGAACTCGATGGACTTATGTCTAATTTCAATCATAAAAAATATGATACTATGACTACGGTTTGCTAAAAAACATATGAAGGACTCCCAGACTATGAGAAATAAAACTCTCTGGTCTGATGAGATGAAGATAGACCTTTTTAGTGATAATTCTAAGTGGTATGTGTGGAGAAAACCAGGCACTGCTCATCACCTGCCCAATACCATCCGAACAGTGAAACATGGTGGTGGCAACATCATGCTATGGGGGTGTTTTCAGCTCAGGGACAGGACAACTGGTTGCAATTGAAGGAAACATGAATGTGGCCAAGTACAGAGATATCCTGGATGAAAACCTCTTCCAGAGTGCTCTGGACCTCAGACTTGGCCAAAGGTTCACCTTCCAACAAGACAATGACCCTAAGCACACAGCTAAAATATCAAAGGAGTGGCTTCAGAACAACTCTGTGACCATTCTTGACCGGCGCAGCCAGAGCCCGGACCTAAACCCAATTGAGCATCTCTGAGGAGACCTGAAGATGGCTGTCCACCAACGTTCACCACCCAACCTGACGTAACTGGAGAGGATCTGCAAGGAAGAATGGCAGAGGATTCCCAAATCCAGGTGTGAAAAACATCATTCCCAAGAAGACTCATGGCTGTACTAGCTCAAAAGGGTGCTTATACTTAATATTGAGCAAAGGATCTGAATACTTATGACCATGTGACCATATTTCAGTTTTTCTTTTTTAATAAATTTGCAAAAATTTCCACATTTCTGTTTTCTTCAATCAAGATGGGGTGCCTAGTGTACATTAATGAGGAAAAAAATGAACTTTTTTGAATTTACCAAATGGCTGCAATGAAACAAAGAGTGAAAAATTTAAAGGGGTCTGAATACTTTCTGTACCCACTGTATTTGCCCCACTACTAGAAAAGACATATAAAAATGAAAAATTAGTTATTTGGCTTACAAATGGCAATTAGACGGCTGATACAATATACAGCTCTGGCAAAAATTAAGAGACAACCACATCAAAACCAGCCCATTCTCCAGACCTGAACTCCATTGAAAACCCCTAGAATGTAATCAAGAGGATGATGGATAGTCACAAGCCATCAAACAAAGAAAAGCTGCTTAAAGTTTTGCGCCAGAAGTAGAGTGAAAGACTGGTGGAAAGCATGCCAAGAAGCATGAAAGCTGTGATTAAAAATCATGGTTATTCCACAAAATATTGATTTCTGAACTCTTCCTGAGTTAAAACATTAGTATTGGTGTTTCTAAATGATTATGAACTTGTTTTATATTCATTATTTGAGGTCTAAAAGCACTGAGTTTTTTTTTTATTTTGACCATTTCTCCTTTTCAGAAAAAAAAAACAAAAATTATTGCTTGGAAATTCAGAGACATGTTGTCAGAAGTTTGTACACTAAAAGAACAATTTACATTTTACTCAAAAATATACCTATAAAGAAAAAAATCAGACAAACTGAACATTTGAAAGTGGTCTCTTAATTTTTGCCATAGCTGTATGTATTTGCTAAACTACTAGGAAACACAAAGCGGTCCTGAAAAATTATTTCTTTTGCCTATGAATGGTAACGATATGGCTGATGACATTTATTTATTTGCAACACAATTAGAAAACACACAGCAATCCTAAAAAAAAATGAGCCTGTAATTGTCAACGAGATGGCTGATACCAGTTATTTATTTGCCATACTACTAGAAAAGACACGGTGGTACTAATTTTTTTTTTTTTACCAATAAATCGCAACTATACAGCTGATGCAAAATATTTATTTCAGAGCCTAGTAAAAAAAAAACAGACACCAGTCCAGAAAAATCATTTTTTGTTCCTAGTAATGGCAATTGGACAGCTGATGCCAATTATTTATTTCACAGACTAGTAAAAACACATACCAGTCCAGAAAAATATTTTTTGGACATAGAAATGGCAATGAGATGGTTCATGTAATATATTTCTTTGCAAAACTACTAGAAAACACACTGTGGTCCTGAAAAATTATTTCTTTGCATTACTAATGACAAAGAGACAGTACCAATCATGGCACTGGGCACCCATTCATTACAGAATACAATACAAACTCATCTCTCTCACCCACAAAGCTCTCCACAGTTCTGCACCACCTATATCAACTGTCATTTGTCTCTATCACCCTACCCTTCCCCTTGATTGTTATTAGTAGAGTTGAGCGACTTTTGGTTTTTTAGGGTCGAGTTTCGTTTCGTGAAACCCGACTGTTCCAAAAGTCGGGTCGAGCAAGATCGGCCGATTATAGGGAAAAGTCGGGGTCGTCACGAAACCCAATGTAAGTCAATGGGGAATAAAAGTCGGCAGTGAGAGGAGGATAGGAAACACACCTACAGTGCCCATTTGAATGCCAAAAGCATCAATTCTTCTTACTTAAGCTTGTCAACCTTAATTAACTTCATAATACAAGTTACGCACTGAAAAATGGGGGTTATTTGGCTAAAGTTGTGGGGGGGTAGGGCTGGCTCCAGGTTTTCATGTGCCCTGGGCGAAAGAGCGCCCCTTTAACACATACCACAACTCATCATGCTCCGATACGGCAGAGAAATAGCGGTATAGTACAATGAAAAATACTTCACTTTTTACATCTCATGACGAGGCCCATCTATTTCTCCATACAGAATCATTGGTCCCATATAATGTTTGAAACAGTATATGATGAGCTCCACATAATTTTACAGTATATGTTGGTCCCCATGGATGAAACTCCACTGTCTTATGGGCCCAAATAATGCTCCAAACATAATGGGCCCCATTTCTAATACTCTAGTGTATAATGGGCCCTGTAAATGCTGCTCCAGTGTCTGATGTCCACCTTTGGAATGTTCCAGTGTATGGTGGGCCCCATCTATCATTCTCCAGAGTATAGTGCTCCCCAAAAATTGCTGTCCCAACATTGAAAACAATCAAATAAGTCTCCTCGCTAGGGAATCCCTGTACTAGTCTGGACTCCTCGTCGTCCCCATCTTCCATCTCACTGCACAGTATTTCAACCTTGCAAGTGCTGTGATCCTGAGCAAGCAGGGGGGGCCCACTCGTTGGCGACGGCACTGGCACAGGGCCCCTGATAGTACGGTGGTGTGTCTGATGGCGGGTGGGCCGAACCTGCACTTTCATCTGCAGCTTCCTCTTTGTCACCGTGTAAGATGGAACTGTATATGGGAAGGGTAACCTGAGTTTCATCAGGGTCAGATTCAGGCCGTGTAGCGTGTGAGGGGAATGTAGTGGTCTGGGTCAATGTACCAGCAGATTCATCGAGCAGTGGCTGGGCATCAGTGCACTTGTGTCGCCCCCAGGATTACGGTCGCCACAGTGGCATTACCTTCCTCCTAGGGAGTGTGATGTCATGCTTGGGAGCAACGAAGGATCTCTCTAGCAGGTTAACTGATTGGGCGGCGTTATTCCCACGAGTCATGACCCTCCAAACAGCGTTCATGAAGGCAAAGTGTTTGTTTTACGTGGGCAGTATGGTTGCAAAGCTGAACCTTAAAGGAATGTCCAGAAGGGCACCACCAGGAGTGGAGCCTACGGTTAAATTCGACTCCACCTGGGAAACCTCAACCATGCCAGCTACAGAAAAGATGCACACATTGCAAGCTTAATTCCGTTAACGAACGAGACTCCGTCATGCCCCGCGGTCCGAGTCCGGCTTACTAGAGGGACACGTGAGGCTCTGGCACATGAGATTGGCCAATAACTGGTGTGTCATGCCCTTACATGTCCGTGGCTGCATGTGCGCTACACTGAAAAGGCCAGCGTTTGTCGCTTACAGGTGCAGATAACCTGCTGAACAACGTTAGTGATGGGGATCACTGATTACAATTATTACCCGCGAACGATGATTTCCCAGTAAGTGCAGGTCAACCGCAGTTCCGGAATTAGGCCTAACCGTCATTCCTGAAAAAATGAAAAACTTACGTGTGCAAACCACAGGTGCTGTAGCTTGCTTAACAGCTCGCCAGCCGTTCTCACGCCCAGTATGGATTACACGTGATTGCACAAAGGTGAGAAAGGGTACCGTATCCCCGGATAACATGTATGGATAGCGTACACATTCAAAATATATGTCAATACATCAGGAGGCAGGCTCAGACGGTGTTAGGCCCAGTATGGCTTGCACGTGATTGCACAAAGGTGAGAAAGGGTACCGTATACCCGGATAACATGTATGGATAGCGTACACATTCAAAATATATGTCTATACATCAGAAGGCAGGCTCAGACGGTGTTAGGCCCAGTATGGATTGCACGTGATTGCACAAAGGTGAGAAAGGGTACCGTATCCCCGGTTAACATGTATGGATAGCGTACACATTCAAAATATATGTCTATACATCAGGAGGCAGGCTCAGACGGTGTCAGGCACAGTATGGATTTGACGGCCCAGACTACACAGCGGAAGAGCAGGGAGAGGTAAAGATTGCAAATGCTGGGGCCCTGCCCAAGCAAGGGGGGCCCACTCGTGGGCGTCGGTACTGGCACTGGGCCCCTCATAGTACGGCGGTGTGTCTGACGGCGGGTGTGCACCACCACCATCAGAGACACTTGATTGCACTATGAGGGACCCTGTGCCAGTGCCCGCGCCCAAGAGTCGGCCTACCCACCTGTTCAGGGCAACGGCACTCGCACGGTGTCGTGCGCTAGGTGGTGACCCCGGCCATGGGGGGGGAGGCAGCACAGTTAGGGAGTTTTAGAAAGTGGCATATGTTGATGTTGGACATTCAGCTGATGCAAAAGGCGAAATAGGTCAAGTCCCAGGAAGAGGTGGACCAAAGCAAGCCATTTTTCTGTCACCCTATGTGTCATCAGGGGAAGGTGGGACAAAATCCTTGGAAACCCATGCATGGTTCATTTTAATGAAGGTTAGATCATCCACATTTTGGGTTGACAGACGGGTCCTTTTTTCTGTCAGGATTGATCCCGCTGCACTGAAGACTCTTTCCGAAAGCACACTTGCAGCTGGGCAAGCGAGCTCCTGTAAGGCATATTGTGCCAATTCAGGCCAGGTGTCCAGTTTAGCGGCCCAATAGTCAAAGGGGAATGACCTGTGTGGGAGAACATCGATATGGGAGGAAAAGTAGTTTGTAACCATAGTTGACAACTGCTGTCTCCTGTCACTTTCCATCGATGCAGTATTACCAGTTGTGTGAGCGGTACTTGAAAAATCAGTCCACAACATTGTCATGAAACCCCTGTCTCCAACGCCACTTCTGCTGTGTGCACCATGAACACCTCTGCCAAGCTGCACCCGGCCCGTACGGCTCGTGTGAGAACCATCACCGCTGCTGTGTGCTGGGAATGCCTCAAGCAACCGATTTACCAGAGTTGCTTGCTTATTAGCCAATATTAGGTCAAGGTTCTCCTGTGGCATGATGTTTTGTAATTTGCCTTTATAGCGTGGATCCAGGATGCTGGCCAACCAGTAGTCGTCATCGTTCATCATTTTGGCAATGCGGGGGTCCCTTTTTAGGATCTGCAAGGCATAATCTGACATGTGGGCCAATGTTCCCGGTGTCAATGATGCACTGCGAGTGCTGGTTGGAGGAGCACTTTCTGGCAAATCCACATCCCTCCAGTCACGCATAAACCCTGTACCAGACCTTGCCACGCCAACATTTTCACTTGCCCCACGAGATGCATCCTCCTCCCCTAAGTAATCATCCCCATCATCATCCTCCTCCTCCTCTTCTTCCTCCACCTCGTCCAGGAGAGGTCCCTGAGCAGACAATGGCTGAATGTCATCAAGGATTCCCTCCTCCTCTTCCTCCTCATCAACATTGGCTGCAGACGCCTGCTCCTTAAGGTGCGTCAAAGTTTGCATGAGCAGACGCATAAGTGGGATGCTCATGCTTAGGATGGCGTCGTCTGCGCTTACCAGCCGTGTGCATTCCTCAAAACACTGAAGGACTTTACAGAGGTCTTTCAGCTTCGACCACTGCACACCTGTCAACTCCATGTCTGCTCTCAAAGTGCCTGGCCGTGTATCCTCCCACAAATGCATTATGGCCTGCCTCTGCTCGCACAGCCGCTCCACCATGTGCAGGGTGGAGTTCCACCTTGTTGCAATGTCGATAATGAGGCGGTGGTTGGGAAGGTGGAACAATCGCTGCAGCTTCTGCATACGAACGGAGTGTACAGGCGACCGGCGGATGTGCGCGCACAGTCTTCGCACCTTCTGGAGCAGGGCTGTTAACTCCGGATAATTTTTGAGGAAGCACTGCACCACCAGGTTCAAGGTGTGAGCCAAGCAAGGTATGTGGCTGAGTTTTGAAAGGGCTATGGCTGCCACAAAATTACGGCCGTTATCACTAACTACCTTGCCTGCCTCAAGATGTACACTGCTCAGCCATGACTCAGTTTGTCGCTTCAAGTACTCGGCCAGCACCTCGGCGGTGTGTCTGTCGCCCAAACACATCATCTGCAACACAGCCTGCTGACGCTTTCCACTAGCTGCTCGATAGGGGGACACCTCGTGTGCAACAGTGGCAGCTGCAGATGGAGTGCTCGTACGACTGCGCTCTGTGGACGAGCTTTCGCTTCTGGAGGAGGAGGAGGAGGGTCGAACGCCTACAGCCAACTGTTTCCTATACCGTGGGCTAGGCAACACTGTCCCACCACCGCTGTCCCCTGTGGACCCTGCATCCACCACATTAACCCAGTGCGCAGTGATGGACACGTAACGGCCCTGGCCATGCCGACTGGACCATGCATCAGTTGTGAGGTGCACCTTTCCACTCACTGACTGCTTGAGTGCATGGACAATGCGGTCTTTTACATGATGGTGGAGGGCTGGGATGGCTTTGCGAGAGAAGAAGTGGCGACTGGGTAGGTCATAGCGTGGTACTGCATAGGCCATGAGTTCGTGGAAAGCTGCGCTTTCCACCAACCGATAGGGCATCATCTCAAACGAGATTAGTTTGGCAATGTGGGCGTTCAAACCCAGTGTACGCGGATGAGAGACTGAGTACTTTCTTGACCTACTCATAGTGTCTGGGAGGGTGAGCTGGACTTGAGAGCTGCATATGGTGGAAGTAGCGGTGGACAGGGCGGACTGAGAGAGGGTTGATGATGGTGATGGAGTTGGTGTTCTTTCTGATGGCCTAGATTCAGTATTTCGTTGATATAACAGTGGGATTCCCTGACTGCTGTGGCCTTGCAACGACACCTCAACATTTGCTGCTGTGCTAACCGGTGGGCTTACAGTGGGGGAAACAATGTAGCGTTGCTGACTACCTTCTTTGTGATCAGTTGCACATGTGGCACTTGAGGTTTGGTGTTGTGTCCACGCTTGCAAGTGCATGGTGGTTAAATGTCTAAGCATGCAACTGGTATTCAAATTTTTCAGATTTTTCCCTCGGCTAAAGGTCTTTGCGCACTTCTTACAGATAACCTTGGCCTGATCATGAGGATTTTGTTCAAAAAAGTGCCACACTGCACTCTTCCTACTTTGGCAGACATTTTGCGGCCTAGCACGCTGTGATCTTTTGACCCTCTGGACAAGCTGTCCAGCAACTTTTTTGATTTTTGGAACCTGTCTTTGGAGTGCTCCGGGCCTGCCAGATAACAGCTGTTGCGATGTCGATGTCTGCTGTGGATGCTCCTCATCTGAGCTATTGGAAGCAGCACCCTCTTCCCCCAATGGATGCCAATCTGGGTCAACAACTGGGTCATCCATCACCTCCTCTTAAATGTCATGTGCACCTTCCTCTGTGTCACCGTGTATGGTGGTATAGTGTGCGGGAAGGGGCACCTGAGTCTCTTCAGGGTCAGAATCTGGCTCTGTACACTGCGAGGACAATGTAGTGCTTTGATTGAATGTACCAGCAGAATCATCTATCAGCGGCTGTGCATCAGTGCACTCCATGTCAGATTCATCTTGGCCTGGGTAATTCACCATTTCACTTGATAATCCAGGCATGGTATGTGAAAACAGCTCCATGGAGTAATCAGTAGTATGGCCTGCGTCATCCTTCAATCTTGGTTGGGGTGAAGGACACAAGGAAAGGTGTGGTTCATGAACATGAGCCTCCAATGATGACTCAGTGCTTTTACTTTTTACAACTTCAGAAGAGGAGGCGATAGAGCTGGAGGCTGAGTCAGCAATGTAAGACAAAACTTTTTCCTGATGCTCTGGCTTTAAAAGCGGTTTGCCAACTCCTAGAAAACTAAGCCTTCGAAGCCTTATGGAGCCAGACGATGACGCAGGCTCAACACCTCCTGCATTCGGTCCTATTTTGCTCTTGCCACTACCATCAGATCCACCACCAACACCATCATTACCAGCTGCCAACCCCCGCCCAATTCCACGGCCTCTTCCACCAGCCTTCCTCATTTTTTGTAGAAATGTAGATAAAATCCAACAAACTATATAGCAATGTAAAACAAGGTACAAGGTGTCTATAGGACAGGGGAGATTTTGAATTTCTGCACACACTTGTGGACACTGGACACTTATGGATTGTGTAAGGCCCACTGAATATCACAGCGCTATGTCACAGGCTCGATGGCACAGGTGTGAAAAAAGTGACTACAGGATAAGGGAGATTTTGAATTTCTGCACACACTAGTGGACACTGGACACTTTTGGATTGTGTGAGGCCCACTGAATATCAGAGCGCTATGTCACAGGCTCGATGGCACAGGTGTGAAAAAAGTGACTACAGGATAAGGGAGATTTTGAATTTCTGCGCACACTAGTGGACACTGGACACTTTTGGATTGTGTGAGGCCCACTGAATATCAGAGCGCTATGTCACAGGCTCGATGGCACAGGTGTGAAAAAAGTGACTACAGGATCACAGAGATTTTGAATTTCTGCACACACTTGTGGACACTGGACACTTATGGATTGTGTGAGGCCCACTGAATATCAGAGCGCTATGTCACAGGCTCGATGGCACAGGTGTGAAAAAAGTGACTACAGGATAAGGGAGATTTTGAATTTCTGCACACACTAGTGGACACTGGACACTTTTGGATTGTGTGAGGCCCACTGAATATCAGAGCGCTATGTCACAGGCTCGATGGCACAGGTGTGAAAAAAGTGACTACAGGATAAGGGAGATTTTGAATTTGTGCACACACTAGTGGACACTGGACACTTTTGGATTGTGTGAGGCCCACTGAATATCAGAGCGCTATGTCACAGGCTCGATGGCACAGATGTGAAAAAAGTGACTACAGGATAAGGGAGATTTTGAATTTCTGCACACACTAGTGGACACTGGACACTTTTGGATTGTGTGAGGCCCACTGAATATCAGAGCGCTATGTCACAGGCTCGATGGCACAGGTGTGAAAAAAGTGACTACAGGATCACAGAGATTTTGAATTTCTGCACACACTTGTGGACACTGGACACTTATGGATTGTGTGAGGCCCACTGAATATCAGAGCGCTATGTCACAGGCTCGATGGCACAGGTGTGAAAAAAGTGACTACAGGATCACAGAGATTTTGAATTTCTGCTCACACTAGTGGACACTGGACACTTTTGGATTGTGTGAGGCCCACTGAATATCAGAGCGCTATGTCACAGGCAGAAATTGGCTAGTGTATCACAAACTACAAGGTGTATGTAGAATTGGGCAGAATAGGAATCTCCCTAGAGTGTAGGTCTGTAAGAACGGAACAAGTCCTCCACTTATCCTTCCACAGTGACACACAGATAGCTTCACTGTGGCCGTGATAACAGCCGTTACACGGTACTGAGAGGAGCGTGCACGTACACGGCTGTCCGGTGTACGTAAAACTGTCAAGCTCCGTGTTTTTTAAGTATACGGACTGACACACGCTGTCTCTCTATAGTTTTGAATGTGATCAAACAGCAAATATATTTAACTGTTTGAAAGCTAGACAAAACTAGTAGGTGCAGGTCTGTAAGAACGGAACATGTCCTCGACTTATTCTCACAGAGTGACACACAGATAGCTTCACCGTGGCCGTGATAACAGCCGTTACACGGTACTGAGAGGAGCGTGCACGTACACGGCTGTCCGGTGTACGTAAAATTGTCAAGCTCCGTGTTTTTTAAGTATACGGACTGACACACGCTGTCTCTCTATAGTTTTGAATGTGATCAAACAGCAAATATATTTAACTGTTTGAAAGCTAGACAAAACTAGTAGGTGCAGGTCTGTAAGAACGGAACATGTCCTCGACTTATTCTCACAGAGTGACACACAGATAGCTTCACTGTGGCTGTGATAACAGCCATTACACGGTACTGTGCGAGGAGCGTACACCGCTGTATGGTGTGAAAAAATGCACGCTCAGTACCTCAGCAGGACAAAAAAAAAAATTGGGATTGCTTTTAAAAAAGCAGTTTGCAGAGCAGTGGGTAAACAGCAATGCAGCTGTCAGGAAGCCTTAGAAGGCAGCCTAACAACCAACACCGCTGATCCACCACAATATAGCCTCCCCTTGCACTGCACACACAGTGACTGGTGTGTTGTACAGGCAAAATCGCTAGCAGCAGAAGCAGTTTTTTTTTCTTCTTCCCTGCCTAACGCTCTCCCTACAGAATCAGCACAGCAACCTCTCCCTATGCTAAGAACGGCAGAAGTAAGATGGCGGTCGGCGTGCACGCCCTTTTATAACCCCTGTGACGCCCACCAAAGCAAGCCAATCACTTGCATGCCCTTCTGAAAGATGGTGGTAACCCCTGCCTATGTCATCACGTTGCCCACAGTGTCCGTGGATCCTGATTGGCTGAAAAAGAGCGCAAAACAAACTTTTGAAACGCGACTTTGGCGCGTAAGTCGCCGACCTCGTGGCCGACCTCATCCTAGGGTCGGGTTTCGTTTCATGAAACCCGACTTTGCCAAAAGTCGGCGACTTTTGAAATTTTTCGACCCGTTTCACTCAACTCTAGTTATTAGTATAGTATGTTAAAATGGTTAAAAGTTCATCCACAATTTTCAATTTAATCAGTTAAATTTACAAAACCTGTTTTTAGGGACCACATTATTTTTGTAATGACAGTGAGATGCAAGGACCCCATATTAAAAGCTGCATCTGTTAAGGTAGTCAAAACCAGACTCTTGAAGTTTGTTAACCCTTTAGAAGCTTCACAGGAATTAAAGTGTTTGGGCACCACTTTTTGTTGATATCCTATCCTTGTGCCAGAACACAGCAGCTCTGTCAAAACTATAATGGCAAAGGCTTCTCATTTGAATAAGGGGTGGATCTGCAGTATCCTTTCATGGCTACTATAGAAATTACAGCGATGCAGTGTTCCTGCAGCATCCACGAACTTCCAGCTATTGCCATCCAGTAACTGTAGATCAGTGGGGGTGTCGAGCATAACATCCCTACACATCAGATATTTATGTCCTATATTAAGGATAGGCTATCAATAAAAAAAGTTATGGCCAAACTATTTAAAGCAATATAGAAGGACAAAATGAATAATTATGTTTTGTTCCCAAAAATGTTGCTTTAGCCCCAAATTTTTCATTTTTATAAAGGTAACAGGAGAAAATATATCCCACAATTTGGTATACATTTTTTTAATACACCGATACGTGGTCTGGGCACAAGGCAGGACTCAACAGGGGAAAAATGCTATTTGATCTTTGGAGTTTAAAACTGGAATAGATTGTGAATGCCATGTCGCATTTGCAGGGCACTTAACATGACAAAACAGTAGACAGCACTCACAAGTGACCACAATTTGGTAACTAGACCCTTTAAGGAAATAATTTAATGGTGCAGTACGTATCTTGTACCTACAGATGCTTCATGGAAATGTATAACATGAATATAAAAAAATTATATTTTTTCTACAAAAATGTGTCTTTAGCCCCAATTTCACATTGGTAATAGGTGAACTTGGAAGCAAAATATGTTGTGCAATTTCTTCTGAATAAGTTGATGCTCCATATGTGGTTGAAAAATATTGCTAGGACACACTGCAGGGCTTTGAAGGGAAGGAGTGCTTTTTTACTTTTGGAGGGCAAATTTGACAGGAATAGCTTGTGAATGGAATGTCGCAAAGCCCCTGACATGTCAAAACAGCAGAATTCGTAAGTGGTAAAATTTTGGAAACTCGCCTACTCAAGAAATTCATGTATTGTCGTGTGGAGCATCTTGGATCCACATGTCCTTCACTGAAATCTTTAACATTGGGCCATGAAAATGAAAAATTATGTTTTTTCCACAAAAGTGTTGTTTTAGCGTTAAATTTTTCATTTTTTACAAGAGTAGCAGGACAAAATAGTTTTTAAGTCCCATAAGGCATTTGCAAAGGCCTGAAGGGTGCCAGAACAGTAGAAACCCAACAAAAACGAAAATGTAATTTAAACAGAGGTTTTACAGGCATTTGAATTTATAATGTAGTGGCATATGCAAGTTCTGCAAAGTGCATCAGGGTGTATTAGGGTGATGTAATAGCAGGTTAGATCAGAAATAAAATCAATAACTTGTATATTAAACAGTCTTTCATGTTTAGGCCAATTTTGCCAGGTCAGGTATCACATTGCAAAGTGGGGTCGTTTGTTATTTCTCTCTTGTAACACATTTTGCACTGTTTTTGTGACATTCTTCTTGAAGTTTGAAGGACCTCATCGGGAAAATGTTGCCTTGGAACAATACAGGCACATTCGGTTCTATAAGTACTGGGGCACTCCCTTTTCTTACTTTCAAAAATTTGGTACTTGATTACTACCTCCTTAAAATGAAGAAATATATTATTGTGGCCTCCACATTGTGATTGCACTTAAAATTATACAATGCCATGTGTACGATGTGCACTATAAGGCTTGAGCCCTTTATCAGAAAGATCAACTTCTTCCATGGTCTAAATGTATCCGGGGATAAAGTCTTCCTTGGGGATCTGTGTAAAGCTACTTCGTACACAAAAAGGGGGGGTTCCATTTCCATACATGGTGGTCAAGATGTAGACAACCAGCAGGCTGTCGGTACATTGGGTCTTGCTCGCACAATTTCCAGTTCTTTAGTTAGCAACCTTGGTAGGCCTCTCTGGTTTGTGTGCATAGCACTGCCTACTGTGGTAGCTCTGGTGCAAAGGGACTTGAAGAATTGGATGCTGCTGTAGATGTTATCCATGTTGAGGTGGTGACCCTGGTCCATTAGTGGGTGAATTGATTTCCTACATAGTTTAGCCATTGACTCCCAGGTTTGGGTGGTATTCAAGGGTTTGATCTAGGTTTCCCACCCTTTGCAAACCCTAAATCTGTGCATGCACCCGGAAGTACTTTTGCACAGTTTATACATTTTGCTTTCATATCGTACCCTCTTAGCAAGAGGTATTATTGGGATTTAAGTCTCCTTTTAAAGAGGATTAGGGATTCAACCATGCATATGTCCTTTAGATGAATGTAATATATAGACACGTTTTGGCACAACTTCAAAAGTGGTGGTGCACAGGTAGGATCCCAATCCGTATACTAGTATAGAAGAACTTGGCACACACATGAATGATTGCAAGTGAAAAAGGGAGTGTTTTAATAAGATACAGTACATACAGTAAACGTTTCGGTCACAACGACCTTCGTCAATGTACTATATAATGTACTGACTGCACTTGTATAGAGGGCAACCTGTTCATAAGGAATAATGCTAGAGCATGGAGGGTTAATTTGTCTCCTTAAAAAGAGCCGTTGGTAATAACGTGGAACGGTAACTAGCCTGGACGCGGTATCCACCACGGGAGACAAGCGGTGGATACCGCGTCCAGGCTAGTTACCGTTCCACATTATCACCAACGGCTCTTTTTAAGGAGACAAATTAACCCTCCATGCTCTAGCATTATTCCTTATGAACAGGTTGCCCTCTATACAAGTGCAGTCAGTACATTATATAGTACATTGACGAAGGTCGTTGTGACTGAAACGTTTACTGTATGTACTGTATCTTATTAAAACACTCCCTTTTTCACTTGCAATCATTCACGTATGTGCCAAGTTCTTCTATACCTTAGATGAATGTAGACTTCAGCAAATTTACTGCTGAAGTGATCAATGACCGGTATAATTTTGAATAGGTGATCAAAGTTGAGGTCATATTGGGGAGCACACTGTGCATTATCATTATATTGGAAAAACTTGAGAATGGCCACAAAAGTGTCTGGATCATAGCCATGCGGTAATCTGATGCTAAGGCTTTTGGAGGCTGGTTCATTGTCAATGACAGCAAAGATTCCACTTCTCTTAAAGAAAAACAGATCAATGATTGGAAGATGGGAGTGATAATCTGCACTTGCTGGGATTTTCCAATGGGATCCAAGAGACAAGAGGCCAGATGAATTAAAGTGGTTTATTCTCAATACCACAAGCAAACAGAACAGCTCACCACACCTGTATCATTGACATTCCAGGTGCTCAGCAGCCTGATCAATATCAATAAAGCGATTCAAATAGTGAAACAAAAAAATTGGAAGGACATGTTACATATAGAAAGAAGAAAATATGAAATTGATCAATGCTGTTGGTAACATTGTTGGGGAAAATTTTCTTTTCTACCAGGTTCAGTAGTGAATTTATTGACATAAAAAATGATTTGTAACAATTTATCTATCCTGCAATAAGCACAGCAACAGGCCCAAAACATCACTGCTCTAGAGGAGATCTGCATGGAGGAATGGGCCAACATTTCTCATTTTGACTCTCATAGTTGTGGTCTACCTATGATGTAAATTACAGGCCTCACTCATCTTTTTAAGTGGGAGAACTTGCACAGTTGGTGGCTGACTAAATACTTTTTCCCCACTGTACGTTGTCCATGCACATGATTTTTTGAATAAAGAACAAGAGTTCATCCTGGAGGACAGAGTGCTGACTTTTTATTCAATCACGTTAATTCTGTATAACCCTTTTAATTCATCTGACCTCACGTCTCTTGGATTCCATTGGAAAATCCCAGAAAGCGCAGGTTATCACTCCCATTTTCCAAGTATTGATCTCCTTGCTAGTTTTTCCTCCGTCCTGCAAGAGCTAAATTTGCAATGATACTTCATTTTTGGGTTTCTCAAACCTAGGAGGTGAACAGACCTCTGATATCTAATAATTTTTTTCTTCCAGATAAGTCCCTATTGCACTTGTTGTCTCCCTATCATTACCAAGGACAGATGAAATTCTGCAGGAATCACAGGGATTGGACTGAACGGGACTGGGGTAAAGTTATTTTTAGAGATGGGCGGACACCAGGATGTTTGGGTCTGGCGGGTTCGGCTGGACAGTTACAAAAGTTTGGGTTCCAATACCAGAAGAGTACCCGAACCCGAACCTGGACCCCATTCACTGAAATGGGGGGCCCAAACATCCAGTGTTTGCAATGCTGTCATGTGCATGACTGCGCGGCAAACACTGCTTCTGATCGGCAGTGAAATCATCCCCGCCGGTCAAAGAGCCGCGGTTCCCACGCTGTCAAATGACAGCGTGAGCTCTTAGCTATGATCGGAGGTATAAAGTTTACCTCCGGTCACTGGTTTCAGCTGATGGGACTACCGCTCCCATCTTGCGGCACCTGCTGCCGATAATAACGTCATGGAGGTCTCAAAAACTGATGGGTTCCTATCAATGGGAATACCTCTCTTAGGCTGATGTCTGAATTCCTGGGTGAATGTGGACACCTCTCTCAGTAATGCCTGCATTTATGGGTATGTAGAAACTTGCTCATTCAGTAATCTAACATACCATATATACTCGTGTAAAAGCCAGCCTGAGGATAAGCCGACCCCCTTAATTTTGCCACAAAAAACTGGGAAAACTTATTGACTCGAGTATAAGCCTAGGGTGGAAAATTGCAGCAGCTACTGGTAAATTTCGAAAATAAAAATAGAAACCAATAAAAGTAAAATTAATTGAGACATCAGTAGGTTAAATGTTTTTGAATATCCATAATGAATCAGGAGACCCATATAATGCTCCATAAAGTTCATGATGGTCCCATAAGATGCTCCATACAAAATGCACCCCATATAATGCTGCACAAAGGTTAATAATGGACCCATAAGATGCTCCATAGAATAATATGCCCCATTTGCTGCCCCATAAGATGCTCCATAGATCATGCCCCTATAAGATTCTCCGTAGACTATGCCCCCATAAGATGCTCCATAGATTATGCCCCCCATAAGATGCTCCATAGATTATGCCCCCATAAAATGCTTCATAGATTATGCCCCCATATGCTGCTCCATAGATTATTCGCCATAAGATGCTCCATAGATAATGCCCCATAAGATGCTCCACAGATTATGCCCCCATAAAATGCCCCATAGATTATGCCCCCATAAAATGCTCCATAGATTAAACCCCAATAAATTGCCCCATAGATTATGCCCCCATATGCTGCCCCATAAGATGCTCCATAGAATAATATGCCCCATATGCTGCTCCATATTGGGGCATAATCTATGGAGCATCTTATGAGGGCAGCATATGCAGGCATAATCTATGGAGCATCTTATGAGGCAGCATATGGGGGTATAATCTATGGAGCAGCATATGGGGGCAGCATATGGGGGGCATAATCTATGGAGCATCTTATGGGGGCAGCATGTGGGGGGCATAATCTATGGAGTATCTTATGGGGCATAATCTATGGAGCATCTTATGTGTCATAATCTATGGAGTATCTTATGGGGCAGCATATGGGGCATAATCTATGGAGTATCTTATAGGGGCATAGTCTATGGAGCATCTTATGGGAGCATAATCTATGGAGCATCTTATGGGGGCATAATCTGCTGCCCCATAAGATGCTCCATAGAATAATATGCCCCATATGCTGCTCCATAAGATGCTCCATAGATTATGCCCCCATAAGATGCTCCATAGATTATGCTCCCATAAGATGCTCCATAGATTATGCCCCATATGATGCTCCATAAGATGCTCCATAGATTATGCCCCCCATATGCTGCCCCCATAAAATGCTCCATAGATTATGCCCCCATATGCTGCCCCATAGATTATGCCCCCATATGCTGCCCCATAAGATGCTCCATAGATTATGCCCCCCATATGCTGCCCCCATAAAATGCTCCATAGATTATGCCCCCATATGCTGCTCCATAGATTATACCCCCATATGCTGCCTCATAAGATGCTCCATATATTATTCCCCCATATGCTGCCCCATAAGATGCTCCATAGATTATGCCCCCATATGCTGCCCCCATAAAATGCTCCATATATTATTCCCCCATATGCTGCCCCATAAGATACTCCATAGATTATGCCTCCATAAAATGCTCCATATATTATGCCCCCATAAGATGCTCCATAGATTATGCCCCCATAAAATGCCCCATAGATTATGCCCCCATAAGATGCTCTATAGATTAAGCCCCCATATGCTGCCCCATAAAATAATATGCCCCATATGCTGCTCCATAAGATTCTCCATAGATTATGCCCCCATAAGATGCTCCATAGATTATGCCCCATATACTGCCCCATAAGATACTCCATAGATTATGCCCCATAAGATGCTCCATAGTTTATGCCCCATAAGATGCCCCATAGATTATGCCCCCATATGCTGCCCCATAAGATGCTCCATAGATTATGCCCCCATATGCTGCCCCCATAAGATGCTCCATAGATTATGCCCCCATATGCTGCCCCCATAAGATGCTCCATAGATTATGCCCCCATATGCTGCCCCATAAGATGCTCCATAGATTATGCCCCCATATGGTGCTCCATAGATTATGCCCCCATATGCTGCCCCATAAAATGCTCCATAGATTATGCCCCATATGCTGCCCTCATAACATGCTCCATAGATTATGCCCCCATAAGATGCTCCATATATTATTCCCCCATATGCTGCCCCATAAGATGCTCCATAGATTATACCCCCATATGCTGCTCCATAGATTATGCCCCCATATTGTCAAGTGTACCTGTCCTGTGTGACATGACCCGCAGGTCAGTAACTGAAACAACAAGACAAAAAGAGAACACTGAGGAAACAGTTACAATGGTGGGCCTTGCAATAGGGAACGGGGACATGAAGACATCCTGCACTCCCAAGGCAGTGTCCCTGAACACTCCTAAAGTTCCCTATACAGGCTCTTATACCTGTCACCGACCAGGCTACCTGAATCCCTCTCTAGCCCTGCACCTATCCCTTACTAGAGAACTGGATAGTGCGGACACTGGTCCCACCGCTGCATTAATACACATGAAGGAAAATACACCAAACGGGGGAAAACAACAAAAGACTTCTCTTTCTCTGCTGCAGTCACCAGGCAGCAGAGTTCATCACTGGATTAGCTTTCAGCAGTGGCTGATACCTCACCTCAGAGCCAGCTGCTACCTTCACCAGCTTTCTTTGCTGCAAACACCGGGCAGCAGAGTTCATCCCCGGATTAACTTTCAGCAGTGGCTCAACATCTCAGAGCCAGCTGCTACCTTCACCATCTTTCTCTGCTGCAAACACAGGGCAGCAGAGTTCAGCACCAGATCAGCTTTCAGCAGTGGCTAAACACCTCAGAGCCAGCTGCTCACTTAACCATGGTTGGAATCCACAAAGAACCTGCTATAACCAACACCAGCTGATTCAACCAGGTGACCCTTTATAGCAAAGGAGGAGTGGTCACCATCAGCTGAGAAACCAAAGACATGTAATGACCCCAGTGACCACCAGGGGCAAAAGATAAAGCAAAGAAACTATCAGACGTGTAATAACACCTGTGGCCACTGGGGGCAAAAACCCATATTAAGGCCCCAGAGGCCTGAAAGGAAAAAAAGGTTTAAATGAGGGAATCCAGAATCTGACACAGATCCAAGAATTGGACTGGGACACATATGCTGCCCCCATAAGATGCTCCATAGATGATGCCCCCTAAGATGCTCCATAGAGTATGCCCCCATATATTCCTGCTGCAAAAAATATGACATACTCACCTATTGTCCCTGGGGGCCAGGAGCCGAGTCCTGAGCAGGCGGAGACACCGGAGCTCTATGGGGACAGGTGCCAGTGTTGCCATTGGCTCAGGACCCAGCATCTGAGATATTCACCTGTCCCCAGTCCATTGCTGCTGTCTGCATCCTGTGTCAGTGACGTTCAGACAGCAGAGGGCGTGGCGCGCACTAACCATGTCACCACACCCTCTGCTGCCTAAACGTCACTGACAGAGGACACAGCAGACAACAGCAAGCAGCGATGGACCGGAGATAGATGAATATCGAATATACTTACCCCCTCCTGGTGCGGTCTCTGCAGCCCCCCCCACTTCTCCCACAGTCTCCCTTCCTTCCTTCAGTGGTCACGTGGTACAGCTCATTAAACTCATGAATATGCGCATATTCATGAGTTTAATGTGCGGTACCACGTGACTGCTGAAGGGAGGAAGGGAGATCGTGGAGAAGCGGGGGGGGCTGCAGAGATGTGTCGGGGGGGTCAGTATGATCTCTGACACCCCCGCTCCCCCTCCCGCACTGACCCCCAGGTATATGACTCTTGTATAAGCCGAGAGGGGGACTTTCACCCCCCAAAAATTGGCTGAAAATCTCGGCTTATACACGAGTATATATGGTACAAATAACAAAACACTGACTGGCACATCCAAGCTAGTGTGATTAGGTGCAAACTTAGGAACAGCTACCTTTTGTTATTTGTATGTTAGCTTACTGACCGAGCACTCCGCCCCTCAACATGTGGTTATTTTAATTACAGCAGGTTCCTATCTACCCATAAATGCAGGCATTACTGAGAAAGATGTCAACATTCACCCAGGAATTCAGACATCAGCCTGAGAGAGGTATTCCCATTGATAGGAACCCATCAGTTTTTGAGACCTCCTTGACGTTGATTGATGGGCATGACTTGGACAAATTATGTGGAAAGCATCTCATTTTGTTCTAATATTCAGAAGTCGTATAGCTATTCATATTTCATATTGACATGCTTTAGCATGATAGAGTGCAACTTTTTTTGTATTTTTTAACGCATACCAGGTGCCTGGCCAGATCCGGTGGTGCCAAAACCGCTTCCCTAGGATCATCCATTAAGGTGATATGACACATCTTAGATTGTAGACGTTTTAGATGCTAGAGGCAAGGGGAAAGCATGGCCTATTTGTTTTTCTCACGGTGATCTGCTGTGAAGACACTGAGCTTGAACTGCAGTGACCTCATCACTGGCATTTTACCAAGGTTCAGAGGTCACCGCAGTTCAGGCCGGCTGGGAGAACAGATTCAGTGATGCCACTCAGGCTGCGAGCAGCCTCTCATTCACCAGTGGTTCTCAGCCTGGCTGGTCGCATCTTGGCACCGTCCAGGTTGAAAGCTAATTCTCCCCCAGATATGGTTTATGGTGTGGGACAGAGATGCGACTTTTCTGGGGCAGCTGAGAGCTGATGTTTTTAGTTGGTGGGGGGCAGTATCCATGGCCCCTTCCTACGCTATTAATATCAGCCTGCAGCTGTCTGCATAGCCTTTGCTGGTTATTAATTATAGGGGGACCCCACGTCATTTTTTGGGGGGTCCGCCATTTTAATAGCCAGTATAGGCTAAGTATACAGTTGTGAGCTGACATTAATAGCCTGGGAAGCTCCCCCTTCCCAGGCTATAAACATCTGCCCCCAGTTGTCGGCTTTCCCTCTGCTGGTTACGAAAATTGCGCGGGAGCCCACACCATTTTTTTCAGAAAAATAATCTATTATTATTTAAATACATGTACAGTAATTTGCACACAGACTGTACTAATTGTATTTGTCACTGACATCTATACATCTAATTACTCTATTTGTATTTACTGCATGTAATCCATCTCTTCTATCCTGTCGGCAGTGATTTTACTGATCTATCTAATATGTATATATATATATATATATATATATATATATATGTATATATATATATATATACAGAGAGAGAGAGAGAGATACACAGCTCTGGCAAAAATTAAGTGACTACCACATCAAAACCCTGTCATGGGCAGCCCATTCTCCAGACCTGAACCCGATTGAAAATCTCTGGAATGTAATCAAGAGGATGATGGATAGTCACAAGCCATCAAGCAAAGAAGAACTGCTTAAAGCAAGCATGCCATCAAAGTTGTGATTAAAAATCATGGTTATTCCACAAAATATTAATTTCAGAACTCTTCCTGAGTTAAAACATTAGAATTGTTGTTTCTAAATTATTATGAACTTGTTTCCTTTTCATTATTCGAGATCTGATAGCACTGGGTTTTTTTTTATTTCGACCATTTTTCTTTGTCAGAAAAAAAATACAAAATTTATTGCTTGGAAATTCGGAGACATGTTGTCAGAAGTTTATAGACTCAAAGAACAATTTACATTTTCCTCAAAAATATACCTACAAAGAGAAAAATCAGATAAACTGGACACTTTGCAGTGGGCTATTAATTTTTGTCAGAGCTGTATAGATAGATAGATAGAAATGTGTATATATATATATATATATATATATATACACACACAGGATGGGCCATTTATATGGATACACCTAAATAAAATGAGAATGGTTGGTGATAGCAACTTCCTGTTTGTGGCACATTAGTATATGGAAGGGGGAAACTTTTCAAGATGGGTGGTGACCATGATGGCCATTTTGAAGTCGGCCATCTTGGATCCAACTTTATTTTTTCCAATGGGAAGAACTTATTGAGAATTTCACAAGGTGTGCTTGGCTTTAATGTAACTTTATTCTTTCATGAGTTATTTACAAGTTTCTCTTTGTTTACAGCCATTGACATGTCGCAGAGGTTAACACGTGAGGAGCAGATAGAAATTGTGTTGATGTCTGGTGAACGCAGTACCCCGGGTCATTGCAGCAGATTTCAATGCAAGACACCCTACGCAAGAAAACTGTCACCATTCCCATTTTATTTAGCTGTATCCATATAAATGGCCCACCCAAAAAAGTTTGCCTCATCACTGAAAATAATGTAATTTTGCATTTATTTTCAGAAAATTAGAAATGGTCAAAATAACAAAAAAATGCAGTGCTTGCAGACCTCAAATAATGCTAAGAAAACAAGTTCATAATCATTTAGAAACAACACTATTGTTTTAACTCAGGAAGAGTTCAGAAATCAATATTTTGTGGAATAACCATGATTTTTAATCACAACTTTAATGCATCTTGGCATGCTTTCCACCAGTCTTTCACACTGCTTTTGGGTAACCTTATAGCACTCCTGGTACAAAAGTTTAAGCAGTTCGCCTTTGTTTGATGGCTGTGACTACCATCTTCCTCTTGATTACATTTCAGAGGTTTTCAATAGGGTTCTGGTCTGGAGATTGGGCTGGCCACGACAGGGATTTGATGTGGTGGTCCTTCATCCACACATTGATTGACCTAGCTGTGTGGCATGGCGCATTGTCCTGCTGGAAAAAACAGTCCTCAGATTTGGGGAACATTGCCTGAGCAGAAGGAATCAACTGTTTTTCCAGGATAACCTTGTATGTGGCTGGATTCATACGTCCTTTGCAAAGATTAACCTGCCCAATTCCTGCCTTACTGAAGCATCCCCAGATCATTCACCACCGATCCTCCACCAAATTTCACAGTGAGTGCAAGACACAGTGGCTTGTACGCCTCTCCAGGTCTCCGTCTAACCATTAGATGACCAGCTGTTGGGCAAAGCTGAAAATTAGACTCATCAGAGATTGCCTTACTCCAGTCCTCTATAGTCCAATCCTTGTGGTCTTTGGCAAACTTTAGCCTGGCTCTCCTTTGCTTCTCATTGATGATAGGCTTTTTTCTAGCTTTACATGACTTGAGCCCTGCCTCTAGGAGCCTGTTACGAACTGTTCTTGCCATGTACTTCACCGCAGCTGCCATTTCTTTTGTAGGTCACTTGATGTCATCCTGTGGTTGCTGAGTGACATTCGAATAAGATGATGGTCATCCCGGTCAGTGGAGAGTCATTTTTGCCCTTTGTCAGTTTGTAGCTTTGTTGTCCCCAATATCTGCTGCTTGACGTTGTTGTAATGGACTGCCGTCTTAGAAATTTTAAGGATGGAGGGAACATGATGCTCATTCTATCCCTCTGCTAGTAAAGCCAGAATTGAGCCCTTCTTTTCCTCACTCAAGACTTTTCTTTTCAACTCCTTTGGCATGGTTAAAA
Source organism: Dendrobates tinctorius (assembly GCF_039654945.1). Taxonomy (NCBI): domain Eukaryota; kingdom Metazoa; phylum Chordata; class Amphibia; order Anura; family Dendrobatidae; genus Dendrobates; species Dendrobates tinctorius. The sequence goes on along the minus strand of NW_027362054.1, from coordinate 5,072,343 downwards.
GTTATTTTTTTCATTCCCATTACTTTTTGGGATATTACAAGCACTTGTTTTGCCATCCAGTTTGTCCTATTGCAAGAGGATTGTGAACACCACAGCAGGTTTTTTTTATACTTTCACTCGTTAAATAAGATTTGGTTCAGGTGATTACATAATCAGAAGCACTTTAAGTAGATTGAGGTGTACTCTGGTTGGAATTCAACTGACACTGGAATGGAATGGCTGTCAGACATGGAAAGAAGCTGATTTTTCTAAAACTGTGCAGTGGTCTCTTAATTTTTGCCAGAGCTGTATATATATATATATATATATATATATATATATATACAGTGGGGAAAAAAAGTATTTAGTCAGTCAGCAATAGTGCAAGTTCCACCACTTAAAAAGATGAGAGGCGTCTGTAATTTACATCATAGGTAGACCTCAACTATGGGAGACAAACTGAGAAAAAAAAATCCAGAAAATCACATTGTCTGTTTTTTTTTTCATTTTATTTGCATATTATGGTGGAAAATAAGTATTTGGTCAGAAACAAAATTTCATCTCAATACTTTGTGATATATCCTTTGTTGGCAATGACAGAGGTCAAACGTTTTCTGTAAGTCTTCACAAGGTTGCCACACACTGTTGTTGGTATGTTGGCCCATTCCTCCATGCAGATCTCCTCTAGAGCAGTGATGTTTTTGGCTTTTCGCTTGGCAACACGGACTTTCAACTCCCTCCAAAGGTTTTCTATAGGGTTGAGATCTGGAGACTGGCTAGGCCACTCCAGGACCTTGAAATGCTTCTTACGAAGCCACTCCTTCGTTGCCCTGGAGGTGTGCTTTGGATCATTGTCATGTTGAAAGACCCAGCCACGTTTCATCTTCAATGCCCTTGCTGATGGAAGGAGGTTTGCACTCAAAATCTCACGATACATGGCCCCATTCATTCTTTCATGTACCCGGATCAGTCGTCCTGGCCCCTTTGCAGAGAAACAGCCCCATAGCATGATGTTTCCACCACCATGCTTTACAGTAGGTATGGTGTTTGATGGATGCAACTCAGTATTCTTTTTCCTCCAAACACGACAAGTTGTGTTTCTACCAAACAGTTCCAGTTTGATTTCATCAGACCATAGGACATTCTCCCAAAACTCCTCTGGATCATCCAAATGCTCTCTAGCAAACTTCAGACGGGCCCGGACATGTACAGGCTTAAGCAGTGGGACACGTCTGGCACTGCAGGATCTGAGTCCATGGTGGCGTAGTGTGTTACTTATGGTAGGCCTTGTTACATTGGTCCCAGCTCTCTGCAGTTCATTCACTAGGTCCCCCCGCGTGGTTCTGGGATTTTTGCTCACCGTTCTTGTGATCATTCTGACCCCACGGGGTGGGATTTTGCGTGGAGCACCAGATCGAGGGAGATTATCAGTGGTCTTGTATGTCTTCCATTTTCTAATTATTGCTCCCACAGTTGATTTCTTCACTCCAAGCTGGTTGGCTATTGCAGATTCAGTCTTCCCAGCCTGGTGCAGGGCTACAATTTTGTTTCTGGTATCCTTTGACAGCTCTTTGGTCTTCACCATAGTGGAGTTTGGAGTCAGACTGTTTGAGGGTGTGCACAGGTGTCTTTTTATACTGATAACAAGTTTAAACAGGTGCCATTACTACAGGTAATGAGTGGAGGAAAGAGGAGACTCTTAATGAAGAAGTTACAGGTCTGTGAGAGCCAGAAATCTTGATTGCTTGTTTCTGACCAAATACTTATTTTCCACCATAATATGCAAATAAAATGAAAAAAAAACAGACAATGTGATTTTCTGGATTTTTTTTTCTCAGTTTGTCTCCCATAGTTGAGGTCTACCTATGATGTAAATTACAGACGCCTCTCATCTTTTTAAGTGGTGGAACTTGCACTATTGCTGACTGACTAAATACTTTTTTTCCCCACTGTATATACACTGCTCAAAAAATAAAGGGAACACATCCTAGATATCTATGAATGAAAAGTAATCCAGTTGAAAATTTGTATTCATTGCATAGTGGAATGTGTTCCGAACAATAAAACATAACAATTACCAATGTAAATCAAAATGAATATCCCATGGAGGTCTTGATTTGGAATGATACTCAAAATCAAAGGGGAAAATCAAATTACAGGCTGATCCAACTTCAGTGGAAATGCCTCATGACAAGGAAAAAATGCTCAGTAGTGTGTGGCCTCCATGTGCCTGTATGACCTCCCTATAATGCCTTGGCATGCTCCTGATGAGGCGACTGATGGTCTCCTGAGAGATCTCCTCCCAGACCTGGACTAAAGCATCTGCCAACTCCTAGACAGTCTGTGGTGCAACGTGACATTGGTTAATGGTGTGAAACATGATGTCCGAGATGTGCTCAATTGAATTCAGGTCTGGGGCACGGGCGAGCCAGTCCATGCCTTCATCTTGCAGGAACTGCTGACACACTTCAGCCACTTGAGGTCTGGCATTGTCCTGCATTAGGAGGAACCCAGGGCCAACCGCACCAGCATATGGTCTCACAAGGGGTCTGAGGATCTCATCTCGGTACCTAATCGCAGACAGGCTACCTCTGGTGAGCACATGGAGGGGTGTGTGTCCCTCCAAAGAAATGCCACCCCACACCATTACTGACCCACTGCCAAACCGGTCTTGATGAAGGATGTTGCAGGCAGCAGATCGCTCTCCACTGTGTCTCCAGACTCTGTCATGTCTGTCACATGTACTCAGTGTGAACTTGCTTTCATCTGTGAAGAGCACAGGGCACCAGTGGCGAATTTGCCAATCCTGGTGTTGTGTGTCAAATGCCAAGCATCCTGCACAGTGTTTGGCTGTGAGCATAATCCCCATCTGTGGACGTCGGGCACTCAGACCATCCTCATGGAGTCAGTTTCTAACCGTTTGTGCAGATACATGCACATTTGTGGCCTGCTGGAGGTCATTTTGCAGGGCTCTGGCAGTGCTCCTCCTGTTCCTCCTTGCACTAAGGTAGATGTAGCGGTCCTGCTGCTGAGTTGTTGCCCTCCTACGGCCCTCTCCACATCTCCAGGTGTACTGGCCTGTCTCCTGGTAATGCCTCCAGCCTCTGGACACTATGCTGACAAACAGCAAACCTTCTTGCCACAGCTTACATTGATGTGCTATCCTGGAAGAGCTGCACTACCTGAGCCACTTATGTGGGTTGTAGAGTCCGTCTCATGCAACCATGAGTGTGAAAGCACAATTTACATTCAAAAGTGACCAAAACATCAGCCAGAAAGTATTGGTACTGAGATGTGGTCTGTGGTCCTCATCTGCAGAACCACTCCTTTATTAAGTGTTTCTTGATAATTGCCAATAATTTCGATCTGTTGTCTATTCCATTTGCACAACAGCATGTGAAATTGATTGTCAATCAGTGTTGCTTCTTAAGAGGACAATTTGATTTCACGGAAGTTTGATTTACTTGGAGTTATATTCTGTTGTTTAAGTGTTCCCTTTATTTTTTTTGAGCAGTGTATATGTGTGTGTATGTGTGTGCGTGTTTCGAACAATATTTTGTTTTAAAACTATGTGTAAATGATAGAGAATTGCTGTATGTAAAAGCTCATGTTAAAATCGCATTGCAATCGGATAGCAATCGCAGTGGATTCAGATGTAAATCAGATGCTAGGTGTGAGAAATTGGATTTTACTTGCATGACACTCGCATTACACTCCTGCGACTCTCGGCAGGGGAGACTCGAACCGATTTTCCATACGGCAAGTGTGCCGCCGGCCTAACAACTAGTATTTCCTGTAGCTTAAGATGTTAGCATCTTGTCTGTCAGCTTGCAAAGTGAAAGTAAGACCGTGCTCCAGCTACACACATAATAAACAGTGATTTCCTGGTTCTTCTTTTAACAATGCTTTACTGGCAATATAGTACTATTGCTGGAGACCAAAACTTGTGCACTGTTCAACAGTAGTAAATAATAGTTGCTGCAATATGTTCACTAATGAGCATTATTCAATCACCCACACTCAACAACTACTTATCCTTTTAGTCCCATAGTGTTTCAGAATTCTTGAAATTTGCCTCTTGGAAGTGGTTTTGTCATAAAGTCAGCTATCATCTGGTCAGTCTCGTAATAAACAACCTCAATTATGCCACGTTCTATCAAATCACACAGGTGATGATGTTTAACGTCAATGTGTTTGGTTCTCGCATTGATTTTCTCACTGCATGCAAGTTTAATGCATTCTTGGTTGTCTTTATAAATCACCGTCAGTTGAGTTAATGGCCTACCAAGATTGTCTAATAATTCATTAACCAAATGACCTCTTGACTTGCGTGGGCTACAGACACATACTCTGCTTCTGTAGACGACAAGGCTATAGACAATTGCTTTCTGCTAGACCAAAAAGTTGAATTTTCTCTAAGCTTGAACAAATAGCCACTAGTCGGTTTACGACCACTTAAGTAACCAGCCCAGTAGGCATTCACATAGCTTGGGAGTTTTGATCTCCTGTTGCAGATATCCTTAAATTTATGTTTTGATTCTTTTTCAATATAAAAAAAAAACTTTCTTAATGGCCCTACAGTCTTTTTGGCTTGTTTTTTCCACATTTCTGCAGAGAATTCCAATTGTTACTGCAATATCCGGTCAATTCATAGCTGATATGTATACAAGTGCCCCCACTGCCTGTCTGTATTTCTCATTGTTACGTAACAGATCATCTTCTCCTTTCAATTTTAATTAGGATCGTTGCATTGGGGTTGATATACCTTTGGCTTCTGACATTCCAAACTGAATCAGAATTTATTAAAAAATTAATCAAGAAACACCGATTAAATAAGGGGGTTGAGAGCATATTATTATTAAGCTCTTCCCAGCATAATACAAAATTATGGGTCAAGTGCAGTACTCCAAATATATTAAAAACAAGCAGGAGAGAAAATGGAGTAGCAGTAAATGTACATTTACTCCCCTTTGATAAAGCCGAACACGTGAAACGCTCATCAGGGGCCACCTGGTTTGGCTGTTAAGGTCTGGACCTATTATGGGTAACTTCTTTATGGGTGATATATCCCTATTATGGCCATATTATATGGGCACAACGTATTTATTTTGCTAATGACTACTATCTAACACTGCCTTGGCACATTTGAGAGATTTTTTCTACTCAGCTTTCCCTGGTCCACTTATGTCTTGACCTTTTTCATCCACCCCCTACCTACCTTCATGTTTCCTCCATTTATATGTACTAAGTTTATATGGATTCTGTGATTTTGCTTGATCTGTTTTTATTCTAGTTGTGCAATAAAACTTTTGTAATTTGTATCCATATTGTGGCTTGCTGATACTCTGCTTTCTATCCTGGTTGTAAATCAGAATTTAGTTGCTTTTTGAATTTTTACTTAGAAGAAAGCTTACATCTTCTTCTCTTTGGGCCTGGATTCCTAAATAATACAGTGCTGTGCAAATTAATTGGGACAAAGCATATTTTTTTAAGTAAAATTGTAAGTTGGTTACCAGTCAGTGATTCAAACCAGTTTTAACTGCTTTGAACAGGCACTCACACCTGTTCAAAGCAGTTAAAACTGGTTTGAATCACTGACTGGTAACCAACTTACGATTTTACTTAAAAAAATACATTGTCCCAATTAATTTGCACAGCACTGTATATCACATTTCCAAGGTCTTTTGTTTCAAAATGCTGATTCGTAATTTTAGCCATCTTTGCAATTTCTGTTTCCTCTTGATGAACCATAATCACATCGTCCATATATAAGACACATACATCCACTTTCCCCCTGTACATTTGCATATAAACATGACTGATTGACCTCTTTTAAATCCTTCTTACAATAAGTCTTTGTTCATTTTGATATTCCATGCTCTTGCTGATTGCTCATGATTAGTGATGGGCGAACCCCAGGATATTTGGGTCCAGCAGGTTCAGCCAAACCTTTAGAAAAGTTTGGTCTGGTACCAGAACAGTACCCAAACCTGAACCTGGACATCATTCAGATGAATGGGTGGCATGAACATACATTGTTTGCCACGCTGTTATCTGCATGACAGCGGGGCAAACACAGTCTCTGATCAGCAGAAAAATCATTACCAACGGTCAGAGAGCTTCAGTTACAACACTGTCAGTTGACAGCATGCGCCAGCAGCTGTCACTGGCGGTAAAAAGTTTACCTTCAGTCACAGACGTCGGCTGATGAAAGATTGCTACTCCTATCAGCCTACCCCTGCTGTTGCTGATAACAGTGAGAGCAGGTCCCGTTGAAGGGAGTATTTTTCAGCCAGCGCCTGCGCTATGAATAAAAAAAGAAAATGACGGGGTCTGTTCTATTTTTGATAACCAGCATGGTAAAACTGACAGTTTCAGGTGCAGCCTCAGTGACAAGCGGTGATGTCATAAAGGTTACCATGGGTTACTGAGGCTGTGTTCCTGTGACACCCCTGAGGCTTCAGTCACCACAGAGGTACTGCACCTTCTCCTAAGGTATAGTGCCCCACTATCCAGGTAGGCTGGGAACTCCTTTCCGTATTCCAAAACCTGCACCCCACACACAGGATAGTTCAGCAGGGACCCATCCATGCTTTATGCTGGAAAGGTCATAGGGTGCCTTTTGTGGTCCCTGGCTTCGTAACACGAGAGGTGCTGGGGAGGCGGGTGGAGTTAGATATAAAATAGAGGGAAGGTGTAGGATTTCAGGTCAGTCTGACAGAAGGTCAGTCTGGGGTGAGTCCCAGAGAGAGAGCAGGCTGACAGCAGGTCAGCCTGAGAGGCGCTCAAGGCGGAGGAAGGCAGTCAGTCAGGAGAGGCTGAGGACTGGTCTTAGTGGATCAAGCTCCCTAGGGAAGGAAGAGAAGGAGAAAGAGACATAGACTGAAGACTACAGATTCCATAAGAGAGATAGAACAGATCGGAACAAAGGAGAATAGAAGGACAGTGGGAAGCAGGTTGAGAAAGAGAGAGAACCCTTCCAGTCCAGAGAGCGCAAAGGCCGGGGCCCGGTCCCCGAGGTTGATTGGATCTTTATGTCCGGCAACAGACACCGGAGGAGTAGTGAGCCGCCAATGCCTTGCTCCCATCATAGACTTGGGAAACAACAGCAACTGAATAGAGAGCCAGGACGCAGTGAGGAGTCCCCGAAGCAGGCTACAGCTGTCTGTCATACAAGTAAAGACTAGGAACACCTAGAGAGAGGCATTCCAGGGTAACTTAGTACTGGAGTGCTTCGCACCTAAAGGCGCATTGGAGGAGTCGTTCTGTAAGGTACATGTTGGCGGAGTGTGGAAGGCAGAATCCTATCCTGCCTGGAGGTTGGCTGGAGCCCTGACCTGGAGAACACAGTACGGAGGCAGGCAGTTGTGAGAACTGCAAACAGTGAGTAAAGCTTTGGAACCGCATACTCTGGTGTCCTCCAGTTATTCCCGCACCGCTAAATCTGGGTAACAACATCTGTGCCATTCTGCGCCTCTCTTCACCTATTGCACCTACACTGCCCTGGGACTACAGCTCCACCTGTGGGGAGCTATACCATCTCTGCTGCACCACACCATTAGTCCCAGCGGATCTGTATGCAGCGTTGGCTTACCATCTTACTTGCCAAACATCACGGGTGGCGTCACGAACTACCTAATAAACTTTAACACCATTAACATCACCGCCATTGATATTGGGCGCCCAGGGCCACGGACCGGGTCACCGCTGCTGTGGCACATTTCCGCCTTGATACCGGCCCGGTACAGAGTACCCCGCTGCCCTGGGTGTGCGAGGGCGAGCCATTCCCACACAGCACTGGTGCATTGCAATGCTTCAAACCAGCGATCAGAGTAATAAAAGTTAAAGTCCCAGAGAGGGACTAAGTAAAAAAGTTAAACAAATTGTAAAAAAAATTGTAAAAATATAAAAAAGAAGTTACAAAATAAAAATTATACCAATAAATGCATATATTTATGCAAAAACAAAAGTAAACAAACAAAAACTAAAAAACTGCACATAATTGGTATCGCTGCTTCCGTAACAACATGAATTGTAAAACTGTCACTCTAGTTAACCCATTAAGTGAACAGCATAAAAAAGAAAAATATGGTAAAAACAATGCTTTTTTCTAAAAAAAAAAATAGTTTTTATAGTGTAAATGCGTCAAAACATAAAAAAGTATATAAATCTGGTATCACTCTAATCCTACCAACCCGAAGAATAAATATAGCCAATCATTTATACTGCAAGATGAAAGGCATAAAATAAATAGAACCAATTCTTCACCAGCTGTTGATTTGTTTATTCTGCCTCACTGAGCAGTCGGGTGGGTATCCCCATACCCATCTTTTCCTTCCCAACTTCTCTTTTGCACTTTAAGCACGTATATGATGCCTGATTGGCTGTTGATTAATTTTCAGTTTTGACATTTATATTTTTTTGTCTCATGTTCATGTTTATGTTCAAAGTATTATGTATTTTAGATATTTAATTTACTTATTGTATATGATACACATTTGTTGCAGTATTTGATGAAGGACTGCATTAAAATTTTCATAATCATCAAAAGTTGAGTACCAAGTTTTCTCTTGATATTACAGACTGCCATATGACAAGGTGCATTGTGCCTGCTGCCATGAGTCCGATCAGGCGTGATCAGGTAGTCATGCAAGCTCATGTGTGCTATTTGCACATGCTGACTAGACACGTTGGGCGTCTTTCAATAAAAAAAAGAATTGCGAGAAGCCAAAAGAGTGTAGTCGACACATGACTGCAAGTTGTATACCTGCCGTCACATGACCACCTGCTCACATCACCAATACTGGGGCCATTATTACTGTACATGGGGAGACTCGGGGGACTTTATTAAATGTTAATATAAGTAGAACTCAGCACTCAAGAGAGGTATGTAACAAGAATTACATTATATTCACAATCCATTTAGTCCAATGTGAACACAATTTCAGGGGGCCCTCATATGGTGTGGGGGCCATTATACAGTGTGAGGACTACTGTTGGGGCGACTATACAGTTTGGGCGCTAATGAGAGGTCCATCATACAACTTGGGGGCTAATATGGGAACTACTGTGAGGCCCTAATACAGTGTGGGAGTCAATATAAAGTATGGGGACTACTGTAGGGCCATTGTACAATGTGAGAGCTAATATGGGTGCCATTTTACAGTTAAGGGGCCATCATATAATGTGGAGACTACTGTAGAGGCTAATATAAAATGTGACGGCCAATATATAGTATTGGGGTTACTGTGGGAGCCATAACAGTGTGGAGGCCATTATATAGTGCTGTGTTATTGTGGGGGCCTTTATCCACTGTGATGACTACTGTGGAGTTCATTATATTGTGTTTGAGAGCAGATGGCCCATCATATTGTTTGTAGGGCAGCTGGGGGCCCCTCATACCATGTATAGGAAGCTGTGGACCCACCCTGCTATGTATAGGGAAGCTGTAGGCTCTTCATATTGTGCATAGAGGAGCTGTGGACCCACCATACTGTGTATAGGGAACATGTGGGCCCATAATACTGTATATATGGAAGCTATGGGCCACCCATACTTTATTTGGGGGAGCTGTAGGGGAAATATACTGTGTATAGTGGATCTGTGAGTCCCTTATACTGTGTATAGGGGAGCTGTACATTTTGGGACTCTGGACAATATTAAATGTTAAGTGGGCACTTAAGAAACATTATTGTTATAGGGGCACTCAGAGTTTTGTGACTGTCAAAGGTAGCAGTATCAGTAGGATGCGGAGTTTGTGCAGGCAGGAAATAGATGGGAACGATGCTGGAAAAGTGAGAAACCATAGGTGTCTTTGTTTTAATCTCTGCAGCTGAGACCTGGCTGGAGAAGTTGTCATGATGGTCTGGGCCAGATGGAAAAGACAGGAAAAGTGAATGTTTATATCAGAAAGAACATACCTGTAAGTCACTATTTATACCTGTAGTGTAAACTCCTGTATGTTCTGCAGTAGAGATATCTAGCACCATATGGCGGTAATAACAGTGTTTTTTTATAGAGCTTTATTTTCAGTAATACCATACTCATCAGCAAGTTCCCCTATGCTGACAATTAAGGTGTGCCACTATAGTTGTAATCAGGGTTACCTGGTTAGGGGTCCACTCAGATGTTTTTGCCCCCCCCCCGAGCTAAACCCTTAGCTACGCCTCTACTCAGAAACATCCATTGCTGCTTGCTTCTGGAAACACACATTTAGTATAAGCAGATAAGTAAGCAGTATTTGAGAAAGGCTGTTCACAGCTGAAGCGTTGCCACACTAAATAAAATCCCTTTTTTCACTTTAATTTTTTGGAGATAAATAAATAGAGACAGAGAGAGATGGATAGCTGTCAGATATTAACTAAGCTCTGTGGAGCTTATCTGGCAACTTTTTATGAAACCATTTTAAAAAATGGCCTGGAATCCTCTTTATTTTTAATAACCAGCTAAGGGAAAGCAGACAGCTGTGGGTTGTTCTTAATAGTCTGGGAAGGGACCAATAACGATGGACCTTCCCACACTATTAGTATCAGCTCACAGCTGTCTGCTCAGCCTTCACTGATTATTAAAAAGGAGGACCCAAAGAAAATGATGTGTGATCCCCCTGTTTTTAATAACCAGCAAAGGCTAAGCAGACAGCTTGGAGCTGGTATGAATGGGCTGGGAAGGGACATGGACATTGGCTCCTTCACAGCCTAATATGATAAACCTTCAACTGCTCCAGAAATGCTAACCTTGTAATCAAAAGACAGATCCCCAGCAGAAAATTCCCTATAATGAGTCAGATGGAGGCACTGTGGATGCCATATGACATGTGATCTGGCGGTGACCGTCTTTTTACTATTGCACAAAAGTGTCGTCAGCCACAGTTTTGTGCACTTCTGACAAGGACAGGACTGAACAGAGGCCAGATGGAGTCCAAAGTAAATCTACTACCTCTTTATAGTGAATGGATCCCTCGAGGGTTTCATCTGTCACATCACTCAGATTTAGATGGAAACCCAAATTAAGTGCTCAGCGTAGAGCACTGGATAAATGTGATCCCAACCAAACGTTATATAAAATGTTCCCAATAAAAGCTTCAACTCAATCCACAAAAAAGCAAGTCCCCACTCATATATGTAATCTGTTAATAGAAATATAGGGGGCTTCCACGTTACTGCTAGCTCAAAGACTGTGGAAAAGCTAAATGGCTCCTCACTCCCCAAAAGCTATTCAGCAAATTCTCCACTCCCAAATCCAAATGCCCCACCCCCTTCTAAGCCCAAGTGTGCCTTAACCACATTTAGAAATAACAAAAGACTGACTGGCACATCCAAGCTAGTGTGAATAGGTGCATACTAGGAGCAGCCACCTCCATTTACAAAATACAAAAAAAGTTGCACTCTGTCGTGCTAAAGCATGTCAATATGAAATATATGAAATATGAATAGCAATACTGCTTCTGAATTCTAGTAAAAAAAATGAGACGCTTAGCACATAATTTGGCCAATTCATGCCTGCCCATAAACCAACATCAAGGTGGTCTCAAAACTGATGGGTCCCTACTAGTGTTGAGCGATACCATCCAATACTTAAAAGTATCGGATCGGAATGGATCGGCCGATCTAAAAAAAATATCGGGTATCGCCGATTCCGATACCGGAAGTCCCATTCAAGTCTATGGGACTTCCGGTATTGGAATAAGAAAAACCCTATTTTTGCCTTGTACAGCCTCTCTGGGGTCTGTACGGGCCTTTCGGGGGGCTGTGCCGGCCTGCCGGGGGGTCTGTGCAGGCTCCGATGGTCTGTGCCGGCCTGCCGGGGGGCTGTGCCGGCCTGCCGGGGAGATGTGCCGGCCTGCCGGTGGTCTGTGCAGGCTCCGGTGGTCTGTGCCGGCCTGCCGGTGGTCTGTGCAGGCTCCGGTGGTCTGTGCCGGCCTGCCGGTGGTCTGTGCAGGCTCCGGGGGTCTGTGCAGGCATCGTCCGATGGGACTACAAGTCCCATCGGGCGATGCCTGCTACCATGACAGTGATTGACACATTAGCCAATGATGGGACAGTAGTAGTCCCATCATCCGGCTAATGTGTTGAATGTAAAAAAAAAATTACATGCTACATACATACAACATGCATACTACATATATACTACATGCAACATACTACATACATGCTACATACATAATACATATATACTACATGCATGCAACATACATACAACATATATACTACATGCATGCAACATGCATACTACATATATACTATATATACTACATGTAACATACATACTACATATATACTACATGCTACATACATGCAACATACTACATACATGCTACATACTACATACATAATACATGCATGCAACATACATACAACATATATACTACATGCATGCAACATGCATACTACATATATACTATATATACTACATGTAACATACATACTACATATATACTACATGCAACATACACACTACATGCTACATACATGCAACATACTACATACATGCTACATACTACATGCATACTACATACATGCTACATACATACTACATACATACACTACATGCATGCAACATACATGTATACTACATACAATACATACATATAGACATACAGTACATATAACATAGAGTACATACTCACCATCACTTGTCACTTTGATCCCCGAAGCCATTGTCGCCTGAGGAATAAATATCAAAATAAAAAAACACCAATATACTTACCCCAATCTGCAGAAGTCCACGAGGGTCCCACGTCCATCTTGCGTGGAGAACAGCAGCATCAGCTGATGCTACCGTTCTCTACCAGCTCCAGGAATACAATGACGGAAGGTAGGTATCCTTCCGCACTGTATTCCTCCACCACTTTAAAAAAAAAAAAAAAGTCCCTAGTCTCACTTTATGCCATTGCTGCGTGGGAAAATCCCACGCAGCAATGGCATAAAGTGAGACTAGGGACTTTTTTTTTACAGTGGTGGAGGAATACAGTGCGGAAGGATACCTACCTTCTGTCATTGTATTCCTGGAGCTGGTAGAGAACGGTAGCATCAGCTGATGCTGCTGTTCTCCACGCAAGATGGACGTGGGACCCTCGTGGACTTCTGCGGATCGGGGTAAGTATATTGGTGTTTTTTTATTTTGATATTTATTCCTCAGGCGACAATGGCTTCGGGGATCAAAGTGACAAGTGATGGTGAGTATGTACTCTATGTTATATGTACTGTATGTCTATATGTATGTATTGTATGTAGTATGTATGTATGTTGCATGCATGTAGTGTATGTATGTAGTATGTATGTAGCATGTATGTAGTATGCATGTAGTATGTTGCATGTATGTAGCATGTAGTGTGTATGTTGCATGTATGTAGCATGTAGTATATATGTAGTATGTATGTTACATGTAGTATATATGTAGTATGCATGTTGCATGCATGTAGCATATATGTTGTATGTATGTTGCATGCATGTAGTATATATGTATTATGTATGTAGTATGTAGCATGTATGTAGTATGTAGCATGTATGTAGCATGTAGTATATATGTAGTATGTATGTTACATGTAGTATATATAGTATATATGTAGTATGCATGTTGCATGCATGTAGTATATATGTTGTATGTTGCATGCATGTAGTATATATGTATTATGTATGTAGTATGTAGCATGTATGTAGTATGCATGTAGTATGTAGTATATATGTAGTATGTATGTTACATGTAGTATATATGTAGTATGCATGTTGTATGTATGTAGCATGTATGTGGTATATATGTAGTATGCATGTAGTATATATGCAGTATATATGTAGTATGCATGTTGCATGCATGTGGTATATATTTAGTATGTATGTTGCATGTATGTAGCATGTAGTGTGTATGTTGCATGTATGTAGCATGTAGTATATATGTAGTATGTATGTAGCATGTATGTATATATAGTATATATGTAGTATGCATGTTGCATGCATGTGGTATATATGTAGTATGTATGTTGCATGCATGTAGTGTATGTATGTAGTATGTATGTTGCATGTATGTAGCATGTAGTGTGTATGTTGCATGTATGTAGCATGTAGTATATATGTAGTATGTATGTTACATGTAGTATATATAGTATATATGTAGTATGCATGTTGCATGCATGTAGTATATATGTATTATGTATGTAGTATATATGTAGCATGTATGTAGTATGTAGCATGTATGTAGCATGTAGCATGTATGTAGCATGTATGTAGCATGTAATTTTTTTTTTCTTTTTTACATTCAACACATTAGCCGGATGATGGGACTACTACTGTCCCATCATTGGCTAATGTGTCAATCACTGCCATGGTAGCAGGCATCGCCCGATGGGACTTGTAGTCCCATCGGACGATGCCTGCACAGACCCCCGAAGCCTGCACAGACCACCGGCAGGCCGGCACAGCCCCCCGGCAGGCCGGCACAGACCACCGGAGCCTACACAGACCACCGGCAGGCCGGCACAGCCCCCCGGCAGGCCGGCACAGACCACCGGAGCCTGCACAGACCACCGGCAGGCCGGCACAGACCACCGGAGCCTGCACAGACCACCGGCAGGCTGGCACAGCCCCCCGGCAGGCCGGCACAGACCACCGGAGCCTGCACAGACCACCGGCAGGCCGGTACAGACCCCCGGACAGTCGGCACAGCCCCCGAAGGCCCGAACTGACGGCGCATCATGATGCGCACAGACAGCGCATCATGATGACGTCATTTCGGCAGCCAATCAGAGCCACAAAAGTGGCTCATTGCATTTTGGACTTCCGATTCCGGTATCCGATACGAAAAAAGTATCGGTACTCGGTATCGGAATTCCAATACGGCAAATATCGGCCGATACCCGATACTCGCGGTATCGGAAAGCTCAACACAAGTCCCTACATATCTAACATACCTCTCTTAGGCTGAAAAAAATGCTATTTCTATGTTAGCTCTCTGACCGAGCACTCCGCCCTTCAACATGTGGTGATTTTAATTACAGCAGGATCCTACCTACCAATAAATACAGGCTTTACTGAGAGAGGTGTCCACATTCACCCAGGAATTCAAACTTCAGCCTAAGGCCGGCATTACACATGCGAGAAACTTTCCAAAACTTGCACAAGGAAAGACTAGAAGCAATGGGATGAAACTGAATGGGAGGAGACACAGATTAGATATTAGAAAAAACTTTTTGACAGTTAGAGTGATCAATGAGTGGAACAGGCTGCCAAGAGAAGTTGTGAGTTCTCCTTCAATGGAAGTCTTCAAACAGAGGCTGGACAGACATCTGACTGGGATGATTTAGCGAATCCTGCTTTGAGCAGGGGGTTGGACCAGATGGCCCAGGAGGTCCCTTCCAACTCTATGATTCTATGATTCTCGCATGTTAATACTCGGCACTGCCGCCGGCACTCAGATCAGAGCGTGCGGCCGCATAGCAATGCATGCAGCCACATGCTCCGCTCCTGAGTGCCGGCGGCAGTGCCGGGTATTAACATGCGAGACTTGTCCAAGTTTCTCGCATGTGTATTCCCGGCCTTAGAGAGGTATCCATATTAGATATGTAGAGACCCATCAGTTTTGAGACCACCTTGACATTGGTTGATTGGCAGGCATGAATTGGCCAAATTATGTGCTAAGTGTCTATTTTTTTTTCCTAGCATTCAGAAGCAGTATTGCTATTCATATTTCATATTTATATGCTTTAACATGATAGAGTGCAACTTTTTTGTATAATATAAACCACATTTAGCGCCCACATGTTTGGCATTTCTGTAGTGATGAGAGCCCGCCTAATTTACAGGTGTGCGTCTCCAAAAGCATGAGCTGGGCATAATATACTGGTTGCTGCAACATGCTGGTCACTACAGCGTACTGGTCACTGCATGGGCAGCTTGCAATATTCACTCAGCAACATCCACTGCTGCTTGTTTCTGGAAAACACCCATGGAGTTAAAATTGTCACTACATCTGTAGATAAATTTCCAAAGGGTTATAATTTCCAAAATGTGGTCACTTGAGGAGGGATTCCGCTTTTCTAGCACTTGGGGGCTCTTTATATAGAATCCGCAAAATAGTCTAGAAAAATCTGCGCTCCAAGAGGCAAATAGGACTCCGTCCCTTCCGAGTCTCTCCGTATGGCAAAGTAGTACTGTATATCCACATATGGGGTATTTCTACATTCAGCAGAAATAGAGGGACACATTTTTGGTGCCATTTTTACCCATTTTCCAGTATGAGAATATTAAACTTGGGGCTAACACACAATCTTGGTGGTAAAAATGTAAGGCTATGTGCACACGGTGCGGATTCTGCTGCGTTTCCGCAGCGGTTTTGGCCCTGCGGAAACGCAGCAGTTCCGCTGACCATGTACAGTACAATGAAACCCTATGGGGTTTCAAAAACGCTATGCTGACGGTGCAGTTTTTTCCGCGCGGTTTTGCTGCGGTTTACAAACCGCAGCATGTCAATTGTTTGTGCGGTTTCCGCAGCGGTTTCATACCTTTACCATAGTAGAGGTGTGAAATCGCAGGGCAAAACCGCAGACCAAACCGCAGGTCACTTTACCTGCGGCTTTACCTGCGTTTCCGCGCGGAAAAACCCGCAGCGGAATCCGCAACGTGTGCACATAGCCTAAATTATTTTTTCTTCACTGCCCAATGGTATAATAATCTGTGACACACCTGTGGTGTCATTATAATCACTGCACCCCTATATGAATTCATTGAGAGGTTTAATTGGTACAGTGGGGTCACTTATGCGGGGTTCTGCTTTTCTGGCACTTCAGGGGCTCTGCCAATGTAACATGGCACCTTCAGACAAGTGCAGCAAAATCTGCACTACAATATGGCGCTACTTCCCTTCTGAGCTTTGCACTGTGCCTCAAAGGTATTTTTCAGCCACATATGGGGCATCGGTGAGCTCAGGAAAAATTGCACAACAATCTTTGGGGTGCATTTTATCCTGCTACCCTTATGAAAAGGCAATATTTGGAACTATAAATGATTTATCTGGGAAAAATGTGATATTTTTTATTTTCACGGCTTATCATTATAAACTTCTATGAAGCACCTGTGGGTTCAAGTGGTCAATACACAACTAGATAAGTCCCCTAATGGGTCTAGTATCTAAAATGGTGTCACTTGTTGGAGGGTTTCCACTGTTTAGCCACATCTGGGGCTCTCCAAACATGACATGGCGTCTGCTAATTATGCCAGCAAATTTTACATTCAAAAAGTGAAATGGCGCTCCTTCCCTTCTGAGTCCTTGCCGTGTGCCCAAACAGTAGATTTCCCCCACATATAGGGTATCAGCATGCGCAGGAGAAATTACACAACAAATTGTATGGTCCATTTTCTCCTGATACCCTTGGAAAAGTAAAAAAAAAAATAGGTTTACTGGAAAAATTTTGTGAAAGAAAAGTAAATTTTTATTTTTTCCTTTCACATTCGAAAAAATTCCTGTGAAGCACCTGAAAGGTTAATAAACTTTTTGAATGTGGTTTTGAGCACCTTGAAGCTATGTGCACACGATGCAGTTTTGCTGCGGATCCGCAGCGGATTTTTCCGCGCAGAAACACTGCAGATCCGCACTGTGATTTACAGTACAATGGAAATCAATGGAAAAAAAAAAAAAGCTGTGCAGAAAAATCAGTGCGGAATTGCTGCGGATTTAAAAGAAGTGCATGTCACTTCTTTTGTGCGGATCTGCAGTGTTTCTGGACCCCTCCATGATAGAAATCCGCTGTGGCAAAAACTGCAGAAAATCTGCACAAAATCCACATAAGACAGCGGCAAATCCGCAGCTGCGGATTCTGCCAGGCAATGCGGATTTTGTTCAGAAATTCTGCACCACTTTTCCTACATGTGCACATAGCCTGAGGCTATGTGCACACGGTGCAGATTCTGTGCAGTTCTGCAGTAGATTTGGCCCTGCAGAACTGCAGCAGAACTGCAAGTGATGTACAGTACCATTTAAGGCTATGTAAAACCAAAAACGCTGTGCACATGCTGCAGATTTTTCCCGCAGATTTAGTGCAGATTTAAAACTGCAGCATGTCACTTCTTTTGTGCAGTTCTGCTGCAGTTTTTTATCTGCTCCATAGAAATCTGCAGGTGAAAACTGCAAGGGAAATCCACGCAAAAACTGCACACGCTGCGGATTCTGCTGCGGATTGATCCGTGTGGATTTTGCAAAATCCGCAGGTCAAATGACCTGCGGTTTATCTGCGGATTAGCCTGCGGTTTTGCCCTGCGGTTTATCACCTCTACAATGGAGGAGATGGTAAACCGCAGCGGAATCCGCAGAAAGAATAGACATGTCAATTCTTTCTGCGGATTAGAAACCGTGGAAAAATCCACAGCATCTGCACTGCAGTTTCCATTTCTCATAGGATATTATGGTACTGTACACCGCAGCAGAAACTGCTGCGTATCCGCAGGGCCAAAACCGCTGCGGATCCGCAGCAAAATCCGCAGCGTGTGCACACACCATATATCCGCAGCAAAATCTGCAGCGTGTGCACACACCATATATCTGCACTATAACTGCAGGTAAAATGCAGGTCATTTTACCTGCAGATTTAGCAAAATCTGAGCAGAAAATTCCACAGCAGAATCAGCACCGTGTGCACATAGCCTGAAGGGTGCAGTTTTTAGAATTGTGTAACTTTTGAGTATTTTCTGTCATATAGGCCCCTCAAAGTGACTTCAAATGTGAAGTGGTTCCTAAAAAAATGGTTTTGCAAATTTTGTTGTAAAAATGAGAAATCGCTGGTCAACTTTTCATTCTTACAATTTCCTAACAAAAAAAAATTATGTTTCAAAAATTATGTTGACGTAAAGTAGACAAGTGGGAAATTTTATTCAGTAACTATTTTGTGCAATAAGACTCTCTGAGTAAAGGGCATAAAAAATAAGTTTGAAAATTGTGAAATTTTCTAAATTTTCGCTAATTTCCCTTTTTTTCACAAATAAGCGCAAGTCATATCAATGAAATTTTGCCACTATCATA
Source organism: Dendrobates tinctorius (assembly GCF_039654945.1). Classification (NCBI taxonomy): domain Eukaryota; kingdom Metazoa; phylum Chordata; class Amphibia; order Anura; family Dendrobatidae; genus Dendrobates; species Dendrobates tinctorius. Next base: position 5,053,362 of record NW_027362054.1, on the reverse strand, counting down.
AAGTACAATATGTCACGAAAAACATTGTCAGAATCAGTGGGATCCATTGAAGCATTCCAGAGTTATGACCTCATAAATTGACAATGGTCAGAATTGTAGAAATTGGTCTTGTCAGGAAGGTTAAAACAGGCTTCAGGGTGAAGGGCTTGAGGCCGGGGTCACACTGGCGAGGAATACGGGAGAGTGAGAGGCGCAAAAAGCACGCATTACACACGGACCAATGATTCTCTATGGGGTCCCTCGCACCAGCCGTATATTTCTCCTCAGTATCCTATGCTCCGTGCCACTCGCAGCATGCTGCGATTGTCAGCGTACTACGCCCATAATACGCCAATGCAAGTCTATGGGTGCGCAAAAAATACAGATTACACACGGACCACACATGTGACTTGCGAGAAATACGCACCAGGTGTCTTTTAGCAAAGCCGGCAATTCAGTGCACGATACAGTAAACTCACACTGACAGTTTTAATAAAGAAATGAAAATAGATATACACACATAGAATACATATATATATATGCATTCTATGTGTCTATATCTATTCTTTCATTTCTTTATTAAAACTGTCATAGGGCTCCATTATATGTCCATTTTGCAAGCCTGCGAGAAAATCTCTCCATACGGATGCCATACGGATTACATACGGATGCTGACATGCGCAAAATACGCGACCACACCTTCATTACGGATGACATACGGAGCACTGTTTAGGGGTCTGTCATCCGTATTACGCATGTAAAATACTGACCGCATTTTGCGCAGGTTAGTGTGACTCCAGCCTAATTGTAAAAAGCACTCCCCAACAAATTCCCTCTTGTACCCATTTATGACCATAAACAAATAATCTACAGAGTCTTCCGAAGTTCATATAGATGTCCCACGACGATACCAGTCTTCTTTGTCAAATCTATGGAGCCCAGTTCAGAGAATGCAACTTTACAGACTGGAGCTGCAGGCACTGCCTGTTCTCACGCTGCATAGTACAAGAACCTGGCTGCTATGAAAAGCCATGACATCAGTAAGGTTATCGCAGTTCGCAGACATGCAATTTTTTTTTTTCTCACACCCATTGACTTGCATTGGAGAGTTTTGTCTGATATACGCGGCCACTCGCAGCATGCTAAAATTTTTTGCTCATCCAGATTCAAGATGAGGAAAAAAAAAAATCGCAGAACAGCACAGAATCATTGAATAACATTAGTCAGAGTGCAGTCTGATTTTTTATCGGAATGCACTGTTCCGATTTATACACAGATGAGAACGATCCTCAGCCAAGCCTCATGTAAAGCACCTCTAAGAATTTAGCTTCTGCCTATTAAATGATTTTCTATGCCTTGTTCATTTCCCTGCCTTTTTCACCATTTAATCCCTCTTTAAATAAACCTGTTAAAGAGAACCTGCCAGCAGGATTATGCTGAGTAACCTACAGACAGTGTCAGGTTGGTGTCATTATACTGATTAAAATGATGCCTTGACTGATGAAATCCGACTTGTGGTTGTTGTTTAATCTTTATTTGTAGTTTTGAGTTAATGATATGCTCGAGCTCTGGGGAGGCCTGTGTGGGGGTCTTCATGTGGTGCTCTGCTTAGATATTCATACTGATGGCTTATGACAGGTCACTGATCCCTCACTGACCTGCCCCCTAGTTTGCATACTGAATATTGTATGTATTGAAAAATAAATTCCCCTTCTGCAGTCAGGCGCCGGCGCTGCAGCATGATTGCATCTATAATGTGTATTAAACTGCTTTATTTAATCACATATATTGATTCTGAAAAAAAAAACTTTCCCAAAATGGCGATCCGATAGATGCTACTGCTCATCCATCATGATGGAGACAATTTTTTTTTTCTCTAGAAAAATGTTGTCATCGGCGCCTGCACAGTAGCATCTATCGAATCAGATTGATTTAGAATCAATGTATTTGACTAAATAAAACAATTTAATGCTGCAGCGTCGGCATCATTCTGCTGAATGTGATTTTTTTTTAATATATGTAATAATCAGTATGTAAAATAGGGGGCAGGTCACTGCGGGACCGGCAGTATGCATTATGAGTACATAAGCAGGGCACCACATGAAGGCCCCCACAGGCCACCCCAGAGCACAAGAATATCATTAGCTTAAAACTGAAAATAAAGATTAAACAACAACCACAAGATGGATTTCATCACCCCAGATATCATTGTAAGGCCGGGATCACACATGCAAGAAACTCGAACGAGTCTCGCATGTTAATACCCGGCACTGCCGCCGGCACTGGGGTGTGGTGCATGCTCCGCTCTCAAGTGCCGGGTATTAAGATGCGAGTCTCGTCCGTGTTTCTTGCATGTGTGATCCTGGCCTAATCAGTATAACGCCGCCAACCTGACAGTGTCTGTAGGTTACTGTGCACAATCCCGCTGACAGGTTCCCATAGTTTTAATCTCATCCCTTGCAAGTGTGTGAAGAATTTGGAGTTTACCAAGTCGACCCCTGGCAGAAGAGGAATACTTTCTTGCAACCTATTGAACTCCCAGCAATATTTGGAACGAGGCATTGCACCATAGTCATTTGAGAACTACGAGACACCCAGCCTACAGAGACCATCGTAAAGGGGTATTACATATAGAAGTTTAATAGCTTCTTTAATTCCTTCTGACTAGCTGATTTTTCACTTTTGCAAGTTAATTTTTTACCTACCTCTTTTTCTAGAGCCATAACTTATTTCTATTTTTCAATCAACATAGCCTTATAAGGGATAGGTTGTAGTACGTACTGAAAAATGGAAAATACTTTACAAGTGGGGTGAAATAGTGGAAAAATCCCAATTCTGGCATTTTTTTTTATCACTTTCATTGTGTGATAAAAATCCCCTGGCAATAGTTCCCTGATCAATACAATTGTAGTGGCCTAGCCAGTCTAAATAATATGCATATCTTAGATTGGGGATGGCATCCAAGCTCAAAAATGCATACTCTAAGCTGCTTAAAGATCCTCTGCCAGGCAGCATTCAGCTCCACGCTTGTCTAGGAATTAGATATGGGAGGGGCTGGCGACTAGCAGAAGAGGCACATGGGGAAATGAATTAAATCATTAGTTAGAGGAGAAAGGCGTTTGTTCCTGGACAGGACCTCTCACCTTGGCTGCCATCACTGCTTATTAAAGATGCCCAGTGCCACCAATTAGCAGCACTTCCCGTATGCCTGGCAGGTGACAGGAGGAGCAGGGGAGGGTCATTAGGAAAATATAAGAGCAATTAACTTTTCTTGGTGGGGGGTGGTCAGGATCCGAACCCAGTATTGAACTTATCTCCAGAGTAATCGCCAAGAAATTCCTGGTCATAGTAGAATACATGTATTCCTCTGTGTCGCATATTAATGAAAAAGGATACATTGATTAGAATCAATAAATCTCGAGATAAAATTACTCCATAGTACAGATATCATTACAGCATCCAAGGGTCTTATCAGCAGAATTTTCCCTTGACAGATGCTACTCTATAGAGCTGTAAGGGTTTGCATTGGATACACTTTGGACAAAGACACCATTGTTTTTAAGACATTTAGCAACTGCATCACAAAATAGTACGATTTGCATGTTGAACTTTTCTATTTATTTATTTTACTCATTTATATGGCACCATTAATTCCACAGCGCTTTACAGACATTATTGCACTGTCCCCATTGGGGCTCACAATCTAAATAACTTGTTTTTCTCCACATGTTGAGGCCTGGAAAAAGATTATTGCTGCCTGTATGTACAGTGTATGCGATATACAGGATATTAGCCCCTTTACCCCTGAAGATGGTTTGCATGTTAGTGACCAGGACAATTTTTACAATTCTGACCACTGTCTGTTTATGAGGTAATAACTCTGGAACGCTTCAGTGGATCCTGGGAATACTGTTTTTTTCTGACATATTGTACTTCATGTTAGTGGTAAAATTTAATTCATATAACTTGCGTTTATTTGTGAAAAAAACGGAAATTTGGCAAAACTTTTGAAAATTTTGCAATTTTCCAACTTTGAATTTTTATGCCCTTAAATCACAGAGATACAGTATGGCACACAAAAAACTTAATAAGTAACAATTCCCACATGTTTACTTTACATCAGCACAATTTTGGAACCCAAATTTTTTTTTCTGTTAGGAATTTATAAGGGTTAAAAGTTGACCAGCGATTTCTCATTTTTACAACACCATTTTATTTTTACGGACCACATCACATTTGAAGTCACTTTGAGGGGTCTATATGATAGAAAATACCCAAAAGTGACACCATTCTAAAAACTGCACCCCTCAAGGTGCTCAAAACCACATTCAAGAAATTTATTAACCCTTCAGGTGCGTCACAGGAATTTTTGGAATGTGGAAAAAAACTGAACATTTAACTTTTTTCACAAAAAAATTACTTCAGATCCAATTTTTTTTTTATTTTGACAAGGGTAACAGGAAAAAAAATGGACCCCAAAAGTTCGGAATGCAAAATTTGCTGGAACTATTGGCGGACGCTAAACAGTGAAAATCCCCCACAAGTGACACCACTTTGGAAACTAGACCACTCAAGGAATTGATCCAGATGTGTGGTGAAGCACGTTGAACCCTCAGGTGCTTCACAGAAGTTTATAACGTTGAACCATAAAAATAAAAAAAATCATTTTCCCCACAAATATTTTTTAGCACAAAATACTGCATTTTCAAAAGGGTAACAGGACAAATTGCACCATACAATTTGTTGTGTAATTTCTCCTGAGTACACCGATACACCATATGAGGGGAATATTGCTTTTGAGGCTCAGAAGGGAAGAGGCGCCATATTGGAGTTCAGCTTTTGCTGGAATGGTTTGAGGGTGCCATGTCACATTGGAAGAGCCCCTGAGGTGCCAGAATAACAGAAACCCCCTATATGTGAGCTCATTTTCAAATTACACTCCCCAATGAATTCATCATATTGACACCACAGAGTTTTATACCACTTAGCGGAGAAGAAAGAATAATTTACATTTTTTACCACTAAAATGTTGTTTTAGCCCTAAATTTTTTATTTTTCTAAATGCTAATAGGAAATATTTTTACAACAAATGGAGCTCCATTTTTTCCTCATTGCTCCAATACCCTACATGTAATCTGGAAATATTTTTCAGGCACAGTGCAAAGCTCAGACGGCAAGTAGCACTAGATTTTACTGTTCTGATTTGCATGTGCCATGATGACCCACTGGGAGAGCCCATGAGGTGCCAGAACAGCAGATCTCCCCATAAGTGACCCCATTTTACAAACTACATCTATCAATTCATCTAGAGGTGCAGTGATCATATTGACATCATGGGTGTGTCACAGAATTCTATACCATTGTGCAGTGAAGACAAAATAACTACATTTTTACCACCAAAATTTTGTTTTATCCCCAGATTTTACATTTTCACACAAGAAGTGGGTAAAAATGTCACCAAAATTTGTCCCACAATTTCTACGGCCACATGTGGCTGTACAGTGCTACTTAGCCATAGAGAGACTCGGGACTTGCAATTTGCAGAGATTTTCCTAGAATAGTTTGCAGACTCCATATACAGAGCCCCTAATTGCTAGAAGAGCATAATCCCCTTTCAAGTGACCCCATTTTGGAAATTATACCCCTTGGGGAATTTACAAAATTTCTTTTACTTTTTTGTAACTTTTTTAGTTTGTCCCACTGTGGGACTACCATTTTTTCAGGCTGATTGTTTCTACAACATGGAAAAGCAGCAGCATTCTGCATGCTGTAGAAACTGTCAGCTCTGCACTGACAGACAAACTTGCTGATCATGCACTGGGCATGATCAGCAAATTTTCTAGGTCTGGTGACATGGATGTCGTAATGATGACATCGGGTCACCATGGCAACGATTGGGACACCGTGTCACGCCGCTGGGTCTCCAATCCAAAGGCAGAGTGGCTGTCATCGCTCTGCTGTCTCCCGGAATGCTGCAATCTCGTTCAATCGCAGCATTTTGGGGATTAAAGTGCCGGGTGTCAGCTGGCAACCAGCTACGATCGCCCGAACACCCCCCCCGTGTGCGCAGGCGATCGCGCAGACGTAATAATCCATCCTTGGTCAAATAGGCCCAGGGCACACGGACAGATTATTACATCTAATGTCAGAAATGGGTTAATGTTGTGCATTGTCAATGTGTTTTTTTTTTCAGGATGCCATCCCTCTAAGACAGGGATGCACAAAAAGTTTTAGTTCAAGGGTCACATTGCCATACTAAGGGATGTGTAATGTATTAAGCTGTGTATTGAAATTTTAATACAATCTATGCTTTATCAGCAAGAATATCACTATTGGACTACATGATATATACAAACCAGACAGGCTAATCTGTGTAACCCTGAAACTGCACAGTGTACACAGGAATCTGCCAATCAGTGGTGTGGGCAGGTTATACACAGCTTAGCATTCTGGCCACTACTACATCTACAACAGAGAAAACAGGGATGCTACTGAAACTGCAGCCAGCAATTGAAACATCACTGGAATCAGGCTCTCTGCCTTTACACTATGCTGCTGTCAGTTTAAGGCCAGGGTCACAATTGCATGTGCAATGCGAGAAACTCGCATGAGTCTCTCGCGTCAATACTCAGCACTGCCGCCGGCGGTTCGGACCAGAGCGTTCAGCTGCATAGAAAGACGTGCAGCCGCACACTCCGGTTCCGAGTGTCGGCGGCAGTACCGGGTATTGAGGCAAGAGACTCGCGCAAGATTCTCGCATTGCACTCGCAAGTGTGACCATGGCCTAAGTGGCAAAAACCTGGTGTCAGATTCACTTTAATAATCCTAACGGCTGTTGAAGGACCAGTAAGATGGGTCACATACCAGGGATGATAATAGAGCATAACTGATTATATACAGTTGAAACCAGAAGTTTACATACACTATATAAAAAGACACATATTCATGTTTTTATCAATATCGGACATAAAATCATAATAAACCTTTCCCGTTTTAGGTCAATTAGGATTACCATAATTATTAATATTTGCCAAATGCCAGAATAATGAGAGAGAGAATGTTTTAAGCATTTTTATTACTTACTGCAAAGTCAAAAGTATACATGCATTTCAGTAGGTGCGTGCAAACCTGGATCATTGCACCAGTTTTGTCAGGAGGAATGGGCCCAAATTCCGACCAACTATTGTGAGAAACTTGTGGAAGAATATCCCAAATGTTTTACCCAAGTCATTCAATTTAAGGGAAATGGTACCAAATATTAATGAAATGTATGGATCTGGTGAAAAGTGAGTATGCAGTGTACTGGCCTGAAATTGAGGTGGCAGTAGTCGTGGGCTTGAACGAGGGAGCAATAGTTGTGTAGTAGGAGATATGATGTGATTGAGCTGTTGCTATCAGTGCCCATTAAATATTGCAATCGTCATGGTTGGAACTCATATGGGCCAGCTGCTTGGCTTGGGTGCAGTAAGGGATGGCTGGAAAAGTGTTTTACTTGTATAAAATACGGAGCGTCAGAAAGGGCCACCAGTGTGAGAGAACAAAGTCCATGTGTCACGGAGATTCTTGTAGGGACAGGTAAGGACTGGAAATATGTGTAAGGGGTGCGGAGGCCACTTTAATGCCCTGCACTTCTTGCATATGTCCCTGGTAAAAATGGTATACTTCATATGTCATGTCTATATATTGTATATTGCAATGTACTTATGTTTATGTGCTGTAAAAGTATAGTGATAGTGTAGGACTTAGACCAGTCGGGGAGCACAATAGAATAGAATAGGGATTAGTTAGACCAATAGGATCTTGTCTGGTTAGGAGGGCCTAGGAAAAGAGTAGTTGGTTGGGGGGAGCTTCCTGGAGTTATTCAGTGTGAGCCGGGAGCAAGGACAGCACAGTCATGTCCAGGGGGAACTTTTGAGTAGAAGAGCCCAGCGGTCCAGGGCCTGTGAGCTGACACTCACACGTGGAGGAATATCTGGGCAGCTTAAGAATGGTAGCAGCTAACTTCATGGGAACAACCCTAAACGTCCAAGCCTATGGCCTTGTAAGGAATGGAAGAGCTATTTCTCGACTTCACCTTTGGAAAGGGAAGCGGGCAGGGAACTCCTGAAGCGGGTTAGTCTGATCAGTCAGAAACCTGCGGTACTGCGGATGCCGTGGATATTCCTGGAGGAGTGAGGAACAGTGCAGGGAACGGAATGGTGATATTCTGTGAAGAATCTTGTGCTGTTTCTGTGACCAAACTGGAGGAGCTGAGTAAAATCTTTTAGTTAAAGATGAACCTGGACTCTGACTATCATTGTGTGGTGCTAAAAGAAAAGGAGCCCCGGCAGTGTGGAATGGACCCTGACTTGCAAGTGAGTGAACTACCAAGTGTTAATGTGGCGAAGGGCCAGGGTGTGCCAGTGTTGCCACCCACAGCCCAACTACCCCCCTGGCCTCCATTTCACTTGGCATAATACGGCAGGATCTGGGTACCTCGCATGCAGAAAGCGGAAGTACCCTTACTATGACAAATATGGCTGAAAATAGCACAGAGACTGAGAACAACTTTCAGCTCCGCCCCTCATGGGCGTCCTGACTTGAAAATGGGGCGAAATTCTGTAGGGCAAAAACAGTGGGCCAAGCCTGAGATGCATCCCTCAGTGAGCGGTGTCCGCCCATGGTGGGCATGATGAAAGAAAAGAAAGCCTCACCCCTTACAGCAGATTCCCCAGGGGCGGGCAAAGTTCGATGCTGAATGGGTGGAGCAGCTGGTAGCGACTCCAGCCTGGAATGGGTGGGGCATGGAAGAAAACTTGTGTGCAGCTTCGCGGCATCATTGCAAGGCAATAGCACCCGTTGTTGTGGCAGTGTCGGTCTCATACAGTGGAAGTGGCAGCAAGCGGAGGAAAGGACCCGGCCCGGAAGGCTGTGGGAGCATCTAATGTCGGGGATGAATAGCTCAACAGGTTCCCACTATACGCTGGAGAACAGTACTGGTGGCTGCCAGACCCGGAATGTCATCACGTATCTGAGGAGGTTGACGTTCCGGAAGAAGCTGCCTCAGAGGAATCTGACCCAGAGGAGGTGGAACTGGAGGAGCCAGAGCCGTAGGGTGCAGTAGCTGCATCGGTGGAGTCTGTCTGTTGCAGAGCGATCGTGGCTGGGATGCCGCAGCAGCAGGAGCGGGACGACGAGCAGGCGGTGAGTGGAACTCAGTCCCACACCCCGGAGCGCAGGCCCATCTTCGTAGATACTCCACCCCTAGGTCCATCCACCCGATATCAGAAAGGAGAGGGTCTCTTCCCATCCCCCAGGCTAGCAGTGTGGATAGTGGGGGTGATCGAAAGGAAGAAGGCGAGAGAGAGGGAGATCTAGGCACAGCTGCACAGACCAGGAGGGGGGGCAATGGCCGGACGTCGAACCAGCAGGTTGTTAGTACACACTAACCCATCTCTCAGGTATGGCTTTATCCACGAGGCCTACACCGATGACAAGGTGTACGTAAGCGCCAGCTCTATCAAGTTCCAGAGGCCCCTGAGGGAAGGAGATCGGGTCACCTTCTTCAAAGAGGATATACCTCGGGGCTACTTTGCTGTTGCGGTCGCCCTGTTGCTTCCGGAGGACGACCCGGAACTGGTAGGGCTGGCGGAACGCACCAAATTATAAAATAATAGTAGGTGCGTTCGCAGCCCGGGGTCTACCGTGCAGAGGTGGTACACTGCTGCTAAGTAATGGCGGAAGAATAGAGCGGCGTAAAAACAGTCACACGAGGGTTACGTCACCCAATGTGAACAGGAGCGAACTCTGTTAATGCATAGAGTCGCACAACCGCTGAACGTAGATGCCGGAGCCTGTTTAGCTCACAGAGCCCGGCCAAAAGAGCGCACAGTGTACGGCCACAGAACTCTACCCCAAGGACACGGGGTTAGAGTCCCTCTAGGCCCACTGAGCGCGCGGTGTCGCTGCCGCGAGCGCCGCTACAGATGCTGGCTATGAAGTGTGGAGCATGTGCACTGAGGAGTGCCGAGTCCCTGGTGAGGACTGATGCCTGACTCAACCTCTGACCTACCTATGCCTAAGCCTAGCGCCAGGCTAGGCTGCACAACACATGCGTACCAAGGGTAGGGGTTTCTTAATGAGTCATTCACCAGAGACATTCATACATGCATACATCACTCACTCCACATAGTCTGTAAATACAGTCTGATCCTAGCGCATGGCCGAGCGGCCATGCGAACCTTTTATAGCCGCTAGCGTCCGGGACCCTCCTGGCTTCTCGGATTGGCCATTCCGAACAGCAGGACCTGAGCACGTGACCTTCGATCTCCAATGGGAGATCACTCCACGGGCATGCTCAGTGGCCCGACATGGGGACTTAGTCCCTGGAGAATCTCGCTGCTGAGCAGCATGTATTGCCATAGCTATGCCAGAGGTGGCAGCAGCAAGCAAACCCACGGAGCTGGTCTGGGCAGAGCGCCTGGACCGACGAGTTTGCTGAGCAACCTCCTCTGCGGCTGGAGAGGAATAGGAGACCGCTGGAAGCAAGGCTCGGGATTCCCACTGTGCAGCAACAGGAACCCGACGCCTAACATTACTCCCCCTCCTAGGGCCCCCTCCTATCTGAGCCTTGCTGCGCTCAAATTCCGCAATGAGAAGAGGAGTGTGGATGCTCTCCACCGGCTCCCAGGTCCGAGCCTCAGGACCATGACCCTTCCAATCCACCAAGTAAAACTTTTTGCCCCGCATCACCTTGCATCCCACGATGGCATTGACCTCAAACTCGACTGACGACGGGTCCGATGTCCCGGCAGATGGCTCAGAAAACCGGGACATGTGAACCGGCTTAAGGAGAGACACATGAAACGTGTCCGAGATAGCCAAGTGTGGTGGAAGGGCCAGGCGGTAGACCACAGGGTTGATCTGCTCGAGGACCTTGAAAGTGCCAATATAGCGCCGTGCGAACTTAGCAGATTCAACCTGCAGCTTGATGTTTCGGGCAGAAAGCCACACTAAGTCGCCAGGGGCGAAGGTCAGAGCAGGACGCCTGTGTGTGTCAGCGGAGACCCTCATTCTCTCCTTGGAGGCCCGGATAGCATCTTGCGTGCGATCCCAAATGTCACGTGCCTCCACCACCCAGTCTGCCATCCTAGAGTCGGTGGGCGACACGGGCATGGGCACGGGGACGCCCAGATGCTGGCCGTAATTTAAGAGGAATGGGGTCTGACCGGTGGAATCGGCCACAGCGTTGTTCAAAGCGAACTCCGCCCATGGCAGCAAGGATGCCCAATCATCCTGCCTGGCTGAGACAAAATGTCGCTGATATGTCACCAGGGTCTGGTTGGCTCTCTCAACCAGCCCGTTCGTCTCGGGATGATAGGCCGAGGAGAGATTTAGCTCAATGTTGAGCAGAGAACAGAGCTCTCTCCAGAACTGAGATGCAAACTGAGGACCCCGGTCGCTGACAATCTTATCCGGCATGCCGTGCAGGCTGACAACATGTTTAATAAACAACGTTGTCAGGCCCCGTGCAGAAGGTAGCCGCGCAAGTGGTACCAGATGCACCATCTTGGAGAAATGATCGGTGACCACCCAAATAACGGTGCTGCCACTGGACTTGGGCAGACCCACCACAAAGTCCATACCGACCATCTCCCAGGTGCTGTCCGCTACCGGCAGGGGATAGAGTAACCCAGCGGGCCGCTGCCGAGAGAACCGATTCTGGGCGCAAGAGACGCACGCCTAAATATAGTCCCTAATGTCACGAGCCATATGCGGCCACCAGTACTTCCTCGCCAGGAGATCAGAGGTTCGTTTGGTCCCAAAATGTCCCCCCACCCTGGATGAATGAGCCCAAGAGAGGACCTCTGGTCGCAGATGGGCGGGGACAAAAGTCTTGCCCAGAGGTACCGACTCGAGAGCGACCGGAGTCACGGTCCTCAGACTATCCGATGGAACTATCAGCCCAGGCTCCTCCTCCTCCGATGACACCACGGAGCGAGAAAGAACATCGGCCCGGACGTTCTTCTCCCCGGAGAGAAAATGCAGGGTGAAATGGAATCGAGAGAAGAACAAGGACCATCTGGCCTGATGAGAATTCAGCCGCTGGGCAGTCTGTAGATAGACCATATTTTTGTGGTCGGTGAACACCTGGAAAGGATGGCGAGCCCCCTCCAGGAGGTGTCTCCACTCTGAGAAGGCCAGCTTCATTGCTAGCAACTCCCTGTCCCCGATGGAATAATTAGAGAAGAAGAAGCATGGGTGCTTCCGACCCCTTCTGGAACAGGACCGCTCCAGCACCGACGGAAGAGGCATCCACCTCCAGAATGAAGGGCTTATCTACATCGGGGTGATGTAGAATGGGAGCGCTAGCGAAGTGGGATTTAATAGCGGCGAAGGCCTTGGAGACAGTTTCCGACCACAGTTTGGGGTTTGCACCCTTCTTGCTGAGGACTACCAAGGGCGCTACCAAAGTTGAGAAATGAGGGTTTAATTGGCGATAGTAATTTATGAACCCCATAAAGCACTGCACCGCTTTGAGAGAATTGGGCTCCTGCCGATCCATCACCGCCTGTAGTTTGGCAGGATCCATGGCCAACCCCTGGGCCGAGATGATATAGCCCAGGAAAGGCAAGGACTCCTGCTCAAACACTCATTTCTCCAACTTGGCGTAAAGGGAGTTTGCCCGTAGGAGATCGAAAGCTTTGCGAACATCTCTCCGGTGGGAGTCAATATCTGGAAAGTAAATGAGAATATCGTCCAGATAGACTACTACCGAGGTGGTAAGCATATCCCGAAAGGTATTGTTCACAAAGTCTTGGAAGTCTTGTTCACAGAGCCCGGCCAATAGAGCGCACAGCGTACGGCCACAGAACTCTACCCCAAGGACACAGGGTTAGAGTCCATCTAGGCCCACTGAGCGCGCAGCGTCGCTGCCACGAGCGCCGCTACAGACGCTGGCTATGAAGTGTGGAGCACGTGCACTGAGGCGTGCCGAGTCCCTGGTGAGGACTGATGCCTGACTCAACCTCTGACCTACCAATGCCTAAGCCTGGGCGCTAGCAGGCTAGGCTGCACAACACATGTGTACCAAGGGTAGGGGTTTCTTAATGAGTCATTCACCAGAGACATTCATACATGCATACATCACTCACTCCACACAGTCTGATCCTAGCGCATGGCCGAGCGGCAATGCGAGCCTTTTATAGCCGCGAGCGTCCGGGACCCTTCTGGCTTCTCGGATGGGCCAATCCGAACAGGAGCAAGACCTGAGCACGTGACCTTCGATCTCCAATAGGAGATCACTCCACGGGCATGCTCAGTGGCCCGACATGGGGACTTAGTCCCTGGAGAATCTCGCTGCCGAGCAGCATGTATTGCCATAGCTGTGCCAGAGGTGGCAGCAGCAAGCAAACCCACGGAGCTGGTCTGGGCAGAGCGCCTGGACCGACGAGTTTGCTGAGCAACCTCCTCTGCGGCTGTAGAGGAATAGGAGACCGCTGGAAGCAAGGCTCGGGATTCCCGCTGTGCAGCGACAGGATCCTGACGCTTAACAGGAACTGTATGAGTGCCAGGAACAGGCGCAGCCATCCTCACATTCCCTGCCTGTTGCCCGGCAGGGATCTGCATCTCCCTTGTCATGGACACTGGGGGACATGAGACCCGGGGAGGCAATGGAACTACCGTCACCCCCTGGAGCACATGCAAGGAGCTTGATGTGGGACAGAGTGGTATGGGACGTGTGCCACCGGGACAGTGATTGATAGTGGTCCCTTAAAAAGAAAGAGTTGTGTTTGTTGCACCTAGTAACAACAGTATGAAAAACGGGACTGTTCTGTGTCCCTGGGGCAGAGGAGCCCTGTAGCACCAAAGCCTGGTGCGGAGTTGAGTGTGGCTGATGCAGCCCTGATTGATCGTTTATGTGGATCATTGTTCTTTCCCTCCCAAAGTTTTGTTGCGCTTGTTGCACCTCCCCTGCTAGATTGCAGGATCCTGACCCTGAGGTGTTACGTGCCCTTGGACTGAAAACGGACTGTGCGTGGCTGATGCAAAGGACTGTGTTTTAAATTTGTTATGTGTAACCTGAACTTTATCCCAAGGACAGAGCAGAACACATATGTTAAAGGGCCATACTCCATGCAAAGAAGGGAGGGGGAGAACTCAAACAGGAGGACTTGATGAATGAGCCGGGTCAATCTAATGTGGACTGTGTATGTGCTCAGGCAATGGAGGACTGTAGCCAAGTGCCTGCCCAAAGCATATTGCTGGCCAAAAGGTCAGAGGTGAACGTAAAAAAACAGACTCCCATGTAGAGCAAAGAGACTTTATTTACGGTTAAGATACGTTTTAACAAGAAAAAAATGTGTGTTTTATTAAAAGTTGTGTTGATCCAGCAATGTATGGTATGGGACAACCATATTTTAGGAGGGAGGAGTGTAAGGGGTGTGGGGGCCACTTTAATGCCCTGCACTTCTTGCATATGTCCCTGGTAAAAATAATATACTTCATATGTCATGTCTACATATTGTATATTGCAATGTACTTATGTGTTGTAAAAGTATAGGGATAGTGTAGGACTTGGACCAGTAGGGGGAGCACAGTAGAATAGAATAGAATAAAATAGGGATTAGATAGACAAATAGGATTTTGTCTGGTTAGGAGGGGCTAGGAAAAGAATAGTTAGGGGGAGCTTCCTGGAGTCAGTCAGTGTGAGCCGGGAGCAAGGACAGCACAGTAGTGTCCAGGAGGAATGTGTAAGTAGAAGAGCCCAGCGGTCCAGGGCCTGTGAGCTGACAGTCACACGTGGTGGAGGAATATCTGGGTAGTTTAAGAATGGTAGCAGCTAACATTGCGGGAACAACTCTAAATGTCCGAGGACTACGGCCTAGTAAGGAATGGAAGAGCCATTTCTCGACTTCACCTTTGGAAAGGGAAGTTGGCGGGGAACTCATGAAACGGGTTAGTATGACCAGTCAGAAAACTGCGGTACCGGCGGATCCGGTGCATAATATTCCTGGAGGAATGATGGACAGTGCAGGGAATGCAATGGTGATATTTTGCAAAAAATCTTGTGCTGTTTCTGTGACTAAACTGGACAAGCTGAGTAAAATTGTTTTGTTAAAGATGAACCTGGACTCTGACTGGCATTGTGTGGTGCTAAAAGAAAAGGAGCCCCGGCAGTGTGGAATGGACCCTGACTTGCAACTGAGTGTACTACTGTATGTTAATATGGCAGAGGGCCAGGGCGTGCCAGTAATGCCAACCACAGCCACGACTACCCCCCTGACCTCCATTTCATATGCAGAGCAAAGTTTGCTAGAGAGTCACAAAGGTCACAAAATCCATTTGAGGTGCAGTGAAGCAGAACTCTATGATTAGATTATCAGGCCATACTGCAGAAAAAAGGTGAATGCCATATATACCTGCCGACTACAGACAAGATGAGATTCTTTTGGTCTCCAGTGAGGCCAAGCATAAAGCCGTTTGCAATAGCATATACAATATTGAATGTGACCTCCAAAATACAAACCTGTAAGAGAGCATGAACTGTCATGTAAGGTGTCATGGAGTTGGTTGCGCCATAACAGAAAAAAATGTAACCCCATTATAGTACCTGCAATCCTGCTGGCGCTGTCTGCATTTGTTACGTAACAGATCTGTACTCCGCATAAGGGCTCATATTCACTTGCGAGAGACTCGCCGCCAGCACCGGAGCGTGTGGCTGCATAGAAATACATGTAGCCGCACGCTTGAGTCCCAGTGCCGGCTGCAGTGCCAGGTTTTCATGCAAGAAACTTTCACGAGAATTGTGCAAGTGAGTACGAGCCCTTAAATGAATTTCTGTGTTCCTAGAACGAAGCAGAATGCAGAAATACTGGTGTGAATAGAGACTAAGAGGCAGACCATGGATTGGTGATGTGGATATTACCATTGTTAATGTATCTAGATGGAGTCATAATTTTATAATATTTAATCTCAGTTCATTCTTATCCTAATAACTGTGAACTCTCTGCTATGTATAGAATCTCACATTCAGTATACTTCACAGGGCGTTTATTAGAATTTGTCATTTTCAGGAGATATCTTGCCAAAGCCTTACAAACACTTTCATATTTTGTGTGAATTTTCTGAAATACAGACATTTGGGAAAAGAGCCAACAAAACAATGTGTCAGCGCTGTGCTGTGGTTGCATTAACCTTTTCCTTCCCTGATTATTTATTTATGTCTAGGTTTTCTTATAGGTCTTTGTACACATATAACACCACAGAATAAGCTACACGTAAAGGGAATTGAATTACTCCATTCCTTTAGGAATCCTTAGCATGATCAAAATGTATAAATAGAAATGTTAGCCGGTACTTTTGTGCCGACAAACCTTTTCTGATTGCAGCACCAACATTAACAATAGCAAAAATACTGAGAAATTATATAATTGTTCAATAAAACATATCTGGCATTTTACACCAAACCTGTACAACAGGCATGGTCTGTCTATCCTCAAACCACTTTTAGTGCTCATATCAGTCTCATAGTCCGGGAAGTTGTCACAATTCTTTGTTATTTACCATCCACTCTTTTTTTTGAAAGGGAAGTGGTTTTTCTACCTAAACATTCTGCCAGCACCATAGGTCCTAAAACGTCCTTTCACTAACTTCCCATCATTTATTGCATCCGCAATTGTTTAATGTCCATCATGATCTGAACTGAAAAATCATTATTGTTCCTGTAATTCAGTTTGACATACAGGAGGAAAGAAGCAGAGAGCAAGTTCAGAGAAGGGCTACCAGGATGGTGATCAGACTGCAAACTATGCCCTACGATGAACAGTTAAAGTGGTATTCCCATCTCCAAGATCCTATCCCAATATGTAGTAGGTATAATAATATTAGCAAACACCTCCAGTTAGAAATGTGGTATAGTTTTTCTGATTTGCTATGTCTCTTTCATCATGTACAGGCATTGCAGTACCTTAGGTATCCCTAGTTATGACCACTAGCAACTAGCTAATTAACTGTCTCTATATCAGTGGTGGTAAATATGAATATCTAAGGTCCTGCAATGCCTGCACATGGGGAAAGAGACTTAGTGAATCAGAAAAACTATACTACATTTCTAATTGGAGGTATTTGCTAATATTATTATTATTATTACACCTACTACATATTGGGATAGGATCTTGGAGATCGGAATCCCCCTTTAAAGGATCTGGGAATGTTGAGCTTGCAAAAAAGGCGGCTAAATATCTACAAATATCTGAAGGGATGTCACATTGTAGAGCAGGTGTGGGGAACCTCAGGCCCCAGGGCCATTTACGGCCCTTAATGACCTTTTATCTGGCCCCCGGGAAGATTCTCAGGGACTGCAGTGCTTTGGCAAGGAGTTGTATTTTGGCTCCCACCAGCTCCTTAATTTCTTCTTGCTCTGTGAGCATACACACGCAGTGTTCACTACTGAACACTGAAGGGTATGCAATGAAAGATTACGTCCTAACACCAGTGCCAGAGTCAGGATGTACTTTGTGGGCGGAGTTTGTACGGCCCCCGAAGGATGGTATAAATATCAAAATGGCCCTTGGCAGAAAAATGATTCCTCACCCCTGGTGTAGAGGGATCATCCTTATTCTCATTTGCACATGGAAACAAAAGAATGAATGGAATGACACTGAAAAGGAGAATATACAGATTAGATATTAGAAAAAAACTTTTTGACAGTGAGGGTGATCGATGAATGGACCAGGCTGCCACGAGAGGTGGTGAGTTCTCCTTTAATGGAAGTCTTTAAACAGAGGCTGGACAGACATCTGTCTGAGAAGGTTTAGTGAATCCTGCAATGAGCAGGGGGTTGGACACGATGACCCTGGAGGTCCCTTCCAACTCAAACATTCTATGAGAGGCAATGACCTGCCTCCACTTTCTGTAAACCATCTTGACATTTCTACTGCTAAAGATGGATTACATTTTACAGGCAGTGGATAGTCAGTAAGTTACATAGAAGGGAAACTCGTGGTGTCCAGCCAGTACATTGGAGTGATTTTTGGGGGCTTAGACATTATCATTTTTTTAGCGATTTGCATATAGTTTATATATCACATAAGCTATCCAAAAAGTCCATATTGTTTGAAAGTACACATGTACACAGGCACAGTAGACTTTGTCATATGTGTTGATGACTCTTCCAATAAAGTGGTTGTCTGGGACTTTAACATTGATGGCCTATCCTTAGGCTGTGTGCCCACGTTGCATTTTCGCTGCGATTTTCAGCGCAAAAACGCTGCGAAAATGTTTAAACTCATACTGAACACACTCCATGCATTCCTATGGCACTCCGCACATGCTGTGCTAATGCTGCGTTTTTTTCCGTGGCGGAATCGCATCACAGAAAAAACGCAGCATGCTCATTCTCTTTGCGGAATTGCCGCGATTGCGCACACATAGGAATGCATGAGATCCGCTTACTTCCCGCTTGTGGCTATGCCCACCATGCGCAAAGTGAGCGGCTCATGTGCGGATGGTACCCACGGCCTGGAGGAGAGGAGACTGTCCTCCAGGCCCTGTGTACCATATCCCTGTAAAAAAAAAAAAAAAAAAAAAATCGGATTATATTCACCTTCTGGTGTATCAGGCAGCCTTCGCGGGCCTCAGCAATGCTTCCGTTCCCAGTAATGCCTTGCGAGTCCTTTGATGACGTTGCGGTCCCGCGATACTGTAGCGATCCCTATTCCTCGTGAGACCGCTACAGTAACGCGAGACCTCATGTCATCAATGGTGTCGCAAAGCATTACTGGGAACGCGAGCATCGCTGAGGCCCAGAAGGCTGCGCAGGACGTCGGAAGGTGAGAATATCACGATTTTTTTTATTTTTTTAGTATTTTTAACATTCTTTTACTATTGATGCCGCATAGGCAGCCTGAACAGTAAAAAGTTTGTCACACTTGTCAAACACTATGTTTAACGAGTGTGACCAACCTGTCAATCACATTCCAAGCGATGCTTCAAATTGCTTGGAAAGTGCTTGAATTCCGCAAGCGAAGATCGTGGGAAAAGCGCGATAATAACCGCGAAAAAATCATGCAGAAAACGCGTGGAAAAAAACATGCGTTTTCTGGGAAGGAGTCCGGTTTTAGTGTCAGGTTTTAAATGCAACGTGGGCACGTAGCCTTAAGATAGATCATCAATGTTTGATTGGAGGAGGTTGAGGACGCCCAGCACCCCTGCTGATCAGCTAGTTCCCATGTCGACAAGGGCCCAAACTGCTCAGCTATGGAGCTGCTCAGCACAGCTAAGTCAACTGCATAGTGGCTGCGGCCAGGTACTGCACATCTGCGCCCTATTCAAATCAATATAGACTGTATGTGGAGTACCTGGCAGCAGTCACTATTCCACCTCCATAACTGAGCAGTTCCAGCCAACACTGGGAAAAACTGTTGGGTCAGGGTGCCGGATCCCCACCGATCAGACAATGAGATCTATTGTAAGGGTAGGCTATCAGTGGACAACCCCTTTAATATCTTTCATTTGTTATAAAGGACAGGTCCACACTTCTTCTCAGATATGAGACTAGGGTATTGACAATGTTTCTTTCAGCCAAATTACTTATAAAATGAATGAAGAAAGACACTATGTACACGCGGGCTACTATGCCTTCTCACCATTTCAGATAACAGATGCAGATATTAAACAAACCATTTTTCATTCAATTTTCAGTAAAACAAAACTCTTTTTTGAAAAAAGGCCTTATCCATTAAGACAGGAAATAACAAAAGCAAACCCATTCAGTAGTTGTTGTGTGTAATATTTGGCAGTGAGCTGTCTTGAAGGCAGGATACCATTACACTTCAAGTGAGAGAGCCTCAGGACTTGCTTGAGGCTCCTTTTGTGCAATGGGCATTGTGAGCTCAGATTGCCCGAGGCTAAGCCTAGAGGTAGGTGAGTATTCAGTCTTCATTGGCAACAAAGGGACACATTTTGTTATATATAATGACATTGTTATGGTAAATGGTTCAGTGTGACAGATCAAAAAACAGAAAGGAAATATCCTGTAGCAGTTTACTGTCTCTCATAGACTAAAAAAAAAAAACAGACAAAAAGAAAAAAAATAGAAATTAGCGTTACAATTTACAAATCAAGCTTTTCTCAATACTTACATTATTATATGACTTATTAACAGAATGACTAGGGCAATATTGGAAATAATTCCATGAAAACTACTGACGATAATTGGTTTTATCTACTCTAAAGTAAAATGGCGTGCTGTAATATACACATAACACTTTGACTCAGACAACAGCTATGCAACTGTTGGTTTGATATGGAGTCATGCAGACAGCCAAAGGTCACATCATTGTTTATGGCTTTAAAGCAGTTTTGTAGAGCCTTTTTTTCTGCCAAGGGCCATTTGGATATTTATACCATAATTCACGGGTGCTACAAAATTATCAACTTGAAATTAATCTTGGTACAATTGATCAAACATTTAATTAATTCACCCCTAATGTAAAGGCTGAAGCTGCTTCTCCTTGATGTGACATTAGGTGGTCAGTAACATTAATTCTGGGTACCAACTGTTCACCTATTTACAAAAATAAGCAAACACTAATAAATTTACTTATTATTTTCTATAATAAAGAGCTAGTTAATTTGTTTAGCAATCTATTACATTTTACCTTTATGTATAAATAGAGAGTGTGTTGGCAGCAGATTATTCAGAATACTCTCCAAGCAGGTGACAACAGAGCTTCTTTATTCAGGAAAAAAACAGGAACAATATATGATAAGCTTAATAGATCAGGAATAAATCATTTGTGTGTCTCTATCTATGCAGCATCTACAGCAGGCTGCTTCTCTCATACACAGACACAGGAAAAACAGGAAATACAGTCAGATGCTCTTCCTGTGTGAGCATCTGGGAGGTTGAGAATTTCATCTAGTTTTGCAATTTCTTTTTCATCTTGATGAGACATGATTACATTGTCTACATATAGGAGAACATACATCTACTCCTTCACTACATTTTTCATATACAAACATGGATCAGCTTGAGATCTTTTAAATCCTTCATCCATCAAAACATTGTTCATTTTTGAGTTACAAGCTCTTGCCGACTGTTTAAGTTAATAGAGAGATTTTTACATTTTACAAACAACGTGCTCTTCACCCTTTTTAATATATCCCTCGGGTTGGCTCATGTACAACTCTTCTTCAATGTCACCATGTAGGAATTCTGTTTTGATGTTAAAATGTCTCACTGTCATCTGTTGAACTGTAGTTACAGATATTAAAGTTCTGAGTGTGGTTTGCTTCGAAGCTGGAGAAAATGTAGTATCATAATCAGGCCCGGATTGGCAATATAACCAACCGGGCATTTTCCTGCTGGGCCGCTGTCACGTGGGCCGCGGGCAGCAGCGCCCGATCATCTGGCCGCTTGCCAGCTGCTGCGGCCACTGTTGCTCCTGCCGCTGGCCCTCTGCGGGCATGGCGATGATAGTTTCAAGTTCCTCCCGCACTGCAGGGAGATAAGCCGCCACGCCCCCCCCACGCACCCCATCCTCGCCTTAGCATGAGACCGCAGCCACTCACAGCGTCGCACTCGCTTGCCTGCTCGCTCTGTTCGCAGGACCTGTGATGAGGTCACAGGAGGGGAGGAGTCAGGGGTCACATGATCAGGAGCCTTTGTCCAGACCCCCGATCATGTCACCCCTGACTCCGCCCCTCCTGTGACCTCATCACAGGTCCTGTGCGCTCAGCCTTGCCTCTACCGTCTGCAAGACTCTGCTTTGCTGTTGTCATGGTGCTGGTTGAGGTAAGTATGTGTGGGGTCAGGATTTACAGTGTGGATGTAGCAGAGCCGTGTGTGTACGAGGTGTACGGAGCGGAGCCGTGTGTGTACGAGGTGTACGGAGCGGAGCCGTGTGTGTACGAGGTGTACGGAGCGGAGCAGTGTGTGTACGAGGTGTATGGAGCGGAGCAGTGTGTGTACGAGGTGTACGGAGCGGAGCAGTGTGTGTACGAGGTGTACGGAGCGGAGCAGTGTGTGTACAAGGTGTACGGAGCGGAGCAGTGTGTGTACGAGGTGTACGGAGCGGAGCAGTGTGTGTACGAGGTGTACGGAGCGGAGCCACGCGTGTACGGAGCGGAGCCGTGTGTACGAGGTGTTCGGAGAGGAGCCGTGTGTACGAGGTGTACGGAGCGGAGCCATGTGTGTGTGTATGAGGTGGAGCCGCGTGTGTACGAGGTGTATGGAGAGGAGCCGTGTGTACGAGGTGGACGGAGCGGAGCCGCGCATGTACGAGGTGTATGGAGAGGAGCCGCACGTGTGCGAGGTGTACGGAGAGGAGCCACGCGTGTACGAGGTGGACGGAGTGGAGCCGTGTGTGTATGGAGTGGAGCCATATGTGTACGGGATGTACGGAGCGGAGCCAAGTGTGTACAAAGCATACAAAGCGGGCTTTTCCCACGGACACAGGAGTACACGGCGGAGCCCCGAGGAGCATTTTAAAACACACACATGACGTTCCACCTGAAGTGATGTGCTGGAAGCTGACCGGAAATGAGATAATTTCTTGAGGAGATTGTGACGGAACCAGGAATGCTTCAGATCCATCACCGTGTCCTCCTCCGACAGCGCAGACAGCAGGATCGCCTTGGAATCGGGGATGCCGGCCATGTGAGCGGATCATGATAGGTCCTGCACCGGGAGGCTCAGGTGGGCACTACAATGGGAGCCGGGCTGCTATAGTATCTTTGTAGAATCTTTCTTTATTTCTTTCTCTCTTTTTCTTTTTTTCTCTGTTCTTTCATTCTCTGTTCTGTCTTTCCCTCATTTTATCTCTCTGTTCTTTCTTTCTCTCTCTAATCTTTCTTTTTTCTCTCTCTGTTCTTTCTTCCCGTCTTTCTTTCTATTTCTTTCCTCTCTTTCTCTCTGTTCTTTCCTTCTTTCTCTCTCTGTTCTTTCTCTGTCTCTCTCTGTTCTTTCTTTCTTTCCCCTTTCTTTCTCGCTCTCTGTTTTCTTTTTTCTCTCTCTCTGTTTTCTCTCTTCCTTAGTGCCAGTCAGTGTGCCCATAATGCCAGCCACTGTGCCCTCAGTACCAGTCAGTGTGATCAGCAGTGCTAAATGGGTGCGATTAGGTGTGGACATGGGTGTGACTAGTTGTGAAATGGGTGTGGCTGGGCGTGGCCAAAATTTGCAGCGGCGCGCTGCGCGCACTGCAGTCTTTGTCCATCTTTCCCTTCTTCAAAAGTTGGGAGGTATGATAGGGGCGGCTATGACCAGGGGGTCTGGTTGCCCAATAGAGAGCAGTTCTGCCAGGAATTCTATAATCATGCATACAAAAGGGGACAGAGATTTGGGAGGAGTACTGTACCTAAGAGCAATAAATAGGACTGAGCTGAAATACTGGGCACAGCTGTGACGACATGTTATATAGTCGTGTTACTCTCCTCTCACTTCTTGTAAACTACAAGTGTACAAAGATATTATATAGTCACCATGTGACTAGTGGGCCTGTGTAACTTCAAATGCCAGGGCTGAATTTTAGGCCCAGTCCGGCCCTGATCATAATCTTCACCATACTTTTGCGAGTACCCTTTTGCGACCAATCTTGCCTTAAACCAGTGAACTTTACCTTCTGAGTCTTATTTGATTTTGAAGACCCACTTACATCTGATAGCTCTTTTTCCTTGCGGTAGCGCAGTAAGCTCCCATGTCTGGAGTTGGTGAAGGGACTTCATCTCTTCATTAGCAGCATTTATCCACTTCTGCTTCTCGTGGACAGGCAGTTTTTGCATCTCTTGCGATGACTGTGGCTCTGGTTCAGGAAGTGTTCTGACCATATAAGAAAGGCGTCTAGCTGGAATACCTTTGTTTGGCCTTTCTGATCTCCTGACTGGAGGTTGACTTGGTTGTTCTGTGTCTTCCTTGGTGGCTTCAGAGCTTATCCACACTTCAGTGTTTCCCTTTTCGGCATCTGGGTTTGGTGATTGAGATTCTTGTTCTTGCTTGTTAGGTTGAATAACTGGTGTAACTTCATGGAATTTGAGCGATACAGAGTTTTCATCAATCACTACATCTCTGCTGATTATGCCTGTGTTGGTCCCTGGGTGCAGGATTCTGTATCCCTTTTGAATTTTGTTATAGCCCACCCGGATGCCTTGATTTGTGTGTGATTCCCACTTCTTTGGGAACATACACAAACGTTTTGCTTCCAGTTATCCTGAGATGCTTCAGGTTAGGTTTCTCACAGTTCCATAGCTCATATGGGGTTTTATTTGTGGCTTTACCTGTGACTCTGTTTTGAAGATAGCAAGCTGTCATGATGGCTTCTCCCCAATACGTTGTAGGTAGATTCGCATCAAACAACATACTTCTTCCACTTTCACAGAGAGTATGGTTCTCTCTCTCTGCAATGCTATTTTGTTCTGGGTTGTATGGAATGGTAGTCAGGAACGAGATTCCATTCTTTTTCAAAATGGTTTGCACCTTACCACTTGTATAGTCGGTTCCATTATCTGCACGCAGGGCTTTTGGCATTCTTCCAAATTTGTTAAACACTACAGCAAGATATTCTTCAAGTTAATAATAATAATCTTTATTTTTTATATAGCGCTAACATATTCCGCAGCGCTTTACAGTTCTGTGGAACTTCACCCTTAAGGCCCCGTCTCACATAGCGAGATCGCTAGCGAGACCGCTGATGTGTCACCAATTTTGTGACGTAACAGCGATCTTGCTACATGTGACACATAGCGGCGACCCCCCCCCTGCTGGATATCGCTGATCGTACTCGAATGTACTTGGCCATTTTTCATTGTCGGCATCCCACTGGCCAGCATGCATCGCTGTGTTAGACGCTGACGAGCGACCTGGTTGGCGATGCAGAACTCAGGAACGCAGGCTGGAATTGTTCAGAATAGCTGCTTGTGACATCGCACCAGCGATCCTTACCAGGTCGCATCGTTGTCGGGATCGCTGGTGCATCGTTGAAGAGATCTGCCTGGCAGCTTACTAGCGACCATGTAGTGACGCACAAGCAATCCCTACCAGGTCAAATCGTTGTCGGGATCGCTGGTGCTATGTGAAACGGGACCCTTACTGTGAAGCAGGTAGGCGACTGTATATCTGGAGTAGTCATCAATAAATGTGAGAAAATATCTCTTCTTGTTAGCAGTTTGAACACTCATTGGATCGCATACATCTGTATATATCAGATCCAGAGGCTGTGCAGATCTAGTGATGCTTATTTTAGTAAAGAATTTTCTAGACATTTTCCCTTTAAGACAGCTAGTGCACTTCACCATTTGACTACACTGGTTGATTTCAATACCATTTGCAAGTTGAGCTAGCTTCATTACTGCTTCTGGGTCAATGTGCCCAAGACCTCTGTGCCATACATGGATACAGTTCCTATGTAGATCTTGTCTAGCACTGTACACGCTTTCTTTGCATTTTAGCTGATAAAAGTTCTTTTTGGATTTTTTCTTCTGCAAGTGTGTGACCCTTCTTTGAGATGATGCAGCTGTTATCTTTAAAAGCAACTATATTTCCCTTTTGCGTGAGCTTCTTTTCTGACAGAAAATTGCTTTCAAGGCTTGGAACATAGAGAACATCCTTTATTGGAATCTTTCTGCTTTGTGCTGAAGAACCTGGACAGTGGAGGTAACATTCTCTTACTCCTTCTGAAGTCATATAGTGACCATTAGCGAAGATGACCTTTTATCACTTACTTTCATTAAGGTCCGTGAAGAAATCCTTGTTATTTGTCATATGGCTGCTTGCACC
This sequence comes from Dendrobates tinctorius, assembly GCF_039654945.1. Taxonomy (NCBI): domain Eukaryota; kingdom Metazoa; phylum Chordata; class Amphibia; order Anura; family Dendrobatidae; genus Dendrobates; species Dendrobates tinctorius. The sequence continues at coordinate 5,027,630 of NW_027362054.1, read as the reverse complement.
AGAATCTAGACACCATATATGCTTTAAAGATGGGCCTGTACTGGCATTAAATGCAGCTTCAACACATGCAGAATCTTCCTTTACAGCTGTTTTAACCCTTTGACGACTGTTCTGCTTTTTAAGCTGACTCATTCTTGCTTTCCAAATTATGCAGTCTGCTTTAGCCCCTTAGTGACAGAGCCAATTTGCAGCTTAAAGGCCAGACCGATTTTTACATTCTGACCACTGTCAATTTATGAAGTTATAACTCTGGAACTCTAACAGGTCCCGCGATTTCTCATTTTTACAACAAAATTTACAAAACCATTTTTTTTTTAGAGACCACCTCACATTTGAAGTCCCTTTGAGGGGTCTATATGGCAGAAAATACCCAAAAGTGACACCGTTCTAAAAACTGCACCCCTCAAGCTGATCAAAACGATATTCAAGAAGTTTATTAACCATTTACGTGCTTCACAGGAACTGAAGCAATGTGAAAGGAAAAAAATGAAGTGTTAACTCACAAAAATGTGTAAAAAGAGAAAATGAATAACAAAATTTGTTGTGCAATTTCTCCTGAAAATGCCAATACCCCATATGTGGGGGTAAACCACTGTTTGGGTGCATGGCAGAGCTCAGAGGGGAAGGAGCGTCGTTTGAATTTTTCAACACAGAATTGGCTGGAATTGAGATGGGACGCCATATCGCATTTGGACAGCCCCTGATGTCCCTAAACAATGGAAACCCCCCACAAGTGACACCATTTTGGAAACTAGACCCCCAAGAAATTTATCTAGATGTGTAGTGAGCACTTTGAACCCCCAAGTACTTCACAGAAGTTTATAACGTAGAGCCGTAAAAATAAAAAAATCATTTTTTTCACAAAAATGATTTTTTTTGCCCCCAATTTTTTATTTTTCCTGGGTAACAAGAGGAATTGGACCCAAAATATTGTTTTGCAATTTGTCCTGAGTATGCTTATACCTCATATGTGGGGGTAAACCACTGTTTGGGTGCACAGCAGAGCTTGGAAGGGAAGGAGCGTAGTTTGACTTTTTAATCTCAAAATTGTGAAAGCAGATGCCATGTCGGGTTTGGAGATGTGCCTAAACAGCAGAAATCCCCCAAAACTGACCCCATTTGGGAAACTACACCACTCAAAGATTCTATCCAGGGGTATATTGAACAATTTGAACCCAGAGGTACAACATAGAATTTGATAACATTAGGTCGTCATATTCAAAAATTTCATTTTTTCACAAAAATCTTGTTTCAGACCTGAATTTCTCACTTTTGTCAGAGATTACACCAAAAAGTGGAGCACACAATTTGTTACCCACTTTCTTGTGAGTGCGGTGATATCCCATATGTAGTCAAAAAGTTCTGTTTGGACAAACGGTAGGGCTCAGACAGGAAGGGGCACAATGTGACAAATTTGGCTTTATTTGAAATAGATTGTAATATTTGCAGAGCCTGTGAGGTTCAAGAGCAACAGAAATCCCCCATAAATGTCTTTTTATAAATTGAACCCTCTAATCTATTTATCTTGGGAGGTAGTGAGTAGTTTGATGTCACCATTTTTTATGCAATTGATGCAACACAAGTTTGAAAATTTACAAATTGCATTTTTTCATTGTCTTTTTTTAATGATTCTTTTTTGTACGTTCTGGGGAACGCACCTCAAATTTTATTGCACTAGTTTTTATGTGTTCAGAAATATATCCAATATGGCACCAATGTGAGTACTGGACACACAGCTTTGTCTATAATAATAGATGGCACACCATTTGGTCTTTAGGGTAAAATTGACGTTTCAGGACCCATTTAAAGCTTCTAGAGACATTGAGCAAACAAGAAAATCCTTTCTGGAATTATTACTCACAGAGGGAGGCATGCTCCTAAAAACACATTGGCTGATTATAAAATTTGGTCTTGCTAACTAAACAGGTGTCCTGCATTTGCATATATTGTAGCAGGAAGAATAAACCGTATTGGATTGAAGGGCAAAATGTGGAGGAAAGTGCAGCCAACTATGTAGCAAAGCTGAGTTTGTTCCAAAGATGAAAGAACACCAGGAGGGCTAGAATGGCAGACACTTTCAGAGACTGGTCGTACAACGTCCTTTTAGCTTCATCAATCCCTATATGAGAGACAAATGTGCCAATAGACGTCGTGCACCATAGCAAGCTCCCACCCGCCAAGGTCAGAAACGCTGTATGCACAAAACAACCAGTTCTCCATAGAAAGTATTGTCTGTTACCAGAGGTTCAGCAAGAACCATAAAGTAAAGCCCACAGTGTATAAGTACGGAACTTCCTCATTTTTAGAAATCTTCCAATAAAATGATCATGCCCGTATCACCAACATAAATATAAGTAATATAAATGGAAGCCAAAGTTTTGTGTAGAAAGAGTCGTAAAAACAGTCAAAGTTAGATAAATGGTCAAAACTGTTTGTGAGTAATCAAGTCCTAGAATTAATTTTCAGATGACCTGACTTTTCAGGAACATTTGTGGGGTCCATACTCTGGAGCATACAGACATCAGTACGTGGATGAGAATTTGTTGGAATAGTAGTTTGGTATGTGATTGATCAAGTCATAGAATTTTCAGATGACCTGACTTTTCAAGAACATTTGTGGGGACCACACTCTGGAGTGTACAGACGTGGGTACATGGACGAGAAATTGTTGGAATAGTAGTTTGGCATGTGATTGATCAAGTCCTAGAATTAATTTTCAGACAACCTGACTTTTCAAGAACATTTGTGGGGTCCACACTCGAGTGTACAGACGTGGTTACATGGATGAGAATTTGTTGGAATAGTAGTTTGGTATGGTATTTGATTGATTTATTATAGTCTGTGACGCAGACATAATAATAATAAATTTTATTTCTATAGCGCCGACATATTCCGCAGCACTTTACATTTCAGAGGAAATTTGTACAGACAATATACATTACAGCATAACAATAATCACATAGATCATAACAAATACCAAGAGGAATGAGGGCCCTGCTCGCAAGCTTACAATCTATGAGGAAAAAAAGGGAGACACGAAAGGTGGCTGGTAATAGTTGCCCTGATTGTATGGACCAGCCATAATGTTAAGTGTGTAACAGTACGGACACAGAGGGCTAATAGATGCATAAAGCATGTGGGAACATGATGCGGGGAACCTGGTTATGGTAAAAAACTTTTGGCTGTGCCACATAGGGATAGTTTAGGTTAATGTGTTGAGGCGGTAGGCCAATCTGAATAAATGAGTTTTCAGGGCATGCGTAAAATTGTGGGGATTGGGGACTAACCGTATTGACCTGGGAAGTGCATTCCAAAAAATTGGCACAGCACATGTATAGTCTTGAAGACGGGAGTGGAAGGTTCTGATTATTGAGGATGCTAACCTCAGGTCATCAGCAGAATGGAGGGCGCGGGTAGGATGGTATACTGAAACAAGGGAGGAGATGTAGGGTGGTGCTGAGCCATGAAGAGCTTTGTGGGTGAGGGTAATAAATTTGTACTGGATTCTGGAGTGGATGGGTAGCCAGTGTAATGACTGGCACAAGGTAGAGGCATCGGTGTAACGATTGGCGAGGAATATGATCCTGGCAGCAGCATTCAAGACAGATTGGAGGGGGGAGAGTTTGGTAAGAGGGAGACTGATTAGAAGGGAGTTGCAATAGTCGGGACGAGAATGAATAAGAGAAACAGTAAGAGTTTTTGCAGAGTCAAAAGTAAGAAAAGGTCAAATTCTAGAAATGTTTTTGAGGTGCAGATAACAAGAGCAAGCCAGTGATCGGATGTGGGGGACAAAAGAAAGCTCGGTGTCAAGTATGACCCCAAGACAGCGGGCATGTTGCTGGGGAGTAATAGTAGAACCACACACGGAAATGGCAATGTCGGGTATAGGTACATTAGTAGCGGGAGGAAACACAAGGAGTTCAGTCTTTGACAGGTTCAGTTTCAGATATAGTGAGGACATGATGTAAGACACAGTGTTTAGACAATTGCCGGTGTTTTCTAGAAAGGCTGGCGTGATGTCAGGAGAAGAAGCGTATAATTGGGTGTCGTCAGCATAGAGATGGTACTGGAAACCAAATCTACTGATTGTTTGACCAATAGGGGCAGTATACAAAGAGAAGAGGAGGGGGCCTAGGACTGATCCTTGAGGAACCCCAACAGTAAGGGGAAGATGAGAGGTGGAGGAGCCAGCAAAAGATACAGTAAAGGAGCGGTCAGAGAGATAGGAGGAGAACCAGGAGAGAACGGTGCCCTTGAGGCCAATGGAACGGAGCATAGTGAGGAGGAGCTGATGATCCACAGTGTCGAATGCTGCAGAGAGATCCAAGAGAATTAGCATGGAGTAATGACCATTTGATTTAGCTGTTAGTAGATCATTAGAGACTTTAGTGAGGGCAGTTTCAGTAAAATGTAAAGAGCGGAATCCGGATTGGAGAGGGTCGAGAAGAGAGTTTTCTGAGAGATAGCGGATAAGACGGGAGTGGACCAGGCGTTCCAGGAGTTTAGAGATGAAGGGAAGATTAGAAACAGGTCTATAGTTAGCGGCACAGTTTTGGTCGAGGGATGGTTTTTTTAAGTAGTGGATGTATGATGGCATGCTTAAATGAGGAGGGAAAGATACCAGAAGAGAGAGCGAGGTTAAATATTTTAGTTAGGTGAGGGGTGACAGCAGGGGAAAGGGGCTGGAGTAGATGTGACGGAAATGGGTCACTGGTGCAAATGGTTGGGCGAGAAGATGCAAGGAGCCTGCTTACTACTACTTCTGTGACTGGTTCAAAATCAGAGAGTGGGGGCGTGGCCTGCGCTCTGAGCATGTAGGAGGCAAGAGCTCTAAGCTCCCACAGTCACACACTAAAGCAACAAAAAAGCGTGCAAAGGGTTAACAAAAAAAACCCATACTGGACCCTATTGTATTCCTGAAACTCTGGTGCACATTCTGAGCCTAAAACTAGGACCCTGGTCCAAAGGAGACCGAAGATATGAACTTTTAAAAGTTTGGGACAGTAGTGGTGTAGGAGAAACAGAGGGACATCACCCTCCCACCATTTGCCTTCCTGGAAGTGACTGGAGTGCTACTGTGGGCTGTATATAAGCCAGCACTGATCTGGAGGCTCATCGCCAGTAATAAGGACAATAAGGATTTTATTTGGAATCCTCCCGGTAAGGCACAACTTGATTCTAACTGACTGCAATGTTTTTTGCCTGTGGGGTGTAGAGGATAATGGCACGGCTGCGGCGGAGGGATACGGAACTATGTACAATCTCCCCTCTGGATTTCTGACGGAGTGCCGCCGAAATCAGGAAGTTTCACGGCCAGGGTGAGGAGAGCGGGGGCAGAGGAGCTGATCTGTACCCTTTCTGGACTGACACACCAAGGATATAAGCAGAGGACACCGGCGGGGACTACTTTCTTGTCACAGAGCAGAGAGGCGGAGGGATACCACTGGACCCATTGAACAGACATCAGAACGGCTAAGAACAGCGTTCCACAGCCACATTGAGGACAGGACAGGGGGCGACAAGCACAAGGGGAGCCTCTGAAGACAGCAGAGGTGAGGCACATCCGAGTTTGGGCCACTAGATCCGGCTGCTGATTAGTGCTCACAGCCACTATAGACTTCAATGGGAAGTAGATCCGACCGCTCCCAGCTTCCAGCCTGTCAGCACTGAGCAGACCTGACGTCACAGGCCCTGCAGCATTCAGTCAGCGGTCTCCACTGTGACAGGCACAGATACTCCCACGAACTGTACAACACAGCAGAGACTTAACCACAGGGGTACTGGGGAAAGGACACAGGCATCTGGGAGGCACTCTTTATCCCCAAATAGTGTCCCAAGGGATTGTTCTCTGGCTGCTTTCAGCATATGAGCGGCGCAGGCGTACAATATAACAGAGTCTGCAGTTCATGGCTGGTGGTCCTGGTGCCTGGTATCCATCTGACCAGTGAATTATAACAGAAGATTACCTTTATTTCAACTGAGGATCAGAGATACAGTGGGCTGCTGATATTGATACTGCAGAATTGTGTGACTTTACTCGCTCTCACTAACGGTCTCTCAGTTAACTCCTTTGGGAAACTTGCTTTTTGACCATTTTCCTTAACTTGTTTGAATAATTTAAAGGGGTCATAGATCTGATGTCTGGGAAGGGTTTGTGGCAAACCAAGATGCAGTCAGGTAGGGGCAGAGCTTCCAATAGCCCACACAGGGTCACGAGGCACAATTTTGGGGCACACTCTAAATCATACAACGATATCTCTAATTTGTTAAGCCCAATAAAATCTAGATCACCCCTGAAAGGAGACGAGCCAAAAATGCCTTATCTAAAAAAAATCTCAGAACCCTGCATCTGTCAAAGTTGCAAAAGGGGGATCAGGTACTAATAGCTCATTGACCAAAACCCTATCTAAAACACAACCTGAAACGCCTCAAAAAAATAAAAATTTAGGGGGCAACATTAAACCCCCCCTCCAATTGAGACTCTTACGGAGGAAATGGACACTTCCAAATCAAACAAAAGGAAGGGACCAGGCGATCAGTGAAAGACTGGGAGTCTCTCATCTGAGGACTCCGACAGTGTCTCAGCTGACTATACTCCAAACACAAGCCCTGAAAGGCAGAAGCCTAGGAGGGATAATGGAGGTCCATTCCCTTCGTTTGAGGTTCCTCCTCCATCCATTAACCTGGGGGAATACAAGGGGTCCAACAAACAAGCCACTGAAGGATTCATGGCGGATCTCTTCCAGTCCTTCAGTAATGCCCTAAAAATAGGGTTTGAAACTCAGGCCAAGGCCCTACAGGAAACTTGCAGAAATCTTAGCCAAAAGGTTGAGAAATATGAGGTAAAGATGGTACAGGCGGAGAGGGATATAGTTTACCTCTCAAAGGAGAATTCACTCCTCAAAAAGGAGGTTATTTCCCTTAAAAACAAATTGACAGATCTGGAAGACCGAAGCAGGAGAAATAACTTAAAGATACGAGGTATCCCTGAGTCGGTCTCCCAGGCAGATCTCTCTGATTACACCAAAAATTTGTTTAAAAAATTATCGCCAAAATTGACAGAATTAGAAGTCAATATCGATCGTATACACTGCCTCCCACGTCCCAAAGGGGTCCCACAGGAAAAGCCCAGGGTCACTATCCTCAGGGTCCATTTCTTTGAAACCAAGGAGAAGGTTTTAAAATCTTTGCGAGAGAGAGGTTCACCCCCTGAGCCTTATAAGGATCTTAAGATTTTCCAAGACTTTTCCAAAGAGACTATGGACGCAAGAAGCTCCTTCAGAGATCTGACCTCTAAACTTAGGGAACTTAGAGTGTCATATAGATGGGGTTTCCCTACCAAGCTTTTAGTCTGGTATAAAGATAAACACTACCCCATCTATACTCCTCACGAGGGTCAGAGGTTTCTTAAATTCTTGATGGATGAGCCATCCTTTAGAGATAGGGATTAGGATTGATCTTTGTCATATGTTTGGGGGTCACTATTATTTCCTTTTCCTGAACATGAATATTAGTACCCGTAATTACAGTTTATCGTTGTCACTGTGGGAACTTGCCACTTAATTTTTTTCTCGTTTTTCCCCCGATCTAAGGTGAGACACCAACCAGTTTGGAGTCCTCCAGGAGAACTCTCAAGTTCTTAATTTTTTTTTTTTTCTGTATTTCATTGTTTCCCTTTCTTGTTTTGATATTGCATTCTAATGATGAAAATTTTATCGTACAATTTTAGGGGGCTCAACAGTCCGAATAAGAGGTATTCGGTATGGAAGGAGATCAACCAAACCCAGGCCGAATTGGTATGCCTTCAGGAGGTTAAACTGGCTTCCGATCGACACTCGGTCTTCCAGCACAAGAACTTCCCACACATGTACAAGTCACTCTCCACAAAGAAAAAGGCTGGGGTCATCACATTGGTAGGTGGCACCGTTCCTTTTCAGCTCATCAAAGAAATACCAGACTCCTTGGGCAGGTTTCATATATTCATATGCTTACTCCATGAAAGGCCATGCACAATAGTGAATGTATACGCACCCAACAAGGGACACATTAGTTTCTTGAACAAGCTTATCAAAAAAATCGACAAAGTTAAAACAGGCGAACTCATCTTATTGGGCGACTTTAATATTGTCCCAGATAGCAGCATTGATTCATCCTCTTTAGTTCGCCACAAGGTCCCAGCTTTAAAAAACTGGTTAATTCAAAACAAGCTTTATGATGCTTTCCACTGCTTGAATACATCGTCACGTGAGTATTCCCACTTTTCAGATGTACATAAGACAGCTTCCAGGATAGATCTTCTACTTACTAACATATTCACTCTGTCCAAAATTAAGGACATTCGCTTCATGCAGAAGTCCATCTCGGATCATACCCCGGTTCTCATTGACTTCCTTGTGGGTCCTCCCCCTGACAAACCATTCCGCTGGAAGCTTAACTCAGCTTTGCTATATATTCCAGAGTACAAACAAGAGATAGAAAACGCTCTCTTAAACTACTTCAAGGAAAACATACCTGGTGAAGTAGATCAGTTCACGGTCTGGAACGCCCATAAAGCGGTCCTGAGGGGGTGTCTTATGCAAATTCTTTCTAAACATAAGAAGAGAAATAGGGAAAATATTACAAACCTACAGGCCCAAATTAATGATTTAGAGAAAAAACAAACAAACTTAAAAGTTCCTTCCCAGACCGTCCAGGCTGAGATTTTGAGACTTAGACAGAGTTTGAGATCTGAAATCACCAGGAATATGATGCAGTCATCAAAGCATCTAGGTACAAATCGTATGCGTCTCTTAACAAGCCTACCAGGTTTATGATGAGGAAATTAAAAAGAGAAAGAATTAAAAGGAGAATAAATAAGATAGTATCTCCCTCGGGTGACCCCAAAACTCACCCTAGGGACATTGTCAACTCGTTTGCAGAATTCTTTAAAAATCTCTATAACCTGAAAGATGACCCCCAAACACTGGTGGTTAACTCGAATTTTGTAGATTCTTTTCTACAGAGTATCGATCTACCAAGAGTCGATGAGCTGGACTTGAATTATGTCAATAGCCCCTTTACAGAGAGAGAATTTGTTGACGTTATCAAGAAACTGCAGTCCCAAAAATCACCAGGGCCGGATGGCTTCTCTGGAGACTACTATAAATCCTTTTTAAAAGTTCTGGCTCCACAGCTGGCTTCCGTCTTTGATCTGGCGTCCTCTCGGGGTTCCTTCCCAAAGGAGATGTTAGAGGCAACAATTATCATGATTCCAAAGGAGGGGGGGGACCCCGAGAGGATACAGAGCTATAGGCCAATATCGCTCATAAATAGCGATATTAAAATCTACTCAAAGATCATTGCAAACCGATTAAAAAACATCCTTCCACGTCTGTTGGCGGATGATCAAATAGGCTTTACAGAGGGCCGCCAGGCTTCAGACGGAACTAGAAGGGTGTTGAATCTGATAAATTTAGCGAACAACCTGAGAACCCAAACTGCTTTTCTGGCACTGGACGCCGAGAAGGCATTTGATAGGCTAAACTGGCTTTACTTAAAAGCAACTCTCGCTAGATTTGGCTTTGACGAGAAGTTTCTATCAACAGTCTTCGCCTTGTACTCGGGTCCTAGTGCCAGGATTTATGCAAACAATTTCCTCTCCGACCCGTTCGACATTACCAATGGCACAAGACAGGGGTGCCCCCTGTCCCCCCTTCTATTTGTGCTTGCCATAGAGCCCCTAGCCGAAAAAATAAGAATAAACAATGATATTAAAGGCTTTGAACTGCCATCATGAAATTTTAAAATTGGATTATTCGCAGATGATCTATTCCTCACGCTACTGGATCCTGCAAACTCCATTAAAGCCCTTTCAGTTGAACTAGAAAAATTCTCTAGAGCATCTTATTTTAAGATAAACCCAAACATATCAAAATGTATAACTCTAAACATGAAACAATCTGAAATTAACAAAATAAAGGCCCAAACCCAGTTCATTTGGGAGGAGAAAGATTGTCTATCTAGGGATTAGAATAGCTGGATCAATCCAAGCCACAGTTAGGGCCAATTTAGACAGCATTATAAAGACTATTACAGGCGATCTATCCTTTTTGGCTCAGCTAGAGACTTCCATCTTTGGGAAGATTCTGGCAGTCAAAACTTTTATCCTTCCCAAAATGTTATACATATTTAGGACTTTACCAGTTAGCTTTCCGCGCCAAACCATTGATAAAGCTCAAGAGCTCATCCGACTATTTATTTGGAAAGGTAAAAAAGCAAGAATATCTGCAGACTTGATGTACAAAAATAAAAAACATGGGGGCGCAGGACTGCCCAACATATACGCTTATTATCAGGCTTCGCTCATTAAACAGAGCTGGCACTGGTTTACTGAAAACATGACGCATCCAGCTTGGTATGGCTTGGAGAGAGATGCTAGTGATAGAGGTTCATTGCAAAAGCTTTTCTTTAACTTCCTTCTGCAAAAGCCCAGTGCGAACTCATCTCATCCTATATTCCGGCCGATAATCTCAGCCTGGAGGGATCTCATTAAGCCGACTAAAAATATCAAAAAAGCAGAGCAAATCTTAAAGTTGCCTCTTTCTTCATTGGCACTGATGGATGATCTCCCGATACCGGAGGTTTGGGGGAAATCTGGAATTAAAAGGGTGGGGGATGTTTGTAGTGGAGGGGAGTTCCTGAAATTCGGTGAGATCAGGGTTAAATATAATTTACCGTCATCTGAGCTAGTCTTTTACACCATGTTGAAAGACAGAATTTGGAAATTCATAAAAGGGAAGACTTTGAATTATGAAATGCTAACTTCACTGTTGTGCAACCTTAAAAATAAAAACCTCTGGAGTCTGCGTAACTTGTATAGATCTGTCGTCAAAGACCTAACGAGCCACAAAAACATATACATGAAGAGATGGGAGTCCGATTTTGGTGCGGATATCCGTCTCGAGAACTGGAACGATGCCATCAAAAACACAATTCCAACATATCAATGGGTCTTCATGAGAGTTATTTCAAATTGTTAAATAGGTGGTACTATACCCCGACGAGGTTATCGCATTTTAATACAGAGCTATCTTCCTTTTGCTGGAGAGATTGTGGGCACCAAGGGAACCTCTACCACATTTTCTGGGGTTGTTCAAAAATCAAAAACCTCTGGCTTCAAGTCACACAGCACATTAACCTCATTGCTAAGGACTTCACAATTACACCCGAAAGAGCATTTCTTTCATTAGACATGGAACAATTTGATGATTCGGTAAGACACATTATCATACACATCCTCTTAGTGACCAAAACCATGTTAGCACAATGGTGGAAGAAAGCAGAAGTTCCCAAGTTTTCAGACATACTTGACAAGATAGGCCAACACAGCGATTTAGAAGGCAGATTTGCGATTAACAACAATCACATTCACAAATACTCAAAAAAATGGAAGACCTGGAACAACAAATTTCATATCAAATAGACTTAACAAGAGGCACTATATTTTGAAGTTTAAACCTGGGCACTTTAGTACTGGGATGCTGTATCTCCTTCAAAGAATGTTACCCCATAATAAGGATTGTCGATTTTTTTTTTCTTTTATGTTGTTATTCGATATATGTTATTCTATGCCTATTTGTGGGTTCTCTAGTTTTTAAATTTTTTTTCCGTACCTGTGCAAGGTTGTTTATTCCCCACTCCCTTCCCTCCCTTCCTTTCCCTACCCTGTTTATTTCTAAAAAAACAATACAATTATTTGAAAACAAAATCAGAGAGTGAGCTAGATGCAGTGGGGGAGGGAGTACAGTGCATGGTATGAGGTGATTGGGAGGTAATTTCCTGTCGGATCTGGTCAATTTTTTCTTTGAAGTAATTGGCCAGATCGTCAGCTCGAAGCTCCGTGGTTGGGGCCTGTACTCTTGGGTTGAGTAGAGAATGAAAAGTGTCAAAAAGACGTTATGGGTTACTGGACAGTGAAGTGATGAGGGTGTTGAAATAGGTTTGTTTTGAGAGGTGAAGGGCAGTGTTGTATGTTCGAAGTATAAACTTATAATGGATGAAATCTTCGGGTAGGTTGGATTTTCTCCACAGACGTTCGGTGCACCTGGAGCACCGCTGCAGGAAACGTGTTTGCAGGGTGTGCCAGGGTTGTCGCCGTATGTGTTGTGGTGTTCTATGTATAGGAGGACCAAATTCATAGAGAATGAAAGAAGGTTGTGGTCAGAGAGCGGGAGAGGTGAGTTTGCAAAATCATCCACGGCTCAAAGCCGAGAGAAGACCAAGTTGAGGGAGTTTCCGTCTTCATGCGTTGGAGAATTAGTAAGCTGCAAAAGGCCAAATGAGGAGGTTAGAGATAAAAGGTGAGTAGCAGATGGGGAGAGGGGAAGAGCAATGGGGATGTTGAAATCCCCCATGATGAGGGTAGGGATGTCACAGAAGAGAAAATGTGGAAGCCAAGTGGCAAAATGATACAGGAACTGATGGGAGGGGCCGGGAGGACGATATACCACCACCACTCGCATGGAGAAGGGGGTGTAGAGTCTGACGGCATGGACCTCAAAAGAAGGAAAGACAAGTGAGGGTACTTGAGGGATAACCTGAAAGGTACATTTTGATGATAGGAGCAGACCAACGCCTCCACCTGCTCTATTGTCTGATCTTGGGGTATGAGAAAAGTGTAGTCCCCCATATGAAAGAGCAGCAGCAGCGGTAGTGTCTGACTGCTGGATCCAGGTTTCAGTAAGAGCCAGGAGGTTAAGAGAATTAGAAAGGGAAAAAGTCATGAATGAAGGAGAGTTTGTTACACACTGAGCGAGAATTCCAAAGGGCACAATTAAGAGAGACAGATGGCATGCAGGGAATATTAATAAGATTAGAGGGGTTTCTGAGTGTAGCAGTTGGGGGGTTTGACTTTCTATAACATGGGGGACCAGGGTTGGAAGCAATGTCTCCTGCGACTAGGAGGAGGATAGAAAGAGTGATCAGATGGTTAAGTGATTTGTGAGAGCGTCTCTGATGTTGAATGGATCTGTGCTGTGTAGCAATGTGAAAAGAGCGTGATTGCTATACATAGGAGAGGAAAGTAGTGAGGGGCCAATATGGACGGAGTGTAGAGTGTTAATACCAGGGCGGTGGATGTGTGTAAATGCAGCGGCCAGGATATAAATTAGACAAATGCATATGATAAATATTTGGGGTTGCCCAAATGTACAGGGAAGAGATTTGTCTTACCTGTCTCCTGCCCTGTCTAACTGCCATGTTATAACTGCCAGTGTACTTTGATACATGTACTTAGATTACATGTACATAAATGCCACCCCTGCATAAATGCCTTTCCCAGGCTAGCTCTGAATTTATAGAAGGCCACTTCTAAGATCTTCCATTTTTTTTTTCTCTCCTTACTCGTTAGCAATCAATCAAACTAAGTTAGGACAGCAGGACACAATAAATGTATTTAGCAGATAAACAAGTGTCCAGGCCTACATGGATCATAAACGACTTTGAAAAGTTACTTGACCTCAATAGCATAAGGGGACAAGCAGGGTAAGTTGAAATAACTATATACCATTATATATGTTGCAAAGATGAATGATAGAGGTTGGAAACATGCACGATTCAGTGAAGTTGCTGGAAATAGTTAAATACCTGTATGAAGAGAATAGAGAATGTGTGTTAGATTCAGCCATGTTATAACTGCCAGCGTACTTTGATACATGTACTTAGATTACATGTACATAAATGCCACCCCTGCATAAAATCAGACCAGTTTTTCCTTGTCCCTGGTGGCACCCTTCTCTCTGACCATCACAGTGTTGTCCGCATGCAGTTTGGTCAGCATGTAGACGTCTTTCCTGTCATTCCACTTCACTGCAAGAAGTTGGTCAAATTGCGAGTGAGAATGACACCCCCTTCTCCAAACATCTGGACACCAACTGTGACGGAAAGCCCACTCTGTTTTTTCTGACTGTCGAACAGGCCCCTGTATTTCCAGTGTAGAAGGATTTATATAGGGGGACGCTTGTGTAATAGTTGTCCATATACACGGTACCCTTAATGTAGAAAGGGCGTCATTAGCTCCCAGACAATTTTGCCTGGGATGCCAATTGTCTGGGGGAAGTTTGGGGGGTTTATTTGGCCGTCCCTACCTTCATAAATTAGGAAGGTGGAAGTGTACCCTGATGAGCTCTCACAAGTTTTGTATAATTTTATGCAGTATTTGGCACACTTGGAGAGGATAAATTGTCGGAATGACAGACGTCCCTTGTAGCTCATCAAGCACACCAAATTGCAACCTGTTGCGTTTGGCGCTGGTCGGCGGAGCGTCAAAAGGACGCATGCGCCGCCAAACGCATACTGGTCACGGCCTGCGTCCCCAGTGCTAAAGATAGGGGACGCAGGACGCATGCAGCGTCATGCGTCCGTAGGCGGAGCTACCGGCGGAGGCGCGGCAGGGGGCAGGGCTTAGCGGCGGCCGTGCGCAGCCCGACGCTGCGGCCATAAACGCTAATGTGAAACTAGCCTTAATTAGAAGTATGTATGCTAATGCCAGCACAGATAAGATGAGCCAGTTATATGGTTACAATGCATGAATACTAATAACCATTAAATCCCCCTCCTGTTATGAACAGGTCAGCAAGGAGTATGGCAGGAATAGGCTAGGCCACCAGGAAACCAGGAAGGTTGGTAACTTAGCGGACTGCAGACCCCCAATCCTAACAACACAACAGTAGCCGTGGAGCGTACCTATGATGCCCTAGACGCCTCGACAGCCAGAGAACTAAATAGGCCTAAAGCAAGAAAGGTGAAATCTAAACTACCCCCGGAGCAGAACCCCAAAGAAATAGATAGCCCACAAACATATATTGCCGGTGAGACAAGATGAAACACAAACGCAGGCAGAAAATAGACTGAGCAAATGATGGGGCCCGAACTGACTAGATAGGACAGGAAAGGAAAGACACTGTCTGCAATCACGCAAGAACCCTAAAAAATCCAACACTACTGATGAACCAAAAAACACTGAGGTCTCACGACCTAGCCCCCACTATATCAGCATTCTGGTATGAACTGGCAGCAAAGCAAAAGAGACTAATATAACTGGACTGAACAAACTGACAAGCCGCAACACATGAAGCGGGGTCCAGCACAGCCCCCAGCAGGGAGTACGCTGAACCCTCACAACAAGCAGAAAGAAGCAAAACCAGATCAGATGCAAAAGGATTAGCAAATTAACAACTTAACTGAAAAATGCAGGATCAGGGCAGGAGACATCAGACCTCAGTATGCATAGGAAAACTAATCACCAGCAGGGATTGAAGGAAGCCTGTTGTCTTAAATACTCCAATCAGTAACCCCAGATCTCCAATCATCATCATCAGGTGGCAGACCTCTGTCAATCCGGCCAGCTCCACTACCCACAGTAACCACCAGAGGAAGCCCTGACTCAGAAGTAAGAGAATTCACAACAGTACCCCCCCTTGAGGAGGGGTCACTGAACCCTCATCCACGCCACCAGGCTGATCAGGATGGGCCCAGTGAAAAGCACGAAGCAATCTCTCCGCATGAATGTCAGAAGAAGAAACCCAAGAATTATCCTCCTGGCCATAACCTTTCCACTTGACCAAGTACTGGAGTCTCCGTCTAGCCAAATGAGAATCCAATATCTTCTCTACCTCATACTCCAAATTACCCTTAACCAATACAGGGTCAGGGGGCGCCGCCATGGGAACTACTGGCTTCACAAACCTCTCAACAAAGATTTATGAAAAACGTTATGAATCTTAAACGTAACTGGAAGAGCCAAACGGAAAGAAACATGGCTAAGGATTTCCAAAATCTTATAAGGTCCAATGAACCTTGGCTTGAATTTTGGAGACGCAACCTTCATAGAAATATTTTTTGAAGACAACCAAACAATATCACCCACTATGAAACGGGGACTAATGGACCTATGCCGGTTGGAAAACCGTTGGGCCTTTTCCTGAGAGTGGGACAACTTATCCACTATTTGGTTCCAAATCTGCTGCATTCTCTCTACCACAGAATCCACACCTGGGCAGGCCGAAGCTTCCACCTGCCCCGAAGAAAATCGAGGATGAAACCCAAAGTTACAGAAAAAAGGAGACATCAAAGTGGCAGAACTAGCCCTATTGTTTAGCGTGAATTCAGCCAAGGGCAAAAATGAGACTCAGTCATCTTGATCAGCAGATATGAAACATCTCAAATAGGATTCCAAAGTCTGGTTTGTTCTCTCAATCTGCCCATTGATCTGAGGATGAAATGCAGAGGAGAAAGATAACGGAATTCCCAGTTTGGAACAAAAAGCTCTCCAAAATCTGGAAACAAACTGAACTCCTCTGTCCGACACAATGTTCTCAGGAATCCTGTGCAAACGAACCACCTGTTGTAAAAACAAGGGCACCAACTCAGAAGAAGATGGCAACTTTGGGAGTGGTACAAGATAGATTTTCTAAGATGGTCTATCACAGATCACCTAAATAACAGTCATTCTCTGAGAGACAGGGAGATCAGAAATAAAATCCATTGAGATATGGGTCCATGGCCTCCAGGGCACCGGCAGGGGCATCACCAAACCACTAGAACGAGAACAGAGTTTGGACCGAGAACAAGTCCCACAGGACTGCACAAAATTCCTGACATCATGAGATAAGGCAGGCCACCAAAAAGACCGACTCACCAAATCTCTAGTACCAAAAATACCTGGATGACCAGCTAATGCGGAGCAATAAATTTCAAACATTACTCTTCTCCTCCACTGGTCAGGGACACACAATTTTCCCATAGGGCATTGTTCAGGTTTGTCCTCCTGAAATTCCTCCAAGGCACGTCTCAATTCAGGTGAGATGGCGGAAAGAACTACACCCTCATTTAGAATGGTAGTAGGCTCGGTCACATCAAGAGAATCCGCAAAGAAACTCCTAGAAAGGGCGTCTGCTTTAACATTCTTATTGCCCGGAAGAAAGGAGACCACAAAATTAAAACGCGTGAAAAACAAGGCCCACCTAGCCTGTCTAGGATTCAAGCGCTTGGCTGATTCAAGATAAATCAAATTCTTGTGGTCAGTGAGGACCACAACTTGGTGTCTATCTCCCTCTAACCAATGTCTCCACTCTTCAAATGCCCACTTCATTGCCAACAATTACCGATTCCCCATGTCATAGTTACATTCAGATGGGGAAATTTTTCGAGAAATGAAGGCACAGGGATTCATCTTAGAGGTTACCGGATCTCTTTGGGACAAAACGGCTCTTGCACCAATCTCAGAAGCATCTATCTCCACCTGAAATGGGAGTGAAATATCAGGTTGCCGTAGAACCGGAGCAGAAGTGAATCTCCGCTTAAGCTCCAGAATGCCGAGACTGCCTCTGGAGACCAATTCACCACATCAGCGCCCTTCTTGGTCAAATCCGTCAGTGGTTTAACAATACCATAAAAATTACTTATAAATTTACGGTAGAAATTAGCAAAACCCAAAAACCTCTGGAGAGCCTTCAGAGAAGTGTGCTGAACCCAATCATAAATGGCCTGTACCTTGGCCGGGTCCATTTCAATAGCAGACGGGGACAAAATGAATCCCAAAAACGAAATCCTCTGTACACCAAAGAGACATTTCGATCCCTTAACATACAGAGTATTTTCCCTCAAAATCCGGAACACAGTCCGGACATGTTCCACATGAGCATCCCAATCACTGGAAAAGATCAAAATATCATCCAGATAAATGATCAAAAACTTATCCACAAAGTCCCGGAAAATATTGTTCATAAAAGATTGGAAGATGGAAGGGGCATTAGTGAGCCCAAAAGGCATCACCAGGTACTCAAAATGTCCCTCCGGGGTATTAAACGCTGTCTTCCATTCATCCCCGTGCATGATGCGAATAAGATTATACGCCCCCTGAGGTCCAGTTTGGTAAACCAACAAGCACTTTTAACTCTGGAAAATAAATCAGAAATCAGGGGTAGCGGGTACTGATATTTAACAGTGATTTTGTTAAGGGAACAATAGTCAATACATGGCCTTAATGAGCCATCTTTCTTGGCCACAAAAAAAACAGCACCTAAAGGTGAAGAGGATGGTCTGATATGACCCTTCTCCAATGACTCCTTGATATAAGATCGCATAGTATCATGTTCAGGTACCGATAAGTTGAAAAGCCGACCCTTGGGAAATTTACAACCGGGCATTAACTCCTATGAAGCGGCAAAGACGCGGACTTACTCTCACTAAATACATTAGAAAAATCAGACAAATAGTCAGGAATATCATGAGACTGGGGAGAGGTGGAGAAAACAGGAGTGTCACTAAGGACACATTGACAACCCTAACTCAACACAGATTTCCAATCCAAAACAGGATTATGGGTTTGCAACCAAGGAAAACCCAGAATAATAATATCATGCAAATTGTGCAACACCAAAAATTTACACTATTCTCTGCCAGTGGAGTAGCATCAATACCCCTCAAAGCGATAGGAGTCCGCAGGGGTACCATGGAAAAACCACAACGTTTGGCAAAGTCAAAATCCATCAGATTCAAAGCTGCTCCTGAATCAACAAAAGCCTTAGCAGAAAATTTAGACAAGGAGCAGATCAAGGTAATCGCCAAAAGGAACTTAGGCTGTACACTGCCCACCGCAAATGCATGAGCAAAATGCTTTTCTCGTTTAGGGCAGACAGAAATAGTATGAGAGGCGTCCCCACAAAAAAAAAAAAAAACAACTTATTACGCCTTCTAAACTTTTGACGTTGCACCCTAGACAAAACCCTATCACATTGAATGGGTTCAGAAGTTCGTTCAAAAGGCGGCACCGCCTCTCATGTAGTTTTACGTTCACGTAAGGGTTGATCAATTTGAATGGCCAATGACAGAGTCATCAAGACCAGAGGGGACAGGAAATCCCACCATAGCATCTTTTACGGTTTCTGCCAGACCCTTCCGAAAGAGAGCTGCTAGGGCATTATCATTCCATTTAGTAAGGACCGCCCAGTTTTGGAATTTTTGACAATATAACTCTGGAGAATCCTGACCCTGGTTCAATGTCAATAAGGTTTCCTCAGCTTGATCAATAGCATTAGGTTCATCATACAAAAACCCCAGGGCTTGAAAAAACGCATCCACATTAGCCAGAATAGGATCTCCAGGTGTCAAAGAAAAAGCCCAATCCTGGGGATCGCCGCGCAGCAGGGAGATGATCATTTTAACCTGCTGCACAGAGCCCCCTGATGAGCTAGGTTTCAAAGCAAAAAACAGTTTTCAATTATTCTTAAAATTCAAAAATTTAGACCGATCCCCAGAAAACACATCCGGAGTAGGGATCTTTGGTTCTACAGCAGATGATTGAGCAAGATAGGCAGAAATTCCCCGCACTTCAGCAGTGAGCTGCTCAACACGATCAGACAATTGCTTAGTCTCCATTAGAGAAAAAAATCCTCCTACGGCCCTAGAGAAAAAGAGGAAAAAATATCTAAAAATGAAAAATTCTGATACTTTTACTTTTTTTTAATTTTTTTACAATTCTCCCCTTCTTTAGAGTACCCTAGAGTCTACAGTATAGCAGGTGATTCTGTTATGAACAGGTCACTGAGTAGGATGGCAGGAATAGGCTAGGCCACCAGGAAACAAGAAAGGTTGGTAACTTAGCGGATTGCAGACCCCTATCCTAACAACACAACTAACCGTAGCCGTGGAGCGTACCTACGGTGCCCTAGATGCCTCGACACAGCCGGAGAACTAAATAGGCCTAAAGGTGAAATCTAAACTGCCCCAAAGCAGAACCCCAAAGAAATAGATAACCCCTAAATATATATTGCCGGTGAGACAAGATGAAACACAAACGCAGGCAGAAAATAGACTGAGCAAATGATGGGGCCCGAACTGACTAGATAGGACAGGAAAGGAAAGACACTGTCTGCAATCATGCAAAAATCCTAAAAAAATCCAACACGTCTGATGTACCAAAAACCACTGAGGTCTCATGACCTCACCCTCACTATATCAGAATTCTGGTATGAACTGGCAGCAAAGCAAAAGAGACTAATATAACAGGGGACTGAACAAACTGACACAAGCCACAACACATGGAGCGGGGTCCGGCACAGCCCCAAGCAGGGAGTACGCTGAACCCTCACAACAAGCAGAAAGAGGCAAAACCAGATCAGATGCAAAGGAGTAGCAAATGAACAACTTAACTGAAAAATGCATAATCAGGGCAGGAGACATCAGACCTCAGAATGCGCAGGAAAACTAATCACCAGCAGGGATTGAAGGAAGCCTGCTGTCTTAAATACTCCAATCAGTAACCCTAGATCTACAATCATCATCATCAGGCGGCAGACCTCTGTCAATCCGGCCAGCTCCACTACCCACAGTAACCACCAGAGGGAGCCCTGACTCAGAAGTAAGAGTTCATAACACCCTCCCCCCCGACTAAGGTGTGTAATAGAGAGATCTGCTTTGATTCTTAATGTATTAGAGTGGCTCAATGCAAGTATTTGAATTATAAAATTTAATTTGGAGCAGACATAACGTCTCAGAATGTCCCCCATTATGTGGCGACGACAGTGTTGAGGAGACATATCAGGCCAGATGGGATGATCTAGTCTCAGTCATTTTGTAGTGCCCCTTACTTACTATTTGCTGCAATGTTTCATGAATGGTTTTAGATCTACAGTCCAGATTGCAGTGTGTATTAGTTGCCCGGAGTGGCATAATATGCAATGGGTTGATTTGAAGGAAATAGCCCAGGGTGCTGAACTGGAAAGCATGTCAAAGAGTTAATTAGGACCCATTGAATGCTGTCCAAAATGCAGCGATACATGATAATGTCGGAGAGCTCCAGACAGGAGGTCTTATTGTTCCTATCATTTTCTCATTTAATAGCTCCCATATAACTATCAAACACTGTAATGTTCTAAATCCAGCTACATTAGAATCAGTGGATTTAGAAAAGGGAGGAGAATATCAGGATGGGGTAGGAGGGACTGAGAGCAAAAACCTGCCCCTGTTTTTCAAACTTTTCAAACTAGCAGATGTTCTGATCATTGGCTTGCTCTTGTTATTTGCGCCTCAAAAACATTTCTAGAATTCGACCCTGCAAAAACTTTTACTGTTTCTCTTATTCATTCATTCTCGTCTGGACTATTGTAACTCTCTACTAATCGGTCTCCCTCTTAAACTCTCCCCTCTCCAATCCGTCCTGAATGCTGTAGCTAGGATCATATTCCTCACCAATCATTATACCTATATGCCTCTATCTTGTGCCAGTCCTTATACTGTCTACCTATCCACTCCAGAATTCAGGATAAACTTATTACCCTCACACACAAAGCACACCATGGCTCAGCACCACCCAACATCTCATCCCTCGTCTCAGCCTACCACTCTACCTGTGCCCTCCGTTCTGCCAACGACCTGAGGTTAACATCCTCATTAATCAGAACCTCCCACTCCCGTCTGCAAGATTTTTCACGTGCCGCGCCAATTCTTTGGAATGCACTACCCAGGCTAGTACGATTAATCCCCACAGTTTTAAGCGTGCCTTTAAAAATGCATTTGTTCAGACTGGCCTATCACCTCAACGCATTAAACTAAATATTCCTGTGTGGCTCATTTCAAAATTTTTTACCATAACCCAGTTCCTCGCATCATGTTCTCATATGCTTTTTGCACTTAATAGCCCTCTGTGTCTGTACTGTTACATATTTAAACTGTTAACTGGTTCATGCAGCAACAGGAACACCCGATTCTTACACCAGGGATGGTCCAAACAATAAAAACAATAAAAGCAATAGTTAACATCCAGCTTTCGTGTCTCCCCTTTTCCCTTATAGATAGTAAGCTTGCAAGCAGGGCCCTCATTCGTCTTGGTATCTGGTTTGATCTATGTGTTTATTGCTATGCTATGCTGTGCTGTAAGGTCTTTCGTCTGTAGAAGTCCCCTCTATAATGTAAAGTGCTGCAGAATATGTTGGCGCTATAGAAATAAAATTATTATTATTATTATGAGGAACCTGAGTTTGCCATTGACACATGAACATGACAGTCAGGCATTGATGGAGGCAAAAACATAGGTCTTGTTAGATATCAGTGATGTCCCTTTGCTAACCCCTCTGTTGAGTATTTTGTAGATGGTTCCAGAGCTTGGATCAATGATCAAGGATGATTCATCACAGGTATGCAGTAGTCCACAATGGTAAGGCAGTAATACAAGAACCGCTTTCCTCCAGCTGCTCTGCTCCAGAGGCTGAGCTGAAAGCACTCGCTGCATCGTACAATCTGGGAAAAGGTAATGAAATTCATGTATTTTTGGACTCAAGAAATGTTTTTTTTTAATGGTTGCACATGACTTTGGCGCCATTTGGCAGAGCTGTAATTTTCTGGCCTCTGCTGGCAAACCTATGAGGTGGTAGAGCATTTACTCACAGCACTCACCCTTACCCAAAGGGCATCCCTTGCAGTAGGGATTGCCTTGGCCAACTAGGTGGCTAAAGAAGCAGAACAACTACCTCTGACTGGAATACTGGCCATAGCAGACATGGCCCCGCTAGAGGACTCAGTAATCGAAGTGCAGGAAGCCCCCTTTTGACAGAGTAGACTGTCACTGCACCGGCCCCAGTGGCCGTTTATCATAAACTACTGCAGGTCTTCCAGACCGAGACCCTCCATACGTACAGAGCGCATGGGTCTAAGCGGGTGCCGTATGGTCAGAGTCAGGGGTATGGCAGGTAAACATCAGGATTTGCCTCCCACGCTGCCTGTTCCCCATGATTGCTGCCCCAGCACATTTCCCCGATGCACAACTCAAAGGGTGTGATGTGTGCAGTGTTGCTACAAAAGTGGTGCACCCCAGGGTTCCTGAATGCTGCTACAAAGTATGTCTCATTTGTGCAAAACATAACTCCGGTAGATCTGTTCGAGTCCAACAGAAATGCACACCAATAGCAGATTACCCGTTTCAGAGACTGCAGGTGGACTACATACAGCTACCTAAGGTGGGTACTTATGAATATGTCCTAGTATGTATTGATCTCTTCCCAAGATGATCTGAAGCTTGGGCCTTGATTACAGTTTATAAATAAATGGATTTGTGAAGTGGTTTGTACATATGGAGTTCCCAAAACTATAGACAGTGACAGAGGCATACACTTCACTGGAGAACTGATGAAACAAATCATGGTCACTTTGTGAGTTTAGGGAGCATGGAAAACCTGTTGTATTCCCAAAGTAGTGGGAAGGTGGAACGCCTTAATGGTGCTCTAAAATAAAAATCCAGAAGGGCATAGAAGAAACGCATTGGTCCTGGGTAGATTGCTTGCCATTGTATTCAGTGAGGACCGCCACAAGGGGTAGAGATACCCTGTCACCATATGAAATACTGTTTGGTAGTGTCCCTAAGACAGGGTTGTATTTCTAGCAGCAGTTGCAGGCCTTCTACAGTTCCCTCAGTGAATATGTTTTGGAGTTGCACAAACATCCGACTGCTACTCATAACTGTATTCTTTAATCCATCCCAGACCCCAACGGTATAAGTGGCACACACACATTGGTACCAGGAGACTGGGTCGTGGTCAAGAGATACATGAGGAGACCACTAGAACCCAGATACAGTGAGCCATTTCAAGTATTACTGACTACTGCCATTTATGTCAAGCTCCAAGTCAAAGACTCTTGGATCCATGCCAGCCACTGAAAAAGGTCCTGAACCCCGGCAGCAGCAAAGATGAAGTCCCTGTCCCACTGGACTAAGCTGATGACAATTGCATCCCTTGCTCTAACTCTCAATGAGGTACTAAAGGAGGACTAGGAATGGCGTGAGAGCACATTGTGATAATAGATATTTTCAGGAAATAACCATGGATACTTGGGCAATATTGAGTTGTGGTTTACAGACTTGTGAACAACTTGACCCATTTGATTACCCTTTTGAGTCTGACATGCCAAAGGAATGAGGCCGGTTTTCAAAACAATCAAACTTGGTTATGCCAAACTTCCGATGCAAGAACTTCTGACTCTTATACCCTGTCTTGGGAGACTCACTGACATCGTACACTGCATACTGTCTAAGGATTTATATTTAGTATGTGGTCACCAGGCCTATACATGGCTTCTCCTGGGTGCAGAAGGAACCTGCAGCTTAGTACACTTTACACCTGCTACCTTCATACTTCTGTATGGTGCCCTAGATATAAATGCGGTCACCAAACATTCCCTATATAAACGAGCTGCAGACAATCTCCCCACACTGAACGGTAGACTTCATATAGTGGAAATGGGGACAGGGAATAAGAGTATATTCATTTACCCTTTCTGTACATAAATGTTGGTATTACTAGTGTATGTAACCGCTAGAACTGGTATATTTATTATGATGAGATTTACAGACAAGGTATCTGTTGGTGAACGGAATTCGTCCCCTCCAGGCTCTCATAGTAAGGGGAAGTAGCTGATGGGTAAATTGTCTGCATATAATAAAAAGGGAGGAATTGTTATGGTAAATATTTATACTTTGCTTTGATTATTATTTTGGACAATTAAATTTACCTATATATCTTTGCTAATTCTGTATTTTAGTATAGCTTTATAAGTGTTATTCGTAAAAGCAAAATACAGGGTGTTATCTCTGATATAGAGATGTCTGTGTATTAAACATTTCTTTCCAGAACTAGAAGGCGAGCACCATCACAAAAGTCCAAACATCCGAACCATCATACGTGTATAAAAGATGCAGCCGGCAACACAACTGTTTTACTCTTAGGTGCACATTCATGGAAAATAAGCTAATCCACATAGCAAAAATAGTAGACAACAACGGCATTCACCGGGTAGTGTAGTCAAGGCTTTATTATAAAAGCATATCAGCAGGAGAACGGGTGCAAAAAGGAGATAGCAACGACGATCGTTTCGCGCTGCAAAGGCGCTTCCACAGGTTGCATGGTGAGCTGCAGCCGGCCAAGGAGGAAATACCCACAACCAGAAGTCAGGACCCCTCCCACCGATGCCGCTCACCTGCTGAGCAATCAACAAAACAAAAATATATATATATATATACACATACATAGTTCACATAAGTGAAAACAAAAATATATAATACACATAATAGTACCATAAATACAAAAGGAAAAAAAACACAAGCCAGAAAGAGGCGAAAAATAATGATTTTTAAAAAAAAAAAAAAAATGTTTCATTTCACAAAAAAGCAGACATATCAATCCTCTCATTACGTCCCGTACGCTCTAAAGCACGGGTTTGCATAATCCACCTGGCCTCTCATTTCAGTAAATTCCTATTCAGATCACCTCCCCGTGAGGGTAGAGTAACCCTTTCTATGCCAGCAAATGATAATGCATCGGGATTGCCACCGTGTGCTTCTCTCATATGGTTAATAAGTCTAGGGACCCCTTTGCCTATCAAAATAGAATTGAAGTGCTCCCTAAACCTAACATAAAGAGGACGTATAGTTTTCCCTATATAAAAAAACTTGCAAAGACAAAATAAAACAAACAACATGAGTGGTTTTGCATGAAATAAAATCAGTGACATGATGAGTTACCGCACCTATACGTAAACAACGGTCAAGAATGTGATGAGAACAAAAAGGACACTGCCCACATCGATAATTACCTTTTGGGGGCATCAAATTGAGCCAATTACTATGTGGGTCTTCCAAACGATTATGTACAAGAATATCCTTTAAACTGACACTTTTCCTACAAGCAAAAAGGGGTCCTCTCTCCACCACTTCTGATAAATCAGTATCGTGACTTAAAATGTGCCAATTTTTATGGATTGCAGACCTGATTGCCCCGTCCATAGGACCAAAATCAAACGAAAAAACAAACCTCTTTTCATCCTTCTTGCAATTAACCCTTTTATTCGCCTCACCACTTGAGTTCTGATTAAATCTGGTCTGTGTTTTTTTTTAGCAGGTTTTCAGGGTAACCCCTCTTCAAAAATCTGTTATATAATTCTCGCGATTGGTCAACAAAGCCTTTCTGGGTATTATTTATACGTTTTAGTCTAAGAAACAGACTATACGGTAAAGAATTTTTCATGTAAAAAGGGTGATAACTGTCATAGTGAAGCATGGCATTAGTGGATGATGGTTTACAAATAACTGAAGTAAAGAGAGAACCCTCTCTAACCTCTAAAAAAAAAAGACCAAAAATTCAATTGAGGTGCCCCCAAATTTGGAAGTAAATGACATTCATGTCACCTAAATTGTTAAGATACTCCACAAAATTGTCAAATACATCTGGGGGGCCGTCCCACACAATGAATACATCGTCCACATATCTAATATACATCTTGATGTGTTTCAAAAAGACGTTAGAAAGTGAATAGATATGCCTATTTTCAAAAACAGCCAAAAAAAGATCGGCGAAAGTGCATGCCACCGGAGTCCTCATCACGGTCCCGACCTGTTGTAAGTACCAAGTATTATGAAATCTAAATGCATTGTGTCTCAAAACAAAACGGATCCCCTCACATACAAAGTCAATGAATGCAGCGTCTTTGTCCGTTGTGGCTAAAATTTCCCTTATCACATCTACCCCTAGATCCTGGGGAATCTTAGTATAGAGACTTTCCACATCAATGGACACAAGAGAAAAAACAGGCTGCCATTCAAAATCATTGACAACTTTTAAAAAATCTTTAGTGCCCTTTATGTATGAGGGAATGTCGCCAAGAAGAGGACGAAGCAGCCAATCCATATACTGGGAGAAAGGTTCAGTGAGAGACCGTATCCCGGACACATTGGGTCGGCCGGGAGGGCAGGACATAGACTTATGTATTTTAGGAATACAGTATCAATAGGGCTTTTTGGGGAACTCCGGTAGCAAGCGTTCTGCTAATTTCTTGGGGATGACCCTTAATTTGACATATCTCCTGAGAAAAGAACGAAGATCATTTTTAAATTTTCCTGTGGGATCATTTTTAAGCTTCAGAAAGTTGTCTGGTGGCTTCATTCAAATAAAGTGACCTTGGTAACAGCACCGTGTTGCCACCTTTATCTGCAGTTCTTACCACATCAGAACACTTGGTGATCTCTGACAAAGCTCGCTTTTCCTCAGGAGATAAATTAGAGGGAGCCCTCTTGTAAACCAAAGCCTCCACATCCTTCAATACCTGCGCTTCAAACAAATCAATCACATTGCCTGGAGAAATCGGAGGCATAAATGTGGATTTTACACCCTGCGTAAACGGTTTAACAGATTCAAAAACCCCTGCATCATTGTTTTCTGCGGAAGTATTTACATCACAAACTGTTTAATAAAGCCGCATCTTCCCTGATGGTTGCAAATGCACTGGAGTCCGCAAGAAAACCCAATGGACCCACAGTGCATGGGTTAACCACATCAGGTGCGGCGAGGTCAGATTTTTTCAAAAAAGATTTTGCAGATGTATTTTTCTGACTGCCTTAAAAAGGTCGATCTTAAAGTCCACAAAATCAAAGTCCCTAGGAAGGCAAAAATTCAAGACTTTGGATAATAAAGAACGGTGAGCCGGTGATAAACGATGGTTGGTTAAATTGATCACCATATCATCTGGAAGGGTTATCTCTCCTTCCTGTTCCAAGTCACCATTTTTCTCTTGTACTGGGGCGTGATGCCTCCTCCTCTTGCCCCCTTGTCTTGTTCTCCGCCTAAAGGGACCTGTATTGCGGAAGTATGTGCAGTATCAGATTCACAAACCGATATATCATCTCTCAAATTGGTCATCACCGAGTTGTCGTCACAGTAACTGGAATCAGAATCAGTAGTTAGATTGTCATGATCCATGCGGGATCAGGACAGATAAAAGCACAGATAACCTTTTTTTTTTTTTTTCTGTGCTTAGGTTTGGTTTTTGCCCCCGGTGGCAATTAGGATTATTGCACTGTGGTGTCTTTTGTTCTAAATTTGCCCTCCGGTGGTGGTGAGCGTCATTGCACTCTGTTTCTTTAGTTTTGTGCACGTAATTATAAAACAGGTGTGATTGCTCTATAAAAGAGTGTCAGGTGTGGTAATCACTGTTGGTGATGGTCCTCAGTTACAAGCAAGCCTGGGTGAAGGATGGAGCTGAAGAAGAGTCCCGGGCAGCTCAGTGAGAGTCCTGGAGGGGCAGCTATGGTGTCTGCGAGGAGGGCTGGCAGGGCTTGGTGGAGTTGCAGCTATGGTGTCAGCAAGGAGTTCTTGCATGGCTTGGTAGAGTGGCAGCTATGGTGTAGAGCTGCACTCATGATGCTGGACTCGGTTGCTGCAATGCTGGACTCGGTTGATGGAAAGCTGGACTCAAGATGCTGGACTCATATGCTGGACAGCTGCACGCAGGTGGTGAACTCTGTTTGCTCCAAGGCTGCACTATGGTGTTGGAGCCGGTCGGAGGAAAAGATGCACGCAGGTGGTGGGCTCTGTTGCTGGAAGCGTAAGCAACAGAGCAAAGCTAAGTGGTGTTTCCCTGTTTTGTCTCTTTTCCTTATGTGTGTTTTAGTGCAGTGGTGAGATTAGTTTCCGCACCTTCCACTTCACTAGTGAGGGTTTAGGTGCAGGGCGAGTCAGGGTTTTTAGGTTCCTGGTCGGCGCCCGGTGCGGAACTGGCATAGGGAATGTTAGGAGTGTAGAGACACTGACTCAGGGGAGTGCCGGAGGTCTCCACATCCCCGTTCTCTATTGCAGGGCCACCATTGTTATTGTTACCCAGGTTTTCCCTTTTATTGTTTAAATTCGCCTTACTGGAGGCAGGGTTTCCAGACATACGTGTATTTCCGAAATTCGCCTATCAGCTGCAAGTTTTATTATTTAAATTCATTGATCTCGTTGATCGCATTCCTTAAAAAACGCATCCACGTTCTCCCGACCTGCTAAGAGGCCACTTGACACAGAGAAAGCCGCCAACTCCATTAGGAATTAGTCGGAACACACTGCGCTCTTTAAGAAAGCCACTCTTATTTGTCTGGCCGGGAAAGTGGCTAACAAATGCGTGCTCAAGCCCAAATAGAAAATCAGCAATACAAAGTCCAGAACTAGAAGGCGAGCACCATCACAATAGTCCACACATCTGAACCATCATACGTGTATAAAAGAGACACAGCTGGCAATACAACTGTTTTACCCTTAGGTGCACATTCATGGAAAATGAGCTAATCCACATAGCAAAAAATAGTAGAAAAGAACGGCACTCACCGGGTAGTGTAGTCAAGGCTTTATTATAAAAGCATATCAGCGGGAGAACGGGTGCAAAAAGGAGATAGCAACGACGATCGTTTCACGCTGCATAGGCGCTTCCACAGGTTACATGGTGAGCTGCAGTTAAACATTTCTTTGTCTCTGAAAGTCTAGTAATCTGGATAGAACTGGTTTGAATTTTGTTTTTCCCACTTAAATATCTTCTGTCTTAGGTAATGTAAGAAGCCATTCCCACTTTCTTATCTGTGTAGTTGTAATAAAGACGAGACTAGGCATCTGAGAACCAGACAAGAATTGTACACAGGCAGACACTGGCTGTGTGTATTTTCTTGTCTCCGATTCATCGTATTTATTTTATTTCATTTTAATTTTAAATCAATAATGGCAGATCTGGAGATAGTTTATATCTCAACCGAAATTAGCTCTCCTTAGAAGGGGTGACCACAACAACCTGTAACTCATCCACCTATTACTGATCAATGCTTCACCTAGAAATGCTGATTCAAGCCCTGTCCCATGCATCCATACTGTGCAATTATACTATTTGTACTCTAGGTCAATTGATGCCACTTTTCCAGGTGTCTGCCACTAATCTGAGCTGTTTGGGAAGCTTTTTGGCCCCCAATAAGGTGATGTCTATGCATTTGGTTTTGCCTCCCATTGACTTCAATGAGGTTTGGGTATGTTTGACCAACCGTTCAGCGAACATGTTTGGTAAACATCTGGACATTCTCTGAACCGAACCTTCGCACATCTGCAATGATGATACCGCTCTGAAAACTTCACACACTTTCTCCACAAGGTTCCTCAGTCTCTATTTATTACGCACACAGCTCCTGTACCAAATAATGTGGCCATACAGCGTGCACGGATTGTGGAAGAAATACCACCACAATATTGAATTCTGCAAAGCAGCTAGGACAAACTGTCGCGGCTCGATACTGAAGAAACGGGGCTCCACATCACTAAACGGAGAAACATTACAGAGGTAAACCAGATTAAAAGTGTGATTTAACGCAAGAAATTAGAAGCTCGCTTTTTAGAGGTACTGTATCTTGATATAATAAAGAATTGCATCTCAATCTAGTCCTCAAGGAATCTGAATAGATCATGTCTTCAGGATGTAATTCATTTCAGCAAATCAATAATTAGACTGTGTGATACTTCTTCAAGACATGACCTACTGGGGTTTCCCGAGAACCAGACTGGGAGCATCATTTACAGCCTCTTTGATATATAGAAAGAAAGTACTAAGTTCAATGCATTATTTAACTAAAACCGAGGAATTTTCATATTGTTCATGTGGTACAATGCTGCATTGTGGCAAGTACAGTCTATACAATTGGTGAATTTTAATGCACAGTCGATATACAGTATGGATGCACTGTAGGTACAATATGTCTGTGCGTTCACTAGAGGTGGTCCGGTCAGCAGACGCATTCCATCATTCCAGCCGCTGGGGTGACTCTCTCCGTGCCTATGAATATTTTTCATCCTCTCTATTTCCTCCCCCCTTTTTTTCTCACACCATTGCTCAGGTATAAGTAAAAAAAAAAACTCCTCAACATGCTCAGTCAGAGCCCTCCCTTTATCTCTTCAGGGAAATGTCTGAACAAAAAGAAAAGCCGGACTACACTGTTATTAACACCTTATAGCCAAAGAGGGCAAAGCACGTGGTAAGTATGGTCCAAAAACACTAGGCTTGTACACTTAACACAACATATTTAGTACATTTACTAAAAATGTAAAAATGTTATAATATATATATATATATATACACACACACACACACACACACACATTATACCCAAGCACCAGGATCCATTAGATTTTACAACTGATGGCCACACATGATGGTCATACTTATGCCTGTAATATATTATATATACACATATATATATATATATATATATATATATATATATAGTAAGGTAGCACTGTCATTCAAGGTTGGGGACACTCGCTTGGCAGCCAAATAATCAGATCCGGCACGGGTCTTCCATAAAACAATAACAGTCCATGCGGTTTTTCAGGCATCATAAACCATGACCAGCAACATAAAGTTCATATAAACAGCATAGTGTCCATGACAGAGCTTCCCTCTGTCTATCCTGTAGTCATACAGGTTGTGCAATGTCCAGCACACAGGCTCTCGAGCCTCACAGTTATATCCCGTCAGGGATTACCTTCTCAGAGCTGCTTCAGTTCACTGCAGGCGTTTATTCCCTCCCCTGGGAACTCTCAGATACTGGAAGCCATTACTCACAGCATTCACGTGCTGTCAGGCAGGAAGCCCCATCTCCCAGTGGGACCTTCCACAACGGACCAACCAGGTCCAAGCATTCACTCATATGACCTACCCTGGCCACCTTATATGGTCCGTAGCCACGCCCACCGGGTCACATGGCTATGACCTCATCACAGGTCCTACAAGCATTCATACATTCTTTAGTATGGCGTTCTAGACACACCCCTGACTGGAGTGGTAGGTAGCTGGTTCCGCCCTTCTCTCCAGCTACCTGAAGACTTCTCCCTGACACATTGGAACGAAAGATCAGCTCTGCTGATCAGCACATAAGCAAGCCTTCATCTCAAGGCCACTCACCTTGAGATACATTATGATCATTCAGCATCCTACTCCTATAAGGACACTGGAAATGTTTATACGCCTGTCCTGGGACACCCACACAGCGCCCCCTAGCGGACACAGTGGTCACTACACCACAACATATATATATATTGTGAGGTAGCGCTGTTATTCAGTTAAGGGATCCTCGCTAGGCAGCGAACAAAAACACATCCGGCACCAGGTCTTCCACAAAACCAAAACAGTCCATGCGGTTTATTCAGCAGCATAAACCCATAGAAGCAACATAAAGTTCTTATAACAGCATAGCGTCCATGATAGAGTTCAGCTCTGCTACTCTGTAGTCATACAGGTTAAACATGCACAGGCTTTCTAGCCTCTGTTATCTCACCCACGTCATGGTCACTCATGGTTCCTTTAGCATACTGCAGATGTCCATTCCCTCCAGGGAATTACCAGGCACGTGCAGCCATTAACACAGCATTCACTTGCTGTCAGAAGGCAGCCCCATCTCACTCAGACGCGACCTTCCACACTGGACCAACCAGGTCTCAGCATTCACCTCATGTGACTCACCCTGGCCACATATGGTCCATAGCCACGCCCACCGGGTCACATGACTATGACTTCATCACAGGTCCTTCAACCACTCACACTCTTTACAACAGTGTTCTTTAAACACACCCCCTGGGTGGGTTTGTAGGTAACGAGGCCAGCCCATCTCTCAAGTTACCTGGAGACTTCTCCCTGACACATTGAATCAACACCTCAGCAATGTCATTGCTGATCCACACACATACATAAGTCTCCATCTCAAGGCCACCCACCTTGAGATACATAACGGTCCTTCCATATTCTGCCACTCATCCTCTCTAGGGACATCCACACAGCGCCCCCTAGCGGACACAGTGGACATTACACCACAATATACATACATATATACACACATACATACATACACACACACAGACATTCAACAGTCTGGGGCATGTTTATACATAATAAATGCCCCGACAGCTACCATTAACTATACCAACCTCCCTGCTCTAAAGTCAGCTGGCCATGTCCTAAACCTAGCCGTTTGCATGTAGTAATGAAGAAGGGTTTTGTCCTGGGAGCTTATTAAAGTATTTCACACACAGCATGGTTAACACAATGGCAACTAAGTGAGTGATGTTGACGGCACAAGACGCTTGTCAGCGCCTCATAGCAGACCTAAAGTGAGCCAGACATAAGGCGGGGAATGAGCGCCACGCATCTTCTGCCTGGATCGTCTCCCTGAGGAGTCCCTGCAATCCCCTCCATAAATCCAGGGCTCTGCTCTTATCCTTCCATCCAGAGCATTGATCTGAAAGTGTACAGAGTGAGGATTAAATTGGAGCAGGGAAGGGAGGGTCAGACCAGAGCTGAAGCCCCCATGAGAATGCAGCATTAGATACTGAATATGCTGCCATTAGAGTTTGATATATGTGTAAAACTATAGGAGAGGCTGAGAGGAACCATGTACACTACACGGTTATCAGGAAGACCCTAGGAATATCTGTTTTACGATATTCGTGCACTCTACACAGGCTGACGATCACCCGACAGCAAGTAAAATGCTTGTTGATCAGGAAAATGAAACTTCAGGCAAACGTGTTGTCGGTCAGTGATGGTTTAACACTGCGCATTGGGCATTAGAGAGGTTTGTTATAGGTCAGTTTACATAAACCAACCTTGCTGCACTAAACAATCACTGATCGACGGTTGTATGATAGCCGCTTTACACTGGAAGACCAGGTTTCACTTGTGTAGTGAATGGCCTGTAATAGATCTAGATTACTCAATACTTCATAGGCTGCCATTGTTTTTGGCAGTATATGCCCTGTTTACACAGGATGATGTGCTGCCGAGAAGGATGATCTGTTGTGCAAACCAAAAGATATTTTCACTCAGCTAACGAGTATTTTGCTCGTCTAGCGAGTGATCAGCAGCCAGCAAGATTATGGTGAAATGAGCCTTACAAAGAATGCTCAGCCACCATAAGCATGCAGATTAAATGGACTTTAAAGGCCCCGTTACACACAACGATATTGTGAACGATATCGTTGCAACATCACCAGTTTGGTGACGTTGCAGCGATGTTGAAACAAAATTGTTGCGTGTGACATGTAGCAACGATCAGCGATCAGTTGGCTGATCGTTGCCTAATGGTCTAGGCCATAAATCTATCGTTGGTCACCCGCTGGGCAGCACACATCGCTGCGCGTGACAGCGAGAGACCAACGATCAGTGACGCTGGGAGCTGGTATCCAGGGTAAACAGCGGGTAACTAAGAGCCGCGTGGTCGCTGGTCCTGATCGCTGGTGAGTCTGTCTATGTGACAGCCCACCAGCGAACAGCTAACTATGTCCCAGCGATCCCATCCACATCGGATCGTTGGTGGGATCGCTGGGACATTGAAGCGTGTAACGGGGCCCTTAGGCTACATTCTCATGATGAGCATTTGTTTTTGATGTTACAGAAATTCTGTAGAATTTCTACACCTATTAGATAAATTAGGAATTTTTTTATTGGGTTTTTTTAAGGGCGTTTTTTGTCTCTTTTTGGCATGTCATGTTTTAAACTACGCTGCTTTGTTTTTAATACTTTTTAGTATTTGGCTTTGCAAAATGTTATCAATAGTCATTTACAGATTATATGCGTTTTTAGTGCGTCCTGCAGTGGTTTTTCCCTGCAGATTCTCCACATCTATTACTAATTGTATGAGAAAAATCCACACATGAAAATTAAAAGTACACACAAGAGAAATTGAGATGTTTCCAATTTCAAAAATGCGGCGCAGATTTCTTTATGCAGCATAAAGAAATAAAGCACAGTGAGCATGAGATTTCTAGAAATGTGATGCTGCATTTTTTGCTCAGCGACAATACACAGCATCAAAAGCTCTTTCGGGGCACTTAATCTAAGTCTACATTCCCACAATGAGCTTTTGGCTATTTTCTGATTTTGCAGAATTTATGCTCTTATGTAAATTAGACTGCTTGCATTTTTTACGTGTTTTTGACATTGCAGTTTGTGTCTCTTGTTGGTATGTCATGCCATGCACGTTGTAAGGAATCTTCTGTGCCAGTGCTTGGAACGGGTGGTCATGTGACCGCAAATATGCAATATGCATACTCCAGGCCACATTCTGACTGGCCTCGCTCAGTTGACTTACATTGAGCGAGACCACACACGTATAGTGAGAGTGTCGGCGGGAGTATGCACATTGCATAATTGCGGTCATATGACCACCGGCACTGGAAAATTCTGACAGCATGCACTGTGTGCAGTGTGAGGATTCACAGGTGTGCAGTCACAAAGAGTAACTGCAGACTTACATGCCAAACTTGGACAACCCTTTTTTACACAAGGCCACCATGGGATGGATGACTGTGTGCCATACAGAACCATCAGATCGAAATAAAAATAGTCAAAGCAACAGTAATGGGCAGGTTTATGAAATTTTTCTGTGATGTGAAAAACCTTCACTCTACCGCAGATGTTGGAATGGATTTGGACCTGCTGTTAAGTCCGTAGAAGAATAAACTATTATGTCAGTCAATTGCAAAAATGGCACCAAAAGGGCTAAAGGTCCAGATTTCCAGTCCAGGATAAGTAGTGGTAACAGCAGGAGTTCCCATGTTATAAGTGAAGTTGTTTCTCTATTATTGATCCTCTTTTTATTGGTATTCTTATTACTAGGATATGCTAGGACTTTGATCGGTGGGGGTTGGACAAAACAAAGGAAAAAGTTCCCTTCAGCTACTTCCCTGCACAGCAGCAGTGATTGTCACCTACTTTGCTGGAAGTTGTAACAAAGCCCCAATGAGTGATTGAGGTGGTGTTGTAGCCAGGGCCGGACTGGGACTAAAAATTCAGCCCTGGCATTTGAAGTTACACAGGCCCACTAGTCACATGGTGACTATATAATATCTTTGTACACTTGTACGTTACAAGAAGTGAGAGATTAACACGACTATATAACATGTTGTCACAGCTGTGCCCAGTATTTCAGCTCAGTCCTATTTATTGCTTTTAGGTACAGTACTCCTCCCAAAGCTCTGTCCCCTTTTGTACGCAGGGTGACAGAATTCCTGGCAGAACTGCTATCCATTGGGCAACCAGCCCCCCTGATCATAGCTGCCCCTATCATACCTCCCAAACTTTTGAAGAAGGGAAAGAGGGACAAAGACTGCGGCGCGCGCAGCGCGCCACTGCAAATTTGGGCCACGCCCCGGCCACATCCATTTCGCAACTAGTCACACTCATGTCCATGCCTAATCGCACCCATTTAGCACTGCTGATCACACTGACTGGTACTGAGGGCACAGTTGCTGGCATTATGGGCACACTGACTGGCACTAAGGAAGAGAGAAAACAGAGAGAAAGAACAGAGAGAGAAAGAAGAAAGAACAGAAAGAGAAAGAAAGAGGGGAAAGAAAGAACAGAGAGACAGAGAAAGAACAGAGAGAGAAAGAAAGAAGTAAAGAAAAGAAAGAGGAAAGAAAAAGAAAGAAAGAAGGGAAAGAAAGAACAGAGAGAGAGAAAGATTAGAGAGAGAAAGAAAGAACAGAAAGAGAGAAAGAAAATGAGGGAAAGACAGAACAGAGAATGAGAAAGAAAGAACAGAGAAAGAAAGAAAAAGAGAGAAAGAAATAAAGAAAGATTCTATAAAGATACTATAGCAGCCCGGCTCCCATTGTAGTGCCCACCTGAGCCTCCCGGTGCAGGACATATCATAATCCGCTCACATGGCCGGCATCCCCGATTCCAAGGCGATCCTGCTGTCTGCGCTGTCGGAGGACACGGTGATGGATCTGAAGCATTCCTGGTTCTATCACAATCTCCTCAAGAAATTATCTTATTTCCGGTCAGCTTCCAGCACATCACTTCAGGTGGAACGTTATGTGTGTGTTTTAAAATGCTTCTCGGAGCTCCGCAATGTACTCCTGTTTTTGTGGGAAAAGCCCGCTTTGTATGCTTCGTACATCCCCGTGCACCTCGAACACGCGCGGCTCCTCTCCGTGCACCTCGTACGCGCGCGGCTCTGCTACATCTACCCTGTAAACCCCTTCTGACCCCACACATACTTACCTCATCCAGCACCATGACAACAGGACAGCAGAGTCCTGCAGACACCAAGAGGCAAGGCTGAGTGCACAGGACCTGTGATGAGGTCACAGGACCTGTGATGAGGTCACAGGAGGGGCGGAGTCAAGGGTCACATGATCAGGGGTCTGGACAAAGGCTCCTGATCATGTGACCCCTGACTCCTCTCCTCCTGTGACCTCATCACAGGTCCTGTGAACAGAGAAGAGAGTAGGCAAGTGACGCTGTGAGTGGCTGCGGGGGGAGGTCTCATGCTACGGCGAGGATGGGGAGCGTGGCATCTTATCTCCCTGCAGTGCGGGAGGGTTGGAAACTATAACCGCCATGCCCGCAGAGGGCCAGCAGCAGGAGCAACAGCCAGGCAAGTGGCCGCATCAGTTGGCCAGATGAGCAGGCGCTGCCACCCACGGCCCACATTACAGCGGCCCAGCGGGAAAATGCCCGGTTGGTTATATTACCAATCTGGGCCTGGTTGTAGCCCCCCGGGCAGACTATGTCTGCTGGACCCACACCAAACAGAAAGTGGTGGCATATCTTGGCAATATGTGGTTACATACTGTTAGAAGAATGCCGTGTTGAACAACATGGAGTGACCAAAAAGAGAAATGCTGAAGCCTCCAAAGCTTTGCATTGCCCTGAGATGATTTATGCTTTAGAGCTGATAACACTGGTCAACAGCATTTTTGGTGCCAAAGATATTTCATCGAATTTAGGGTATTTTTGGGGTGCTGATTCTGAATATGTCATCAGTTTTGCCAGATTGGCTCAAGTTTTTGAGATTTTTGGTATCTTATTTATAGCACTTGTTGGTAAATGCGACGCATCATCTCATTAATTTCTTTGGATTAGTACTTGAACTGAGCAGTTCTCAATATAGTTTTGTGTTAATTAGTGTTCTAAAAGTTTGTTCATAGCTTGATTTTTGCACTAACTTTATGTTGTTGTCTGTTTTCCAGTGAAAAGCATGAACTCATCATGAAGAAGTTGTCTTAACGATCCAGACTCATTCTGTTACATTTGTGGTGAATATACACTGCCAAAACATAGAAGAAACATAACACACTTCGTAAAAAAAGTGTATTTTGCCTATTTTGGGGTTATGCTTGGGGACCAAGACAAGTTTTGGGCACCACACATAGTGTGCAAAGCATGTATCGAATTATTACGAAAATGGAGCAAAGGACAAAGAAAAAGCTTCAAATTTGGTGTTCCAATGGTGTGGAGAGAGCCAAAAAATCATCATGATGACTGTTATTTCTGTGCAGTGCAAGTGCAAGGATTCAATAAGCATAAGAAACGAAAATGGGAGTAACATGGAATCTGCAAGAAGGCCTGTCCCTCATTGTGAAGATGTGCCTGTACCTGTGTTTACCATAAATAACAGTCATCATGATGATTTTTTGGCTCTCTCCACACCATTGGAACACCAAATTTGAAGCTTTTTCTTTGTCCTTTGCTCCATTTTCGTAATAATTCGATACATGCTTTGCACACTATGTGTGGTGCCCAAAACTTGTCTTGGTCCCCAAGCATAACCCCAAAATAGGCAAAATACACTTTTTTTACGAAGTGTGTTATGTTTCTTCTATGTTTTGGCAGTGTATATTCACCACAAATGTAACAGAATGAGTCTGGATCGTTAAGACAACTTCTTCATGATGAGTTCATGCTTTTCACTGGAAAACAGACAACAACATAAAGTTAGTGCAAAAATCAAGCTATGAACAAACTTTTAGAACACTAATTAACACAAAACTATATTGAGAACTGCTCAGTTCAAGTACTAATCCAAAGAAATTAATGAGATGATGCGTCGCATTTACCAACAAGTGCTATAAATAAGATACCAAAAATCTCAAAAACTTGAGCCAATCTGGCAAAACTGATGACATATTCAGAATCAGCACCCCAAAAATACCCCAAATTCATTAAAATATTTTGGACACCAGAAAAAAAAATTTTTTTCGTTGACCTGTGTAATCAATCAGGTTACGCTCCTATAAAAATACATTTTATTTTATACTGCTTTCCAACTCTTCCCTAGGGAAGATTATACACTGAAAGACAATAAAATTATATATCAATGTGTATCCTGGTTATGTTTTTCACGGGGTTTTCATGATTTAGGTGAGTAGTTACCCATAAAACAGTGTTGATCAAATTTTATTATGTGTTGAAATAACAGCTTTTTCCCCATAGGCTTAAAATCATTTTTTCCCTAGAATGTCATAAAGGCAAGTCAGGCAGTACATGGATGAGAAGCATAAACCAAACCAAAGAGTTAGATAGAGCAAGAATACTGAGAATGGCTGACATCACAGCTCTCACTGCCACTGGCCCATCATTCTGGACCGTCTGCCACAATTCATTCTCAGTTTTAAAGGTAACAACTAAGCAAAAAAAAAATGAGAACGTG
This sequence comes from Dendrobates tinctorius, assembly GCF_039654945.1. Classification (NCBI taxonomy): domain Eukaryota; kingdom Metazoa; phylum Chordata; class Amphibia; order Anura; family Dendrobatidae; genus Dendrobates; species Dendrobates tinctorius. The sequence continues at coordinate 4,988,329 of NW_027362054.1, read as the reverse complement.
AACCTTACATCAGGCCATATCAATATGCAAAAGCATTGCTGATTTTACAATAGTGCTTTGATCCACTATTATTATATGCGGACCATCACCCAGCACGGATGTGTCATTTAGGCCTTGCAGGGAATTTTTTGCCTTTGTTACAAGTGCTACGTAATTACTGCATCAACCAGTTTAAAAGACTAAATAATAGGATTTTGCTCAATGGTTAAAGGCCCTTTTATACAGGCCATATGATCGGCCAAACAAGTGATCTTTGCCTATCGTGATACCCATCTAACTATGCTAGTAAATCAGCTCATCAGCCATAATATTAATCTCTAATTTAAGGGACCTGCAAAACGAGAAATGCCTTAACGTGGCTTCCAGGTACACATAACTTGGCCATTTTATGCGCTAAACTTTCTCAATTTTTCATACTTGTAATGCAATTCATTATTCATTTTTCATGTTTGCATGGTTTGGCGCTAGTGTGCTTCCTTTTTTGCTTGAATGTATATGAGTTGGTGACTCTAGGTTAAGCACCTGTTCACACTATGCTTATGCTTGGATGTGACGGTCAGTTTTTGAAATTTGTGTTCATTTACCTTCTGACTGAGCACTCCACCTGTTAGCCGCAGGCGTTTTTAATCAAACCAGGGCCATTTCCCCTCCACAGAGATATAGACTTCAGTCCTAACAGAAGATCTTTCATAGGTTCCCGTTCAGATGGAGACTTCAGTCTTACTGAGGATTGGCACAGACTAGGGACCTGGAAAACGAGAAATGCCTTAACCTGGCTTCCAGGTACACATAACTTGGCCATTTTATACGCTAAACTTTCTCAATTTTTCATACTTCTAATGCAGTAATGCAATTCATTTTTCATGTTTGCATGGTTTGGCACTACAGTCTGCTTCCTTTTTTGCTTGAATAATATTAATCTCTGTCAGCCTCACTTCCCCATTTAGACTGGAAAAGCGCTCCTGACTGAGGACATGCAAACCGTATGGATAAAAATGTTAACATATTTGCATATGCAGGTAAATGCCGCATGGACATGTAAGGCTAGCTTCACATTAGCGTTTTTTAGCGCAGCGCTTCGTGCGCAATAGAAACGCATGCAAAAAACACATCATGCGTTTGCTTTTTTTAGGCCCATGCGTTTTAACCAGTTTGTAGCCATGTTAACTCTTAAAACGCATGTGATTCTAAACGCAGGCGTGCGCATGTCCATGCGCACGCCTGCGTTCCCATAGACTGTAATGTGATATTTGGCGCATTCCGTGCGCATGCTTTTTTTGACACAGGTTGGACGGACCAAAAATGCAACAGGTTGCGTCCGACGCACCTAGGCACACACTACGAAAAAACGCATGCGCACAAAAAACGCATACAAACGCGTGCAAATGCTAGACCATGAGCCCCCATGTTAAACAAAGGGGACCAGGCGCATGCGCATGGATGTGCACGATGCGCTGCGCTAAAAAACGTTAACATGAAACCAGCCTAAGTGGACTTAAGCATTTGGCTATTTTTATTGACACAAAAAAACTTAAAGCAAGCTTCCCATGTCCAAGTTTCACAGTCTGAATACAGAATGTCATTTCCAGACCAGCCATATGTCTCCTGACTTGAATATGACAGCTTCATAAATGCCAGTTTCTTATTGAGGCTGTTAAGACCAAGAAACCTGCAAATGAAGGTGTAAGGGGGTGAGATGTAATGTCTTTCTTGCTTCCCTACCTCGGATTGCCCTTCGATTGTTAATGTGTACATATTGCTGATTAATAATGTCTATGATAAATGCCTGTGGTGCTGCTACATAGAAATATGTATTATTGCTCATCTTTGATGGTATTGCCACATGTATGTGTCCAATGTTCATGTACAGTTAGGGTAAGTCAGTGCATCATTTTTGGGAACGGCACTTTAGTATAGAGTTCCAATAGATAAGGGTAAGTGTAGTTCTCTTGAGGGCCACTAGATGGGGGCATACTAGTGGGCCTTATAGGTATAGCTGATAGGATGTTTATAGAGGGTTAATTGTAGGAGGTGCTGCCGAGTAGTAAGAGGGAAGCTTGTAGAAAGTTAAGTCAGATGGGGCCAGGGTGCCCTAGTGTCCACATGGGCTATAGGCCCGGACAGCTTGGCAGCCACGCAACGTTCAAGTGCTGCAGTCCACGTTACCCACAGCCACTGTGTGTCATGGCAGTGGGCCAGTGTAGGAAAGGAAGGATGTGATGACTTATTGCCTGGGCAGATGCTTTTAGGGCAGGAGTCGGTTGGACAGCTGAGATGAAGGAAGTTGGAGCTTCAACGAGATCGGTACAGACAGGCCGGATGCTTCACTAGAGGCAACTGAACTTGATGATGTGATTTCGAGTCTGGGGCAAAACAGGCAGAAGGAATTGTCACCATGGCGACGTCAGGCTAGGACGAAACTGGGAAGCAGTCTAGGACGGTCCGGTCCAGGCATGTACTGCACAGAAGCGACAGCCAGAAAGGGAAAGATGAGTAAACCAGTAAGTGTCACGATGTACCAACTGAGGATGTAATGTGTGAAGTATTCAGCAAAGAAAATGTAAAAATGAACTTGGACTTGTGTCTCCATTGCTGCGGGTCGCCTGGAAGAGGGACCGTCGTCGCTTGGGAAATGCCCAGAGAAGCTGAATCTGGAGATACAGGTATGCCGGAGAGAAGAGTACAGTTTTCAGTAGGGGAAGGACTGGACATAGATATTGCAGTTATTCAGGTGACGACTACAATCCTATCCCTCCCTTACAAAGGCAATTCAGACCGTCATATACAGGTCTGCGAAACTGGCCTAAGAGTGTGTTCACACTGGGTTTTTTTTGCTTTTTTTTATCGTGGTCAAAAACATTCAATTTTCAAGCAGAAGACCCCTCAGGAAACTATCCTTTTCACTGGAGTTTTAAAAACTTTGGAATGTGCCGAGTCATTTTAATGAGTTTTTGAAGCTGAAACTTCACATTTTTTAAGAATTGAGAGTTTCCGCTCAAATTATGCTTCGAAAACTCAAAAAAGACTCGGTGTGCACATACTCTTCATGTTTCTAGTGCAATATTTTGTTAAAAAAAAAAAAGCTCAGGAAACTTTTTTTCCAGCCTGTTTTCACATTCCTGACCAGTCCAAATTTTACAATGCTGACCAGTGTAGCTTTATGTGATAAACTAATAACTCTGAAACACTTCAATTAATCCCAATAATTGAAATTATTTTTTGTGACAGATTGTACTTTATATTAGTTGTGAATTTAGGTAGACATTTGGCACATTTATTTGTGAAAATATCGGAATTTTTGTAAAAAATTTTAAAATTTTGCAATTTTCAATTTTTATATCCTTAAACCAATTTGTGATGCTATACAAAATAATTTATAAATTACATTTCCCATGTGTCTACTTTACATCAGCATCATTTTTGAAACATTTTTTTTTTAGGTTAGAGGGGTTAAAAGTTTATCAGCAATTTCTCATTTTTTAGACAAAATTTACAAAACAGTTAATTTTTAGGGACCACATCACATTTGAAGTGACTTTGAGGCTCCTATAGGACAGAAAATACTCAAAAGTGACAACATTTTAAACCCTGCACCCCTCAAAGTGCTCTAAACCACATTCAAGAACTTTATTAACCCTTTAAGTGCTTCACAGGAATTAAAGCACCGTGGAAGGAAAAAAAATGAACATTTTAATTTTTCACACAAAAATATTCATTTTGCCCCAAATTTTGCATTTTTATAAAAGGGTAACAGGAAAGAGCACCATTTGACTTTTGGAATTCAAAATAGGCTGGAATGGATAGGGAAGCCATGTCGCGTTTGCAGAGCCGCTGATGTGCCTAAATAGTGAAAACTCCCTACAAGTGACCCCATTTTGGAAACTCCACCGCTCTAGGAACTACCCACAAACATGAACCTTTTGCCCCCAAATTTTTCATTTTCACAAGGTTAACAGGAGAGAATGGGCCATAAAATTTGTTTTGCAAATTTGTCCTGAGTACGCCAATAGCCCATACGTGGTGGAAAACTACTGTTTTGACGCACAGTAGGGCTTTAGAAGGGAAGGAGCGCCAATTGAATTCTGGAGCGCAATTTTGCCTGGAACAGTTTGCGGATGCTAAGTCATTTTAAGAACCACTGACATGCCAAAACAACAGAAATAAGTGACCCCATTTTGGAAACTACACCTCTTGAGGAATTCATCACGCGGTGTAGTGAGCATTTTTAAGTCACAGAATTATATTACATTGGGCTGAGTGCAATACAGACCAAATATTCTGTGTAATAATAATCATAATCTTTATTTATATAGCGCCAACATATTCCGCAGCGCTTTACAGTTGAACAGTTTCAAACACAACAGTCATAAGTAACAACGTTAACAGTACAATAATTAAAGCGAAATAAGACGACCCTGCTTGTGGAGCTTACAATCTACAATGAGGTGGGGGAGATACAAAGCATAGGTTTGTATTTACAATGATGTATTTACAATGACGGTCCAGCCATCTTCAGGGGGTGGGGGTTAGATGGAGATAGTGAATGGGCCACACACACACAAACCTAACATGACTTTGATTACTGAATGTGATAGGCCGCTCTGAACAAATGTGTTTTGAGCGAGCGCCTAAAACTATGCAAATTGTGGATGGTCCTAATATCTTGGGGTAGAGCATTCCAGAGGATTGGCGCAGCACGGGAGGAGTCTTGGAGTCGGGAGTGGGAGGTACGGATTAGGGCAGAGGTTAGTCGAAAGTCATTTGCAGAGCGCAGCGGTCGGTTAGGCCGGTAGACAGAAATGAGGGAGGAGATGTAAGGGGGTGCCGCACTGTGGAGAGCTTTGTGGGTGAGAACAAGTACTTTGAATTGTACCCTGTAATGAATTGGCAGCCAGTGTAACGACTGGCGAAGAGCGGACGCGTCTGAGTAACGATTAGCCAGATGGACAACCCTGGCTGCTGCATTAAGGATAGACTGGAGAGGGGAGAGTCGAGTGAGAGGGAGGCCAATTAATAGAGCATTACAGTAGTCCAGGCGGGAGTGGATCAGGGCGACAGTGAGAGTTTTTGTTGTTTCCATGGTGAGAAAAGGGCGGATTCTAGAGATGTTCTTTAGGTGTAAGCGGCATGAGCGGGCAAGAGATTGTATATGGGAGGTGAAGGAGAGATCGGAGTCGAACATAACACCCAGACAGCGCGCCTGCTGTCGGGGTGTTATTATGGTGCCACCCACAGAGAGGGAAATGTCAGATTTAGGGAGGTTAGTAGATGGTGGGAGCAGAAGTTGTTCAGTTTTGGAGAGGTTGAGTTTCAGATAGAGAGCAGACATGATGTTGGAGACTGCAGACAGTCAGTGGCGTTCTGTAGTACAGCGGAGGTAAGGTCAGGGGATGATGTGTACAGTTGTGTGTCATCAGCATAAAGATGGTACTGAAAGCCAAATCTGCTGATGGTCTGTCCAATTGGGGCCGTATAGAGAGAGAAGAGAAGGGGGCCAAGGACTGAGCCCTGAGGTACCCCAACAGTGAGAGGAAGAGGAGATGAAGTGGAGCCAGAAAACAGAACACTGAAGGAGCGGTCGGAAAGATAGGAGGAGAACCAGGAGAGAGCAGTGTCCTTAATGCCTAGTGACTGGAGCCTAGAGAGTAGGAGAGGATGGTCAACAGTGTCAAAAGCTGCAGAAAGGTCGAGAAGAATGAGCAGAGAGTGGTCACCATTACGTTTTGCTGTCAGAAGGTCATTGGTCACTTTGAGTGCAGTTTCTGTCGAATGTAGGGGGCGGAAACCGGACTGTGAAGGGTCTAGGAGGGAGTGAGTGGAGAGGTAACGGGTAAGGCGTGAGTATATCAGGCGCTCCAAGAGTTTAGAGGTGAAGGGGAGATTGGAGACTGGTCTGTAGTTGTTTGTGCAGGATGGGTCGAGGGTGGGTTTCTTTAGTAATGGAGTAATAATAGAGTGTTTGAAGGAGGAGGGGAAAATGCCAGAGGAGAGGGAGAGATTAAAGATTGTAGTTAGGTGAGTTGTGACGACTGGGGAGAGAGACTGGAGGAGATGTGAGGGAATGGGGTCGGTTGTGCATGTAGTCGGACGAGAAGAGGAGAGGAGCCTGGAGACTTCTTCTTCTGTGATGGGAGCAAATGTGGAGAGTGAGCCAGGGGAAATGCAGGGAGGGATGGGAGTCACTGAACTTGGTGATTGGGAGCGGATTTCCTGACGGATATTGTCTATTTTCTCTATAAAGTGGGAGGCCAGGTCATCAGCGCAAATGTCTGTGATAGGGGCTTGTGCTTTTGGCCTGAGGAGGGAGTGAAAGGTGTCAAAAAGTTTCTTGGGGTTGGATAGTGAGGAGATCAGGGTGGTGAAGTAGGTCTGTTTGGTGAGGTGAAGGGCAGAGTTATATGTCCTTAACATAAATTTGAAGTGTATGAAGTCTTCTGGTGTGCGTGTTTTCCTCCATAAGCGTTCAGCACACCTAGAGCATCGCTGGAGAAATCGGGTTTGTGATGTGAGCCAGGGCTGTTTCACTCTGTGTTTGGAGGTTCTGAGGGTGAGGGGAGCTACTTGGTCAAGGGTGCTTCTAAGAGTGTCATTGAAGTGATGTACAGCCAGATCAGGACAGGACAAAGAAGAGATTGGGGACAGTGATGAGTGTAGGGAGTCTGAACGTGTATGAGGGTTAATGGCTTGTAGATTTCTGACTGAATGGTAGGTAGGAGGGTGCTGGGGTGAGCGAGGATTTGTGAGTGTAAAGGAGAGAATGTTGTGGTCAGAGAGGGGAAGCGGTGAGTTATCTAGGTAGGAGATTGAGCAGAGCTGGGCGAAAACCAGGTCCAGGGTGTTACCGTCTTTGTGTGTTTCAGAGGTTGAGAGCTGAGAGAGGCCTAGAGAAGTGGTTAGTGATAGAAGCTGGGATGCAGATGTGGAAGTGGGGCTGTTAATGGGGATGTTGAAGTCTCCCAGGATAAGGGTTGGTAGTTCTGAGGACATGAAGTGCGGCAGCCAGGCAGAGAAATGGTCCAGGAAGTGGGTGGGTGAGCCTGGGGGCCGGTATATGACCGCTACTCTGAGGGAGAGGGGACGAAAGAGCCTGATGGTGTGGACTTCAAAAGAAGGGAATGAGAGTGATGGAACTGGGGGGATGACCTGGAAAGTGCATTGTGGGGACAGGAGTATGCCGACTCCACCACCAGGTCTGTTTGTCGGTCTCGGGGAATGGGAGAATTGTAAGCCACCATGGGAAATGGCAGCAGGAGAGACAGTGTCAGAATCCTGAATCCAGGTTTCCGTGAGGGCCAACAGATTCAGAGAGTTTTTCAGAAAGTAATTGTGTAGGAAAGGAAGCTTGTTGCATACAGACCGTGGATTCCAAAGGGCACAATTGAAAGAAGGAGATGAAGGAGTGCAAATAATATTAGCAAGATTATTAAGGTTTCGATGTGAGGTAGGGTAGGGGTTGAGGTTGGGGGAGATGTCCTCTGAAATCAGTAGGAGCAGGAAGATAAAGAGCAAGTAGTTTTTGGAATTGTATGAAGATTTTTTGTGCAGTGTGTTTGGGCAAGATGGGCTGAGGTTTTTTAAGAAGGTGAGAAGTGCATGGGAGCTGTACATGGGAGAAGGAAAGAGAGAGGAGCTGATGTATATGAGTTGTGATGGAGGGGGGATTGGTCGGTGAAAGTGGATTGCAAGAGAACATAGGAGGATAGGAATAAAGCACATGGATAAAAGGGACAGCAGAGTGTGGGTTACCTGACTCCTGCCCTGACTAACTGCCATGTAATAACTGCTGTATCCCGATGCTTATCTTCGTGACACTTTGCTTCTGTGATGCGTGCACCCCCACATGCGTGACCCTGCCCCCACCACTGATTAGCAACTTTCTACCTATGCACAGTGTACACAGAAAGCACTGGTATGGACAGGATTATATAGTTTGGCAAACTGACCACTGCTACATTTACAAAAAATACAGGAATTCTGTGAAAACTATACTAAGCAGTCCAGTGAGTGACATCACTAGAATCAGGGTCTCTGCCCCTACATCATGCTGCTTTCAGATTTCATAGGAAAACCCATTCTGGAATAAAATGCCAGAACAATGTACATATTACTTCTTTTAAAAGCCTGAAGCTTTAAAAAAAAAGCATAAAAAGCCTGAACAAATTAACAATAAGTTGTTTTTTTACATCTGAATTTCTTGTCAGCATTTTTGCTTCTTTTTCCATGCAAAAAATGTTGGAAAAAGATGCAATGTGAACATACCCTAACAGTGATTTGGCAAATAGGACATTTCTGAATTCACATATTGGAAATAGATAAATTCATTGGCCACTCCACCTGCCCCCATGTAATTTCATGTCCACCAACCTCGTGATGTTAGAAGACCAGGCCTGCTCTTTTGTACCTGGCCCATGCCCTAGGCTCCAGACATTACAAGAATGGTCCATCAGGGATATCAGTACGAGAACTCACATCCAGCTGGAGTATTTGCTGGCGTCGGAGGGCCCCTCACCAACCGCTGCGATCACGGTAGTTACTCCCCTTTCTGGAACTTGGTGCATCTCCTTTTACATAAGGGGTACCAGATGCTGCAGCCTTACAGAACTGTGTGCATGTCATGTGTATGGTACCAAAAACTTACGGTTCACCTAATCCAAGTGGCCTTATAGAATTCTTTCCTATTGTACCAAAAACACTGGGAGCCGAGGATCTTGCCTTAAGTTCCAAGAAAAATGTATAAAACATCTGATATTTGGAGACCAAGGAGGGTGCGTGGAGAATCATCTAGCGAGGCCAGAAGAATTGTCCCCGGTCAGCATTTTCTCTCACAAGTGCCACCTTTAACCAAAAGAGGCCGACCCCAAAGGAGATGCAGTTAGTAGGAAACCATTGTTTTTTATCTTTGCCACCTTCTGCTATTTTCTCTTTACTGCCCATTTATAAATTGGAATGCAATTTGCTGAAAAGGCATACATTTTTTTTTCTGCCAGTTCTTATGACTATGCCGTGCCATCTAAAGCAATCATTCTGAATCTTTCTCCTGCTTGGCATTATAGATATGGCAATTTTTCATGGCAGACACCTAGTACTCCTTGTATATAAAGAATGGGCTCTCTTACTGTTTTATTTGGGTATTATAATACTCATTATACTCTTTATATGTTAAAACTGTTCACAAGGACTGTGGCATGCTGCCTCTTTATGTATTCTTTAAAAGGATGGGTTGTTCTGCACACATGGCCGTTCCTACCTTTCATGACAGGGACCTGTTATAGTGAGCCAGCGTCATGGGGCACATCCAGCCCTCATACAGTGGGGGAAAATAAGTGTTTGCTACACTGCCAATTTTGCAAGTTTTCCCACCTACGAAGAATGGAGAGGTCTGTAATTTTTATTGCAGGTACACTTTAACTGTAAGCGACTAAAAAAAAAACAAAAAAAACAAAAAAAAAAATCACATTGTAGGATTTTTACATAATTAACATTCTTGTTGAATGAAATAAATATTTGATGCAATAGAATAATAGAACTTAAAGGGGGTTGTCAGGACTTTTCACATAATCTCAGTGCATATCTGGGCTGCAGAATGCTGACAATAAGTAATTTACCTTCTGTGGCCAGTTTGCATGGTTTGCTAGATATCACCTCTTGCTTGTAAGAAAAACATCCAGGGGGGTGTGTTCTGGCATTGAAATGAGAACTAGTCGTAACCTCCTACTCTACTAAAAACATGCCCTCTATAGCAACAACCCCACCCTCCATAGCTACAGGCCCTCCCCGACCACATGAAGCCCTCATCACACAGTAACAAATCCTCCCCCTCTAGCAGCCTCAGTGCAGAGAGCAGACCACCCAGCTGCTCCTCCTCCCCCAGCCACACGCTGAACACTGATCTATGGAAAGTGAAACTAATAAGGAGGAAACGACCAGTTCTCATTTCAATGCCAGAACACCCCCCACCCCCCCTGGACGTTTATCTTAGAAGCAAGAGATGATATCTTGGAAACCGTGCAGACTGGCCACAGAAGGTAAATTACTTATTGTCAGCATTCTGCAGCCCAGATATGCACTGAGATTATGTGAAAAGCCCGGACAATCCCTTTAATATTTGGTACAGAAACTTTTGTTTGCAATTACAGAGGTCAGACGTTTCCTGTAGTTCTTCACCAAGTTTGCACACACTGCAGCAGGGATTTTGGACCACTCCTCCATACAGGTCTTCTACAGATCTTATAGGTTTCGGGCCTGTCACTGGGCAACATTGAGTTTCAGCTCCCTCCAAAGATTTTCTATTGGGTAGGCTAGGCCACTCCAGGACCATGAAATGCTTCTTACAGAGCCACTCCTTAGTTACCCTGGCAGTATATTTCGGGTCATTGTCATGCTGGAAGATCCAGCCACCACCCATCTTCAATGCTGTTACTGAGGGAAGGTTGCATTCCATACTCCCTTCAATATGGGGCAGTTGTCCTGACCGCTTTGCAAAAAAGAACCCCCAAAGTATAAGGTTTCCCCCAGCATACTTCATAGTTGGAACGATGTTCTTGGGTTGTACTCATCCTTCTTCCTCCTAATATGGTGAGTGAAGTTGTTAGCAAAAAGTTCTATTTTGGCCTCATTTGACCACATGACTTTCTCCCATGGAGAACTTCAAATGGGCCTGGACATGTGCTGGCTTGAGCATGGTGACCTTGCGTGCCCTGCAGGTTTTTAAATCAAGACGGCGTAGTGGGTTACTATCGGTAATGTTTGTGACTGTGGTCCCAGCTCTCATTGGTCATTGAACAGGTCCTCCCATCTAGTTCTAGGCCAATCCATGACCTTTTCTCGGAATCATCCATACTCCACGAGGCTAGATCTTGCATGGAGCCCCAAATCGAGGAAGACCGACAGTCATCTTGTGTTTCTTCCATTTTCTAACAATTGTGCTAACAGTTGTTGCCTTCTCACCAAGCTGCTTGCCTATTGTCCTATAGCCTATTCCAGTCTTGTGCAGGTCTACAATTTTATCCCTCATGTCCATAAACAGCTCTTTCGGCTTGGCCACGGTGAAGAGGTTGGCATGTGATTAATTGGATGGACAGGTGTCTTTTACACAGATAATTTCAAACAGGTGCAATTAATACATGTAATGAGTGCATAGTAGGAGGAATTCTTAAAGAACTAACAGGTCTGTGAGAGTCAATTCTTGCTGGTTGGTAGGTGATCAAATACTTATGAAAAAAACAAAAAAAAAAACATACGGTAATGTGTTTTTTTCTGTTTTAAATTTTAGATTTGTTCTCAGTTTAAGTGTACCTACGATAAAAATTACAGACCTCTCCATTCTTTGTAGGTGGGAAAACTTGCAAAATCGGTAGTGCATCAAATACTAATTTTTCTCACTTTTTAGGGATTGTTTGGGCTACACAGCTGGTATAGTACAGTTGTAAAGCTAGTCACTTAAAATAAAAGAAAGAGGCAGCAGCCCTGCATGTTCTTTAATCCTGTGAAGGTGCTCAGCTTTACAACATTGTTACACTCCATTTTGACATGTTTTTATCTTTCATTTCAATGCAATTCTTTCCAGCGCTTATGAAATAACTGTGGCATCCTTTGTCAGCATGGTATAGTCGTATTTACTGGCAAATGTGATGCTGGGAACATTATACCATAAAACCTAAAAAGCCACAAGGTGCCCATCCCTTTTGGGCCCGATTGTTCAGTCAAACTACACTAATGGGGTTACATTTGAGCACAGGAAGATTAGCTTTATAAATTCTTGGATCCATTTTCTCACTACTACGCATGAAAAATTTGTCCTAAAAATGACAGTTACGTGAAAAAAAATGAGATTTTTTCACACTCAAGTTTGAACTGAATTATTAAATAAAATATGGGCTCAAAAGACTCATTATACCCATAAATGAATTCTTTAGCAGGTGCAGTTTACAAAATGGTGTCAGTTGTGGGGCATTTCTGCTGTTTTGGCACGTCAAGAACTCTGCAAATGTGACATGGCTGCAATAGATTGTGGGCACCAAGTATGTGTTTTAAAAATCAAATAATCTGTTCCGAGCCCTGCAGTTTGTCCAAACAGAACTTTTTGACATGTATCTATATTGATTCCTTGAGGGGGTTGTTTCCAAAATGGGGTCACTTTGTGTGGGGTTTCCACTGTTTAGACACATCAGAAGTTTTCCAAATGCTACATGGAGTCTGTTCTCAATTCCATACAATTTTGCGTTCAAAAATTCAAACTGTGCTCCTTCCCGTCTGATCCCTGCCATGCACCCAAACAGTAGTCCCCCCACACACATGGACTAAGGAGATAGAACTCAAAATTTGTTGTGCAATATTTTCTACAGTTACCCTTGAAAAAAACAAAACAAAATGGGGCTAAAGTAACATTTTTCTGAAAAACAAAAAATTTGAAGCGGTGCAGTTTTAGAATGGTGTCACTTTGGGGTATTTTCTGTCAAATAGGCCCTCAAAGTCACTTCAAATGTGACGTGGTGCCTAAAAAAATATAAAGTTTTGTAAATTTTATTGAAAAAAATGAAAACGTGCTGATAAACTTTTAACCCTTCTAACTTCCTTAGGCTAGCTTCACACCAACATATGGAGGAGCTGCGGACTGGCTCTGTGAAGCTCCGCCCCCCTGTTGCGCCTCCTCCGGTCAGCTCCGCCTACGTCGGCATGCGGGCTGCGTACCCTATATTTAGCATTGGATACGCAGGCCATGTCGATGTATGCGGATGCCTCCGTATGCATCGTTTTGATGGTGCGGCGACCTGCGCCGAACACGTGTTGGATTTTGTTGCGGTTGCAGCACCGTCAAAACAACATATGCGGAGGCATCCGCATACATCCGCATGGCCTGCGTACCCAATGCTAAAGATAGGGTAACGCAGGTCGCATGCCGACGGAGGTGGAGCTTCACGGAGGAGCGGCAGGGGGCGGAGCTTCACGGAGGAAGTCCGCATCCCTCCACAGCTCCTCCATACGCTAGTGTGAAACTAGCCTAACATGCAAATCGTCTCTTCAGAGAGGTAGAGGACTAGAACTCTAATGCCACTTATTGGAAGTAGCAATCCTAAAAGTCAATGTTGACCCTTTAACGAGCCTTGTCACATGACTTAAGATAAAAGCCAATTTGCAGACACTGTTTCACGGTACTGCCCATCATCAGTGCAAAGTGTGAGAAGTGGGTTGGCTGTGTGAGTGGCGTTTGACAGTGATCCAAGTAGTAACATTTCTCCTTGTGCAGAGTGACATGTTAAGCATGTCAAGCTGAGGAGACTTAAAGCCACAATGCTCCTCTGGGAAATATGCAAATGGTCTCTTCAGAGAGGAAGAGGAGTAGAACTCTAGTGCCACTTATTGGAAGTAGCAATCCTAAAAGTCAATGTTGACCCCTTTAACGAGGCTTGTCACATGAGTTAGGATAAAAGCAAGAACCAGAATCTCAAATTGCACACACTGATGAGTGTCATTAAGAAAAGAGGCGTTTCTTAATGAATCAGTCTTAAAAATGGCGTGCACCTCGGCACTAATCTTACTGTAAGATTTGTGGTACAATGCATGAAATAAATGAGCGGTGGCATAACTTGCCCATTTTGGAAGAGCCAAGCGAAACTGGTGTGAAACTGCTAAAAAGTTGCAAAAATTTCTCAGTGTTGCAGAAAAATGTTGTGATTATTCAAATGCAAATTGCCTCTTCAGAGAGGAAGAGGACTTGAACTCTATAACGCCACCTGTTGGTAGTAGCGATCCTACAAGTCAGGCTAAGTGCACACGTAGCAGAAAACTTCTGCTAAAAACCTGACTCCCTTCCCAGAAACCGTGCGTTTTTTTCTGCGCGTTTTCCGCACGTTTTCTGCCCAGAAAACATGCGGTTTTTATGCGTTTTTTTCGCGTGTTCTCAAAACGCATAGATATAGCCAGAAACGCGGAAAAATCCGTGAAATTAATGAGCATGCTGCGGTTTTTACCGCGATGCGGTTTTTCCGCAGTAGAAAACGCATCAATATGCACAAAAAGTGCAAAATGCATAGAAATGAATGGGAAGCTTATTTTTAGCGGTTTTATTGGAAAATCCGCTAAAAAAACACTGTGTGAACACAGCCTCATAATCAACCCTTTAACAAGTCTTGTAATATGACAGGATAAAAGCCAAATCAGAATCTCAATTTGCAGACACTGTGTTTCGGGCTATTGGCCCTCGTCATTGCAAAGTATGAGAACTGATTTGGCTAGGTGAGAGGCTCTGTACTGAGGTCTAAGGGGTAAGGTTTCTCCTTGTGGAGTGACATACCAGCTCTGGCTTGTCAAGGTAAGGAGGCTTATTCGCCGTGCAATGCTCCTCTGGGAAAATAATATGCAAATTGCCTCTTCAGAGAGGAAGAGGACTTGAACTCTATAGTGCCACCTGTTGGTAGTAGCGATCCTACAAGTCACAATCAACCATTTAACGAGTCTTGTAATATGACTTAGGATAAATGATTATTCAAAGTGATTTATGGCAGAATTCTAATAACTTTGATGGACGTTTGTCTGGAGAGTTTTTACAGGCACCTTGATCCTGTCTGAACTAACTTTCGAGAAACTCCTGTCTTATCACCCGGCAGCCCCTCCTACACTTAACCCCTCTATAACCATCCTATACACTATACCTACAGTGCACACTAGTATGCCCCCATCTAGTGGCCCATAAAGGAACTACACCTACCCTTAGCTATAAAAACTATATACTAAGGTGCCCTCCTCTAATGTCCCAAAAGGATACACCTTACTTTCCCTAAACTGTACATGATTTGTACACATCCCATATAATACAATTCTCTAAAGAATGGCAACATGTATACATGTGGCAGTACCATAAATGTGAGTGATAACTATGTAGTAGTATCTCAAATATTAATCATAGACATTATCAACATAAAACTGCAAACAGATGGAAGACAATTTGAGGAAGGGAAGCAAGGAGGTAATTCTCTCTCACCCCCTTACACTTGCACAGTGCCTAATTTACAACAAGTGCACTTTAAGCTCTTTGAAGCAGGTCCACTTAATGCCAGATTTTTTTCTTCTTAACACACTTAAAGAGAGACACAAATTTTTTTGTTTTCCAAAGCCTCAAACTCCTCCAAAACTTCCCAAAGAGGAATTTTCCCACTTGGAAATGGTATTTTTCCTAACCCCCTTTAATTGCTGCTATCATTATGCTGTGTATACGCATAGCGGCCATGGTTATTTTTTCCTTCTTTCCTATTGTTGGAAAACATGCATCATTTTTGAAAACCACAGCCAAATAAAGCAGCAGTGCCACAGCTGCAGGTGTAAAAAAAAACAAAAAAAAAAACCTAAGGGCGGCCTAAACATGTGAGCGCACCCTAGTTAGGCTGCAGTTGGCCGTTCTTAAACCACTAATTTATGTGAAGTCTGCAACTGACTGTTGCCATTTATATTCCTTACTTGTCCTGAGGTTACAAAACACAACTGCCCCCTGCTGGTCTGCATATTCCTTACGTTTAATAATACACTTATAGGTGTTCTATGAAATAATCACTTTATATAGACAATGGCTTGAAATCAGCAGAAAAATAAGAAAAATTCAAACAAGTCCTTGGCCTTGAAAAAAAGCAGAGCGCTATACATGCAGCATCTACAGGAGAAAAAAAAAATGCGGAGTAAAAACTCATGCCATTTTACAAGCGTTAACCGTTTTATGACATTCGCTGTACATGTATGGCACAAGTCGAAAGCGGGTGCATGGACCGGACTCATGGGATGAGTCCGCTCCAAACCCAACAGGTAATGACTGCGCGTTACGGCCAGGACTTGGACCTGCCTCTATAAATCACGGGTGGAGTGAAGCTGCGCCCGCAGATTGTTAACCTGTAAAGTGCTGCTGTTAATCTAACACAAACCCGCATAAGGGCACAACATTCCATGAGCCCATTGGCGTACTACGCCCGTGACATGATCGTGGGTCGCCGATGGATTGCTATGACACTCTGTGGCCAGGCTTTAAAGGAGACAGTGATTTCTGCTATATGCAAAGATATTTACACAAGTGACCAGATGATTGCAGATTCAAGTCCCCAAAGGGGATTAATAAGAACAGTGGAAAGTAACAAAAAAAAAAATATATAGTAGAGAAAAAAAGCACACAAGTGCCGGGTCCAGAATATAACACGATTGGTAAACGCTCTAAATCGAAAAAAGGTCAAAAAAAAAAAAAAAAAAAAAAAAAAAAAAAAAAAGAAGAATGCCAAAATTACTTGTTTTTGGTCACTGCAATTCCACTAATTGTGTAAAAAGTGATCAAATCTTCATCTCGATCTCAAAATGCCTAAAACAAAACCTCAAAAAATAAGCTCTCACATTGCGCCATCAACCGAAAAATAAAAACATTATGGGTGATGGAAAATGACAACACAACCCAAAATAATTGTATTTTTTTTTTTTTTGCAAACTGTTTAATTTTTACCACTAAAATAATAATAAAAAAATAGGCTATGTTTGGTATAGCTGTAATCATACTGATGAGCAGAAATAACATAAGAAGGTACATTTTTTACCACAAAATATATACCATAAAAGCAATTCCCTAAAAAGAAAGCCAGAAATGCGTTGTTTTTCAGAATTTGTCCCCACATGGAATTTTTTCCCCTTGTTTCCCAGAACACTATATGGTGAAATAAATGGGTGTCATTAAAAAGTACAACTCAACCTGCAAAAAATAAACCCTAATATGTTTATGTGGACACAGAAATATAAAAAAAAAAAAATATATATAAATAAAAAAAAAAAGGGGGAGGAAAAAAAAAATCTACAAAAAATGGAAATTGGCTGCGTTGTAAAGGGGTTAAGATGTAAAAAAAAAAAAAAAAAAAAAAAAAAAAAAAAAAAAAAAAAAGTGTTGAGTTCCAGTCAACTATGAGAAGCCGTGTGTGCAATGGAATGAAAGACACTATCTCACATTATCAATAAATAGTGTTTTACTACTTTAATATCATACAAAACGAATCTGTGGGGGGGGGATGTAAAAACTTTAGAGATTCTGGAAAAGTCCATATTGCTATAAATGACAAAATTCGTCAGGCAGTTTTTATCTCAGGGCAAGGTAACTGGCCATGTAATAGGACTTCCATCGCACGGAGAGGAGAGAACAAGGGCGTCCTTCATAGCCGAAATCTACCAGTATAAGTAGGAGGCAGAGACTGATTAATACTACTCTGTGACCGAGAGGAAGGTGGGAAAAACAATCCACAGGTACTAGCTCTGATGGCAACATATAAAGTATGGATTTAACCGCCACATCCATGTACAGGGATACGGCACATGACAGACCGCTGGTAATACGTAGGAAGCCTTTGCTTGCTCAGATGGGAAGAAGAGATGTGCAACCAGCAGGATGCAAGTAGACAAACTTCCTAGGAAGAAGGGCTTCAAGGAATCAGGGATTTCCAGGAATAATAGGAGTAAAGTGCTAAAAGACAAAAGAAACAAGATATATTATATTGATGGTCTGAACCTTAAGAAAAATGTTACCGTTTTCTTAGACCACGTTCACACGTTCAGCATTTTAAATCAATATTCGTGTTTGCCTACACTAGTGTTTAAAAAAAATCAACAAAACACTGTCCTATTCTCATCCAGGAGAGTGGAGTGATTTTCTCTCACTTGGAACCCATGTGCTGTTTTTTTTTTTTTTTTTTTACTCAGCAGCTATTAATCTTTTTCAAGGGCATTTTCACTTTCCTATATTACAGAATTGTAATGTCATTCTGATGGTCCTTACAGCATCCAATTATCTCTCGCATTGTACCGGTTTCAGAGTGAAATCGCAGTATGCTAGGATTTCTTCGACTCATGCCGAATACAGCCAAGAAAAAAAAAAATACGCAGCTCTGCACTGCCTCATTAACCCCTTAACATCCAATGACGGACAGACTCAGTCACTGGACACCTCCCCCCGTTTGGTGCGGGCTCCGGCGATGAGCCCGCACCTTTTCCGGGACATGACAGCTTATCTGTACAGCTGACATGTGCCCAGAACAGCCGCGGTGAAATAGCGATTCACTCCCGCAGCTACTAACATGTTAAATGCCGCTGTCAAACTCTGCAGCAGCCCTGCTCTATGTAGCAGAGGCGATTGGACAAGTGCAGCTTCTAGTCTCCCATGGAGACTACTGAAGCAAGCAAAAACTAAAAAAAAGTGTTTAAAATATTAAAAAAAAATATATATAAAAAGTTCAAATCACCCCCCCTTTCGCTCCATTCAAAATAAAACAAACAAAAAAAAAAGTCAGTTATACAGATTTGGTATTGCCGCATTCAGAATCGCCCAATCAATATATAAAAGGAATTAATCCAATCGGTTAACGGCGTAGCGAGAAAAACAAACTCAAAGCCAGAATTACGTTTTTTTTTTGGTCACTGCAACATTGCAATAATATGAAATAATGGGCGATCAAAAGAACGTATCTGCACCAAAATGGTATTAATAAAAAAAGTCAGATCGTTACGCAAAAAATAAGCCCTTACCCAGCCCCAGATGCCGAAAAATTGAGACGCTACAGATCTCGCAAAATGGCAGTTTTTTTTTTTTTTTTTAAACAAAACTTTGGAATTTTTTTTTCACAACTTAAAATACAAAAGATGATAAGCATAAATGACAGACCACAGGGCTGAAAAATAGCATCATCTAGTATTTGTAAATAAATTCAAGACATAACAAGCATTAAGATCAGCCCATAGCAAATCAGTGTAGGACACACTGCAAATAGATTCAAGCAAGAAAGAAAAAAAATCAGTGCATAGACGTCCAATATAATGAAAAAGTCACAATTTTTATTGAAAAACACAGGTTAAAAATTGGCACAATGACAGGCAAGAGGTGACACAAAAAGAACCAGAGCAAGAAAAGGTACACAGGGTCTACAACACCCTCATATCATAATTGTATGTTATAATACCCGGTAGAGTGGGTAGAAATGGTTAAATCGGTTTAACTAATGACTAATTGTCATTAAATGGCCACAGCACATAAGAAGTAGCAGGCCAGTTTATTCTACAATATAGGGTATAATCCCCAACCGGACTGCTATATTATATGATATAACACCTGATAGAGTAGGTGGAAATGGTTAAATCCGTTAAACTGATCACTAATTGTCATAACCAAATGGCCACAGCACATATCAATAGTACGGCAATTTATGCTACAATATAGGGTATAATCCCCAATAGGACTGCAAAACTTAAGATGATCATGCTGAGACCTAAAAATACACAGCCACATACCAGGAGGGGAGGACGCTGAACCCCAAGCTCTGAAAAACCCCGACATATGTTTCGGATTGATCTTCCCTGAGGAATATTGTAGCATAAATTGGTGTACTATTGATTATGTGCTGTGGCCATTTGGTTATGACAATTAGTGATCAGTTTAATGAATTTAACCATTTCCACCTACTCTATCAGGTGTTATATCATACAATATAGCAGTCCGGTTGGGGATTATACCCTATATTGTAGCATAAACTGGCCTGCTACTTCTTATGTGCTGTGGCCATTTGACTAGGACAATTAGGCATTAAACAGATTTAACCATTTCTACCCACTCTACCGAGTATTATAACATACAATTATGATATGAGGGTGTTGTAGACCCTGTGTACCTTTTCTTGCTCTGGTTCTTTTTGTGTCACCTCTTGCCTGTCATTGTGCCAATTTTTAACCTGTGTTTTTCAATAAAAATGATGTGACTTTTTCATTATATTGGACATCTATGCACGGATTTTTTTCTTTCTTGCTTTTAAATACAAAAGAACGTAGACCTGTTTGGTGTCTATGAACTTGTACAGACCTGGAGAATCATAATGGCAGGTCAATTTTTTTGCATTTAGTGATCCTAGTAAAAAAAGCCAAAACAAAAAACAAGTGTGGGATTGCACTTTTTTGTGCAATTTCACAGCACTTAGATTTTTTTTTCTCCCATTTTCTATTACGCGACATGGTAAAACCAATGGTGTGGTTCAAAAGTACAACTTGTCCTGCAAAATCCCCCCACTCAAAAAAAAAAAAAAAAAAGTAAGGCTCTGGGAAGGAAGAAGGAGAGCAAAGAGGGATTTTTGGTACTCACCGTAAAATCTTTCTTGGAGCCTTCACTGGGGGACACAGGTAACCATGGGTGTATGCTGCTGTCACTAGGAGGCTGACACTAGGCAAAAAAAGAAAAATCGCTCCTCCTCAGCAGTATACACCCACCGTCCGGCACGAAGTACCTCACTTTGTGTTAAAGCAGTAGGAGAGGCAACCAACACTCAACTTATGTACCAACCCAACAACAAAGGCACAAAGGCCCAATGGTACCAACAGTTAGAAAGGGTGCGGTGTCGTCCAATGAAGGCTCCAACAAAGATTTTACGGTGAGTACAAAAAATCCCTCTCTCTTTATCGCTTCATTGGGGGACACAGGTAACCATGGGACGTCCCAAAGCAGTCACTCAAGGGTGGGAACAGAAAGAATGCTAAGACAAAACAGACTTGGGTCAGCTGGTGCATAACCGCCGCCTGCAGCACCTTCCTTCCCAAGGCCTGCACCAGACAAGGCATAAGTATGAACCCTGTAAAACCTCGCAAAGGTGAGCAAAGATGACCAGGTCACAGCCTTACAAAACTGCAGAGCCGAGGCCTGGAGACTAACTGCCCAGGAAGCCCACACCTCCCGAGTGAGCCATCACCCCCGGAGGAGGCTGTTTGTCCTGAACGCGGTACGCCTCCAATATTACCGAACGACTCCAACGGGCAATGGTGGATTCAGAAGCTGGGAGCCCCTTACGACGAAGTTCAGAGATCACAAATAATGCATCAGAGTGGCATGAGGAAGCAGTCCTTGAAAGGTAGACTGATAGCTCTGAACAGATCCAATTCGTGGAGGGACTTCTCCAAGGGATGAACCGGAGAGGGACATACAGAGGGAAGGACAATTTCTTCATTAATGTGAAATGAAGAAACCACCTTAGGCAAGAAGGCAAGGGTCTGAGGACCACCTATGTCCTGATGTAAAATCAGGAACGAATAACGGCAGGATAATGCCGCCATCTCAGACTCTCCTGATGGACGTAATGTCAACTAAAAACGCAACTTTCCATGACATGACAGAGGACAAAAAGTCTTGAATGGGCTCAAAAGGAGCGAGCTGGAGTGCACCAAGGGCAAGGTTAAGATCTCATTGATCTATCGAAGAACAATAAGGAGGTGCCAGGTGGGCAACTCCCTGAAGAAAGATCTTTACCTGGGAACGAGAAGCCAGATTTCATTGGAAAAAAATTGACAGAGCAGAAACTTGACCCTTAAGAATACTGAGTGACAGACCAGAGTCAAGACCCGCTTGTAGAAAACCAAGGATAGAAGGAAGGGAAAAGGACATAGGAATCAAATCGTTGTCCTCGCTCCACCGAAAGAAAGCCTTCCAGTATCTGTGATAGATACGTGAGGAAGCTGGTTTTCTCGGTCTAATCATGGCCTGAGTGACCAGTGTCCTTCAGTATTGCGGCCTCAACGGCCATGCCGTTAAACTCAGACTGTGAACTCTGGTGAAAGAGGAGCCCTTGTGAGGGGAGATCTGGACGGTCTGCAAGCTTCCGGGAGCGTCCATGAGCATGTTCACCAACTCCGCGTACCAGGCCCCTCTTGGCCAGTCCAGGGGTACGAGAATTACGGGAACTCCTTCCGCCTTTATCTTTTTTACGACTCTCGGAATTAAGGGGAGAGGCAGAAAAAGACAGGGCAGCTGGAACTGAGACCACGGGATCACCAGAGAATCGAAGCTAATGGCTAGTGGATCTCGGGTTCTGGCCATGAACTGAGGAACCTTGTGGTTCAACCGAGACGCCATCAGGTCGACGTCCAGGGTGCCCCACCTGTGGCATATTTAATTGAAGACGGCAGGGTGGAGAGACCACTTGCCTCATGGGAGGCCCTGACGACTCAGAAAATCGGCCGCCCAATATTCCATTCCCGGTATATGCACAGCTGATATGGCGGGAACATGACGTTCCGCCCGTAACAGGATCCTTGTTACCTCTGCCTTCACCTGTTTGCTGCGCGTCCTTGCCTTGATGGTTTATGTAGGCCACGGCCATGGCGTTGTCCGACTGTATGCGGACCGGATGACCTACAAGACTGTTCTACCAGTGGCGAAGGGCCAAGAAAATTGCCCTGATTTCCAGGAGATTGATGGGGAGAAAGTCCTCTTGGGAGATCCAGCGACCCTGCGTTGAGTGAAGAAAAACCGCTCCCCATCCGGGAGACTTCCCGCACAGGACAGAAGCGAATAATGTCCACCAGGTCATGGATTGCCTCACCTTTAGGGGCAGAAGCACAGGCTGGTCAAGGTAGATGATCCTCTTGTCCCAAGCAGGCAAGAGGGCGGGTATGGAATTGGGGAAAGGTCACGGCTTCCATAGCAGCAATCATCTTCTCCAGAACTCTCATGCAGGACCATAGGGGGAGAGGAGCTGGATGCTTTAGAGAGCGAATCCCCTGGTAGAGGAAGAGAAACTTCTCCTTTGGAAGGAAGACACGGGCTTGGGACGTCTCGACCCTCATACCCAGAGAGACCAAGTGCTTTGCTGTGATCAGGGAGGACTTCTCCTTGTTGACTATCCAGCCGAGACAGACCAGAGTGTCCAAGGTAATCTGAAGAGACTGGTCGCAGCCTCGGCGGGACAGCCCCTTGATCAGAAGATCGTCCAAGTAAGGGATTATGAGAATCCCTTTGGAGCGAAGGATGGCCATGACCTTCATGAACACTCTGGGGGCAAACCGTAGAAATTTCAGATGCTGAACACAAACAGGTATGTGGAGATAAGCATGCTGAATGTCAACATAAAGATTGACGTAGAACCCTGAAAACCGTTCGTTTTAACCGTTCGCTAAGATTATTCTAGTGAGTAGTAGGGAAGAGACGGCCTGAGACGGATGGCTTGGTGGGCGAGACAAGGAAACGACTTCCTGGGGGGGGGGGGGGGACAAGTTGATTTTGTAACTGGAAGTCTCCATCTCATCTCTCTGACCCAGGCATCGTCGACCACCGACAACCATGTGTTCAGGAAGAGAAAAGGCCGGCCGCCCACACTGGAGAGATTCCTGGGTGGGAGTGACTCATCACGCCAAGGAGAACCTGTTGGCATAGGACCTTGAGGGCTTGGAGGAATGACTCTTTGGTCGCCTGTGTGGTGCAGGTTTGAAGGACAGCTTCTCTTTTCCCCTTGGGCGGAAGAGCGGTCCTGCTGGGGACGAAGTCCCTGAAGAACAGAAGGGCCGAAAAGAACAATACTGGAGAGATCTCATAATATCGAAAGGACGTTTAGGTCTGGACTGGGGAAGAGAAGTGCTCTTTCCCACTGGTTGCATCCGAAATGATTTGATCCAGCTTGGAACAAAATAGCCTGAAGCCCTGGAAGGAAATGTTAGTGAGGGACTTTTTAGCCGGTGGGCCCACGTTACACACTATTATCCAGAGAATGCGGCGTACAGCAATGATGTTGCTGGATGCCCTGACGGAACAACTGGCTGTATCCAAGGAAGCGGTCAGAAGGTATTTGATGGCATGTGCAATCAGGTCTGCCAAGGAGGTCAGCTCATCCGGAAAAGCTGCCGCGAGAATACCCTGCCGAAGCATCTTTGCCCAGGCAGAAATGGCCTTTGCCACCCAGGTGGAGGCGCCAGCTGCTTCAAAGTATGACTTAGACAGATTGAGGCCTTGGCTATCTGTTTCGTCCTTAAGAGACGCCCCATCCGGCAGAGACAAGACTGTCCTGGAAGACAAACGAGAGACTGGCATATCAACAGTAGGGGACTCTGCCCAACTACTTACAAGATCTGGACTAAAAGGATAAAGAATGTCCAGCTGTTTCCTTCCTGAGAAACGCTTCTCAGGGTGTTCCCGTTGTTTAGACAGGATTGCCTCAAAATCACTGTGGTTGGGGAAGATCCGGAAAGGACGTTTCACTCGTTTAAAAGAAATGGAGTGCTCCTGTATAGGGACCTTGTCGTCCCTCAGGTTAAGAGTTTAGCTAATTCACACGATAAGGCTACTGAACAGGTCCTGCATTTTTTTGAAGATCTGATCTGTATCAGATTAAGACTGTGAATCCACATCTGTGACAAAAGCCGCCTCCGAGGAGGGGGCATGGGATACGGAATGCATCCTGGAAGATGAAGAGGGACCCGGGGAACCGGAGGAGGAACTGGAAAAAGCCTGCTTCCTTGACTTTGTACTCGATCTATCCCTGTGATTGTCGAGGTCAGGTGCGCGCGAATCACCGCAAAAGGCGTTCGGAGCACTGGTGGCAAAGGACAATTGCAGTAGTCGTTCCTGGGACTGTGATATTTTTGTCAAGTTGGAGACCGACTGAGACATGGCAACGCCCCACTCCGGAGGGGAGTGCTTTCATCCCGGGCATTAGGGGGCTTCTATGGGGCAGATATGGTGGTAGGGCTGCAGGACAGGCAGAAAGGGGAAAGCTGACCTGAATAGAGAGAAAAAAAAAGAAAAGAGGATAGAGCGCGAGAAATTTAGCGTGCTGCGGGGTGCGAGGTCAAAACAGAGCAGGACAGAGAAGAGGAGACATCTCCTATAGGCTAAATATGGGTGCGTGATTCAAAACGCGACGGGAATGCCCAGGGAAAGCCGTGGCCAGATGGAAGAAAAAAAAAAAAAAAGTGTGCCCACAAACACTGAGGTCGGGCACAGATAAATGACCGTGGCAGTGCACATTTGCCCAAGCATGCAGATGTAATGAGCAGCAAATCTTCCCTAGTCTGTCACATGCAGCTGCAGAGGGAAAGAGGAGAACATACCTGAAAGGCGAGTCCCAGTCACTCTGCGGTGATGAGGATATCTTCAGGAGCCCTCAGGTGGGTGAGGGTCACTGAGATGAGGAATCCTCCTTCCCGCACCGTCTCCAGACGGTGCAGAATCCGGCAAAAGCCCCGTACAAGAAAGGGGAAGGCCACCGCTGGTGACCATAGTCTTCCTCCCAGCCCTCACCGAGGAGAGGGGTGGGGAGGGGAAAAGGCTAGGACAAGCCACTGGGAATCACCCTGAAACACCTGTAAAGGTGACAGGGAACTAGGTCCTGCCTGCAGGTCCGAGAGTGGGCGATGTGGGTGACACCACACTGTTCTCTCAGTTGCATAGGTACGGGAAGACAGGGTGAGAAATTACACCCTGTTACCCTAAGAAAAGAATCTGAAAAGCAAAGGGAAAACATTAATAAAAACACACAAGAAACCTGAAAAGGAAAACTGCGGATCTGGTATCAGATCCATGTCCGCCTCCTACAGACACTAAGCTTAAACTGGGGTACGCTGTGCCTGTCCTCCTGCAGAGGAGGAGCTATTTTCCTTTTTGGCCTAGTGTCAGCCTCCTAGCGTCAGCAGCATACACCAATTGTTACCTGTGTCCACCAATGAAGCGATAAAGAAAATAAATTCAAAACCAAAAATACCCGATCGTTAAGGGGTTAAATAACATTGTTCAGAGTGAAATCCAATTTTTGAATTGGATTACACTTGTCCAAACCTTTTGTAAGCAAAATCAGGAATGGGTGATAAATACAGAAGTGGTGACGCGTTTCTAGTATACTTTTCATTGGATTGTTCCACTCCCGTCTTTGACTTACAAACACTGAATGTGTGAATGTAGCCTTAGAGGGGACGAATCAGAGTTTGAAATACAGATTGGATATATTGTTAAACTGCTCTTAAACCAGAAAAGACTATTGTATTTACTATGATAAAAACATGTAAGCCAGCTGTATAATAATGATATTAAAATGAGCATTCATGACTCAAGCTACAGAATGAAATCTCTACCCAACCAACCTGACTGACAGCTGCAGATTTTACTGAGCAGTGTGAGATCTCAGCACAGCTCCATTCAATGTTTACAACCTGCCGGAGTTTATTGAGGATTGAGGGGGCAGAAGACAAAGGGACTTTTTTAAAGAAGGAGGCAAAGATGGAAGACCGTATTACAGTTTGGGGGTCAGCACTGCAGAGATTATTACAGGAAGAGGTCAGGATGGAGGACATTATTACAGGGGCCCATACACCTGACTAACATGCTGGTTGGTGGGAGGCCAGGTCCAAATTTTGCACTGGAGGCCAAATGACTCTAGTTACGCCACTATCTACCTGGAGATATAGTGGTAATCTGCAGGTAAATGGCATTTAAATCATGTCTGGCTGGCTTACTGGAGCAGAGGCTAAAGAGAAGGGAAAAAAATAAGATACAGTGCCTTGTCAAAGTATTCGGCTCCCTGGAACTTTTCAACCTTTTCCCACATATCATGCTTCAAACTTAAAGATACCAAATGTAATTTTTTGGTGAAGAATCAACAAGTGGAACACAATTGTGAAGTTGAACGAAATTTATTGGTTATTTTAAATTTTTTGTGGAAATTCAAAAACTGAAAAGTGGGGCGTGCAATATTATTCAGCCCCTTTACTTTCAGTGCAGCAAACTCACTCCAGAAGTTCATTGTGGATCTCTGAATGATCCAATGTTGTCCTAAATGAATAATGATGATAAATATAATCCACCTGTGTGTAATCAAGTCTCCGTATAAATGCACCTGCTCTGTGATAGTCTCAGGGTTCTGTTTGA
Source organism: Dendrobates tinctorius (assembly GCF_039654945.1). NCBI lineage: Eukaryota > Metazoa > Chordata > Amphibia > Anura > Dendrobatidae > Dendrobates > Dendrobates tinctorius. The sequence goes on along the minus strand of NW_027362054.1, from coordinate 4,961,661 downwards.
AGCACAGAGCGCATCATGAAGACCAAGGAACACAACAGGCAGGTCCGTGATACTGTTGTGGAGAAGTTTAAAGCCAGATTTGGATACAAAATGATTTACAAAATTTTAAAAATTCCAAGGAGTATTGTGCAAGCGATCATATTGAAATGAAAGGAGTATCATACCACTGCAAATCTACCAAGACCCGGCCATCCCTCTAAACTTTCATCTCAAACAAGGAGAAGACTGATCAGAAATGCAGCTAAGAGGCCCATGATCACTCTGGATGAACTGCAGAGATCTACAGCTGAGGTGGGACAGTCTGTCCATAGGACAACAATCAGTCGTACACTGCACAAATCTGGCCTTTATGGAAGAGTGGCAAGAAGAAATCCATTTCTCAAAGATATCCAAAAAAAGTGTTGTTTAAAGTTTGCAACAAGCCACCTGGGAGACACACCAAACATGTGGAAGAAGGTGCTCTGGTCAGATGAAACCAAAATCAAACTTTTTGGCAACAATGCCTAACGATATGTTTGGCGTAAAGGCAACAAAGCTCATCACCCTGAACACACCATCCCCACTGTCAAACATGGTGGTGGCAGCATCATGGTTTGGGGCTGCTTTTCTTCAGCAGGGACAGGGAAGATGATTAAAATTGATGGGAAGATGGAGCCAAATACAGGACCATTCTTGAAGAAAACCTGTTGGAGTCTGCAAAAGACCTGAGATTGGGAAGGAGATTTGTCTTCCAACAAGACAATGATCAGAAATATAAATCAAAATCTACAATGGAATGGTTCACAACTAAATGTATCCAGGTGTTAGAATGGCCAAGTCAAAGTCCAGACCTGAATCCAATCGAGAATCTGTGGAAAGAGCCGAAAACTGCTGTTCACAAACGATCTCCATCCAACCTCACTGAGCTCAAGCTGTTTGCCAAGGAAGAATGGGCAAGAATTTCAATCTCTCGATGTACAAAACTAACAGATATACCCCAAGCGATTTGCAGCTGTAATCGCAGCAAAAAGGTGGCGCAACAAAGTATTAAGTTAAAGGGGCCGAATAATATTGCACGCCCCACTTTTCCGTTTTTGAATTTCCACAAAAATTTTAAATAACCAATAAATTTCCTTCAACTTCACAATTGTGTCCCACTTATTGTTGATTCTTCACCAAATATTTACATTTGGTATCTTTATGTTTGAAGCACGATATGTGGGGAAGAGGTTGAAACGTTCCAGGGGGCCGAATACTTTCACAAGGCACTGTATATTCTCCATGCAGCTGATCACTTCTATTTATCAGAGACGCAGGGAGATGTTATAGTCACCACTCATACATTGAGCGCACTGTAATCACTCCATAGAAGTGAGCGTATAAGCCTGGCAATGAATGGGTCTGGGAGGGATTACAGCTGCCTTCACGGCGTTGAGAGCAGGGACTGTAACAACTCCCTGCACTGCTCCGATAACTGGAAGTCAGCGTCTGCAGGAAGAATGACTTGATTCTCTCCCTAAAGCCGCTGCACTGGTAAAGCAGCCAGACATGAAAAATGCTACTTACCTACAGATTACAACTATATCTGCAGGTAAATAGCTTCCCTAAGTGTGGACATGTTCCTTTTCAAGCTCTATTAGGGTTTTTTTTTTGGAGACTATTAAAACACTTGTAGTTTTTAGAGTTTGTTTAGAAAAATCCTGCATAAATGAGGGAATTCACAAGTTAATGTATTACACTTACCAGGTCGTCCTGCCTCTCCAGGAAACTGGATACAGGATCAATGCAGTTTCTACAAGAGGTGGCAGCCCCTCGAGATGTATAAAAAGCACATTCCTCATCAAGGCAGGTCTCCCAAAACCTCTCTTTTGCTAACACAGCAGCTTGTATTCTTAATCGTGCAATATCGGGCAAGGAGTAAGAACCTATTAAAGACAAGAACAGTAATTCTTAGTAAACAGACAGACAGTCTAAGGGGTAAAGTTTATTCTTGTGTAGGACTCCAAGTTGGAGTAGGGAGACTTACAGGCCTTGTAAGTAAGTCTCCGTTTGGAACTTATTAAATAATGTCTTCACAAAGGATGAGCACAGGGTCTGTCATGCCACCTATTGGCTTCTCAGAATGCTACTGCCAATAATGACCCTTTAAAAGGGAAGTCTGCCAGTAGGATCAAGCATCCCAAGCTGTCTATAAGGGCTTGCAGGTCATTGAAAGCTGATTAAAACGATACCTTGATATCTGCGATCCAATGTCTTACACCAGAGAAATCCACTTTTTTTTTCTTAAATGTAAATGAGTTGTTCAGAACTATGGGCCAGACACAGAACTCATGGGAATCTGCATCCAGAACTGGCTTTAAATGAAAGGAGGTGTTACACCAGTGTGAGACAAGTAGATCAGAAAAGCAGTATTATAATTTTTTAATATAGCGCCATTGATTCCATGGTTCTGTACATGAGAAGGGGTTACATACAAAATACAGATATCACTTACAGTAAGCAAACTAACAATCACAGACTGATACAGAGGGGAGATGACCCTGCCCTTTCGGGGTTACACGCTACAGGATGGTGGGGAAGAAGACAGTAGGTTGGTGGGTTGCAGCAGTTCCGGTGTTGGTTGAGGTGATAGCAGAAGGGTTGACCCTACTGACAGATTCCCTTTAAATGTATTTCCAATAGGTGGCATCTACAACGCAGCTTTCCTCTAACGGGGTTACTTCCACAGCATAACAGATACTAAAGTCTGCAAAGAGATATGTTATAACAGGTAATAATTTCCAAACTTCTATGGGTTCTCTCTGTTCACCTGGCGATTGCATTATCCACAAATATCATTGACGGCACAGGTGATATTTCTGCTAACATTTCCCCTCCCCCATATACTAACAATGTGGTTCCCTTTCATGATGCAGAGATAGCGAGGACTGCGTGAATCTACAAAAAAACAGGATTACATATTTTGGATAGTGCACAGGTATACCCTGATACCACTTAGTTTTGTTCTTTTCCCTTTTTTGGATTTTCCGTATTTTGTATTGTAACCATTTGTGCAAAAGGCATACCCTGGGCATTCTGCCATTCCCTACATGGACTTGAAGTTCTCGAAGGCAATGCTGGGCAGGTTTAGGAGGGGATCACTGACTAAACGGGCTGCGAAGCCATAACATTATTATGTTTTCAACTTATGATAACTTTTTTTTTTTTTAAAGAGGTTGTTCACTACTTTTACATTGATGACCTATCCCAAGGATAGGTCTTCAATGTCTGATTGGCCAGGGTCCAAAACATGGCATCACCGCCAATCAGCTGTTATCAGTGTCGGCAGCCACTAGCAGAAGACTGCCAGCTCCTCAAGTGAGCATTCCCTGGCAGCGGCGGTGCCGTGTGTCGGACCCCGGCCGATCAGACATTGATGACCTATCCTAAGGAAAGATAATCAGTGTAAAAGTAGTGGACAACCTCTTTAAATGTTAGATAAACCCCTATTAGTCACAGCAGAAATATACAATTCTATAGTTGGGACTTCACCTAATGACCATAATCCTGGACGTATTACAAAGCTCTGAGATGGAACTTTATAGAGAGTAAAGGTACTGTCACACTTGGCGATGTACCAGCGATCCCGACCAGCGATATGACGCGGTCAGGATCGCTGGTGCATCGCTAAGTGGTCGCTAGTGAGCTGCCACACAGGCAGATCTCACTAGCGACATCGCTGGGGACGGGGGTCGCTACTTACCTGTCACACCAGGCGATCCTGCGTCCTCCCGCCCGGCTCCACGCGTCGCTCGTCGTCACAGCAGGAAGCGCCACAGGAAGCTGACGACGAGAAACAGTCCAGCCTGTTCTCGCGCGATCAGCGATAACCAGCGGGGGAGCCGGTCGGAGGTAAGTATCAGACACAGAGATATCGCTAGCAATATCGCTATAACGTCACTAGTTATAGCGATATTGCTAGCGATATCTCTTAGTGTGACAGGCCCTTAATTCACTCAAAAGAGGCCCGAATATTCTGTTATACATCCTGGATGGATGAAGCAATTTGAAAACTACGCTACGTACCTCAACATATGACTAATAGTGATAAGCGAGTATACTCGTTACTCGGGTGGTCTCCGAGTATTTTGGTGTGCTCGGAGATTTAGTTTTTGTTGCCTCAGCTGTATGATTTGCAGCTGCTGGACAGCCTGAATACATGTGAGGAATGCCTGTTAGGGAATCCCCACGTGTTCAGCCTGTCTAGCAGCCGTGATTACGGGTCCATGAAAATCACTTTGCCGTCTTTTTTGGGGAGTGGCAAAGTGATTTTCAGGGACCCATAAACTGGTGTTTTGCGAGTTAACAAAGGGGGCTTTACACATAGCGTCACCGATTTTGTGACGCAGCAGCGATATCGCTACATGTGATACTTACCTCCGACCGGCTCCCCCGCTGGCTATCGCTGATCGCGTGAGATCATCCACGTCCATTTCTCGTCGTCGGCTTCCTGCTGGCACCGACGAGCGAGCTATGGACGCGGGCGGAAGACGGCGGTCATCGCTTCATCTGAAAGGTAAGTACGACCGCCGAGCATCGCTGGTGAGATCTGCCTGTGTGGCAGCTCACTAGCGATCATTTAGCGATGCACCAGCGATCCTGACCGCGTCGTATCGTGGTCAGGATCACTGGTGCATCGCTAAATGTAAAGGGGCCATTACCCTACAAATGGAAGCACGACTCCTCTGAAAGCCATGTGATGTTCAATATTCCTTCCTCATCTCTCCTAAACACCTGAAAGTAGTGACAGGATCTGTCTCTTTTCACCACATCACATATTCCCTGCATGACAGTGACACAATAGGCCTGTAATTTTGCCCATTGTTTGCAGCTCTTTGATCTGCTGCATAAGATCTTCCAGTCTCTTGTGATGGTAAGTACCCGGAAGGCACAAAAGGAAGTTAAACATTCCAATGGCTGTCAAATGTCTACCTCATTGCTCCCAAGTGGGGGCATCCTAGCTTGTTTGAAGCACCATATAATGAGGAGCACATTGCACGTGGTTTCCGTCGCTTTACTTTTACATTGCGAGAGTTCTTACAGAATAAATGGTTTCTTTCGAATAAATCTCTCTGTAGTACCATCAATGTATGAAGATTTATTGATCATTCCAAAAATAGGGACAAAAAGGAATTCAAAATTCCTGCAGCTGTTAGGGAATCCCCATGTGTTGAGGCTGTCTAACCAACAGGCAATCCCCACATGTGGTCAGGCTGTCTAACAGCCATAAATCATGCAGCTGCAGGGACTCTAACATAACATACGAACACTCCAGATGCTTGGATAACACCCGAGAAGGCTCAGATAAGACGTTATCCGAGCACGTTCGCTCATCGCTAGTTATCACCTATTCATTGGATTGTTGATAACTTGCTAATAAGTAGGATCTGACCAAAGTACCACCCTCCGATCCAGAGAACAGAATGGAGAAGCAGTTGGCAATGTGTCTATGGGACAACCAGGAAAAGCTGGATAAGGGATAACTTGGAAGTAATATCCTAATATATACTATACAGTATGTTAATGAGAGCATAATAAGCTTCAAAGTGTACACTGCCTTTGACATCTCTGAATATCTTCCTACATGGGAGTGTAGGTCCTGTACCTGCACTCCATAAATGCATCTTACCCATAGTATTCGATTGCAGTGCTCGTACAACTGGATGGGAAAGAAAAGATAGCGGCAGAGAGGTCTTCATACATGACAACATACTGGGATACTGCACAGGAGGCTCGGCAGTACTGGTGAGTGATAAAGGTGCAGGAGGGTGCAAATTTGCATGTACTGACAAGTCCTGTGACACCCGAGCAGCTACTTCAGAGTCATCGCGGTTCTCGGGCAAAGTCGCCTCCTTTCTCTTTTGTGCACTGGCGGGCAGGCTTTCAGACTCTTTAAAGCGATCAGATTCTTCAGCTAATTCCTGCTCAGAAAGACACGTATTTATCACTTTGTGCAATATTAATTTAACCCATTACATACAGCGCTATGTTCAGACTTTTTGTATAGGGTCATCGACATTAAACCATACTTTTATTAGGACGTTAAAGGGACTGAAAACGACAGTCTCACCGTTTTCTTGTCAGGTTCTCCTGGACATTCACCATCTAAGAACAATCGCACAGCAACTTGATCCTAAAGAAAAAGGAAATGAAGTGAGATTTCAAGGATCACTCCTGCCATTTTATGTCTGTAACAATGGCTGAGCATATCTTTTATAACCTGGGGGACATGACAACATACTCCTCTTGTCTGGCAATTAAGACCCACCACAGCCCTAAACATAAAATAGCCCAACTGGTTGTACAAAGCTGTCAATTTTATTGGCAAATGTTCTCCATAGCCCTCTGTATTTCTCTAGTGCTGACATTCTTTAGTACAGTATATGTGGTCCGCTCTTCTCTCGGTGCTTACCGGACCACCCGCCTGTGATCTTTCACAAGCAAGAGTAACATTCAGAAAATACTCCACACTGGTGGCAAAGACTTATTCTAGAAATTCACCTGGAAGGATTGATACACGGAGATCGAATTAGCAATTCTACAATGCCCAACAAAAGACATTCTTGTAACTGGATTTGCTTCGCTCCAACATTCAGGGAAGAGGGGGAAGTTAAATCTTGACTAATTCACTTACAATTTTCTGCTCACGTTCAAAAAGAGACTCTGAAGGGGATCGCTCACTGGCCCACTTCACCGTTGATCTGGTTGAAGACTTCATTAGGAAGAAAAATAAATATAAGGCATATAGTCTTATGAAGGTAGAATTAGAAAACAAAACATACATTTAGTAACTTGAGATATTAGAGGAAACCTGCCACCTCCAGAGACATTATTTACCTACAAATATAGGATTAATCTGCAGGAAAATCGGGTGTAAATCCAAAGTAGACACTTACTGGAGCAGTGGATACAGCGAGAAAATGAACCTATATCCTCACGGCAGACGCTCCAGTCATCAGGGTGGTGCAGGGAGCAGTCACGGCGGGCAATCACCAGCACAATTACAGCCGGCCTGGCAGTGTTGTGTGTGTAGTGTTGGTCAATCAGCCGGGGAGATCACAGAACTCTCACTATAGTGCGCACTGTCCTTGGCCGCTCCCTGCATCGCCCCGATGGCTAAAAGCAAGCGACTGCAGGGAGCAAATACCAACATGAGTTCTCCATGTAGCTGCAGCTCCAGTCACTTGACGGACATGATCTAAACAACTGCAGATTTCCTCTAGCTCTAACAGTAAATCGTCTTCTTTGGAGGCAACATTTTTCTTTCAATTTTCGTACCTGGGTATCTGAAAGTTCAGTCTCTAGTTTCTCATTTGCTCTCTCTAGTGCCAAGGCACGTGGCGTTTTTGGAAAAAATAGCTGTTTTGAAGTAGAGTATTGATGAGGAAACTTCTGCAAGAAAAAATAAAAACACAATTAACACCATTCCTGACATACTGGGAGCAAAGTGATGCATGTGGCCATGGTGTGTTCACATCTGATCAGAGGTATATATGTATAATATTGCGACCTAATATTTCACTAGATTCTTTACAGGCCTTTACCAAGATTAGAATACGTTGCTGCTTCTATGTAACAAAATGGATTAGCTTGTATAATCTGTACATTTCAGACACCATATTAAAAATTTGTCCTACTGCATTATTGATTTCCATCTTAAAGGGAACCTGACAGCTGATATATGCTAGCCTTTAATTGGGAAGCATATGTCTAACCCCTTTCCCAAGATTTGCAGTGTCTGTACTATATATATATATATATATATATATATATATATATATATATATATATATATATATATATATATATATATATATATATATATATATATATATATACACACACACTCACTGGCCACTTTATTAGGTACACCATGCTAGTAAGGGGTTGGACCCCCTTTTGCCTTCAGAACTGCCTCAATTCTTCGTGGCAGAGATTCAACAAGGTGCTGGAAGCATTCCTCAGAGATTTTGGACCATATTGACATGATGGCATCACACAGTTGGCGCAGATTTGTCGGCTGCACATCCCTGATGCGAATCTCCCGTTCCACCACATCCCAAAGATGCTCTATTGGATTGAGATCTGGTGACTGAGGAGGCCATTTGAGTACAGTAAACTCATTGTCATGTTCAAGAAACCAATCTGAGATGATTCGAGCTTTATGACATGGCGCATTATCCTGCTGAAAGTAGCCATCAGATGTTGGGTACATTGTGGTCATAAAGGGATGGACATGGTCAGCAACAATACTCAGGTAGGCTGTGGCGTTGCAACGATGCTCAATTGGTACCAAGGGGCCCAAAGAGTGCCCAGAAAAAATTCCCCACACCATGACACCACCACAACCAGCCTGAACCGTTGATACAAGGCAGGATGGATCCATGCTTTCATGTTGTTTACGCCAAATTCTGACCCTACCATCCGAATGTCGCAGCAGAAATCGAGACTCATCAGACCAGGCAACGTTTTTCCAATCTTCTACTGTCCAATTTCGATGAGCTTGTGCAAATTGTAGCCTCAGTTTCCTGTTCTTAGCTGAGAGGAGTGGTACCCAGTGTGGTCTTCTGCTGCTGTAGCCCATCTGCCTCAAAGTTCGACGCACTGTGCGTTCAGAGATGCTCTTCTGCCTACCTTGGTTGTAACGGGTGGCAATTTGAGTCACTGTTGCCTTTCTATCAGCTCGAACCAGTCTGCCCATTCTCCTCTGACCTCTGGCATCAACATGGCATTTCCGGCCACAGAACTGCCGCTCACTGGATTTCTTTTCTTTTTCGGACCATTCTCTGTAAACCCTAGAGATGGTTGTGCGTGAAAATCCCAGTAGATCAGCAGTTTCTGAAATTCTCAGACCAGCCCTTCTGGCACCAACAATCATGCCACGTTCAAAGGCACTCAAATCACCTTTCTTCCCCATACTGATGCTCGGTTTGAACTGCAGGAGATTGTCTTGACCATGTCTACATGCCTAAATGCACTGAGTTGCCGCCATGTGATTGGCTGATTAGAAATTAAGTCTTAACACACAGTTGGACAGGTGTACCTAATAAAGTGGCCAGTGAGTGTGTGTATATATATATATATACACACATACATACACACATACATATACACACACACACACAGGACTTCCCGATCGATGCAGTATATATTCACATCATGCCATTCATGCAATCACCATTACTGATTGCACAATGGTGCCTGCAAAGCATGTCATCATCCCAGGTAGTGGCGAAGCACTCCCCCCCCCCCCCCCCCCTGCAATAAAGATCGCGGTGGTTGGCTGTTTAATTCGAAACAGCCAATTGCAGTGTTTCTCATTCCCTGAAACACTGATGTTCAGCCTATGATCGGTGCTGTAAGAGCAGAGATCGTAGGCTGGAGCCTAGCAACGCCGGCGTCAGAGCGCACAGACGCGATGTGACCCCACAACGTCCGCCCAGTACTTCCTCATTCTAGCTGCGGATTTCCGCAGAGCGGTCACTGTGTTGGTCTGTCCTCCGTGCTCGGTCTTGTGGTGCCACAAAGTCTGTGCCATCACTATCCTTGCTGCTGCTGAAAATGAGAAGGAAGAAGAGTTCCTGATCTTTCCTAATCCAACTCAATCCCCCCCCCCCCCCCCCACTGTTTTGCCCCTTTCCCCAGTCCACCTTCTGCCATCAAGTGCTGGATCAGTACTCGATCGCTCGTATTTTTTCCTTTTTCGTATGTCCTGCAGTTGCCGAGCACTGATCGACGCAAATCATTGATCAACGTCTATCCATGCTCACTGTCTTCTACGCCTTTCATTGTCCCTATTTTTTCTCCCCTCTTTGGACATTTATACCTCTTGGCTTTCTACGGCCGCCAAGTGCTGGTTGGCGACAAACCAAAGTAGTTTTATTTGAGGATTATGTAAATCTCATGGTGTTGCAGAGAAATTTGTATGCCCAGCAATTTTTATCCCAAAATCCAACTTCATCATTTGCCATCTGGAACCATGTAGCGCCCTAAAAATTATGTATTACACTCCACTGTTCTGCATGGCTATGGCTTGGACAACACTGAGACGCTAGACAAATTTCACCTTACAGTGATAATACACAATGGCATCCCCGAGATGACCCCAAGTTTGACAGACTTATCACAGACCACTTCAGTATCTATTTTGTTGAGGTAATACATTTCAAGGGGAGGCTCAAATTCTGTCAATACCTGCCCAACAAGAGGACCAGGTACAGAATTAAGGTCTACAAACTGTGCGAGTACCTCAGGGTACACCCACAAGTTTAAGGATCATGAAGAGATGGGCACCTGAATCCAACCCCCTGAATGCCCTTCCTGTGGGAGTGGGAAAATTGTGTGGGAATTGGTGCACCCACTGCTGGATCAAAGTTATCTCTATGTAGATACCAGTGTCCCACTGTTCAACTCCCTCTCTGCGTAAGCTACCGCAAATCAGAGAGGCCTCCCAAGAACACTAATTGGGCAGCTGTTCAGAAAAGGTGAGAGCAGAGCCCAATGTAGCAACACCATTCTAGTGGTCAAGTACAAGAGGGATGTCCTTTTCTTGACCACCATACATGATGTTGGCAACACCCCCACCACTGTGCAAGGTACCTCAACTCAGGTCCCCAAGCCAAACTGCATACTAGGGTACAACAAGAATATGGAGGAAGTTGATCTCTGAAAATGTCCTCCAGCAGTAAAGTGCCATGAGAAAAGCCAAGGTGTGATACAAGAAGCTGGCTGTGCAAAACGTACAGATGGCAATGTACCGAGCTTTCATGCTATGACAATGTGCAGGCCAGACCAGAATGTACCTTCCGTTCAACGAAGCAGTGATTAAGGCCCTAATATTTGGCAGTCAGGAAGCACTAGGCCCCAGTACTTTTGGAACTGAAGGTGCCCGTGTTGTGCCAGGGCAACATTTCCCTCGTGAGATCCCTCAAACACGAAAGAGAGGAAGGTATCAGTGTGACACCTGCTCTGACAAACCTGGTCTGTGTATGAAAAACTGTAGCAGAGTCTACAACTCATCCATGGACTAAAGTTTATTTCTGACTTACACAAGTGATGGACTCTACACAACTAATATACCAACCTGATGCACTGTACAATACTCACATATGCAAACCGGATGCACACTACACAATTCACGTGTGCCAGCACATAAAAAAATTCACATACCAGGAAAAGATTAGATCTATACCAATATAGGGTCACTTGTTGTGGACTTCCACTGTCCAGGCACATTAGGGTCTCTCCAAATGAGACATGACACCCGCATACCATTCCATCAAAGTCTGCATTTCAAAAGGTCACTACTTCTCTTCCGAACCCTGTCGTGCACCCAAACAGTAGTTTTCCTCCACTTATGGGGTATCAGCATACTTAGGAGAAATTTAACAACAGATTTTGGGGTCAATTTTCTCCTGTTACCCTTGAAAAAAAAATTGGGGCTAATATAACATTTTTGTTGAAAAAAATAATTTTCACAACTCAAGACTATCATTTTCTGTGAAGCACCTGGGGATTCAAGCTGCTCACTACACATTTAGATAAGTTCCTTGAGGGGTCTAGTTTCTAAAAAGTGGTCATTTGTGGGGCTCTCCAAACGAGACATGAGGTCGGCTCTATTCCAGACAATTTTGTGCTCAAAAAGTCAAACAGTACTCCTTCCTTTCCAAACCTTGTCATGCGCCCAAACAGTGATTTTCTTTCAGATATGGGGTATCAGCATGCTGAGGAGAAATAGCACAACAACTTTTAGAGTCCATTTTCCTCTGTTACCCTTGTGAAAATAAAAAGTGGGTCTAAAGTAAAATTTGTGAAAAAAAAAATAAGTAAAAAAGGTTTTTTCCTTACACATTGCATCAGTTCCTGTGAAGCACATCAAGAGTTAATGAAACCTTCTACCAAAAGTAAGGTCTGAAAGAAGATGCTAGATCCAGCCAATAGTGATTGAAAAATGTAGAGGGGGGGGGGGACCACATAGCGGCTCTACACATCTGCTCTATTGAGGCACCGGCTCTTTCCACCCAGGGGGCTGCCTCTGCTGCCCTAGTCGAAAGAGACTTGTTTTTATGGGTAGGCCACCCCACGTGAGGAGTATGAAGAGGGTGATAACGTCCCTTATCCATCTCGCCAATGCACCCTTAGAAGCTTTTTGCCCCTTTCAAGATCCCTGAAAGCACACAGACTAGCCTTCCTACACTCTCATGTGACCACTAGGTATTGGATTAGGCACCTTCAGACATCTAGTGTATGTAATACTCTCTCTTCCTTGTTCTTGGTAAGGAGACAAAAAGAAGGGAGGAAGATGACCTGTGATCTATGGAAACAGGATACCACATTTGTTGGGTAGGTTGGGTCTGTCAAGATTTGTGTGAAGGGGGGGGCAGTCGATAATGCCTGGATGTCATTGACCCTACAAGCTGACGTGATAGCCACTATAAGTGATGTCTTAAAGGGAATCTGTCATCCCTTTATTCGAATATGAGCTGCCGGCACCGACATCAGGGGTTTATCTACAGCATTCTGTAATGCTGTAGATAAGCCCCGGATGTAACCTGAAAGATAAGAAAAAAAACAGTTAGATTATACTCACCCCGGCGTCCGGTCCGGTGCCTCCCATCTTCATACGATGCCGTCCTCTTTCCTTCCTGTCGTGGGAGAGGTCAGGCACCTGCGCATTGCAGTATTCTGCTCTGCCCTCAACAGGGCAGAGGAGTGCGCCTGTGCCGGACAGGAATGAAGAGGACGTCATCGCTGCAAGATGGAAGGCGCCGGACCGGACTGCGACTCTCTCCGGACCCGAACCGGAAAGCCCCTGGGTGAGTATAATATAACTCCTTTTTCTTATCTTTCTGGTTACATCGGGGGCTTATCTACAGCATTACAGAAGGCTGTAGATAAGCCCCTGTTGTCGGTGCCGGCAGCTCATATTCGACAAAAGGGGTGACAGATTCCCTTTAAGAGATAGGATTCTCAAAGAAGCCTCTTCCAGAGGTTTAAAAGGAGGTTTGGTCAGGGCTGTAAGGATCAAATTTAAATACAAAGGAGGGAGTATTCCGAGAGGGGATGGGTCTAGACCTAATTGATGCCTTGATGAATCTGGATATGAATTGATTCCTAGATAGGTCATAATTGTATAGGGTATAATGCTGTGATTTGAACCTAAAGTACTTGTAGCTAGGCCCGGTTCCAACTCCTTCTGTAGGAACTCTAAGATGGGGAAATCTGACATGGAGAAAGACTTGGGGTTCCTAGTTAACGATAAACTTACCTGGAGCAGCCAGTGCCAGACAGCAGCTGCCAAGGCAAACAGGATCATGGGTACATTAAAGAAGTCTGGATACACATGATGAGAGCATTATACTGCCTCTGTATAAATCCCTGGTTAGACCACACATGGCGTACTGTGTACAGTTTTAGGCACCAGTGCTCAGGAAGGATATAATGGAACTAGAGCGAGTACAAAGGAGGGCAACAAAATTAATAAAGGGGATGGGGGAAATAAAATACCCAGAGAGATTAGCAAAGTTAGGATTATTTAGTCCAGAAAAAAAAAAAAGACGACTGAGGGGCAATCTAAGTATGTATAAGTATATAAGGGGACAATACAAATATCTCTCCGAGAATCTGTTTATACCAAGAAATGCGATGGTCACAAGAGGGCATTCTCTGCGTCTGGAGGAGAGAGAGAAGGTTTTTGTACAAACATAGAAAAGGATTCTTTACTGTTAGGGCAGTGAGAATCCAAAATTCCTTGTCTGAGGAGGGGGTGATGGCGAACTCAGTCGAGGGTTTCAAGAGAGGCCTGGATGTCTTGCTGGAGCGTAACAATATTGCATCTTACAGCTATTAGGTTCTTTGTAAGGACAAAGATCTAGGGTTTTATTCTGACTGAACTGGATGGACAAATGTCTTTTTTCAGCCTTGCTATCTATGTTACTAAGGTTGTTAAAGGAACTCCTCCTTCTAACTTGGAATCTGAAGCTGAAAGGAACTTTCTCCATGTTTTCCCATAAAGTTTCGTGGTTACGGGTTTCCTACTTTGTAGCAACGTGGAGATTAAATTCGGAGAAAATCCCTTATTACTCAGGAGAGACCTCTCAAATTCCAGACAGTCATGTGCAAGTTTGTTACCCAAGGATGAAGAACCAGTCCCTGGGAAAGAAGGTTTGGAAGCTCCGGAAGTACCCAGGGGTCGGAGAAGTACATCATTCTCAGTCAAAAAAAATAAATAAACATCCTCTTTGACCAGAAGGGGCATATTAAGTTCACTTTGGCCCTGTTAGTCCGGATTTTCCTCAGAACCACCGGAATCAGAGCAATCAGATGAAAAGCATAGGCTAGATGGTGGTCCCATTGAATCATGAAGGCATCTAATGCTATGGGGTGCCCTTTGGGGGTCTATTGAGCAGAATGCGTCTACCTTCATGTTCTGACTGTTGGCGAATAGATCTATGGAAGGACGTTCACACCTTTTTGCGATATGATCGAACACCGACTGATTCAGTTCCCACTCGCCCTATCTTAGCAGAGTCCGACTCAGGAAGTCCGCTCTGCAATTTTCTGTCCCTCTTATGAGGAGTGTCGATAAAGACCCCAAGTTGCCATCGGCTAACTGAGAAATGTATCTTGTCACTCCCATGAGAGGGCGGGACCGGGTTCCTCCCTTGTGATTCAAGTATGCTACCACTACCCGGTTGTCTGAGAATACTCTTATGTGCTGTCGCTGGAGAGTATTCAAGAATTCTAAAAAGGGCGAAATTTACTGCCAATAGTTCCTTTATGTTTGAGGATGCTGATCTTAGGTCCTCTGTCCAGACACCTTGAGCTATCTGGTCATTCAGGTGAGCCCCTCAACCCCTGGGGCTTGCGTCTGTGGTCAGAACCTGAGAGATTGAAATCACCCACGGAATGCCCCGGGTTAAGTTTATGATGACCAGGTTAACTGCCCTTCTAAATGCCCTCTTTTAGAGAGTTTTCAGCTGATAAATTTTCCCACTGCAAATCTCTGGTGTGTGTCTGAGTCCATTGAACAGCCGGGATACAGGCAGTCATGGAACCTAGAAGGGACATTGCTTTCCGTGAAGACAGAGGGGAGTTCCCTTATCAGAGAAATCAGGGCTATGATTTTCTGAACTCTCTCAGTCGAGAGGCAACACTCCTGCTTCTTTCAATCTAATATGATAGCTAGATCTTCCTGCTCTTGGTTCAGCATGATTTTGGATTTCCCTAGTGTAAGGTAGCGCTTGTTATTCGGGTTGGGGATAGACGCTAGGCAGCCGATAAATCAGGTCCGGCACAGGTTTCTCAACATAACTCAGTCCATTCGGTTTATTATGCAGCATAAACCATCAACAGCAACAGAAACTTCATACCAAACAGCATAATGTCCATGACAGAGCTCCGCTCTGTTAATCCTGTGATCACACAGGCTTTGTTATGTCCAGTACGCAGGCTCTCTAGCCTCACAGTTATATCCCCTGTCCGGGTACCTCATAGCTGCTTCTCAGTCCTGACATTCATTCCCTCTGCTGGGAATTCTCAGACATGTGCAGCCATGCTACACAGCGTCCCCACGTGCACTCAGGAAGGCAGACATCTTCCTGGCAGTCAGACGAGACCTTCTATACGGACCAACGGGGTCCAAGCATTCACTCATGTGACCTACCCTGGCCACCTTATGTGGTCCATAGCCACGCCCACCGGATCACATGGCTATGACCTCATCGCAGGTCCTACAACCATTCACACACATACACTTTACTATGGTGTTCTAGACACACGCCCCTGGGTGGGTTTGTAGGCGATTGGTCCCACCCGTCTCCCCAACCACCTAAAGGCTTCCCTATCACATTGGCACAGAACATCAGCAGTAGCTCTGCTGATCAACACATAACCAAGCCTTCATCCCTAGGCCACCCACCTTGGGATACATAACGGTCATTTAGCGTCCTACTCCTGTTACCACACTGGATGTGCCTGTACACCCGTCCTGGAACACCCACACAGTGCCTCCTAGCGGACACAGTGGTCACTACACCACACTAGATTCAAAAGCCAGCCTAAATTCGTCAAGGAATCGATGACTCTCTCTAGTTGGTCCTTGCAACCCTTGGGGGAAGTTGCCTTTTATCAGAAAATTGTCTAGGTATGGGACAATCAGGATATCTTGATCCCTCAAGTGTGCCATTACCTCTGCCACTATCTTGGTGAACACCCGAGGAGCTATGTCTATACCGAACTGTAGGGCCGTGAACTGATAGTGCTTTACTACCCCATTTATTGGGACTACTACTCTGAAGAATTTGCGATAGTCTGTGGATGGGGACGTGATAGTTTCCGTCCTTTAGGTCCAGCAGTGTCATGAATCAGTTCGGAAACAGCATTTTTACTTATGTTTTTATTGTTTCCATCTTGAAGGTTTGAACCTTCAATAACTTGATCAGTTTCTTTAGATTTATGATTGTCCTGAACATTCCTTCTGGATTTTTCCTCAGGAACAGAGGGGAGTAGAATCATTCGCCTTTTTCCCAGTAAGGAAACTCTTGAAGAACTACTTTCCCTATCAGAACCTGAACCTCATGCTCTAAGGCTAGTTTCTCTTTGTTTGAAGAACTCTGGGGTGTCACTATGAAATTTGGACGGTAAGGTAAGTGGAATTGAAGTTTTAGACCTGATTTTATTAGGTCTAAGATCCAAGAGCTGTTGGAAAGGTTTTCTCAGGCCAAGAGAAAAAAGAAAAAAAAAAAAAAAAAAAAAAAGATATAACCTTTCCCCCACCTGGGGAAAACCCTCACTGGGATGTGGTCATTGGGGGGCCTGTTGAACAAGAACCCCTTGGTTTTCACCCTTCTATCCTCCCACCGATTCTGGTTCCGGGGGGTTTTCTCCGGATAAATTTCCTACTGCAAAAGGATTTCCTATAAGAGGCAGTGGAGAGGAGAGAGGTTTTTTTTTTTTATTTATTAACCCGCTTTATCCAAAGTATTATCAAGAATTAATAATATTAGTGTGCGCTTGGAACACTCAAAGAAGAGGGAAATCTAAATTGGGTGGTTATAGAAAAGAAAAAAAAAAAAATCTCTTAAAAGTGCTCTTTATGTAGCTGGATAATAGCGAGAAAATAGCAATTCGTAATAGTCAATTGTAAGACCTCAGAAGAAGTGCTTAAGGGAAAGAGAAAATATATATATATATATATATATATATATATATATATATATATATATATATATATGCTGGTGGCAATCTTAGTTCCAACCTGAACAATCACAAACTAAAAAGGCATGAGTGAGGGTAAAAACCTGAAATCACTGAACAGGTTATATACTGCAGGGTAATTCTCCCTGATAGTAGCTTAAAAAAAAAAAAGTCAAAGTCAAATTGCAGCCTGTGAACGGCTGTGCAGAGTAGCCGCAATAGTAAATGCACAAGTCAGAAAGCGGTACCTGTAAAGATAATGCGATGCGAAGTCCTCACTCCAGTAAGCGGTGCAAGTTAAAATAGCGCTTTTTGCTCCAGCGCTTGGAAAAGGAGGGGGGGGTTTGTACACTGGGGTATAGACGAGTTACAGGGGCTGCCCCGGCCGGTGGCAGCCTCCTGTCAGTGTACCTCCAGCTGTGGAGCAGACGTGAGCGGCCTCTCGTGCTCCCGGCGTCTGTGAGCTGCTTCAGGTATACAGGACCTTCGTGATGTGAGTCAACACATGACCACGTCAGTTTCACTTGCTGGTGGTTGCGACGGGGACCAATGGACTTTTCAACATGTTTCAAAGACTGTCTTCTTCCTTATCAAGAATTCAATCAAACAAGGAATGGAGCATAGTCTGAACTTTGTCTAGAGATCTCCTGGCCAACATTTAAGCCTGAGGGCTCTCCACGGATATTTCCTTTTTTTTGTTGATAAATGAAACTCTCTCTGGTTTCTTCCACTCTTTTTTTTAATTAGTGGCTGGATTTTCTCATTTAGGGGGAAATATCTCTTTTTGTTCTAGTCCGCTGAACATTATGTCTTGAACTGATATTTTTGGACGAGGGTCTACCAGCTCCATGGTGGCCCTGACTGCTTTGATAAGGCCGTTTCTTCTAATGGGAAACAGTTAAGACCGCCCCTGCCCCCGGATGAAGATGAGGATGCTGATGAATCGGACGTATCTCCGTCCATCTCTTCATCCTCTGAACTGCTAGACCTGGACTCCGGGAACCAGTCTCTGGACTTTCGCCATTTTTCCCCTTATCCTGAATGGACCTAAAGGGTAATTTCTAACTGCAACTTTATTAAGAACTTAAGATCTGAAGCAAACTCTGGGGTCTCTTCACAGGTTGTTTGTTCTATACAAGCGCTGCAGATTCTTTTTTCCCCCCATGTAATGGGTAACTCTTTCGCGCAAAGTGCACACACTAAACCCCTGAAGTACCGGATCGAGCGTCGCAAATCACGCCTCCAGCGCCCGCCCAGCTGCCTGCAGAGCAGGTGACGAGGATTCCAGGAGAGGCAGCATACCCTGCAGCGCTCATTTTCTATGCTGTCATTCCCCGCACACCGTAGAGGCCCACTGACCCCCAACGGTGGCGTCTCAGGACACAGAGCCAGCCGAGGCAGGAAACCACTGATGCCTGGACTGGTCTGGCTGGGCCTGGCATCCCACAACGACCTCTTCTGGCATTTCAGGCATGCCTTCCTTTGCAGGTACGTTGACTGTAGTTTCCCCGTCAAGGACAGGAAACCAACTAATGCAGGAGAGAGGTACCGCCCTTTTTATCTGTAGGTTGTCCTTGAAGGGCAGATCCCCTCTCTCCATGGTGCAGTCATGGGGGAAGGAGAGTGGCCACTTTCTACTCTTAAGGTACTGTTACACTTAGCGATGTACCAGCGATCCCGACCAGCGATATGACGCGGTCAGGATCGCTGGTACATCGCTAAGTGGTCGCTAGTGAGCTGCCACACAGGCAGATCTCACCAGCGACATCGCTGGGGACGGTGGGCGTTACTTACCTGTCACACTAGGCGATCCTGCATCCTCCCGCCCGGCTCCACGCTCGTCTCTCCACAGGAAGCGCCGCAGGAAGCTGACGACGAGAAACAGTCCTGGACGTTCTCGCGCGATCAGCGATAACCAGCGGGGAGCCGGTCGTAGGTAAGTATCAGACATAGCGATATCGCTAGCAATATCGCTATAACGTCACAAGTTATAACGATATTGCTAGCGATATCGCTTAGTGTGACAGTACCTTTATTCTATTCCCGCTGCCCCAAATGATTACTATGGTACCTTTTTTTGTTTTTATAAATCTGCCATACTGTTCGAAAGATGTAAGCGTTTAATTTGCTTTTTAAACAAGCTGGGTAAACTGACCTGCGGTGCAATTATGAAAACCGCAACATTCCAATCTGTTAGAATAAATTTGCTTTATTTGCGGATTTTCCCCATGACTTTAATCCAGGGGTAGGGAACCTCTGGCCCGTGGGCAGGTCCCCGAAGACCGCAATGGTCGGGCAGCAGCCGTATTCTGCCTGCTGCCGGCCCTTTAACCCCAAAGTACACGATACGCAGCGTTCAGTACAGAACATTGCTTGCACATGACTGATGACTTCATTGGGGTGGGCGGGGTTAGCACCCAATGCCCTCCCTTCCTCCTGTCCCAGAAGAGGAGCTGTTGGCAAAGTCCAGAGAGATCTCCGTTCCGGCAGCTCTGTGTCTGTCTGCTGGTGATTTGTGCCCCTCAGCTATTTGCCCCCTGTGATCTGTGGCCCCCCAGCTACTGCCCCAATATGATATCTTTGCCCCCAACTATATGCACCCCTGTGATCTCTGTGCCTCCCAGCTATGTGCCCCCATGTGATCTGTGGCCCCAGCTATGAGCTCCCCTGTGATCTCTGCGCCCCATAGCTATATGTCCCCCTGTGATTTTTGCCCCTCAGCTATGTGCCCCTCTGATCTGTTCTCCCTGTGATCTCTCTGCCCCCCAACTATATGCCCTCCTGTGATTTGTGCCCTCAAACTATATGCTCCCTGTAATCTCTGCGCCCCTCATCTTTGGACCCCCGTGATCCCTGTGCCCCCTGCTATGTACCCCCGTGACACTTGTGCTCCCATTTGATCTGTCCCCTCCAGCTATGTGCCGCCCCCCCGGTGATCTATGTGCCTCCCCCATTGATGCCTTCCCCCCCATTGCTGTATATCTCCCAGGGCTGTATGTGCCCCCAAGTGATATGTATATACCCCAGTGCTGCATTTACCCCAGAAGTGCTGTATATCCCCCACACTAGTCCTCCTTTGACCAGTTGCAGTAGGCGACTGCACCACCATGTCAATGTTCTACTCACAGGATTACACAGTCCACGATATCCTCCAGTTTACAGTCACTAAACATGCAAGACCATGCTTGACCAGTGGCCGTGAGCGACCCCACACCATCGTGTTACTGTGCTACTCCCAGCTTTTCACAGGACACGACATCCTTTAATTTAGTCACTAAACAAACGCTAGTCTTCCTCTGACCCGTTGCCGTGGGCTACTGCACTGCTGTGCAAGCTGTGGGTGCCAAGCGTCTCAGCTCCCTTGGCCTCACACAGGTGGAGTGCTGCAGAGCCAACTGCTCTGTCCTCCTACAAACACCAGACTGACACTGACTGACACACCCAAACCCTTCAGTACAGGACTTCTAAAAAAAGAAACCTGTGGCCTACAGCCACATGGAAAACCCAGGCCTGGAATGAAACGGACTGCACGACTACCATCCTGCAGTCTGTTTCACAACACACCATCCCAGAGCAGGCTGTCCTTAAATCTGCCTTGGACCCTAAAATGTCCAAGACTACACTTATTTTTATTATTTCTAGTCTGCATTGCAGTCACCGCTACGCCCGTGACTGCCATGCACTCCTATGGCCTTCACACGCCTCCATGCACAACTTGGGGGAACACCAAGTAAACCCTACCTGTGACATCGGTCACTGCTTCACCAATGCAATCATACGCGCATCCTGGGGAGAACAAACAGCAACTCCTACCTGTGACACCGGTCACTGCCTCACACCTCCCAGTGCTGTATATCCCCCAACCTGTGATGTATGTAACCCCCAGTGCTGTATGTGACCCCACCAGTGATGTACACTGCCCCTATTGGTCAAACAATCAGTAGATTTGGTTTCCAGTACAATCTCTATGCTGATTACACCCAATTATATGCTGCTTCTCCTGACATCACGCATGCATTTTTTAGAAAACACCAGCAATTGTCTAAACGCTGTGTCTAACATCATGTCTTAGAATCGTAGAGTTGGAAGGGACCTCCTGGGCCATCTGGTCCAACCCCCTGCTCAAAGCAGGATTCGCAATATCATCCCAGACAGATATCTGTCCAGCCTCTGTTTAAAGACTTCTATTGAAGGAGAACTCACCACCTCTCATGGCAGCCTGTTCCACTCATTGATCACTCTGTCAAAGTTTTTTCTAATATCTAATCTGTGTCTTCTCCCATTCAGTTTCATCCCATTGCTTCTAGTCTTTCCTTGTGCAAATGAAAAGAATCCTTCTGCAATGTGACAGCCCTTGAGATATTTGTAGACCGTAATTAAGTCTCCTCTCAGTCTTCTCTTTTGCAAGCTAAACATTCCCAAATCCTGCAACCTTTCCTCATAAGAAAGGGTTTGCAGACCGGTCACCATTCTGGTCGCTCTTTTCTGAACTTGCTCCAGTTTGTTGATGTCTTTTTTAAAATGTATTTTAAAAAATACATCTATCTGAAACTGAACCTGTCAAAGACCTGAACTCCATGTGTTTCCTCCCGCTACTAATGTACCTATACCCGACATTGCCATTTCCGTGTGTGGTTCCACTATTACTCCCCAGCAACATGCCCGCTGTCTTGGGGTCATATTTGACTCCGAGCTTTCATTCGCCCCCCACATCCGATCACTGGCACGCTCTATCTATATATCTATTATCTGTACCTCAAAAACATTTCTAGAATTCGACCTTTTCTTACTTTTGACTCCGCAAAAACTCTGTTTCTATTATTCATTCTCATCTCGCCTATTCTAACTCTCTACTAATCGGTCTCCCTCTTACCAAACCCTCCCCCCTCCAATCTGTCTTGAGTGCTGCAGCCAGGATCATATTCCTCGACAATCGTTACACCGATGCCTCTACCTTGTGTCAGTCATTAAACTGGTTACCCATCCACTCCAGAATCCAGCACAAACTTATTACCCTCACCCACAAAGCTCTCCATGGCTCAACACCACCCTACATCTCCTCCCTTGTTTCAGTATACCACCCTAGCCGCGCCTTCCATTCTGCTGATGACCTGAGGTTAGCATCCTCAATAATCAGAACCTCCCACTCCTGTCTCCAAGACTATACATGTGATGTGCCAATTCTTTGGAATGCACACCACAGGTCAATACGATTTAGTCCCCAATCCCCACAATTTTAAGCGTGCCCTGAAAACGCATTTATTCAGACTGGCCTACCGCCTCAACATATTAACCTAATCTATCCCTGTGTGGCACAGCCAAAAGTTTTACCATAACCAGGTTCCCCGCATCATGTTCCCACATGCTTTATGCATCCATTAGCCCTCTGTGTCTGTACTGTTACACACTTAACATTATGGCTGGTCCATACAATCAGGGCAATTGTTACCACCCACCTTTCGTGTCTACCTTTTTTCCTCATAGATTGTAAGCTTGCGAGCAGGGCCCTCATTCCTCTTGGTATCTTATGATCTATGTGATTATTGTTATGCTGTAATGTCTATCGTCTGTACATGTCCCCTCTGAAATGTAAAGTGCTGCGGAATATGTCGGCGCTATAGAAATAAAATTTATTATTATTATATTCCCCCCAGGAACATGTATATCATCAGTGCAGTCTGTACTTCCTAGTGATGTCTGTCCCCCCCAGCCTCCCCGATGATGAATATGTCCCAGCATCTCCTGTGATGTCTTTGCCCCCCCAGCCCCTCCTATAATTTATATGACCCTAGAGTCTCCTGTGATGCACATACATCAGTCCCATTGTTTCCCATGTTATGAACAGCAGTTCCTGCGTCTCCTATGTGACGTATACACAGCTGTCTCAGCGTCCTCTATGTGATATAGATATAGCAGTACCAGCATCTCCTATGTGATGTATAGACAGCAGTCACTGTGTCTCCTATGTGATGCTTACACCGCAGTCCCATCATCTCCAATGTGGTGTATATACAGCTGTCTCAGCATCTCCTATGTGATGCACATGATTTACAAAACTTATGACAAAAAGGTGACTGCTTTCGTGGCCGACACATACATGGAAAAGCAGCTGTGAGAAGCAACATGATTATTATCACCTAATATTACAGCTGCACCACAGAGAAGCAGCTCCAGCCGTCATATTAAGGGCGAGTTACCGTAATTAATTGTTTGACTAAATATACCGGGGTAATTTTCAAGGTGATCATTTTTGTGTGGCCCCCGAATGATGGTAGAAATTTCCAAATGGCCCCTGGCTGCAAAAAAGTTCTCCACCCCTGCTTTAATGCAACGAGGGGAAATCTGCAGATAGATATATTACTTATGAATATGTTTTTTAGTGCATTTCCGCAACAGAACACTAAAAATGAATGTAATCCGCATCAAAGCTTTATCAAATTCAAAAACCAAGAAGTCTCCAAAATAAATCAGCTTTATTAAAAACATAGGCTTTCCATGCATGTGTTGTGACTGTCACACAGCCGCGACACATGCAGCTGCGACGCCAGACACCAGATTATCTGAGCGCTCCAGGCATCCGGGTTACCGCTGCAGCTTCTTCGGTAAGTGCTATAGCTTGCCGAATAAGGAGGGAGCCGAACATATTCGCTCATGTCTAAACAAGACATACCAAAAAAATAAACATTTTAAAAACATTAAGAAAAACTCAAAAGTGCAATGAAAAACTGCAATTCAGAGGAAAATCTGAAATATCAAAACCATAATCAATCTCATGATAGGCAATTATCCTTATACTTTTTATGTAATACTTTGGTCAGTTTAAACTGCTGCGGAAGTTTTTCTTTGAAAGAGCACAATGATCCACAGAACAGAGCAGTGTCGTCACAGAAGATACAGAAAGTGACCTTGAGTCCCCCCCCCCCCCCCCCCCTCAGAGGCTTAACTTTATATCGATCAAAGGTGATAAATAATTATTTACTGAGGAAGTTTCAATTTGTCTTTAGAGGAACTCACTTGAGAGGGCAAAGCAACAGAAAACTTGTACATGTGGCGCATCCATATTTCCAAAATATATAAATTTACAAGTAGAAATCTAACTACATACACTTTCAATCGAACCTGTCAGCAGTTTTGGCCAATATAAGATGCGGCCACTGCCTTTCAGGGATTATCTACAGCATTCTATAATGCTGTAGATAAGTCCCGATCCTACCTGCAAGAGGAGAAAAATAAGTTTTATTATACTCATCTGCGGGGCGGTCCAGTCCGGTGGGTGTCGCAGGTCTTGGTCCGGCGCCTCCCATCTTCTTGCGATGCCGTCCTCCTGCTTGCTTCACGAGCTCCCCGTCATCGCACTCCTGCACAGGCGTACTGATCTGCCCTGTTGAGAGCAGAGTAAAGTACTGCAATGTGCAGGCTCTGGGAAAGGTCATAGAGGCCCAGCGCCTGTGCACTGCAGTACTTTGTTCTGCCCTCAACAAGGCAGATAAATACACCTGCACAGGAGCACGATGTCGGGGAGCGATGAAGCAAGCAGGAGGGCGGCAATCATAAGATGGCAGGCGCCGGACCTGCAACACCCATCGGACCTGACTGCCCTGCAGGCGAATATGAAAAAAAAAAAAAAGAGGGTATTACGTACCTGGTAATGTGTTTTTCATGATCCCCTCTCGTGGTGCCATCATGGATCCACCCTTCAAGGACAGGAAACCTTCGAGATAAAAAGGGAAGCTCCTCTTTCCGCATCAGTTGTTTTACAGAGCATGAGAGGAACTCCGCAGATTAGTGTACATTCAAATAATACATCCAGCTATTTCTAGTTACTAACACCCTAGGGAGTGCCTAACCCTAAAGATGTACCAATTGTACTAACGTGATCAATAGGGAGGGAATAAGGGTGCCATCATGGATCATGAAACAAATTACCAGGTACATAATACCCATGTTTTTCCCATCACCCATGACGGCACCACGAAAGAATTACACAGAGATTTGTAGTTTCTTAGGGAGGGATCACCGCCTGTAACACCCTTCTCCCGATTGTGAGGTAAGAGGAAGCAGACAGATCTAACCTATAATGTCTGAATAAGGTAGACAGAGAGGACCAAGTAGCCGCCTTACAGATCTGGTCGATGGAAGCATCTGCTCTCTCCGCCCAGGATGTTGCCCTGCCTCTTGTGGAATGGGCCTTCAGACCTTCTGGAACAGCCCTGCCTGCACTACTATACGCTAGCTTAATGGCCTCTGACCCATCTAGCTATAGTTTGGTTAAAGACCTTAAGGCCCCTGCTTGCCCCCTGAAACGAGACTAACAAGGCCCTCTGCTTCCTCCAGGATTTTGTTACCTCCAAGTATCGTAGGAGACACCTCATGAGTTCTATGGAAACTTGACACCACCTTGGGAAATTAAGCTGGGTCTAACCTTATCACAACCCTATCTTCCATAACCTGAGTGTAGGGAGGGTCTGCTGACGTCTGCAATTCGCCTATTCTACGGGCCGAAGTGAGCGCCACTAATAAGGCTGTCTTTAATGTGATAACCTCTTCTGACACCGTGCTCAGTGGCTCAAAGGGACTCTGTTAAGGCTGACAATACTAGATTTAGATCCCAAGGAGGAGGTGTAGGAGATGGGACAGAGCTTGTTCTACTACAGGCTCTGATAAACCTAGCCCACCCACATATCGCTCGCCAGGTCACAGTGAAATAATGCCTCCAAGGCTGAATCTTGCACTTTGAGGATACCAACTGCTTGTCCCAATTCTAGTCCCTTTTGCAGGAACTCTAGTATGGCGACTATCGGTACTTCCACTTCCCGTATTGGCCCTGAGACAAAAAAAAATTTCCATATTCTCCCATAAATTTTTGTGGTTATTGCTTTTCTGCTACTAAGAAGTGTGGACACTAGCCCTGCTGAGAAGCCCTTCTTCTCTAGTAATGACCTCTCAAATTCCAGGCTGTTAAATGCAGCCCGGGCCTCTGAGGATGATGGAAGGGTCCCTGTGTTAGAAGGTCCTTGTCCTCTGGGAGTACCAATGGATCAGACATGGACATTTTCCTTAGCCAGTAGAATCACAGCCTTTTTGGCCAAAACAGGGCTATTAAAATTATTCTGGCCTTGTCTTCTCGGATTTTCCTCAGTACTGCTGGTATGAGGCATATTGGAGGGGAAGCGTATAAGAGCTCTGATGTCCATGCTATCTTGAAGCCGTCCACTGCCAACGGTCTGTCTGCTAGACTTAGGGAACAAATCCTTGGACCCCACGTGTCCACTATCCGATTGAAAATTGACTTTTTTAGGCACCGTTCTCCTGGTCTTAACCGATTGTGACTTAAAAAGTCTGCCTTCCAGTTGTCTACTCCTTGGGTATGCAGGGCCGATAATGAGAGGAAATTATGTTCTGCCAGACACAGGATCCTCTCTGTTATCTCCATCAGGTTTAGAGAACGGGTGCCCCCCTGGTGATTTATATAGGCCACTGCAAACTGGTTGTTGGACAGGACTCTCACATGTTGACCCTGTAAATGCAGTAACAGCCCATTCAGAGCCTTTTCGACCGCCAGCAGTTCTTACTCGTTTGAGGATAGGCCCCTTCCTCCCTGGGACCGGGGATTCTGGAGCCACACGGTATCTAGGTGGGCTCCCCACCCCCAGGGACTGGTGTCCGTTATGACTATCCTGGAGGCTCTGCATGTCCATGGTACTCCTCTTGGGGCTGACTTGATTTGCAACCACCACCTGAGTGACTGAACTACAGAGTCCGGGAGGGAAAGCTTCTGCTCTAACCGCTTATGTAGTACTAGGTCGTTTTGCAGTACGCCCTGTGAGCGTGACCTCTTATCTGGCTCCTGCTTCTGGGGAGGCTGCAGGTGCTCAGGTGAAAGGGCCTCCATACTTGCCCACATCTGCACGCTTGCTCACCCCTTAAATATCTACGCCCCCCCACCCTTTTTTTTCCTCATTAAGAGCACTTGGTTACCCCCTGTGCGCAGTCCCGGTGTGTGTTCCCGCGCTGACCACTTCCGGTGCGCACCCCCCATTTCGTGCGCCGCAGCAGAGTTACGGCCAGATTGGGGGGGGGGGGTGACCTTCCACGCTTACACCGCAATGTCCCACCGTCTGGGCCTGGAAGTCCCTCCAAGTAAAGGTTGAAGCCGGAGCCCCAGAATCTGCGGTCAGGCCGTCCTCCGGAGGAAGGACTCAGGTACACCCAGGAGGGAATTAAAGGGAAAGGCTCTCAGTCCAGGGCCTGATGATCCCGCTCAACAGGGAAGACACGATAACGTGTCCTCTGTGGAGCCAAATTCACCCGGGCACCGATGTGCCTCACGGGCTGCATGGCTACCATTTCTCAACAGGGAGAGCACAGTAAATGTGGCCTCCGAGGAACTTTGCCTCACCCGGACACCAAAGCTCGCAGGCTGCATTCATCAGGGAGAGTACACCAACGTGGCCTCCAAGGCTTCTATCTTCACCCGGGCGTTGTCTGACGGGCTGTGTCCATGCTTCCCTCAGGGAGGGCACGGTAAAATGTGGCCTCAGAGGCGACTACTGGCACCTGGTGACGGATGCAGCAGGCCGTTGCCTGCCAAAAAAAACATCTGACCAGGCCTGGGCATCCTCTTCAGTCTTCAAGCTTTGATCTTGAAGGTTCCCCATCAAGGACAGGAAACCAACTGATGCCGAGAGAGGAGCCACGCTTTTTATCTTGAAGATTTCCTGTCCTTGAAGGGCGGATCCTTTCTCGTGGTGCAGTCATGGGTGACGGAAAAAACTTATTTTCCTTCTCTTTCAGGTCAGATCGGGGGCTTATATACAGCACTCTAGATTGCTGTAGATAAGCCCTGAAAGGCATTGGCCGCATCTTATAGCAGACAAAACTGCTGACAGGTTCGCTTTAAAGTTTCTTAGGCTGCATTCAAACTAACCAAAAGGAGGATGTTACGGATACAACAGGGAACTTAAGGTGTTTTCCCACGAACAAAAGTTAATTTTAATCAACAGATCTTGGAACAATAATAAGTTACACAATTGGACGTTTAAATAAAATGTTCCTGTGCGGAGATAATCCTATAAATGTGCCCCTGCTATGCTCTGTGTAATGGCTATGTCTCACCATACAGGTACATGGTCTGAACATACAACAGCTACAGGCAAGGCTGAGGAAGAGGTTGAGTGAAAAGGGGGGGGGGTAGACAGACATTTACAAACGGATAGCAAATGATTCTATTTTTAAGTGAAACATTGTTTTAACACAAGCAGTGAAATGATAAAAAAATAAATAATAATAATAAATAATAGTAATAATGCGCTGATCTAACACCGCTAGTTAAAAATATATATTACTGAACATGAGTCTCTTTGTTAAACATTCTGATCATACTGTATGAAGCTCACTGACACGTAACGGCGAACCTCTCATTGGGTCCCTATTGCGTTCAAAAAGCGGCGGCGTGGTGCCTCACAGCGCTCATGCTGCAATGCCTAGCGGCATTAGATCAACGTATCTCCTCCAAAAAAAAAAAAAATCATACGTTGAATAAATAGATGAATAAATAACAAACCATAGCAGAGGAGTACAATTGCTGCACCCTCTTAGCTGATCCACTTGAGGATTTGTCAGTCGTCAGTGTCCTAGCAACTCGACAAGGGCTAGATGCGATGTCTGAGAAGCAAGAGATCAGGTAAATTGTATACAGCAGACACTTCTAGCAAAACTATTTTGTTTAATAGACATATTACCATTATACACAAAATTTACTGATGTACATTGGGGTAGAATTGCTATTGAAGAAGAAATTAGAGATTCAATTGATAGCCAGTGGAAAATGGGCACCATTAGCAGTGTTCCCCAGTGTTACCCTGACACCAGTACAGTAGTGAAATCTTCCTCATCATGTTCCTAATCTGCAGTTTCATATCTCGGGTGCATCTTTAGAAGATAATAAAACACATGGATGATGTGTGGTATCCAACAGACATTTACGAGGACTAGGGGAATAACTACCAGCACACAAGCTGCAGATGTACACAGCATAAGGACCAGGGAAACGACAGCTCCTGACACCAAGTAGTGGCGTACTTGGGTATTGCAGCTCAGCTATTATTGAAGTGAATGGGAGTGAAGCTGCTGACACTACCCAGTTTGGCGTTTCCTTCCCATATTACTTTAAAATACCCCAATGTCTGTGAACAAAATTGTTTACACCAGAAAACCCCTGCTTTAGATATTCACATGCATTTCACAGTTGATAAAGCAAACAGAAAATCAAGCGTTCTAAACAGATCTACAACATGTAAAGAAGCAAAATGCTTACCTTTAATGGGAACGGCCATGGCAGACATTCGTCCATAGTAAGGCTTTGGTGTTGACACAAAGTCTAAAGAGATCTGAAATGCATAAACTACATAAGAATCGCTAAGACGAGGACGTTATCGTTATAGTTCTTACTATGGGACTTGTCCAATCCACTCTTGAGAAATCCATTAAATCAGATTTGTTTTTCATGCAATTTCCCAAAGGAATTAAATGATTCTAAAAGGAAATCTCTCCGTTTGACCAACCATCCTGAGCCTTCTATATGGGCATGTAGTTCATAGGAAGCTGAATAAAATTATACCTTAATATCTGTGATCCATTGTCTTATTCCAAAGAAAATCTTAGTTACTTACCTAGTAACAGGATTTTCCAGAGGCCATGACAGCACCACCTGAGACAGGGTATCCACCCATCAAGAAACCTACTAAATAAAATGGCGGCAACTCTCCTCCTCATCAGTTGGGTTTCAGACCATGAGAGGACCTCCAGACAGTTATTTGTACAACCATCACCAATTAAAGATCACATTTTCTAACTATACAGTACATCCAATCTTAAGTAGTGCACACAAACCAGTGAAAAAAAGGGGAGGGAATATAAGGGTGCTCTCATGGGCTCCGGAAAATCCCATTACTGGTAATTGTCTCCTTCTCTCATGACAGCACCACCCAAGAGTTATATAGAACAAATTCACCTTAGGGAGGAATCACTGCTTGTAACTCCTTTCTCCCAAAAGAATAGATCAGCAGAGGAAGAAAGATCAAGTAGATAATGTTTATGGAAGGTGGAAGGAAAAGAACACGTTGCTGCCTTACATATCCGGTCAATAGATACTTCCGCCTTTTCTGCCCAGGAGCTCACTACAGCCCCAGTGCAATGAGCCTTCAAGTTCTCGGGAACTTATACATTACTAGAGGAGTAGGCAAATCTAATGGCTTCTCTATTCCATCTAGCTAGGATATCGCTCGTCACCTTGAGGCCTTTCCTAACCCCCCTGGAAAGAAACAAACAAGGCCTCACTCTTCCTCCACTGTTTCATCACAGCCAATTACTCTACCAGGGCTTGTCACACATGTAGTTTGTGAAGTCTCTGCGCCTTTGCATTTTTAGGACAATTAAAAAAAAGGAGGGGAGAACAATTTCAACTCTACCATTCTATGATTCTATGAATTTATTTCTATAGAATTTTGTGGCCACTTTCAGAAGATAGGCTGTGTGGTCTTCAGACAATCAAAAATCTGAGTAAACGGATGAATAACCAACAAGGCTTGTATGTCACGGACTCTCCGAACAGAAGTGAATGCCACCAAAATTACAGTTTTTAAAAAGGTGAGAATCTTGATAGACAACCCTTCTAGTGGTTCAAAGTGGGGCTTAACACTTCTAGGGCCAAATTTAAATCCCAGGGAGATATCCTCAAGCTAGGTATCGGCCTGGATCTATCACATACTTTGATAAATCTAACAATCCATTTATTAGCCGCCAGGTTATAGTTTTATAAGGCTCCTGGGGCCAACACCAGCACCTTAAGAGTGCTAGTAGATAGGCCCAAATCCATACCCTTCTGGAGGAATTCTAATGGCATCAAATTGGTAACTCACTACCCAAACTTTCCCACCGAATTAGAAAAGAACCTAGCCCAGGTTCTACCCATAATTCCTCCCACATTCCAAAGACATATTGATAGGGAATTTAGATTGTGAGCACCATCGGGGACAGCGATCATCATGTGTGCAAAAACTGAAGCGCTGCAGAATATGTTGGCGCTATATAAATAGAGTGATGATAATTTATCTCCATACTGCTGGAATCAACATCAACAAGGGAAAGGCATAGGCAAGGTCGAAGTCCCAAGTAATCTGCAAAGCATCTACTACATGGGTTTATCTCTTGTAGCTGGAGAGCAGAATATTTTCACCTTCCTGTTGGTTTGCAAACAGGTCTAGGTCTGGGTGGCCCTATCGATAGACAATTTGTAGGAATACTGTATAGCTCCCAATCTCCATGTCTTTCGACTTAGGGAATATGCTCTTTAGTTGTCCTT
The DNA here is from genome assembly GCF_039654945.1 of Dendrobates tinctorius. Taxonomy (NCBI): domain Eukaryota; kingdom Metazoa; phylum Chordata; class Amphibia; order Anura; family Dendrobatidae; genus Dendrobates; species Dendrobates tinctorius. The sequence continues at coordinate 4,930,085 of NW_027362054.1, read as the reverse complement.
TCCCTTTATATATAATGATGCTAGTATCAAATGATGTTCTGCAATCTGAAAGATCTCCTTCGCTACCACCATCGGAGAGTGGGATATCTTGCCGTCCACATGGCTGATGGAGGCTTCTGCTGTCCCATTGTCTGAAAGGATACAAACATGATGACCTTGCAGACAGGAAAGTAACTTTGCAATCGTATATTTTACTGCCAGCAGATCTTTCATGTTTGATGAACATTTCATTTTGTTTCCTGACCAGATTCCCTGGACCACACAATCCTTCAGATGCATTCCCCATCCATCCTAGCTTGCATCCATCATTATTATATCTTCGATCTGATATAACCAAGGGACTCCTAGTGACAGATATCCCATTTCCTCCTACCATACCACGAAATCGATAGTCACCAGATAACGAACCATCTTTCCTTCTAAGCCTCAGTCTTTTTTCGTCACTCAGAATGTCCAGTTGCAATTGTCTGGCGTGTACCTGAGCCCATTTGACTGCTGGAATACATGAGGTCATCATCCCTAGTAGTGACATTGCCCTTCTTAGAGTCATGGTAGGTGTGGTTATCGCCACTGAGACCAAGGTCATTACCTTGACCCGCTTTTCTTCTGGCAATAGACACTACTTATTTTGGACTCTATAAATAAAACTTGAGAGATTGAACATTCAGTGGTTCCAGTTTTGATTACTTTAGGTTTAGAAGCCAGACCAACCTGGTCAAGGATGGTATTGACTTCTATCAGCTGACAATTGCAGTGTTCTATTGACCTGTCCACCACTACAAAATTGTCTAAGGATGGGATTTACTGTGATCTGTTCCCGGAAATGCGCTGTCACTTCCAGTATAATATTTGTAAATACCCTTGGAGAAAAATTTAAAAAAAAAAATGTCCTCAAGGACTACGGAATAAACCTTAAATAGTGCGTATATTCCCAATAAAACAAAATTTTATTCATAAATATTAAAATTCACCAACCCAGTGTATACCAATAACACAAACCAGCATAGATATAACCTGTCCAATTCCCTACAATTGTGACGTACAGTATTCAGATGTACGGGACATCTTGTTCTCCAGCCCTCCATTTTTGTGCTTGCGACGCCATTTTGTTGCTTATGAGTTAAATTTTGTAACTTAACTAGATGAAAGTTCACGGTTGTTATGAAACCAGACTGTTCAAGCTTGTACAAGATAGGAGATATGAGACCCTGAAGAATGTGCTATTGTTCTATTTTCTATGTCACGCAGCTAGGGACATATTCCGATTTTCTTGCAATACTATTAGGCTTATAAAGTAATTAAGCAAAATACTATAAAATAGTGACATAATAAACGGGGTTAGCGATCTGCCTTGATCCTCCCATACAGAGGCACACGTCTCCGTCTGGTCATTCCCAGTTGCTAGCAACGCCTTGTGGATTAATTTGGAAGTCACCTAGTCAACAATGAAGGGTTAATTTAGCCCTCCCTCAAAGGCTGGCGCCCAATGTAGGTACCCCGAATAGGGACGCCTCTGCCCCCGGAGGACAACAAGACAAAAGGACCCTTGGACCGGACACAGGCACTGGAAAATTGGGACTGATGATCATCCCCCACGACAACCACGGTAAGTTGGCAGTTATACTGTTCAGACTGACCGTTGGTGTGATTCTCCTGTGTTTGTTGCTCCAAAGAGGATCTGAGGTTTGTCCTTGATGGTGGGGTGATTCTTGGGTGGAATCATACAGAGGTGCAGTCCCGTTGGGAGCCCAGTGTACGAACCATACCTCATAAGGGACGGACACCCCGGATTGACCAGTGATTGTGACTCTTTATAGTCAAAATATCCTGAAATCCTGATCACTGTTAGAGTCAGGCGTATATATATATGTGCAGTGACCACTCTGTCCGCTAGGGGGCGCTGTGTGGGTGTTCCAGGACAGGCGTATAAGCATTTCCAGTGTCCTGATAGGTGTAGGATGCAGAATGATCGTAATGTATTTCGAGGTGGGTGGCCTTGAGATGAAAACTTGTGTATGTGTTGATCAGCAGTGATACTGCTGAGGTTTCGTGCCAATGGGTTAGGGAGAGCTACCTACAAATCCACCCAGGGGTTGTGGAAGGTCCCGCTGGGAGATGGGGCTTCCTGTCTGACAGAATGTGAATGCTGTGAGTAATGGCTGCACGTGTGAGAGTTCCCAAGGAGAGGGAATGGACGCCTGCTGCGTGGTGAAGCAACTATGAGGTAACCCTGACACGGGAGTGTAACTAAGAGACTGTATAGCCTGTTGGCGGAATGAAGCAAAGCCTGTGTGACCATAAGGATAAAAGAGCAGTACTCTGTCATGGACGCTATGCTGTTTATATGAACTTTGTTGCTGCTGTGGGTTTATGATGCCTGAATAAACCACATGGACTGTTATTGTTTTATGGAAAACCCGTGCCGGATCTGATTATTTGGCTGCCAAGCGAGTATTCCCTACCTGAATGACAGCGCTAATAAATAAAAAAAAAAAAAAAAAAAAATTTTATATATATATATATATATATATATATATATATATATATATATATATATATATATATATATTACATACACCCACATGTACATACATACACACACACACATATTAGCCGAAGAGCCCGGCGCTGCCCGGGCATAGTAACTAACTGTGGTTAGTTATAGCAAATTATAATTATCCTTCATCCCATAGTCCCGTGCCCATATACCCATCATACATATCCACGATCCCATAGTAGAGTGCCCATATACCCACACATCCTCCATCCCATAGTCCCATGCCCATATACCCATCATACATATTCACCATCCCATAGTCGAGTGCCCATATACCCATCATACATATCCGCCATCCCATAGTCCCGTGCCCATATAACCGTCATACATATCCTCCATCCCATAGTCCAGTGCCCATATACCCATCACACATCCTCCATCCCATAGTCCCGTGCCCATATACCCGTCAAACATATCCTCCATCCCATAGTCCAGTGCCCATATACCCATCACACATCCTCCATCCCATAGTCAACCATTATGACATCATGAGCGGCGGGGCTTGCAACCTATGACGACATCAGCGTCGCCATGGCAACAATTATGACAATGAGGGGCGGGGCTTGATACACACTTTTTCCCCATTATGTAGATAGGGGCAAAATTGCTTGGTGAATTGGAACGCGCAGGATTAAAATTTCACCTCACACCATAGCCTAGGACACTCTCGGGGTCCAGACATGTGACTGTGCCAAATTTTGTGGCTGTAGCTGCGACTGTGTGATGCCAATCCCGGACATACACACATACACACACACGAGCTTTATATATTAGATATATATCCAGAGGTGTCAGGAGGGATAGTCAGCACTCGTCCGCACCCTGGTCTCTGTGGCTGAGGGACCCCCACCCAGGAGGGTTTCAGCCCCGGGCTACTTGACAGGGGGAAGGTATGGACCAGCCGCCCGACCCCCCTGGCCCTGGTCTCTGTGGCTGAGGGACCTCCACCCAGGAGGGTTTCAGCCCCGGGCTACTTGACAGGGGGAAGGTTTGGACCAGCCGCCCGATCCCCCTGGGCCCCATCAAACATTCACCTATCTTCACTCCTCACGGAGCACCCTCTCATACAACCGTCCCCTTTGGGACAGGAAAAACACTGGAGGGTGGAGGTGGGAGGGGCCTTTTAACCTCTTTGTGATCCTGTCCCGTTATAGGTCAAGGGAGGACTACCTCCATGGCGCTGTCCGGGGGGACAAAATGGAAAAGAAGAATTCCGTGGCTTGGCACATGAATTGTGTGACGAAGGTGTTAGGAAGAACAGAGGAAGTGAATTCTGACTGTTTCTGTTATTGCTATGTTGAAGAAGGAAAATTGTCTATCATTATGGCAAGGACTGGATGCTCTGTGGTGCAAGAAAGTGACTGTGGTGTGAGAAAGTGATAGATTAAGAAGGAACTGACAGTAATGTGCCAGAAAGACTCCGGACGATGATTAAAAGTAGAGAAAAAAAAAAAAAGTTTTCAGAAGAATCTTGCTCGCTCTGTATCAGCAGGGAAAGGAAAAAAAAAAAAAAAAAAGCAAGCCAGCAGCCGCAGCTATTCCAGCCCCCATCGCTTCACCCTCCAATCTCAGACGCCACCGCAGCTGCAGGCACATAGCTCCTCCTTATCAGTGGCACACAAAAATTCATCTCCCTACTCCAATATCTCTTCCAATCCTATGGCTGGGAACCTTACTTCCCAGATCCGCCGTGCCAATTCTTGTCTGCAATGCTGGCGCTGTGGCCGACTCGGTCACTTTCAGAGATTGTCATACCCCCACTGTTTTAATCGGAGTAGATGGCAGACCCAGTAAACATACTCTTACAAAACCCAACCCTGTGGGACCCTTCCCCGAGGTTACTGCTCAGTTTGTAATCTCTCCCACATGTCCAGTAAATTTACTAGGGGCAGATTTATTATCACAGTTCCTCTCCAGAATACAAATCCAAAATGGTCAGATGGTTCTTACGTTACATAACCCTTATGCAAATGAAGACAGTGAGGAAATCTGTATTCTGCATGCCCTTCCCACAGTTATGATGGCCCTGATAGGCCCAGATCCACCCCCAATATTGCCTGAGGATCAACGGCTCACCCCATTCATACCTATCAGAGATACCATCTAAACTTTGGTCAAAAGGGCCAAATGATATAGGGAAAGTGCCTGTAGAACCAGTAAAAGTGTTTCTCAAACCAGGTGCCCCTTTTCCCAAAGTCCATCAATATCCTTGGAAACATTATCAGGGAAAAATGCAAACGTTACTTGATAACGGTGCTCTGGTACCCTGTGTTTCTCCATGTAAAACGCCCTTGTTTCCCGTTAAGAAAAAGACCCCTCCTGGCCAACCCTCTGTGTACCGGCTGGTACAAGATCTACGGGGCAGTTGATGCAGCTACTGTTCTGGAAACTCCAGTGGTGCCTAATCCACATACTCTTTTGTTCCAAATTCCCCAGGATGCTGCTTGGTTTACAGTCATCGACCTTGCCAATGCCTTCTTTAGCATTCCGTTACACCCAGATTGCCAGTTTCTGCTTGCTTTCACTTATCAGGGACGACAGTTAATATGGACAGTTATGCCACAAGGGGCCCAAAACAGTCCCAATCAGTTTGCAAAAAATATGAGCGAGTGTCTTTTGTCCTAGCAGTTAGATCACCCCCAGGTCACGCTGTTTCAGTATGTGGATGATTTTTTGTTGTGTGCACAGATGGAGCAGGAAGCAATTGCTGCCACCGTTAGCCTCCACAAGCATCTGGCAGCATTGAACTGTCGGGTTTCGGCCTCGAAACTTCAGTTCTGCCTTGGTCAAGTGATATTCTTGGGTCACTGTCTCCTTCAGGGTGTCAGACACCTCACAGAAGAAAGAAAAATAGCTGTCAGCTCCCTTCCTTTCCCAAAAGATGAAGCTGAACTCCAACGTCTTCTTGGACATGAAACGCATATTTTTGCCCGCATGACATTGCAGCAATACTGATATTTCAGCAACCAAGACATTTGACTGTGCAACGACACTTACGGCTGCAGTGTTCACTCCTTTTTCCTGACTAAGTTGTATCGCTGTACTACAATCAACCCCGCTACTCCGGTCCCCAAGAAAGATGGCAGTGATGAGGATTATCTCCAACATGATTGTTAACAATTTCTGACTGAAGAAACAGCTACTCCACCAAATGTCAGTGAGAATCCACTTCCAAATCCCGATCTGGTGTTATATACGGCCTTTTCTTCTCATGTGTACCAAGAAGTTCTGACAATGCTTGGATCCACTGTAGCCCTCCATACTCCGTACCATCCACAATCCAGTTGGAAAGTTGAGAGGCTGAACGGCACGTTGAAGGGACAATTGACCAAAATGATGCAGGAGACTACGGTTCCATGGCCAGAGCTCCTACCCATTGTACTATACCACATTCGTACTACCCCTATTGCAAAACATGGCCTGTCCCCATATGAGACATTGTTTGGTGCTAGGTCCCCAGTTGCAAATTTCCAAGAAACTGACCATGCTGTTCAATATGTTATTCAACTTCGTAAAAATCTTGCTAACACCCATGCTATAATTTCTTCTTCTCTTCCAGATTCAGCAGAAACCGACACCTGTCATAACCTGAAGCCTGATGATTTTGTAGTCGTGAAAAGGCATGTCAGAAAGCACAGACTAGACGGTCCCTATCAAGTTCTCCTTATCACCCAACAAGCCAATAACAAATAAAGGAGACATAATGTTTTGATTTTTCGCATTTTCCATATTATTATTGACAGAAATTAAAATTAAAGTTAGAAGATATTCAAAGACTCAGATCAATACGATAAAGATAATGATCGTACTAAGGACAGCCGGTGGTCAGACACCTTCTCCTTTCTCAATCCAGCCAATTGGTTTAAGGGAATTGGGGGCTGGATAGCTGAGATCTTACAAAGCTTGTTAGACATTGCTGCCTGTATCCTTGTTGTCTATGTGATGCTAAAACTTGTTCTTTGGTGTATTTTTGTATGTATTAGTAAATTCTGCACTAGGACAGCTAATGATGATACCAAAGACGTCGTCACCCCTGCTCTTCTCTACACCGATCTCAAAAGGTTATTTGATGAATAAGTTGAAGCCAAGCGCATGGCTACCTTCAAAAGATCTCCACCACTGTTATCAAAAAAATTGTTATTCGGAAATTGTAGCATACAGGGGGGATGGGTGCGCCGCAACAGCCATGACTGAATACGGCATCAGCCATGTGAAGACCGGTACCCCTCGAGCTTATGGCTTGTGATAGCACCTCTGATGCTGCATATTAGTTAACAAAATTTATCTTGGGGGGATTGTGAAGTACAGTATTGAGATTACGGGACATCTTGTTCTCCAGACCTCCATTTTTGTGCTTGCGACGCCATTTTGCTGTTTACGAGTTAAATTTTGTAACTTAACTAGATGAAAGTTCACGGTTGTTATGAAACCAGACTGTTCCAGCTTGTAGAAGATATGAGACCCTGAAGAATCTGCTATTGTTTTATTTTCTATGTCACGCAGCTAGGGACATATACCGATTTTCTTGCAATACTATTGGCTTATAAAGTAAATGTGTCACGATGATGCTATTGGTAGCCGAGTACTTTGCATAATTAAGCAAAATACTATAAAAAGGTGACAAACGGGGTTAGCGATCTGCCTTGATCCTCCCATACAGAGGCACACGTCTCCGTCTGATCATTCCCAGTTGCTAGTAATGCCTTGTGGATTAATTTGCAAATCACCTGGTCAACCGTGAAGGGTTAATTTAGCGCTCCCTCAACACAATAACCTGCTAACCCTTCCTGACAGTGTAGGTTGGCATCCTAAAAGATACGGTTGTTTGGCGCCCACACTCCGCGACGGCTGTCCCAAACTAGCCCAAATAACCCCTAGTAATCTACAAGTGGGAAAACAAGCAATAGTATAGGAATGAATGGATAGAATTTAATTAACAAGAATAAAATGCTGACAGGTTATAACAATCAATAACTTGTGTGTAGATACAGGTCAAAACAATTCCTCAATTTAAGGGTATAATACCCAATGCAAAAAGCTGTATAACAGTACAAACAAATGTATGCCCAATGTAAATACCACACATGAAATGGGGGTTGCAGAGACAATCAATTGATGTAGTAATAGTCTCCCCACTACACAAAGGACAATATGAACATGTGACAAGAGTTAAGCAAAATTCAATGCATCCAAGATACTCATGGTGGCCCTTATGGCTTTAACTAGCTTGTCTGTGTATTCCATGGAAAAACATGGCCTGCCCCCCCCATATCACTATCAGAGGATGAGGAAGAGGAGGAAGAAGAGTCTGACTCATCTCCATCTTCAAATAGTACGGAATCAGATGAATCAGTTATCTGCGATTTACAATTTTTTTCTCGTTTCAAACCCCTTCCTTTTGAATAAATTTGATGGAATCCTTGACATCTGACCTAATTACAGATTTTAATCCATGGGGAAGTTGGGGTTAACTTGTCTTCTGGTATGTGCTAGGTAACTTATTCTGCACAGTGCACATTTTTTGTTTTTAATCTTGGCGCTACACTTCTTAGACCTTTCCTAGTAAAAATACAGAGAGCAAGGGACCTACAGTTGCTTCTCCCAAATTTAGAAGACCAAAAAGTTAAATTTATTTCAGTTCTTCAATACAAAAAAGTGAAACGCAAATTATATAGAGTCATTACAAACAGTGATCAACTTTGTGTGTTTATTTCTGTTATTGTTGATGATTATGGCTTACAGCCAATGAAAACCCAAAAGTCATTATCTCAGTAAATTAGAATACTTTATAACACCTGCTGAAATGTATGTTCAGTAAATGCACTAAATACTTGTCATGGCTCCTTTTGCATAAATTACTGCACCAATGAGGCATGACAAGGAGGCGATCAGCCTGTGGCACTGCTGAGGTGTTATGGAAGCCCAGGTTGCTTTGATAGCAGCCTTGAGCTCGTCTGTATTGTTGGGTCTGGTGTCTCATCTTCCTCTTGACAATACCCCATAGATTCTCTATGGGGTTACGGTAAGGCAAGTTTGCTGGTCAATCAAGCACAGCGATACTGTGGTTTCTAAACCAGATATTGGTACTTTTAGCAGTGTGGACAGGTGCCAAGGCCTGCTGGAGAATGAAATTTCCATCTCCAAAAAGCTTGTCGGCAGAGGGAAGCATGAAGTGCTCTAAAATTTCCTGGTAGACAGCTGCGCTGACTTTGGTCGTGATAAAACACAGTGGACCTACACCAGCAGATGACATGGCTCCCCAAACCATCACTGATTGTGGAAACTTCACACTAGACCTCAAGCAGCTTGGATTGTGGCCTCTCCACTCTTCCTCCAGACTCTGGGACCTCAATTTCCCAATTAAATGCAAAACTAATTTTCATCGGAAACCACCTTAGACCAGTGGTCCCCAACCTTTTTTGCACCAGGGACCAGTTTCAAGCAAGACCATTCTTCCATGGCCCAGCAGGGCGGGGATGGAGGTGTGGCAGGGGCGGGGCTTTGGTCATAAGGGGGCGGGGCTATGGACACTGTTGTAGTTTAGCAGTGCATACTTATAATTTAATAACATTTATAATGTGACTCAACTCACCATAGGTTTTGAATGAGTGCTCCATCACCCCCTTCTCCCCATCATTGCCTTCTCCCCATCACTCCCTTCTCCCCATCACTCCCTTCTCCCCATCACTCCCTTCTCCCCATCACTCCCCCCTCCCCATCACTCCCCCCTCCCCATCACTCCCCCCTCCCCATCACTCCCCTCTCCCCATCACTCCCCTCTCCCCATCACTGCCTTCACCCCATCACTCCCCTCTCCCCATCACTGCCTTCACCCCATCACTGCTGTCTCTCCATCATTGCCTTCACCCCATCACTGCTGTCTCTCCATCATTGCCTTCACCCCATCACTGCTGTCTCTCCATCATTGCCTTCACCCCATCACTCTCCTCATGTCCCCATCTCCTCCAGGGCCAGGCTACACAAACACAGACACACACACACACACACACACACACACACACACACCCCCATCTCCTCCAGGGCCAGGCTACACAAACACAGACCAACACACACACACACACACACCCACCCATCTCCTCCAGGGCCAGGCTACACAAACACAGACCAACACACACACACACACACACACCCATCTCCTCCAGGGCCAGGCTACACACACACACCCACAGACAGACATAAATACACACACACACCACCTCTCTCCTCTCACCTGTCGCAGCATCGCCCGCGCTTCCTCGCTCTGACACAGCAGCGGCCGTGCTCCTCTCTGTCAGTCAGAGACAGGAAGCACGGGTGGCGGGCAGGAAGCTGGACGCAGTGGACGGGTCCTTGCAGCTCCGCGCTCCCTGGCTGCCGCTAAGAACTGCTGTGCGCCGCCCCAGCCCCCGCTACGCCACTGACCGCCCCTGGCTCCCCTTGTGTCCGCGGACCGTAAAGGGCACTGCAGCGGCCCGGTGCTGGGCCGCGGACCGGCAGTTGGGGACCCCTGCCTTAGACCACTGAGCAACAGTCCAGTTCTTTTTCGCCTTGGCCCAGGTAAGACATTGCTGGCGTTGTCTATTGGTCATGAGTGACTTGACAAGGAATGCGACACTTGTAGCCCATGTCCTTGATACGTCTATGTGTTGTGGCTCTTGAAGAAATGACTCCAGTAGCAGTCCTCTCCTTGTGAATCTCCCCCAAATCTTTGAGTGGCTTTTTCTTAATCCTTTCAAGGCTGTGGTTATCCTGATTGCTTGTGCACCTTTTTCTACCCCTCTTTTTCCTTCCACTCAACCTTCCATTAATATGCTTGGATACAGCACTCTGAATAGCCAGCTTCTTTAGCAATGACCTTTTGTGGCTTACCATCCTTGTGGAGTGTGTCAATGACTGCCTTTTGGACACGTCAAAAGAACAGTCTTCCCCCATGATTGTGGAGCCTCCTGAAACAGACTGAGGGACCTTTTAAAATACTTAGGAAGCCTTTGCAGTTGTTTTTTTGTTATTTATTCTAATTTACTGAGATGACTTTTGGGTTTTAATTGGCAGTAAGCCATAATCATCAATATTAACAGAAATAAACACTCGAAATAGATCACACTGTTTGTAATGACTCTATATAAGAGTTTCACTTTTTGTAGTGAAGAACTGAAATAAATTCACTTTTTGATGATATTCTAATTTTGTGGGAAGCACCTGTATTTAACATGATTAACTTTCACAAAGATCATTCACCATTCTGGCATTCAGTCTAGGGTACTGGAACCAAAGGCTCAATCAGCTTACATGATTTCTCTCCTCTGGAGGTGATGGACTCAAACCTGCCCTGTTCTTCTGTCTGACTGGTCTTGCTGCCACTCGTATGGCTGCAGCATCCTCCTTGACAATGATGCTGCTTCTGCTGCAAATTCATGTTCAGCAAGGGAAGAAAAGCTGGAGCAATCCGCTCACTGGTGGTCATACCACTGTTCTACATGAGGGACCAGCCACAGCCCCACCTCCAGCATTTGCTCTCCGCCCCATAAGTATTTTCCATGCATTTCCAGGCTAGACTTCTTCCCCGATGCACTCTGCGCATGCGCAGACCCGGAATTTTGCAGTCAACTACTTTCCAGCGCACTCATTATCAGAGCAGACTTTTAACCCCTTAGTGACAGAGCCAAATTTTAAAAATCCGACCAATGTCAATTTATGTGGTAATAACTTTGGGACGCTTCAACAAATTCCATTGATTTTGAGATTGTTTTTTCGTGACACATTATACTTTATAATGGTAAATTTAGGTTGATTTTTTTTCTTTATAAATAAACACAAAACATCAGAAATTTGACAAAAATGTAAAAAAAAAAAAAAATAGCAATTCTCAAACTTTGAACGATTATCCCTTTAATTCAGATAGTCATACCATAGCAAAAAAATAATTAATAATTCCCACATCTGCTCTACATCAGTACCGTTTGTAAAATTGTACATTATTTTGTTAGCATTTTAGGAGGTTTAACCCCTTCATGACCCAGCCTATTTTGACCTTAATGACCTGGCCATTTTTTGCAATTCTGACCAGTGTCCCTTTATGAGGTAATAACTCTGGAACACTTCAACGCATCTTAGCGATTCTGAGATTGTTTTTTCGTGACATATTGGGCTTCATGTTAGTGGTACATTTAGGTCGATAATTTTTGCGTTTATTTGTGAAAAAAACAGAAATTTGGCAAAAATTTTGAAAATTTCGCAATTTTTAAATTTTGAATTTTTATTCTGTTAAACCAGAGAGTGATGTGACACAAAATAGTTACTAAATAACATTTCCCACATGTCTACTTTACATCAGCACAATTTTGGAAACAATTTTTTTTTTTGTTAGGAAGTTATAAGGGTTAAAAGTTGACCAGCGATTTCTCATTTTTACAACAATATTTACAAAACCATTTTTTTTTTAGGGACCACCTCACATTTGAAGTCACTTTGAGGGGTCTATGGCAGAAAATACCCAAAAGTGACACCATTCTAAAAACTGCACCCCTCAAGCTACTCAAAACTATATTCTAGGAGATTATTAACCCTTCAGGTGCTTCACAGGAACTAAAGCAACGTGGAAGGAAAAAATGGACATTTTATTTTTTGCACCACAAATTTTTTTATCATTAATTTTTTTCATTTTCACATGGGCTACAGGATAAAATGGATCCTAACATTTGTTGGGCAATTTCTCCTGAGTACACTGATACCTCATATGTGGTCATAAACCACTGTTTGGGCGCACGGCAGGGCTCGGAAGGAGCACATTTGACTTTTTGAATGGAAAATATGCTGGAATATTTAGCGCTTGCCATGTCGCGTTTGGAGAGTCGCTGTGCGCCTAAGCACTGGAGATTCCCCCCAAGTGACCCCATTTTGGAAACTAGACCCCCCAAGGAACTTATCTACATGCATAGTGATCACTTTGAACCCCCCAGGTGCTTCACAAATTGATCGGTAAAAAAAAAAAAAAAGTACTTTTTTTTCACAAAAATTTTCTTTTGGTCTCAGTTTTTTCATTTTCACATGGGCAACAGGATAAAATGGATCCTAAAATGTGTTGGGCAATTTCTCCTGAGTGCACAGATACCTTATATGTGGTCATAAACCACTCTTTGGGCGCACGGCAGCGTCCGTAAGTGAAGGAGCGCTATTTGACTTTTTGAATGGAAAATTCGCTCCAATCGTTATCGGACACCATGTCGCGTTTGGAGAGCCCCTGTGTACCTAAACATTGGAGCTCCCCCACAAGTGACACCATTTTGGAAACTAGACCCCTTAAGGAACTTATCTAGATGTGTAGGGAGCACTTTGAACCCCCAAGTGCTTCACAAAAGTTTATAACGTAGAGCAGTGAAAATAAAAAATCATTTTTTTTCCTCAAAAAAGATTTTTTAGCACGCTATTTTTTATTTTCACAAGGGTAACAGGAGAAATTGGACCAAAAAAGTTGTTGTCCAGTTTGTCCTGAGTACGCTGGTACTCCATATGTGGGGGGGAACCACTATTTGGGCGCACGGCAGGGCTCAGAAGGGAAGGAGTGCCATTTGACTTTTTGAAATGAAAATTAGCTCCAATCGTTAGCAGACACCATGTCGTGTTTGGAGAGCCCCTGTGTGCCTAAACTTTGGAGCTCCACCACAAATGACCCCAGTATGGAAACTAGACCCCCTAAGGAACTTATCTAGATGCATAGTGAGCACTTTGAACCCCCAGGTGCTTCACAGAAGTTTATAACGCAGAGCCGTGAAAATAAAAAATATTTTTTTTTCTTAAAAAAAATATTTTTAGTCCGCAATTTTTTATTTTCACAGGGGTACCAGGATAAATTGGACCCCAAAAGTTGTTGTACAATTTGTCCTGAGTACGCTGATACCCCATATGTGGGGGGGAACCACTGTTTGGGCACACGTCGGGGCTCAGCAAGGAGGTAGTGACATTTTGAAATGCTGACTTTGATGGCATGGTCTGAGGGTGTCATGTTACATTTGCAGAGCCCCTGTGTGCCTAAACAGTAGAAACCCCCGGCATGTGACCTCATTTTGAAAACTAGACCCCCCAAGGAACTTATCTAGATGTGTGGTGAGCACCTTGAACCCCCAAGTGCTTCACAGAAGTTTATAACGCAGAGCCGTGAAAATAAAAAATCCTTTTTTTTCCTCAAAAAAATGATTTTTTAGCTCGCAATTTTTTATTTTCACAAGGGTAACAGGAGAAATTGGACCCCAAAAGTTGTTGTCCAGTTTGTCCTGAGTATGCTGGTACCCCATATGTGGGGGGGAACCATTGTTTGGGCACACGTCAGGGCTCGGAATGGAAGTAGTGACGTTTTGAAATGCAGACTTTGATGGAATAGTCTGCGGTCGTAATTACGTTTGCAGAGCCAATGATGTGCCTAAACAGTGGAAACCCCCCACAAGTGACCCCATTTTGGAAACTAGACCTTCCAAGGAACGTATGTAAGATGTGTTGTGAGCACTTTGAACCCCCAAGTGCTTCACAGAAGTTTATAATGCAGAGACGTGAAAATGAAAAAATAATTTTTTTCCACAAAAATAATTTTTTAGCCCCCAATTTTTTATTTTCCCAAGGGTAACACGAGAAATTAGTCCCCAAAAGTTGTTGTGCAATTTTTCCTGAGTACGCTGATACCCCATATGTTGGGGTAAACCACTGTTTGGGCACATGTCAGGGCTTGGAAGGGAGGGTGCACCGTTTGACTTTTTGAACGCAAAATTGGCTGGAATCAATGGTTGCACCATGTCGCGTTTGGAGACCCCCTAATGTGCCTAAACAGTGGAAACCCCTCAATTCTAACTCCAACCCTAACACACCCCTAACCACAGCCCTAACCCTAATTCCAACGCTAACCCTAATTCTAACCCTAATTCCAACCCTAACCCTAATTCCAACCCTAACCCTAATTCCAACCCTAACCCTAATTCCAACCCTAACCCTAATTCCAACCCTAACCCTAATTCCAACCCTAACCCTAATTCCAACCCTAACCCTAATTCCAACCCTAACCCTAATTCCAACCCTAACCCTAATTCCAACCCTAACCCTAATTCCAACCCTAACCCTCTTTCCAACCCTAACCCTCTTTCCAACCCTAACCCTCTTTCCAACCCTAACCCTCTTTCCAACCCTAACCCTCTTTCCAACCCTAACCCTCTTTTCAACCCTAACCCTCTTTTCAACCCTCACTCTCTTTTCAACCCTAACCCTCTTTTCAACCCTAACCCTCTTTTCAACCCTAACCCTCTTTTCAACCCTAACCCTCTTTTCAACCCTAACCCTCTTTTCAACCCTAACCCTCTTTTCAACCCTAACCCTAATGGAAAAATAAAAATAAAAATATTTTCTTTACTTTATTAGTTGTGCCTACCTATGGGGGTGATAATCGGGGGGTTTATTTACTTTTTCTTTCATTTTGATCACTGTGAGAGTGATCAAAATGAAAGAATGGAATCTGCAGCCGGCAGATTCGGGCGGGCGCACTGCGCATGCGCCCGCCACTTTCAAGATGGCGGCGCCCATGAACCGGACCCGCCGGACACCGGGAGCGACAGGGGGACTTAGAAGGTGCCGGGGAGGTGAGATGGGGTGAGGGGGTTATCGGAAGCTGGCGGGGAGCAGAGGGAATGGGAGGGGGGCAGATGATGACAGCGGCGGCAGATCGCCGCTGTCATTTAGTTGCGGGGGGGGCGATCGCCGGTGGGGGTGGAATCGGTGTTTCCAGCCATGTCCGATGCTACAGCAGCATCGGCCATGGCTGGATTGTAATATTTCATCAATTTTCATTGATGAAATATTACTATCGCTCTGATTGGCTGTTTCACTTTTAACAGCCAATCAGAGCGATCGTAGCCACGTGGGGGCGAAGCCACGCCCCCTGTGGCGAAGAACAAAGCCCCCTGTATCTGCGGGTCGGGTGACCTTTCAGTGACCCCGGTCACCCGACCCGCAGGGGGGCTTTAAAGTCATGACGCCACATAGGCGTCATGGGTCGTTCTGGCACGACTTTTCATGACGCCTACGTGGCGTCAAAGGTCGTGAAGGGGTTAAAAATGTAGCAGCAATTTTTCAAGGAAATTTACAAAATTATTTTTTTTAGGGACCTATCCAGGTTTGAAGTGACTTTAGGGGTCCTATATATTGGGAAACCCACCAAAGTTATACCATTTTAAAAACACCTTGTGACATACTGAAAACTGCTGACAGTTTATTAACCCTTCAGGAATTAATACAAAGTGACATGATAGGAATGAAAAAGTTGATCTTCACCACCTAATTGTCACTGACTTTTGAACATGTTACTATAGATGGCAGACTAAGGCCGCTATTTGCTAGTGAATTGCCATGGCAAATATCAGGACCACACAAAGACGACTGGTGTGTGTGTAACAATTGCAAAACAGGTGGATATGGTGCCCGGCTGCGATCCGGAGGATATCCTGGACTGTAAGGCTGTGTGAGTAAAGCGATTGTGATGCAGCGGTGCAAGACTCCCACAGGAACTAGTCAGAGAAGGACTAGCCTGTATAGTGCCTGCAACATGTAATGCTGTGTGAATAGAGTCTTGGATACGGCACATAGACACCCACGGGAATAGTCAGAGGAAGACTGGTGTGTTTAGTGTCTGTAAAATGAAGGCTGCCATATAATATTATAATATATATTCTGCACATGGTGAAGTGGATACTAATTATATGCACTTGTGTGGATTGGACCTTTAATGCTGTGAGGAAACACATTAAAGAGACTTTTGTGTTTGAATTTTATGGGTCACTGCCTCTTCACTGCGTACGGTGTTACCGCTGCCTTACACTATCTATAAATAACTTCTTCCAGACTCTGGGGAGGACGCTACCTGGAAGACAACTGTCTCCAGAGCTTATTTTACATTAAGGGGAATTACCAGTGTGGGACAATTAACTAACACAGAATAGGAGAAATTAACTTTGTCTTCTTGCAAACACATTTTTGTTTCTCTCTAGCTCTGCTGTATTGCAACAATATTGCAACCCTGTCTACCTGTGATTGAAGCTGAGAGGAACCTGAAGAGGGGTCAAATTTAATCACACACACCTGTGCAGTGAGATCAGGAGAGCAGAGAGCAGCCATTACACATCACACTGGTAACACCCCTTCATGCATAATAATCTCTTGAGGCAGAGTTAAATTCCAGGCAACATTTCCCCCATAGCCTGGAAGAGGTAACTTAGATAAACAGATTAAGGATGACTTGGCAACAAAGCATCTGATATGAGGCACATAGGTAGTATTTTTTTCAGCAGTCTATAACCTGTATGCCCATATTATTAGTTTACATAGGTCAAATGTGGTCACAGATTCAGAATGAGACTGCTCCAGATGGCTTTACCCAAATATAATAAATTGGCACAATCATGTAATTAAACAGCAGCCCATTCTAGTTAAGTACCATGACTGGCTGTAGTTTGAGGAAACACCACACCCAAAGACCTGTGTCTCAACTGGCAGAGGAGCTGATTCATAAGCACACATACCGGAGCTGCAGGAGAAGAAAAATTCTCTCGTCTGTTAACAGAGCAAAAAGGATTTTTTTCTCCAGTATAAGTACTCTGTGCGCAGTCAGCCGAATTTCTTCTCCTGCAACTCTAGTAATTTGTGCTTATGATACAGCTCCGCTGTCAGTTGAAATACAGGTCTCAGGATCTGCATGTTTCTTCAGTCAGCAGCCTTTCTTGACACAACCAGGATGGGCTGCTGTTTGAATTATGTAGCAGGTGGGTGGGGAATTTATTACATTCTTAGAAAACCACTTTAAAGGTTTATATGGCAATCAGCTGTCAGATGAAAAAGAACCTGCCACTTGATTCATGTTGCCCAAACCACGGGTAACAGAGTCTGCTGCACAATTGCCGCCAGGTATGTTTTCTTCTCTGACAGTTTTAAGTGATGGCCAGGGGTTAAGGAGGGAGACAAAACTAGACCGGTGTGACCCACGGCCACCTTCTCCTAACCACGGTCCAGCTGAATGACAAGTCTCTCCCCATGTACACATACCTGTCAGAGATTTGTCAATCAAATGGAGAAGTGCAGGGAACGTCGATCGTACTGGCAAACTAGGTTTGCTCTGAAACACAGCAACATTTCAGAATAAACCATATGTGTATGCAATCACACAGCAAGGCGGATTCATGCTGTCCATGATTTTAACAGCATGACCTGAGTGACAAGTTAGTTTTAAAGCGGAACCTACTAAAATCTGTATTTGATAAAAGGTAAAATCCCATAATGAATATTCATAAACAGCCATATTGATTAAGATACACAAATGACATTTAGAAAGACCTTTTCACAGTGCCAAACATAAATATTAGATTCTTATAGGATTTGTGCAATACCCTGGGATTCATGTAACCTTAGTCAGCTGTCTCCGTTAGTCCCATTGTCTTTCAATAGAGATGAAAGTGGCATGCAAGAATGCCACTCCATTTAAACGCCTCAAGTTCCCCCCATCATTTTAGAGTCTTGTTAGGGACCCCGAGATGGAGCCCATTTATGATCTAATTTGAGATTTGGTAAAAATGTCTGTTTAGGCTTCAACCCTTAATTAACCAGTCCAGCATTTTGTCCCACCACCACCACCAATTGTTAGGGATCATGAATGGAAGCATAATGCATGTAGTTACAAACTTCACCTGCTTTCAGCCCCACATAACAGCTCTGTAACCCGCAAGTGTGGGTTGTGTGGTCCGGAAGTCACTTTTCTCCATACATGTCTAGGAGACCGAGAAGTCTCAGACATGAAAATTTTATTCTAAATTCTCACCGAAGTGCAATCAGAGGACTTTATAGAGGGAACTCTGCTTCACAAAGCAACCTCTATGTGATTTGGCAGGTCACAACTGCAAACACTTAGTGCTGATAAAGGGGCTACCGGTGAGTATGCGACCCCATTCATTTCACTTACATATGTGATCCCCAACAAAGGGAGCAAAGAAAAACGAAAAAACAACCTCGCTGGAGTGTTACTACAAAAGGTTGTTATAACCAGTAATACCCCTTTATGTTTTCTCTTCAGCCTAAAAGTCAACTTACCATGCCACTCTTTACAGTAACATTTTTACTCTGCACAGGGACCCTCTGTGCCAGGCTTAGTTTTCCATAATTCACACTGGTCACTCCCGTGTTGGAAAGTATACTGGCCAATGCCTGTGAATCTGCAACAAAATTTACAGGAGCCGCACTTCCTGTAGAAATGAAGGTACAATTCAAGACATAAAAAAACAAAAAAAAAAACAAACACTGCACGGCTAAGAAACTTGGTCACTCACCCGCCTTCTTCCTGGGATCTTGCTTCCCTGCAAAAGAATCCCCCTCTGATGTATTCTTTTCATGCCTGAAACACACGAGGAAGATGGATATTCAGCAAGAATTTATTAACGAGAACCGGTCATCAGAAAAGAAAAAAGATCACAATAATGGTATTTACCAGTAGTCCTAGTGCTACACTACAGGTAAATATGATTTCCAACATGTTGTCTAGCTTCAGGCAGGAGAAAAAAAAAAAATAGCTATTCTCTTTCTGCAGCCTCTTGGTTCCAGTCAAGTGGGAGTTGCTAAGCGGCAGTGAGCAGTCACTTGACTGGAACCGAGCAGCAGCAGGGAGAATAGAACTTAATTTTCTCCCTGCAGCCAACCCACAACATTAGACAGGCAGCTATGCATGAACTGGTACTTACCAGTAGATTGGTACTATGGCTGCTGGTAAAAAGCATTTTTTTCTGAGGACAGTTTCCCTTTAATACCAGCCATTTTGCAGCGCTTCACCGACATATCATGACTCTTGGAGCAAGATAAGCAAAATGTTTTGGTACCAAAAGTGAAGGCTTGTCTGCCATAAGGCAGTGAAAGAGGACAACGGTTATAGTATAGGAATGCATTTCTTTGGCATATTTGCACAATGTTATGTAGCAACTTGGTGGTCAGATGACACACGAGAGAAACGCTTAATACTCGACCAGCAAGTGAAACAAAACGACAAGACATAACCCTGGAAAGCGAGCGATAATTATATATTGGGCCACTGTATGTCACCAATGTAGCGATTTAAAGGGGGTTTTCCAATTACAAGAAAACCATCATCTCTCTACTGTAGTTTACCACACCTGTGCTTTACACACCCTCCCCAGGTCTAGCTCCCATTGTCTGCTATAGTCTGAAGGGCTGACGTCATGTGAACAGCGCTGCTGCCAATCAGTGAGCTCTGCAGCTCGCGCAGTAAACTCTGGCACTTCCGCTGCTCATTATTGACTGCGGTGCCGTCAACGCTGCAAGCGATGACAGTGGGCACAGCAGTGGAAACGCAGAACCAGGACTGTGGAGTGGGAGTAAACTACAGTTTGTATTTTTATGCAAACTACAGCTGGGGGACAGGGGCCCTGCTTTAAATACTACAGATTTTCACTTTGTGCTGCCTCCTTTAAATTGGGTGTATAAAACCCTTATAAGCCATCCTATGGATAGGGGATAAGTGTAAGATTGGAGAGTTTAAGCAGATGGGCTCCCATCAATTTGAAGAACGGTGGGCATATAGTCCCATGAATCAAGCAGTAGTGACAATGTGAAACCACCACTTTGATACCAAATAAGTGGAGCAGTGGTCCCACATGCTCACCACCACTCCATTCATTCAGAGAAATCTAGGACCCCAATTTTCAATATTGAGGGTATTCTAGCAGTCAAAGACCATTCCTATGCAACTCTAGCCATGCAGGCACATAAAATATCCAGAAATTTGTTGACATTTGCACCATGGTTCCCAAAAAACAGCAGACACTCCAGACCTTTTTCTAGATTCCACATGCAAAGTCACAATTAAGCCACAACACATACTTCTCAGTCTTCTCTGCTGGCAATACCGAGCTTTCCACATCTTCAGTGACTGGATGGAGCAGAGAGGACTTGATCGTTGTGACCTCCTGACTTTGAAGGGGTAAAGTCGTCATACTTGAGGTCCGCACATTAGAAGTCCTATTCATCTGCTGTAATACTGGATTCTCCTATACAGACCGAAGAAAAAAAAAACTCCAAAAATGTCATTTCATATTCTATTAAAGTTTTTAACAATCACTGAATACAACAGAGCTACTGCTCACCTGTGACAGAAGTTTACCATCCAGGCTGGAGGATACAGGTTCCTCTAACTTACGGACACGTAAAAGCGAATTTTGCTTAAACACAGGTGGTTTCTTATCGCTGACTACAGAAGGAAAGGATGCAAAAATGAATAAACCCCAAAATATAGTAGGACGTACGAGGAATGTATTAAATATTAATTGAGGTTTCGATTATAAAACATCTTATTTCAATTTTAGAGTTGGAGTAACAATTAATATAATGTATTAGGACACGCTCACACACTCAGGTTTTGGAGTGATGAATCTGCACCACAAATTTCCATAAATTTACAATACATGTGAATTAAGTTTTCAAAACCCAGTTCATGTGAAAAAAATAAAAATCTGCACGAAACTGGGAACATGCTGCAGATTTTAAGATACAGTCATGGCCGAAAGCGTTGGCACCAATGAAAGTCATCCAAAGGATGTCATATTTCCCCCAGAAAATTACTGAAATTACACACTTATTTAGTTTGTGTATTGGAACAACAAATAAAGTCAAATGGGACATAATTTCAAACAAAATGCCAAAGGTGAGTCAGACAAAGCTGTTGGCACCTTTCCAAAATTGTGGATAAACAACTTTGATTGAAGAATATGATGCTTGTTCAAACTCACCTGTAGCAAGCAACAAGTGTGTACAAATAAGAAAATCACACCTGAAACCAGATAAAAAGGGGAGAGGTTGACTAAGTTCGCATTTTGTGCCTCTGTGCCACCCTAAGCATGAAGAACAGAAAGAGGAGAAGAGAACCAAAATGGTTCAAGGGTACAAGTCCATCTCCAGAGATCCTGATTTCCTTTTTCCACTGTGCGCAACAGAATCAAGACGTTTACAACCCATGGCACTGTAGCTAATCTCCCCTGATGTGGACAGTTAAGAAAAAAAAAAAAAAAAAATTTGATGAAAGGTTGCAACGCAGGATAGTCCGGATGGTGAATAAGTAGCCCCAATCAAGTGTCAGAGTGAACTATCCATCGACATTTCAATTAAGTGAAGCACTATGGCAGGAGACCCAGAAGGAAAATGTGCACGAGAAAGCAAAAATCCTTTTGGGAAAGAGTCTTGTGGACAGAGGAGACTGTGTGAAAGGCATCATGAAACTTGAAGATTACCAAAAGATTTTGGGTCTCAAAGTAATGACCAGCGTCAGGTCAGAAAGCTGGGTTTGCATCTTAGGTCATGGGTCTTACATCAGGACAATAACCCTAATCATACTTCAAGAAGCCTCCAGAAATGGATGGAAACAAAGCGCTGGAGAGTTCTGACGTGGTCAGCAATGAGTCCAGATCTAAATCGCATTGAACATCTGTGGAGAAATCTTAAAAGGGAACCTGTCAGCAGGATTGTGCTCAGTAACCTACAGTGTCAGGTCGGTGCCGTTATAATCATTAAAACTATACCTTGGGTTGATGAAATCCATCTTGTGGTGGTTGTTTAATCTTTATTTGTAGCGCTGAGTTAATAAGATTCTCCTGCCCTGGGGCCGCCTGTGGGGGTCTTCATGTGCTGCTCTGATGAGGTATTCATCTGTATGGCTTATGACAGGTCACTGATCCCTCAGTGACCTGCCCCCTATTTTCCATACTAATTATATGTATTGAAAAAAAAAAAAAATACGATCATGCTGCAGAAGGTGGTGATGTTTGTAATGTGCATTAAATGGTTTTTTTTTTAAGTCATATACATTTACTCTGAATAAAAAAAAAAAAAAAAAAAAATCTCTAAAAACGGCAATGGCAGGGCCTGCGCAGTGACATTTATTGGCCGTTTAACAGATGCTACTGTGCGGGCGCCACCATTTTGCTAGAGGGGAAAAAAAAAAAATTACACAACAACCACAAGACTGACTTCATTAACCAAGGTATCATTTTAATCAGTATACCAATGCCAACCTGACAGTGTCTGTAGGTTACTGAGCACAATCTTGCTGACAGGTTCCCTTTAAATGGAAATCTGTCACCCCCTGGGACAATTTCACCGCACTTGGAATTTTTTTTCCCCGCTTTCGAGTACACGACATGCTAAAGCCTATCATGTCTTTCAAAAGTACAACTCGTCCCGCAAAAAATAAGCCCTGTGAAATTTTGTCCAATTTGCCTTTTGCCACCTTTGTTTTTTTTGTGTTCTCGCAAAACACACAAAGGAAATAAACAAGTGTATAACAAAAGCGTGTAATTGTAATATCTTTCTGGGAGAAATACTTCATTTTCTGGAACAATTGCAAGGGTACAAAGACTTCAGGCCATCACTGTATGCATGACATGACATACTTCATAATGTTTTGCAATGGAGTAGAGGGAAGTCTGCCAGCAATTCAGTGCACACTTGTAACTAATATGACAGATGCAATGTGTGAACATTGGGTTAGGCCGGCCCGGCTTTACAAAACCTATTTTTCTTACAGAAAAAAAAAAAAAAAAACACCACACACCTGACATTTTTTAATCCATATTATGTTCCGTATGTTAGTGCTTTGTTTTTTACATTTTTATGTGTATGGCACACAGTATTTACATGAACAATCTTGTAAATAAAAGGTTAAACACAGTTTCACATCATAACATTAAGGGTAAGTTCACACTGGGCGTTTTTGTTGCGTTTTTTCCTACAGCAAAACCTGATTTCTTGGCAGGAAAGAACCTGCAGCAAAACTGCATGTTTTGGTGCATTTTTTCATGCGTTTTTGGGGCTAATAAAGTTCAGTGCCTCCAGAGGAAGGAAAAAAAAAAAAATTACTTCCTGTAGAACCATACCTCTTAGATCCTTTGAAAAGCCGTCACTTCATGTGCCACGTACAGTAAAATCACACTGACAGGTTAGAATAGCTATATAAACAGAATACACAGATATATATATATTTAATTCAATTCATACTGCTCAAAAAAATAAAGGGAACACTTAAACAGACTATAACTCCAAGTAAGTCAAACTTCTGTGAAATCAAACTGTCCACTTAGGAAGCAACACTGATTGACAATCAATTTCACATGCTGTTGTGCAAGTGGAATAGACAACAGATGGAAATTATTGGCAATTATCAAGACATACTCCATAAAGGAGTGGTTCTGCAGGTGGGGACCACAGACCACATCTCAGTACCAATGCTTTCTGGCTGATGTTTTGGTCACTTTTGAATGTTGGTTGTGCTTTCATACTCATGGTAGCATGAGATGAACTCTACAACCCACACAAGTGGCTCAGGTAGTGCAGCTCATCCAGGATGGCACATCAATGTGAGCTGTGGAAAGAAGGTTTGCCGTGTGTTAGTGTAGTGTCCAAAGGCTGGAGACGCTACCAGGAGACAGGTCAGTACACCAGGAGATGTGGATGGGGCCATACAAACCAACCCAGCAGCAGGACCGATACCTCAGCCTTTGTGCAAGGAGAAATAGGAGCACTGCCAGAGCCCTGCAAAATGACCACCAGCAGGCCACAAATGTGCATGTGTCTGCTCAAACGGTTAGAAACAGACTCCATGAGGATGGTCTGAGGGCCCGACGTCCACAGATGGGGGTTGTGCTCACATCCCAACACCGTGCAGGACGCTTAGCATTTGCCACAGAACACCAGGATTGGCAAATTCGCCACTGGCGCCCTGTGCTCTTCACAGATGAAAGCAGGTTCACACTGAGCACATGTGACAGACGTGAGAGTCTGGAGGCGCCGTGGAATGAGATCTGCTGCCTGCAACATCCTTCAGCACGACCGATTTGGCAGTGGGTCAGTAATTGTGTGGGGTGGCATTTCTTTGGAGGGCCGCACAGCCCTCCATGTGCTCGCCAGAGGTAGCCTGGCTGCCATTAGGTACCAAGATGAGATCCTCAGACCCCTTGTGAGACCATGTGCTGGTGCGGTTGGCCAAGGGTTCCTCCTAATGCAGGACAATGCCAGACCTCATGTGGATGAAGTGTGTCAGCAGTTCCTGCAAGATGAAGGCATTGAAGCTATGGACTGGCCCGCCCGTTCCCCAGACCTGAATCGGATTGAGCACATCTGGGACATCATGTCTCGCTCCATCCACCAACATCACGTTACAACACAGACTGTGCAGGAGTTGGCAGATGCTTTAGTCCAGGTCTGGAAGGAGATCCCACAGGAGACCATCCGCTGCCTTATCAGGAGCATGCCCAGGTGTTGTAGGGAGGTCATACAGGCACGTGGAGGCCACACACAATACTGAGCCTGCCTCATTTTGACTTGTTTTAAGGACATTACACTCCACTTTAATTTTGTGTGTGACTCCAAATCCAGGCCTCCATTGGTTAATAAATTTGATTTCCATTGATGATTTTTGTGTGATTTTATTGTCAGTCATTCAACTTTGTACAGATTAAAGTATTCAATGAGAATATTTCACTCATTCATATCTAGGATGTGTTATTTCAGTGTTCCCTTTATTTTTTTGAGCAATGTATATTACATAGACCGATAGAACGATGAAAAGCTAGCAATTCATGTGCTGTGTACTGTAAAATCACTGCAGGAGCTGACAGGATAGAAGAGATCGATTACACACAGTAAATACATATAGAATACAGTGGGTATGGAAAGTATTCAGACCCCTTTAAAGTTTTTCACTCTGTTTCATTGCAGCCATTTGGTAAATTAAAAAAAAAAAAAAAAGTTTATTTTCTTCCTACACTCTGCACCACATCTTGACAGAGGAAAAAAAACAAGTGTAGAAATTTTTGCAAATTTATTAAAAGAAACTGAAATATCACATGGTCATAAGTAGAGATGAGCGACTTTGCAATGATAAAGGTTTAGCCGAAACGCGTCTTGCCGTGCGCTTTACAGCAGTAAATTTTTCCTATCCCTGCCTATATTTATAATATGCTGCTATGGATAAATATTTTTAATCTACGTTTGAAATAAAGAACAAGTTTTTTTATGTACTTCAAACTTGGCTCGCTGGATTCATCTCCTTTTCGCATTTGCCTTTTTTAGGGTCGAGTCGGGTTTCATGAAACCAGACTTTCTCAAAAGTCGAGCCGAACGAAATCGGCCGACTATAGAGAAAAGTTGGGAAACACGAAACCCAATACAAGTCAATGGGGAGAAAAGTCGGCAGTGAGTGGAGGACTGTAAGCACACCTGGCATGAATTTTAACCCTAGAGAAGGCGAAATCTCTCTCTCTCTCTCTCCCACTCCAGCTACGCTCCGCTTCTCTCATTGGCTGAAAAAAGTCACGTGCAAGCATTCAGCGAAACCCGACTTTGGCGCTTGGGTCGCCGACCGCATGGCCAACTTCACACTGTGGTCGGGTTTCGTGTCATGAAACCCAACTTTGGCGAAAGTCGGCGACTTTTGAATCTGACCGACCGGTTTCACTCAACTCTAGTCATAAGTATTCAGACCCTTTGCTCAGTATTGAGTAGAAGCACCCGTTTGAGCTAGTACAGCCATGAGTCTTCTTGGGAATGATGCAACAAGTTTTTCACACCAGTATTTAGGGATCCTCTGCCATTCTTCCTTGCAGATCCTCTCCAGTTCCATCAGGTTGGAAGGTGAACATTGGTGGACAGCCGAGATGCTCAATTGGGTTTAGGTCAGGGCTCTGGCTGGGCCAATCAAGAATAGTCACAGAGTTTTCTCATTCCACCCCTCTGTTATTTTAGCTGTATGTTTAAGGTCATTATCTTGTTGGAAGGTGAACCTTCGGCCAAGTCTGAGGTCCAGAGCACTCTGGAAAAGGTGTTAATCCAGGATATAGTACTTGGCTGCATTCATGTTTCCTTCAATTGCAACCAGTCGTCCTGTCCCTGCAGCTGAAAAACGCCCCCATAGCATGATGCTGCCACCACGTTTCACTATTGGGATTGTATTGGGCAGGCGATGAGCAGTGCCTGGTTTTCTCCACACATACCGCTTAGAATTATCGCTAAAAGGTTCTCTCTCATCAGACCAGAGAATCTTATTTCTCGTAGTCTGGGAGTCCTTCATTTGTTTTTAGGCAAACTATGTGAGCTTTTACATGTCTGGCACTGAGGAAAGGCTACCGGTGGGCCTCTCTGCAATAAGGCCAGACTGGTGGAGGGCTGCAATGATAATTGACTTTGTGGAACTTTCTCCCATCTCCCTACTGCATCTGAGGAGATCAGCCACAGTGATCTTGGGGTTCTTTATTACTTCTCTCACCAAGGCTCTTCTCCCACGATTGCTCAGTTCGGCTGGACGGACAGGTCTAAGAAGACTTCTGGTGGTCCCAAACTTCTTCCATTTAAGGATTATGGAGGTCACTGTGCTCTTAGGGACCTTGAGTACTGCAAAAACATTTTTGTAACCTTGGCCAGATCTGAGCATTGCCACAGATCTGTCTGAGCTACTTGGCCAGATCCTTTGACCTCATGATTCTCATTTGGTCGGTCTGACATGCACTGTGAGCTCTTATACAGACAGGTGTGTGCCTCTACAAATCAAGTCTTATTTTAATTTAACACAGCTGGACTCCAATGAAGGAGTAGATCCATCTCAAGGAGGATCACAAGAAAATGGACAGCATGTGACTTAAATAAGAGTGTCTGAGCAAAGGGTCTGAATACTTATGACCATGTGATTTCAGTTTTTCTGTAATAAATTTGCAAAAATTTCAACATTTGTTTTTTCAGTCAAGATGGGGTGCAGAGTGTATTATTGAGGGGAAAAAGAAGAATTTTTGAATTTGCCAAATGGCTGCAATGAAACAAAGTGAAAACTTTAAAGGGGTCTGAATACTTTCCGAACCCCACTGTAGGTAGAAACCACCATGGTTACTTACCGGTAGCCGGTTTTTCCGGAACCCATGAGAGCACACCTGGGATCCGCCCCGCCAGGACAGGAACCTACTGACATAAGGGGCAGCACCTCTCCCCCGCTTCAGTTGGGTTACAGAGCATTGAGAGGACTTCCCGGTTAGTTACATGTTTAATCCAACACCACATCACTCAAAAGCACCCGACTAACTGTGCACACCCATACGGTGAAAAAGGATGGGGGAATATACAGGTGCTGTCATAGGTTCCGGAAAAACCGGCTACGGGTAAGTAACCATGGTGGTTTTCCCTTCACCCATGACAGCATACCTGAGATTTTTGGAGACTACGAAACACCTTTAGGAGGGACCACCGCTTGCAGCACCCTTCTACCAAAGGTTAAGTCAGCAGAGGAGGATAGATTTAATCTATAGTGCTTAAAGAAGGTGGAAGGCGAGGCCCAGGTAGGGGCCTTACAAATCTGTTCAATCAATACCTCTGTCTTTTCAGCCCAGGAGGTCGCCACGGCTCTGGTGGAATGAGCCTTGATGCCGTCAGGAATCGGGATACCACTAGCTGAGTAGTCTACACTAATGGCCTCCCTAATCCATCTAGCAATAGTCCCTTTCGAAACCCCATAGCCTTTCCTGGCACCCTGAAAAGCTACGAATAGGGACTGGGACCTCCTCCACTGGCTATTGACAGATATGTATTCTAATAGAGCTCTCTTAACATCCAAACAATGGAATTTTTCCTCCCCCGAATTTTTGGATTCTCGCAGAAGGATGGGAGGGCAATCCCCTGACCCCGATGGAAATCTGATGCTACCTTAGGCAGATAAGCGGGGTCTGTTCTTAACACCACCCTATCCTGAAAAACTTGTGTATAAGGTGGATTTACCGAGAGAGCCTGTAAGTCGCTTATTCTGCGGGCTGACGTAAGGGCCACTAAAATGCTAGTCTTTAGGGTCAGAAACTTTAGGGGTAGCTGGTGTAACGGCTCATACGGTTCCTTTGTAAGGGCCTCTAGCACTAGGTTTAAATCCCAGGGGGCTATTCTGGGTATTGGGATAGGCCTAGCTCTATGGCAAGATTTAATGAATCTGGCTACCCATCTATTTGGTGCCAATTTGCAGTTGTAGAGCGCCCCTAGTGCAGACACCTGAACTTTAAGCGTGTTCACCGCTAACCCCATCTGCAACCCCGATTTTAAGAACTCCAGGATGGCACTAATCAGGGGTTCTTTTTCTAATGGCTTACCTAGGAACTTATTCCATGTTCTGCCGTAGATGTTAGTCGTCACTGGTTTCCTACTCTTTAGCAGGGTGGCCACCAACCCGGGGGAGAACCCTCTATCCATTAAAAGCGACCTTTCAAATTCCACGCTGTCAGATGAAATCCCTTGACCTGAGCGTGGAATATTGGGCCTTGAGCTAGTAGGTCCGGGATTTCTGGCAGAACCCATGGATCGGAGAGGGACATTCTTTGTAGTAGAGAAAACCAGGGCCTTTTCTGCCAAAACGGGGCTATTAGAATCACCCTGGCTTGATAGTTTCTGATCTTCCTGACAACTGTTGGAATCAGAGCCACTGGGGGGAACGCATAAGCTAGCCTGAAGGTCCACTAGATGTGCAATGAGTCCACTGCCCATGGCTTTTCCCTCGGGTTTAGAGAGCAAAACCTGTTTGCCTGTTGTGCATGTTGGCAAAGAGGTCTTTTACTGGTTTCCCCCAAAGCTGCGTTATTTTTTGAAAAATGGACCGATTTAGCGCCCATTCTCCTTGCCTCTGGGTATTGCGACTCAGAAAATCTACCTCTATTTTCTGCCCCTTTTATGTGTAAGGCTGTCAAGGAGTGTAGGTGTTCCTCTGCTCTGCTCAGTATGTCACTCGCCGCTTTCATTAGGGAGTGTGATCTCGTCCCTCCTTGGTGGTTGATGTATGCCACTGTTACCTTGTTGTCTGACATGATGCGCACATTGCGACCCTGGAGTAGCAGAATGAAGTGACTTAGGGCCTTGTTCACTGCCCACAGTTCTCTTAGGTTGGAAGATGCCTCCCTTTCTTGAGGTGTCCAGGAGCCCTGGCCTATGAGGCCCCTTAGGTGTGCCCCCCACCCCGAGGAGCTTGCATCTGTTAAAATCACATCTGTCGTCTGTCTGTCCCACGGTATTCCTGAGGTCAGATTTGTACCGTCCAGCCACTAGTTGAGAGAGTCTCTGTTTTTTACGGAAAGCTCCAGCTTTCCTTCTAAACGCCCTCTTAGCGACTTAGCGATCTTTGTGCTGATAATATCTCCCCCTGGAGTTGTCAGGTGTGAAATTCAGCCCACCTAACCGCTGGAATACAGGACGTTAGGGTACCTAGTAGGGACATTGCCCTTCTCAATGTCATACATGGTTGGTTTCGAGCCGCCAAGGCCAGATTCTGTACCTTCTCTATTTTGGACTCTGGGAGCAGACACGCCTGCCTTTCTGAATCCAGAATAAATCCCAGGAAGGTCTGTTTTTTTAGGGGTTGTAATTTCGATTTTTTGAAATTGATTATCCACCCTAATTCTTCAAAGGTGTCGGTCACCCGGCTCAACTGTGCCGTGCAGTGGTCCTCTGAGCTGCCCACTATAAGGAAATCGTCCAAGTGTGGTATTATGACTGTATCGTGAATCCGGAGAAAGGCTGTCACCTCCGCTATGACCTTGGTGAAAACTCTTGGGGCTATGGATATGCCAAATGGAAGAGCTCTGAACTGGAAATGCCTCAGTATGCCTTGGATATAAAGCGCTACCCTCAAGTATTTTTGGTAATCTGGATGGATAGGAATGTGATAATATGCATCCTCTAAGTCGACTACTGCCATAAAACAATCCTGATATAGTAGCTTCATGGCCGTACTGACTCCATCCTGAAGGACTGGTTTCTTATCCATCGATTGAGCCATCTGAGATTTATAATCGTCCTGAATGATAGATCCGTTTTTTTTTTTATCAGAAAAAGGGGTGAATAGAACCCCCTTCCTTCCTGTGTGTGGGACCTCGTAAAGTACCCGCTTGTCTATCAGGCTCAGGATCTCCGCTTCTAAGGCTAACTGTTCTTCGGTCACCTTCCTGATGGGTGTAATGACAACCACGGGTTTTGGCTGGCGAATAAAGGGGATTCTCAGGCCTTCTCTTAAGATGCCCAGGATCCAGGTATTCGAGATCTTTTCCCAGGCCTGGAAAAAGAAGCCAATCCCCCCCCCCACTGGAATACTGGCGTCATTGTGGTGATTTCTTTGAGGTGGAGGCGATTCCACCAAACATAAATCCTGACTCTTTTTTCCTTTTATCCTCCCATCTTCTCCTGTCAGCCGGAGGACGCCCTCTATTGAATCTTCCCTTCCGAAAGGGCTGTCTCCTCTGTTCCGTCGGGAACCTAGGGAAGCCTTTTTTCCTATCACTTGCTTTCTCCAGGATATCGTCCAAGTTCTTGCCGAATAAGAACCGACCATCGCAGGGGAGAGAGCACAATTTACCTTTAGACTGTAGGTCACCCGGGCAGCCATTAAGCCATACGCGCGTCTGGCAGCATTTGATAGTTCCGCTGCCGTAGCTGTCAACCTCATAGAGTCCGCCGAGATAAAAAGCTGCTGCCCCGTGCAAGAGATACATACAGTGGGGAAAAAAAGTATTTAGTCAGTCAGCAATAGTGCAAGTTCCACCACTTAAAAAGATGAGAGGCGTCTGTAATTTACATCATAGGTAGACCTCAACTATGGGAGACAAACTGAGAAAAAAAAATCCAGAAAATCACATTGTCTGTTTTTTTTCATTTTATTTGCATATTATGGTGGAAAATAAGTATTTGGTCAGAAACAAAATTTCATCTCAATACTTTGTGATATATCCTTTGTTGGCAATGACAGAGGTCAAACGTTTTCTGTAAGTCTTCACAAGGTTGCCACACACTGTTGTTGGTATGTTGGCCCATTCCTCCATGCAGATCTCCTCTAGAGCAGTGATGTTTTTGGCTTTTCGCTTGGCAACACGGACTTTCAACTCCCTCCAAAGGTTTTCTATAGGGTTGAGATCTGGAGACTGGCTAGGCCACTCCCGGACCTTGAAATGCTTCTTACGAAGCCACTCCTTCGTTGCCCTGGCGGTGTGCTTTGGATCATTGTCATGTTGAAAGACCCAGCCACGTTTCATCTTCAATGCCCTTGCTGATGGAAGGAGGTTTGCACTCAAAATCTCACGATACATGGCCCCATTCATTCTTTCATGTACCCGGATCAGTCGTCCTGGCCCCTTTGCAGAGAAACAGCCCCAAAGCATGATGTTTCCACCACCATGCTTTACAGTAGGTATGGTGTTTGATGGATGCAACTCAGTATTCTTTTTCCTCCAAACACGACAAGTTGTGTTTCTACCAAACAGTTCCAGTTTGGTTTCATCAGACCATAGGACATTCTCCCAAAACTCCTCTGGATCATCCAAATGCTCTCTAGCAAACTTCTGACGGGCCCGGACATGTACAGGCTTAAGCAGTGGGACACGTCTGGCACTGCAGGATCTGAGTCCATGGTGGCGTAGTGTGTTACTTATGGTAGGCCTTGTTACATTGGTCCCAGCTCTCTGCAGTTCATTCACTAGGTCCCCCCGCGTGGTTCTGGGATTTTTGCTCACCGTTCTTGTGATCATTCTGACCCCACGGGGTGGGATTTTGCGTGGAGCACCAGATCGAGGGAGATTATCAGTGGTCTTGTATGTCTTCCATTTTCTAATTATTGCTCCCACAGTTGATTTCTTCACTCCAAGCTGGTTGGCTATTGCAGATTCAGTCTTCCCAGCCTGGTGCAGGGCTACAATTTTGTTTCTGGTGTCCTTTGACAGCTCTTTGGTCTTCACCATAGTGGAGTTTGGAGTCAGACTGTTTGAGGGCGTGCACAGGTGTCTTTTTATACTGATAACAAGTTTAAACAGGTGCCATTACTACAGGTAATGAGTGGAGGAAAGAGGAGACTCTTAAAGAAGAAGTTACAGGTCTGTGAGAGCCAGAAATCTTGATTGCTTGTTTCTGACCAAATACTTATTTTCCACCATAATATGCAAATAAAATGAAAAAAAAACAGACAATGTGATTTTCTGGATTTTTTTTTTCTCAGTTTGTCTCCCATAGTTGAGGTCTACCTATGATGTAAATTACAGACGCCTCTCATCTTTTTAAGTGGTGGAACTTGCACTATTGCTGACTGACTAAATACATTTTTTCCCCACTGTATCTGCTAATATTTTCTCTCTTGGGACCTTTGATGCCAGCTTCTCTTCTAACTGCTGCAGCCAGATCATGAGGGAGCGTGCCGTGCAGGTGCCTGCTATCGCCGGCTTTAGTCCTCCTGCTGTCGCTTCCCACGCGTGCCTCAAATATGAGTCCGCCTTTTTGTCCAGTGGGTCCCTACGAACCCGAGTCTTCCAAGGGCAGGGCCGAATTTTTGGAAGACCTGGATACTGCTGCATCTATTTTTGGGACTGTCCCATATCTCCACATCCTTGTGCTCAAAGGGGTATCGTCTCTTAGAGGTGGACGGAAGGGCCACAGATTTTTCGGGTTTCCTCCACTCTCTCTCAATAAGTGCCTGGATCTTCTCATTCACTGGAAAGGTCCGTTTTTTCCTCTCTTGAAGCCCCCCAAACATGACATCCTCTAGGGTTTTAGCCGCCCTTTCTTCCTGTAGGCCCATTGTGGTTCTAATGGCCTTTAGGAGAGCATCTGTGTCTTCTACAGGGAAAGTATTAAGTTACGTACCGGTAACGGTATTTTTCGGAAGCCCATGACAGCACCACGAGAGAGGGGATCCGCCCATCGGGAACAGGAAACCTACAGATACAAAAGGGCGGCACCTATCCCACGCATCAGCTGGATTACAGAGCTTGAGAGGCTACCATGGTTAGTACACCGCATATACACAATATATACAACCTATCCTATTTACAATTCTTTAACCCATCTCCCACATAAGGTGAACTCGCAAAAACAATCCTCTAAAGGGGTGCACCCTTATACGTGAACAAGGGAGGGAACTAAGGGTGCTGTCATGGGCTTCCGAAAAATACCGTTACCGGTACGTAACTTAATACTTTATTCGGACTCCCATGACAGCACCACGAGAGAATTACAGAGATGTAAACTAATTTAGGGAGGGACTACAGCCTGCAGCACCCTTAGCCCGAAGGTGAGATGTGAAGAGGCACCCATGTCTAACCGATAGTGGTTAAAAAAAGGTGGAAGGAGATGACCAGGTGGCCGCCTTACATATGTGGTCAATTGATATTCCCGATCTCTCTGCCCAGGATGATGCCATGGCACGAGTGGAATGCGCCCTCAGGTTCTGTGGAGCCGGACCACCACCTGCTGTGTAGGCAACAGAGATAGCCTCCCTAATCCACCTCGCTAACGTGCGCTTTGACACTCTATACCCTTTCCTGGGACATTGGAAGGATAAAAATAATGCGTTCTCCTTCCTCCAAGGATCTGTGGCTGCAAAATATTTAAGTAGGCATCTCTTAACATCTAGAGCCTGAAGTTTTTGTTCTTTAGGATTGGTTGGATTAGGGAGGAAGGAAGGCAGAACTATCTCTTGTGTCCTATGAAAAGGATATGCTACCTTGGGAAGGTATGCCGGGTCTGGCCTTAGGATTACTCTATCCTGTAAGGATTCTGTGTAAGGGGGCAATCTGGAAAGTGCCTGTATGTCGCTTATTCTACGTGCAGATGTTATTGCTACCAAAAAGGCTGTCTTAAGTGATATCATCTTTAGTGAAGCAGAATCCAGAGGTTCAAACGGTTTCTCTGTCATGGCTGTCAGGACTAAATTTAAGTCCCAAGGCATGCACCTATCTTTGAGTATGGGTCTTGATCTGGTAACTGCCTTAATGAATCTCGTTACCCAATGGTTACCGGCAATGTCGCATGCAAATAGGGCCCCTAAAGCTGAAACTTGTACTTTCAATGTACTAGTGGAAAGGCCCAACTCGAGACTCCTCTGGAGGAATTCTAGAATCTGTTTTACAGGTATTACATCCCTGATATTAAACTCACAGGTGGACAGGAATCGCCTCCAGGTTCTAGCATAGATACCTGTGGTGGTTTGTCTCCTACTTTTTAGCAGTGTATCGATTACATTTTTTGAGAACCCTCTATCCCTCAATAGTGTCCTCTCAAACACCATGCCGTCAAACGGAGTCCCGCTCCTTGTGGGTGGTTGACTGGCCCCTGGTAGAGGAGATCTGGAAGGTTCGGCAGTACCCAAGGATCGCTTACTGACATGGTCCTCAACCATGCAAACCAGGTCCTTCTGGGCCAGAAGGGGGCAATCAATATGACTCTTGCCCCGTCTTCCCTGATCTTCCTCAGGGGTCTATCGATTGCCCGAAGAACCTGCTGCTGTATCTGCTGTAATTTATCTACGGGTAACAGACACTGCCGAGTTTCTGAATTTAACAGCAAGCCTAGAAACTTCTGGACCTTTAAGGGCTGAAATCGGGACTTTTCGTAATTTATTATCCATCCGAGGTTCTCTAATCTGGACTTAGCTTTTTTAATCTGAGATAGACAATGGTCCACTGAATTTCCCACAATCAAAAAATCATCCAAGTATGGGATAATTAAGATGTCAACTTCCTGTAAATGAGCCATAACTTCGGCCACTATTTTTGTAAATACCCGGGGCGCTGCCGAGAGTCCAAAGGGAAGGGCTCTATATTGATAATGACGGATTATACCGTCTATTGATACCGCCACTCTCAGGAACTGCTGGACATCTGCGTGGATGGGCACATGATAGTATGCGTCTTTTAAGTCCACTACCGCCATAAAACACCCTTCAAACAGCATCTTTATTGTAGAACTAATGAATTCCATTTTAAAGGTGCGTTTAACCAAAAATTCATTAAGGAAACGTAAATTAATAATCGTTCTGAATGTTTTATCCGGCTTTTGGATTAGGAGTAAGGGAGAGTAGAACCCTCTTCCTCTCTCAGACTCTGGAACTTCTATCAGAACGTTTTTTTAGACACAGGTTCAAGACCTCTGCTTCTAAAGCCGCTTGCTCGAAGGGTGAAGACCTTAAGGGCGTTGGTTTAAAAGGTATCCCGTGGGACTTGAGTGAACTCCAACCTGAGTCCGGTGGATATCACATTCCGCACCCAGTCACTATTGGTGACCTGTAGCCATGCTGGGAGGAAGGATGACAGTCTACCCCCCACGGGAATTGCTAGTCATTGGTTCTGTCTTTTTCGCTCTCTCGACGAGCGTCTGAACATGAAGCCCGTACCTCTTCTCCTTCTATCCTCCCATCTGGGACGGTCTCTATTAGGTGAAGGGTTACGTCTTCTCCCTTGACCGAATCTCCTATTAAACGGACGTCGGTAAGATGCGGACCAAAGATTTGGGAATTTCTTTTTATCATCCCCGGCCTTCTCCAGTAGTTCGTCCAGGACTGGTCCGAATAAATATTCCCCCTCACACGGGATAGTACAGAGTTTCGCCCTGGACTGAATATCTCCCTGCCAGCACTTCAGCCACAGGGCTCTCCGAGCCGCATTAGAGAGTCCTGCTGCCCTGGCGGCCATTCTGACTGCATCAGCCAAGGCATCCCTAGGAAGGCTGCGCCATCCTGGATTATTGGTAGGGCCCCAAGGATTGCCTGTCTAGATGTTCCCTGTTTTAACTGCGACTCTAACTGGTCCAACCAGACCATCATGGACCTGGCCGTGTAAGTCGATGCTACTGCTGGTCTCAAGGAACCAGCTGCCATTTCCCAGGTATTTTTAAGGAAGGTATCTGCCTTCCTGTCTAGAGAATCTTTAAGGGACCCCATGTCCTCAAAGGGTAGCGAGGATCTTTTTGATGCTTTCGCAATAGCTGCATCTAATTTGGGGGCCTTGTCCCAAGTATTCATTGCTGAATCGTCAAAGGGATATCTCCGCTTGAGGGCTGGTGGTAGCGACCCTCTTTTATCTGGCTTTTTCCACTCTCTGCGGATGAGATCCTGGATCTTTTTGTTTAGTGGGAAGACCCTACGCTTCCTCTGCTCCAGCCCCCCGAACATCACATCCTGCATGGATAATTGAGGTTTCGGCTCCTCCACCTCCATTGTTCCTCTGACCGCTTTGACCAATTTGTCTACTCGGTCGAGCGGCAGGCAAAAACGACCAGAGTCCTCTTCTTCTGAGGAGGACGAGGGAGATGAAATATGGGAGCCCTTACTTCTCCTCCACTCTGTCGAGGAATCCGACTCCACCGGGTCCTCACCCCTTACACTCTCTGGTTGGGACAGGGATTTTAGGGTTTCTTTTATCTCTGCCCTTACTATATCCCTTAAACACGCCGCTCCTGCGGGCGACTCCTCCGCCACTGTCTGCTGGATACAGGGGGGAGATAACTTTTTGGGGCATGAATCTGGTAACGGGCATGCACAGAGTGCGCATTCCCTGTGTCTGGTTTTACTCGTAGCTTTCTTCCCCTAGAATAAAACACAGAAGGAGGCCCCGTCACTGAGTGAACATTCACGAAGATCACTTACCAGCGCCACAATCAAGTACCAGAGAATGAGGGGGATTTTTCTCAGTCGATGCTCCTGTCCACCTAGAGGAGCTTTTATGACTGGACACTTCGTCCCGGACGCTCCTTACTGTCACGGGCCTCTTTCTTCTTCTGTTTGACCTGCCTAAGGTCATCCAGGGGCGGCAGTGAAGATTGTCGCTGTTGCTGCTGCTTTTGCTGCTGCTCCTGATCGCTCTCCATTAATGGCTTGCAATAATGTGGCCAAGGCAAGGCACCCATCTAGGGTCCTGCCTATATACCCCTCCTCCGGACAGCAGATTTCCTCTTGCCGCGCCCTCCCCCCAAATAGGGCCCCCCTCCCCAGCTGGCGCCGCTTTGGGCAGGGGAACCGGCGCTTACCGGCGTCCTCCCAATGGGCGCCGACATCTTGGGTCCCCGCGCCTGCGACCCGGAAGCGCCCCGAGGCTCCGCCCCCTGACGCCACTGCGACTCCGACGTGACCGGAAGTCACGCGGGACGCCCGGGCGCTCCACCATGGAGCGCTCCCCGGCCCCAGCGCCCTGCAGCTGCGCCAGCTTCCCTCAATCCACCGTGATCGCGCCACCGGAGCTGGGAGCCCCGGGGGGCATACTTACCGGCGGCGGCGCACATATGGAGACGGACCTCCTCCGGAAGCCGCTCCCTGCTGTATCCACCACCGCCGTGCTACCCAACCTGGGCCACCGTGGCGTCCTCCAGGAGCTCCGCACCAAGCCGAGGTAGGAGACCCCCTCGCTACCTATACCGGACGGCCGGCCTGGGATCCGGTCTGTAGGATCCCGTCCCCTCAGGAACAGGAAACCAACTAATGCGTGGGAGAGGTGCCGCCCTTTTGTATCTGTAGGTTTCCTGTTCCCGAAGGGCGGATCCCCTCTCTCGTGGTGCTGTCATGGGAGTCCAAATAAACATGGCTTACCCCCCCGTGTCACTGTCTGAGGAGGATGCCTGTTCCGCCTGAGACGAGGTTGATGAGGAATCTGAGGGAGAACTAGGGGGATTCTTCCTACTTTTCTTCCCTTTTTTCAATAGGGTCTTAATTGAACCCTCCATTTCTGACCTGAGGGCGAATATCAAATTGGATGCGAAACTAGGCGCTTCCTCCGCCATGGTCCGCTGAATGCAAGAGGCACAGAGATCTTTCTGCCAGTCTCTTGCTAAGGGAGTTTTACATATAGCACAGTCCCTATTGTTCTTCTTGCTTCCTGCTTTTTTGGGCCTTTCCTACAGGGTAAAGCATACAACTGAGAATCCCTATTAATATAAATGCTAGCATTCACGAAGAACACTCACCACCCGTAATCAAGGGTACCGAACTCGGAGGCTGCGTCGGAGCACGTGACCTGTGCTCTCTGGACCTTGAGGATTCTCCCGATCTGCGGCTTGGGGCGGCTGCTACTTGAGCGTCTTCTATGTTTACCTGAGGGTTGTGAGGGAGGCAGAGACAGCGATCTCTCATGCTCCGACTCCATTTTCCACCATCTCCCCCGCCGCTGGTCCTTGATTATATGCAGCCTCTGCCGGTGGTGTCTCCTCCCCTCCCCCCTGCGACCGCCGACCGAACACTTCAGAAAAGCCGGCGTCGCCCTGTGCTGACGTCAGTCAGCGCACCCACAATCCATAGCGCCGCTGACGTCAGCGGCCGGAAGGAGCCAGCTTCTCTCCCCTGCCACGGGGATCACGATGCAGCACGCGCGCGAGGGGAGGGCGGCGCGGTGGGGGCTCCCCGGAGCCACTGGGATCCCACCCGCGCCCACACGAACCCGGAGCCCAGAGGAACACCGGGGACTGTGCTTCCAGGACCCGACTGCCGGTGCTACAGGCAAGTTACCTGTTCTTCCCGCGCCGGGATGGGCCTGGGTCCCTTTCTTTTGCTTCCCCCCCCCCCCCCCCACTTCTTTCTTCATGGGTGAAGGGAAAATATAGATGTCAGTGACAAATACAATTAGTACAGTGTGTGCCGCTTACTGTACTTTTTAATTAAAAGATTATTTTTCTGAAAAAAACGGCTTGGGCTCCAGCATAATTTTCTTAACCAGCAGAGGGAAAGCCGACGTCTGTGGGCAGATGTTTATAGCCTAGGAAGCGGGTAATACCTATGGAGCTTCCCATGCTATTAATATCAGCTCACAGCCGTATACTTATCCTTTAATGGCTATTAAAATGGCGGACACAAAAATAAAAAATTACGTAGGGTCCCCCTATAATTAATAACCAGCAAAGGCTATGCAGACAGCTGCAGGCTGATATTAACAGCCTAGGAAGAGGCCATGGATATTGCCCCCCCCAGGCTTATAACATCAGCTCTCAGCCGCTCCAGAAAAGGCGCATTTATAAGATGTGCCAATTTTGGCACTTAGCCTCGCTCTTTCCACTTTGCCCTGTAGTGTTGGCAAGTGGGGTGATAGTGTAGGGGAAGGGGGGGGGGGGGGGTTTGGTGTCACTTTTTTCTTGCTTGGTTGACATCAAGCCTCGAGGTTAGTATGGAGGAGTCCCCATTACTAATCCCATGCTCACATTGTAAGAAAACACCCAGAATAAAGTCCTTTAACTGAAAAGACACAGACTCCTTTAATAATCTTAATTAACCCATACTTACGAGCTCGCCTATTTCCACTGAAGCCCTCGTTTCTCCTGTAATAAAACCAAAAATAAAAAACAGGATTTTTGGTTGCTTACCGTAAAATCTGTTTCTCGGAGCCTTCATTGGGGGACACAGAAACCATGGGTGTATGCTGCTGCCACTATGTACAGAAAAAGGTTAGCTCCTCCTCCGCAGTATACACCCCACCGACCGGCACTAATTTCCTAAGTTAGTGAGAAAGCAGTAGAAGTAACAAAACAAAATGAAAAACAGGACAACTCAACTGTAATCAACAAACATAAGAACATGAGTTGCAGAATATGGGTGCTGTGTCCCCCAACGAAGGCTCCGAGAAACAGATTTTACGGTAAGCAACCAAAACCACCATGGTTACTTACCGGTAGCCGGTTTTTCCGGAACCCATGACAGCACCACCTGAGAGAGGGATCCGCCCCGCCAGGACCCTACTGAGACATAAGGGGCGGCACCTCTCCCCCGCTTCAGTTGCGTTACAGAGCACTGAGAGGACTTCCCGGTTAGTTACATGTTTAATCCAACACCACAACATTCAAAAAACACCCTACTAATTGTGCACACCCATATGGTGAAAAAGGGGGGGGGAATATACGGGTGCTGTCATGGGTTCCGGAAAAACCGGCTACCGGAAAGTAACCATGGTGGTTTTCCCTTCACCCATGACAGCACCACCTGAGAGATATTTGGAGATTCGAAACACCTTTAGGGAGGGACCACCGCTTGCAGCACCCTTCTACCGAAGGTTAAGTCAGCAGAGGAGGATAGATTCAACCTATAGTGCTTAAAGAAGGTTGAAGGTGAGGCCCAGGTAGCGGCCTTACAAATCTGTTCGATCGATACCTCTGCTTTTTCGGCCCAGGTCACCACGGCTCTGGTGGAATGAGCCTTGATTCCGTCAGGAATCGGGATACCACTAGCTGTGTAGGCTACACTAATGGCCTCCCTAATCCATCTAGCAATAGTCCCTTTTGAAACCCCATAGCCTTTCCTGGCACCCTGAAAAGCTACAAATAGGGACTGGGACCTCCTCCACTGGCTAGTCATAGATATGTATTCTACGAGAGCTCTCTTAACATCCAGATTATGGAACTTTTCCTCCCCCAGATTTTTTGGCTTCTCGCAGAAAGATGGAAGGACAATTTCCTGGCCCCGATGGAAAACTGATGCTACTTTGGGCAGATAAGCGGGGTCTGTTCTTAACACTACCCTATCCTGAAAGGCTTGTGTATAAGGTGGATTTACTGAGAGAGCCTGTAAATCGCTTATCCTGTGGGCTGATGTGAGGGCCACTAACAGGATTGTTTTTAGGGTCAGAAACTTTAGGGGTAGCTGATGTAATGGCTCATACGGATCTTTTGTAAGGGCCTCTAGCACTAGATTTAAATCCCAGGGGGCTAACCGGGGTATTGGGATAGGCCTAGCTCTATGGCAGGATTTAATAAATCTGGTTACCCATCTATTTGATGCCAATTTGCAGTTGTAGAGCGCCCCTAGTGCAGACACCTGAACTTTAAGCGTGTTCACTGCTAACCCAATCTGCAACCCCGATTGTAAGAACTCCAGGATGGCATTAATCGGGGGATCTTTTCCTAACGGCCTACCTAAGAACTGCAGGAACTTATTCCATGTTCTGCCGTAGATGTTAGTCGTCACTGGTTTCCTACTCTTTA
Organism: Dendrobates tinctorius; assembly: GCF_039654945.1. Taxonomy (NCBI): domain Eukaryota; kingdom Metazoa; phylum Chordata; class Amphibia; order Anura; family Dendrobatidae; genus Dendrobates; species Dendrobates tinctorius. The sequence goes on along the minus strand of NW_027362054.1, from coordinate 4,888,735 downwards.
GCAGGGTGGCCACCAACCCGGGGGAGAACCCTCTATCCGTTAAAAGCGACCTTTCAAATTCCACGCCGTCAGATGGAATCCTTTGACCCGAGAGTGGAATATTGGACCTTGAGCTAGTAGGTCCGGGATTTCTGGCAGAACCCATGGATCGGAGGGACATCCTTCGTAGCAGAGCAAACCAGGGCCTTTTTGGCCAAAATGGAGCTATTAGAATCACCCTGGCCTGATCGTTTCTGATTTTTCTGACAACTGTTGGGATCAGAGCCACTGGGGGGGGGAACGCATAAGCTAGCCTGAAGTTCCACTGGATGTGCAACGAGTCCACTGCCCATGGATTTTCTCTCGGGTTTAGAGAGCAGAACCTTTCTGTTTGCCTGTTGTGTTTGTTGGCAAAGAGGTCTATCACCGGTTTCCCCCAAAGCGGAGTTATTTTTTGAAAAATGGACCGGTTTAGCGCCCATTCCCCCTGCTTCAGGGTATTGCGACTCAAGAAGTCTGCCTCTATGTTTTCTGCCCCTTTTATATGTAAGGCTGTCAAGGAGTGTAGGTGTTCTTCTGCTCTGCTCAGAATGTCTGTCGCCGCTTCCATTAAGGAGTGTGATCTTGTCCCTCCTTGGTGGTTGATGTATGCCACTACTACCTTGTTGTCTGACATGATGCGTACATTTCGACCCTAGAGTAGCGGAATGAAGTGACTTGGGGCCTTGCTCACAGTTCTCTCAGGTTGGAGGATGCTTCCCTTTCTTGACACGTCCAGGAACCCTGACCTATGATGCCCCTTAGGTGTGCCCCCCACCCAGAGAAGCTTGCATCTGTTAAGATTATATCTGACGTCTGTCTGTCCCACGGTATTCCCAAGGTCAGATTTCTCTTGTCCAGCCACCAATTGAGAGAGTCTCTGGTTTTTAAGGAAAGCTCCAGCTTTCCTTCTAAACACCCTCTTAGCGATCTTTGTGCTGTTAGTATCTCCCCCTGGAGTTGCCGGGTGTGAAACTGACCCCACCTGACCGCCGGAATACAGGATGTTAGGGTACCTAGCAGGGACATTGCTCTTCTTAAAGTCATACGTGGTTGGTTTTGGCCCGTGAAGGCCAGATTCTGCACCTTTTCTATTTTGGACTCTGGGAGCAGACACTCTTGCTTTTATGAGTCTAGTACGAATCCTAGGAAGGTCTGTTTTTTTAGGGGTTGCAAATTTGATTTTTTGAAATTGACTATCCACCCTAATTCCTGCAAGGTGTTGATCACCCGGGTCAACTGCACTGTACGGTCGTCCTGTGAGCTGCCTACTATGAGAAAATCGTCCAGGTATGGTATTATGACCGTGTCGTGAATCCGGAGAAAGGCAGTCACTTCCGCTATGACCTTGGTGAAAACTCTCGGGGCTAAACGGAAGAGCCCTGAACTGAAAGTGCCTTAGTGTGCCTTGAATATAAAGTGCTACCCTCAAGTATTTCTGGTAATCTGGGTGGATAGGGATGTGATAATACGCATCCTTTAAATCGACTACGGCCATGAAGCAATTTTGGTGTAGCAGCTTCACCGCCGTAGTTACTGATTCCATCTTGAAGGTCGAATTCCTTATCCATAGATTGAGCCGTTTGAGATTTAGGATTGTCCTGAATGTTTGATTGGGTTTTTTTTTTTTTTATCAGAAAAAGGGGTGAATAAAACCCCTTCCCTTCCTGTAGGTGTGGTACCTCGGAGAGTACCCGCTTGTCTATTAGGCTCAGGATCTCTGTTTCTAAGGCCACCTGCTCTTCGGTCACCTTCCTGATGGGTGTGATGACGACCACGGATTTTGGCTGACGAATGAAGGGAATTTTCAGGCCTTCTGTTAGGATCCAGGCGTTGGAGGAGATCTTCTCCCAGGTTTGGAAAAAGAGTGCCAATCTCCCCCCCCCCACTGGAATACTGGCGTCACTGTGGCGACTTTTTTTGAGGTGGAGGTGCCTCCACCAATCATAAATCCCGATTTTTTCTTTTATCCTCCCATCTTCTCCTGTTAGCGGGAGGGCGCCCCCTATTGAATCTCCCCCTCCGAAAGGGCTGTCTCCTCTGATCCATAGGGAATCTGGGGAAGCCTTTTTTCTTATCGCCTGCTTTCTCCAGTATATCGTCCAAGTTCTTGCCGAACAAGAATCGACCGTCGCAGGGGAGAGAGCATAATTTGGCCTTGGACTGAAGGTCACCCGGACAGCCCTTAAGCCATAACGCGCGTCTAGCAGCATTTGATAGTGACGCTGCCCTGGCTGTCATCCGCATAGAGTCCGCCGAGGTATCGGCCAAAAAAGCTGCTGCCCCATGCAAGAGATACATCTCCGATAAGATTTTCTCTCTTGGGACCCTTGAAGCCAGCTTTTCTTCTAACTGCTGCAGCCAGATCATGAGGGAGCGTGCCGTGCAAGTGCCCGCTATCGCCGGTTTTAGTCCTCCTGCTGTCGCCTCCCATGCGTGCCTCAAATATGAGTCCGCCTTCTTGTCTGGTGGGTCTCTAAGAACCCCTGCATCTTCCAGGGGCAGGGCCGACCATTTGGAGGACCTGGACACTGCTGCATCTATTTTGGGGATTTTGTCCCATATCTCTGCATCCTTATGCTTGAAGGGATATCGTCTCTTAGAAGTGGATGGAAGGGCCCCCGATTTTTCGGGCTTTTTCCACTCTCTCAATAAGTGCCTGGATCTTCTCGTTTACTGGAAAGGTTCGTTTTTTCCTCTCCTGAAGCCCCCCAAACATAACATCCTCTAGGGTTTTAGCCGCCTTTTCTTCCTGTAGGCCCATTGTAGCTCTAATGGCCTTTAGGAGGGCGTCTGTGTCTTCTACAGGAAAACATGGTTACCCCCATGTCGCTGTCTGAGGAGGATGATTTTTCCGCCTGAGATGACCTTGACGCGGAATCCGAGGGGGAACTAGGGGGATCCTTGCTGGTTTTTTTCAATAGGGACTTAATTGAGCCTTCCATTTCTGACCTTAGGGCAGATATCAGATTGGCTGCGAAACTAGGCGCTTCCTCCGCCATAGTCCGCTGAATGCACGCAGCACAGATCTTTTTGCCAATCTCTTGCTAGGGGAGATTTACATATAGCACAATCCCTATTGTTCTTCTTGCTTCCCGCTTTTCTAGGCCTTTCCTACAGGGTGAAGCATACAACAGAAGCCCTATTAACATAATGCTAACATTCACGAAGATCACTCACCACCCGAAATCAAGGGTACCGGACTCAGAGGCTGCGTCGGGGCACGTGACCTGCGTTCTTTGGCTCTTGATGAGTCCCCCGACCTGCGGCTGGGGAGACTGCTGCTGGAATGGCTTCCATGCTTTCTGCCAGAGGGCTGAGAGGGAGGCAGGGACGCTGAACGTTCCTGCTCTGACTCCATGTTGCACCGCCGTCTGCTGCCGCCTTCTCTCTTTAAATACCGCGCCTCCGCTCAGGTGAGCGTCTCTCCCCTCCCCCCTGCGACCGCCGGCCGACCGCTTCAGAAAGCCGGCCGGCGTCGCACCCAGCGCCATTAAACCGTCGCCCTTCTCTGACGTCAGCCGGCGCACCCACCATGCAATGCGCCGCTGACGTCAGCGGCCGGAAGAAGCCAGCGTCTCTCCCCTGCTATGGGAATCGAGATGCGGCGTGTGCGAGGGGAGGGGCGGCGCGGTGGGGGCTTCCCGCAGACCCCGGGGATCCCACCGACGCCCGCACGAACCCGGAACCCCGGAGAGCCCGGGGACTGCGCATTCAGCACCCGACGGCCGGCGCTGCAGGTGAGACACCAATTCTTCCTGCGCCGGGACGGGGCTGGGTCCATTTTCTTCGCCCATGACAGGCACCGCCGACAGTGGGGTTCCTTCCAGGACAGGAACCCAACTGAAGCGGGGGAGAGGTGCCGCCCCTTATGTCTCAGTAGGTTCCTGTCCTGGCGGGGCGGATCCCTCTCAGGTGGTGCGGTCATGGGTGAAGGGAAAAATCCTGTTTTCTCCATCGCTTCATTGGGGGACACAAACCATGGGACGTCCCAAAGCAGTCCCTGGGGTGGGAAACAAACGTCCATCAGGTCAGCGGACTCACCACCGCCGCCTGCAAGATCCTTCTGCCTATGCTGGCGTCCGCCGAAGCGTAGGTGTGGACCTTGTAAAATTTGACAAACGTGTGGATCGAAGACCAGGTTGCCGCTTTGCAGAGCTGCTGCGCAGAAGTTCTGTGGTGCACCGCCCAGGAGGCACCCATTGCCCGGGTAGATTGAGCTCTAATTCCCGGAGGGGGCACTTGATGCTTGACCTGGTAGGCCTCCAAAACTGCCGATCTGATCCAGCAAGCAATGGTAGCCTTGGAGGCCGGCTGTCCTTTCTGCGCACCATCTGGAATGATGAAGAATGTCTTCCGCAAGGGAGACGTCCTAGCCAGGTAAACCTTCATGGCTTTGACCAGGTCTACCTTGTTCAAGGAGCGCTCCAAAGGGTGGATTGGACCCGGACAAAAGGACGGGAGAACAATGTCCTCATTTAGGTGGAAAGTGGACACTACCTTAGGAAGAAAGGCGGGGGCCACAGGACCATCTTGTCCTGATGGAGCACCAGGAAAGGGGGACGACAAGAACGGGCCGCCATTTCCGACACGCGCCGGCTGGAGGTGATGGCCACCAGAAAGGCTACTTTCCAGGAGAGAAGGGACAGGGAGACCTCCCTGAGAGGTTCAAAGGGAGACCGTTGAAGAGCCTCCAGAACCAGATTGAGATCCCATGGATCCACGGGAGCGCGGTACGGAGGTGCCGTATGAGCCACTCCCTGAAGAAAGGTTTTGACCTGCGGAAGGGAGGCCAACGTCTTGTGAAAAAGAATGGAGAGCGCTGAAACTTGACCCTTCAAAGAACTGAGGGCAAGGCCCACATCTAGGCCTGCCTGGAGGAACGCCAGGATAGAAGGGAGAGAAAAGGACATGGGCGGAACGCCATTGGCCTTGCACCAAGTGAAATAGGCCTTCCACGTACGATAATAAATTCTAGAAGATGATGGTTTTCTAGCCCGGATCATGGTGTGAATAACCTGATCTGAAAAACCTTGTTTACAAGCCACCCGAAACTGGACAGGGTGTCGAGAACGATGGCAAGGCTTTGGAGAGTCTGGTGAAAAGACGGAGCTTTGATCAGAATGTCGTCAAGGTACGGGAAGAGCACGAGACCTCTGATCCTCAACAGGGCCATCAACGCCGCCATGATCTTCGTAAACACTCTGGGCGTGGTGGCGAGACCGAACGGCAGGGCGACAAACTGGTAGTGGTCCTGATGAATCGCAAAACGCAGAAATTTCTGATGCCCGTGAAAGATGGGGACATGCAGATAGCAACTTGAATGTCTATTGAACACATGAATTCCTGCGCCTCCATGGAAGCGATTACTGAACGAAGGGACTCCATCCTGAAATGACACAGGCGGACCCTCTTGTTCAGCAGTTTGAGGTCCAGAAAGGGCCGAAAAGCGCCGCCTTTTTTTCAGCACCACGAACAGGTTTGAGTAGAACCCTGTGAATCGCTCTGTTTCGAGAACGGGAACAATCACCCCGGAACTGAGAAGAGAGCCGATGGATGCAAAGAAGCTCGGAACTAAGGAGGGGTCTTTTGGAGGACGGGACTCGAAGAAGCGATCCCGGGGCCGAGAAACGAACTCTATCTTGTATCCTGAGGATACAACTTCCCTGACCCAAGCGTCTTCCACCGAGGCAAGCCAGACGTCCCTGAAGAAAAGGAGTCGGCCGCCCAGTTGGAAAGGCGCCCCGGGACTCTGTAGATAGTCATGCCGAGGTGGACCTTCCAGTTCTGGACCTGGAGGATCTGCAGTGTGAGGAGTGAGATCGCCAGGATGGAGTGGGCCTAAAGGAGACCATCTTCCTATCCTGGTGTGCTTGCGGCCTTTGTTGGTTGGAGAAAGGTTCTGCCGTCGCGACGCGGCGGAAAGCCCAAAAGGGCCGAAACTGACGCCTTGGAGGGGGTCTACGGAGGCTTGGACTGAGGGAGAAGAGAGCTTATGCCCCCCCAGTGGCGCCTTTGATAATCTGGTCCAGCTGGGATCCGAAGAGACGCGCACCCTGAAAGGGCAGATTGGTAAGAGACTTTTTTGAAGACAAATCCGCCTGCCAAGCCTTGAGCCAAATTGTACGCCGGATTGCAACTAAGTTGCTGGACGCTTGAGCTGCGCAAGAGGCAGCATCTAAGGAGGCAGAGACAAAATATTCCCCTGCATGGGAGATCTGGTTGGCAAGCTCGCCCAGTCGCTCTGGTTGGGCTCCATCAAGAATGCCTTGGTGGAGATCCTCCGCCCAAGTAGCTATGGCCTTTGCTACCCAAGTGGAGGCAAAGGCTGGGCTTAGCACCGTCGAAGCCGCTTCGAATGCTTACTTTGCTAAGGATTCTATGATCCCGTCGATAGAATCCTTCAAAGCCGCCACACCTGAAATCGGAAGGACCGTGCTGTTAGACAGTCTGGACACAGGAGCGTCTACAGAAGGAGAGGCCGACCAGTTGTCGGTGAGCTCTTGAGAAAATGGATACAGCACGCCGAGGCGATTCCCTCTTTGAAAACGCCTGGTCAGATTTTCCCTTTCCCTGGTGAGGAGCTTGGCAAACTCAGAATGAGGAGCAAAGACCCTGGAAGGTGTTTCTGCCCGTCTGAACAAAACCTCCTGATCTGAGGGTTTCGCAGGGGAGTCTGTGATCTCGAAAGTATGGTTAACCGCTGCAATGAGGTTCTGTACTGTAACCTTCATGTCCGCGGTATGGTCCGAATCCAGCTCTAAAATCTCCTCGGATGGCGCATCCGAGAATGCTTCGCCTGACTCAAGTGAGGAGACACGGGAAGAACACTGCTGGGAAGGACTATGTGGTGAAATGGAGCGAGGAGAGGATTCCCGCCGGAGATCCTGCCTGGGTCTTTTGCGGCTCATGCTGGCTGGTTCAGATGGAACCTCTTGTGACCTGCTGGGTCCTGCAGAGGTGTCCAGGGGCAACTTATCAAGAGAACTAGTGACTGAGGCACCCTGGTGAGATCCGCCACTTATTGAGATAGAGAAGCCCACTCAGGAATGGGGGATTCGCTCTCACGTGGAGCAATAGGGGGCTCCTGGGCGACGGGCTGGATGGGGTTGCTGCAGTCGGTGCAGAGGGGAGTGGATTGACCTGAGGGAAGTTTGCGTTTGCAAGAATTGATCACCATAAAGGTGCCTCTATCACAATTAAATTTGAATATCATCCAAACAATTCATAAATCACAATGTCAAACCCTGAGAACATAGAAAAAAACGGGCTGTAGACCAAATGGTATAATTAAAAAATACATTTTTATCAAAAAATTTAAAATATCTATACGGCAAGAGAGATGTACATATCAATAAAAGGGATATCGATTACCCATGAGGTTTCTCACAACTATCAAACCACAAAACAAGGATTTTAACATCACCAAACAAGTTATTAAATACCGCTTCAAAAACCGTGTCTTAAAAAACACCTACATGAATATGAATACAAAAGTACTTTCTGTGGTGTAGTTTTCTAAACGAAGTTACAATGGACTGGAATATAAACTGATGACTCCCCAATTATATCATAATAGTTACATACTGAAACGGCTATACATATAGGTGCCTAATCTATAACAAGGCATATATAATTGCTGTCAAAGTGAGAGCTACATCCTATTAATGGCGGTATATAGATGCCGCTTTACAAAAAAAATGCCCAAAAATAACGGCATGTGCACACTATCATACTGAAGGCATCATCCTATTGACTAGCGGTATAACAGTAATAAGGGAGCAATAATGGATGTAATCATGTGGAATGAAGCAACCATACCATGTGTTTGATGCGGAGTCCCCCGGGCGTCCCTCTGCCCCGACACGCGTTTCGCTTTTGCTTCAACGGGAGGCGGTTTTTGAAGCGGTATTTATTATCAACTTGTTTGGTGATGTTAAAATCCTTGTTTTGTGGTTTGATAGTTGTGAGAAACCTCATGGGTGATCGATATCCCTTTTATTGATATGTACATCTCTCTTGCCATATACATATTTTTAATTTTTTGATAAATAAAAATGTATTTTTTAATTATACCATTTGGTCTACAGCCCGGTTTTTTCTATGTTCTCAGGGTTTGACATAGTGATTTATGTTTGCAAGAAGAGCATGCAAAGAACTTGACTAAAGGTGCAAGTGGAAGCCGGAGGGCGAGCATGATCAGGCTTAGAGTTAGACATAATGAGGGAAAGTCACTGAAGCAGTGCCGGAAGGTTGGGGGACAGGAGGCAGAGGAGGGTGTCAGTCTGCAGTTGCAGAGTTACTCACAGTCCCGGTGTCCTGTGGATGCTTCCAGCGAGCGCTGCTGCACAGCTCCTCCGTATCTGCAGGGCCACAGAAGAGGCGATGGAGTCCGGCTTTCAGACAGGGGAAAATGGCGGCCGCCTGAGGGGAGCCCGGTAGAAAAAGCGCGCTTCCTTGTGGAGACAGGGAAGAGGGCGGGGCTAACTGCAGCCAAAGATGGCACCGCCGCTGATGATAGGCAGGCTAGGTGGCTGAGCGTCGCCTCCGGAGCGCAGACGTCCTAGAATGGGAGGGAGCGAGCGGTGGGCAGGCTTAGAACGGGCAGGAGAGAAGCCCGCCTAAGGAAAAAGGCGGGGGTGTGGCCGCGACGCCGAACAAGCCCACAATAGAAGCCGGGACCTGGAGTAGATGCGGCGGCTGGCGGTGAGCGCGGGGCGGCGCGGAGGCAACGCTGCACTGCCGCACAATCCCTCCACAATGAATACATGTCTGCCGCCTGCCTGCTGAGCAGTGAACAAGATAAGTGCAGCCGGGGAGAGGAGGGGAGGAGGGCGCAGAGAGAGGCAGAGGCTGCTGAAAGGAGCCGTGATATCTGGGGACATGTCACTCAGGGCGCCCGCTCTGCAAGGTCCCCGAGCCTGCAGCATGGCTGGCCAAAAGAAAAAGAAAGGACCAGCCGGGGAGACATGGGAGGCAGGGAGAGGAAGGGTCCCATACTTACCCTCTATCAGCAAAACCTGTACCTTATCAAGATCCTGTCTTCTTCCATAGAAGGAGGTCCGCGTCTCTGCCAGACCGACAGGCTCTGGTGGGCGAGTGGGTGGGAGACGGGGGGAGAGGACCAGATGGATCGCCTGACACGAATTCGTGGTCTGGGTTCTTGGTCCTGCCGTGGAGAGCTATGAGGATACGGGGTGGCAGTACACGCCATACTCATTCTCTTTGTGGGACTACAGATGTGACCATTCACTCTGTATCCCTCCGGAAACCTGAAAGAAAACGACGCACACTGAGGTAGATATGGGTCTAATGAAAGACCCGTGGCCACCTCCAACTGACACTAAGCTAAACTGAGGAAATTAGTGCCGGTCGGTGGGGTGTATACTGCGGAAAAGGAGCAAACTTTTTTCTGTACATAGTGTCAGCCTCCTAGTGGCAGCAGCATACACCCATGGTTTCTGTGTCCCCCAATGAAGCGATGGATTAAACAATATCCCTCACCTATCGCCTCTACACTGTGCAACTTTTTCACGGTGAAGAGGCGTGGGACAGAACGACGGATAGGTGAAGGATATTGTTTTTTATTTTAGCTTTGTTACAGGAGAATGAGGGCTTCGGTGGAATAGGCGTTAGGTGAGTATAACTGTTATTTTTAAATAAAAATGGAAAACTGTTTGTTTCTAATAAACTTTATTCTGGCTGTGTCTTTAATTACAATCTAACTATAGGATTAGTATTGGATAGGTGTCTCAGACGCTTCTCCATTACTAATCCATGTGGTTGATGTCACCTGACAATACAAAGGCGACATCAACCCCAGTTGCCACCACTACAGGGCAAGTGGGAAGAGCCAGGCAAAGCACCTGAATTGGAGCATCCAATAGATGTGCCTTTTCTGGGCAGCTATTTTTAGGCAGAGGGGCGCCAATATCCATGGCCCCTTACCAGCCTGAGAATACCAGCCCCCAGCTGTCTGCTTAAGTAAGGTTGGTTGCAAAAATGGGTGGCCCCCATGCATTTATTTTTAAACAAAAAAAAGCTAGGGACCACTCTGTTCTTGATAATTAGCCTTGCAGACGCTGACAGCTGAGGGTTGAACCCTCAGCTGTGAGTTGAACCCTCAGCTGTGAGTATTGCCTGGCTTGCTACACAGGTCTGCGACTAAAAAGCTGTTTGATTATTTTCATCTAATTTCCATTTTGGTGTGCTGAAAACGAAAAAAAAAAAAATATTGAAAAAAATCCTGGACGTCAGGATTTGCCACAAAATGCAAAATTCTCTTCAAATTTTGCAAGTTTTTCCCAATTTTTTTTTTTTCCCCATCTTAGGGTTTTGAAAGTCAAAATTACTATTAATTAGTTCACATCAATGCATTGAAGATATACAATGCTAAAAAAAATGGATTTTTGTGATAACTCACCGTAAAATCCTTTTCTCCGAGACGCTCATTGGGGGGGACAGATACTGTGGGTGTATGCTTCTGCCGCTAGGAGGCTGACACTAAGAAAAAAAAAGAGGTTAGCTCCTCCTCCGTCGTATACACCCTCGCCGTCTGGTTTTGCTCCAGGCTTTTCTTTTTTTTTTTTTTTTTTTCTTTTCCCATGAAGATGAGACAGGGGCGACGGACCCTATTGAAAGGGTCCGATCTCCCCAAACCATCAACGGGCGAGCACGTGTTGAGTATCGTCTCCCGCATCGTGGGACATATCTGGGCCGTTTTACCCAGACCTTTTTTTATTTTATTTTTACCATCTATAAAGATGAGACGGGGCAACGGATCCTATTGAAAGGGTCCGATTTCCCCAAACCATCAACGGGCGAGCACGTGCGAGTGTCCCTTCACATATCCTCTCCCACGACGTGGGACACAATGCCGGACTTAGCCCTGACCACCCCTAGGTATTGAAACCATGGGCTGTACAGAGGCACAAGACTAGTCCGTGCGGCCCCCACTGCTCCACCAATGCTTAGACTGCGGTGCTGCAAGGCGGCGAACGGTCCCTCTCCTCATCCCCTGAAGGGGTTAGATGGAGCTAGGGTGCCTGCACCGTCCTATTTTATCAAGGCCCCCTCACATACTTGAGCTGGGAAGCTGAAGAGGATTGTCAGTGAGGAGAGGGTCTAGGAGGGCTCCTGCGGCGAAGATCCGGGGCTGGAGCCCTTAGCTGTCAGATGCCACCGGCCAGTGGCCACGGAGCAGTGCGGAGAAGCCTGCGCCAGTAAGTAGTGCCATTTTTTTGTGGCGCCATGGAGTCGCCCCCCCCCCCCCCCTTCGTAACAGGCAGGGGATAAATTGAGGCCGCAACTGGAGGTTCCGCCTCCAGGCCGCACGTCTCTTCCGGCGGCCCGCCTCCCCGGCCTGGGCGGCGGGGGATAAATTTAGTGCCCGGCTCCGGAGCGCGGCTAGGCCAGACTCGGAAGTACCGCCCCTGGACCGGTTTATATGTTGACAGTCCGCCCCACAGCTGGTGGCGTGCGATTTTTGTGTAGAGGCGTCCAGGAACGGGGGGGGGGCACAGGACTGGGGTAAGTGCTGCCCAGGAGACCACAGGGAAAACGAGGTGCTACCTCCTTCCCCCTATCTCCAGCAGCGGACAGATACAGCATGTCCGAAGAAGCAGCATACATCTCGTCGGGCTGCGTTTCCGCGGGCGCAGAGCAAGCGATTATGCAAAGCCGGCGACTCCAAACTCGCCCAGGAGCTGTCCCCTGCGACCGAACCCACAGTGCTGGTGTGGGCAGACCGCAGAGGACAAGGCTCGGGATTCCCGCTGTGCAGCGCCCGGAACCAGACGCTTAACAGAGCGTCATATTCAACCGTGTTTCCCAAAATTAGCATTATGGCTCAGCGGAAGTATATTAAATCGCCTGACAGTTTCTGTTACATTTGTGGTGAATATACAGTGTTGAAGCAAGAGCTGAATATTACAGACTTTGTGAAAAAAGTATACTTCGCATATTTCGGACTAAAGCTTGGAGATCAAGATAAAGCTTGGGCGCCTCAAAGTGTGCAAACGGTGTGTTGAGGACCTCCGAAATTGGTTCAAGGGTAAGAAAAAAAGGCTTTCCGTTATGAGATTCCTATGGTATGGCGAGAGCAAAAGAACCATAGTGACGATTGTTACTTTTGTTCATGCAATGTGAAAGGGTATAATTCAAAATGGAAGCATTCCATTTCATACCCCAATATTCACTCAGCAATTCGTCCCATCCCCCATGGCACAGACATACCAGTACCTAAGGCCTCTGCTACCTTGGAAGAGATAACTAGCTCCGATGAAGGTGGAGTCATACCTGAACCAGATGATGAATCAAGTTCTGACTTTGAAGATGATACAAGACCAAAATTGTTTTCCCAGGAGGAGATGAATGATTTGGTAAGAGACTTGAATCTTCCCAAAGATGCCGCTGAGTTACTCGGATCAAGGCTCAAAACCAAGAATTTATTGTTACCAGGAGTGTCTTTTTCATGGTTCAGACATCGTGAAGACGAGTTCGTTCCTTACTTTGCCCAGGAAGATAAGTAGGTTTATTGCATCGATGTCGAAGGTTTGATGGGTCAATTCAAAATCCAATGTGATTCAGCGCAATGGAGTCTTTTTATAGATTCTTGAAAAAAGAAGTCTCAAAGCAGTTTTACTCCACAACGGCGGTTTTTATGCTTCCATCCCTGTATGTCATTCCGTACACCTCAAGGAAACCTACGAGAACTTGGAATTGGTTCTTCGTAAACTTAAATATGAAGACCACGGTTGGCAAGTGTGCGGGGATTTGAAAGTCTTGTGCATGCTGCTCGGGCAACAAGAAGGCTATACCAAATACCCTTGTTTTCGATGTCTATGGGACAGTCGAGACCGACAAAATCACTGGACCAAGAAGAATAGGCAGCCGAGGGTGCTCACAGTTGGTGAAAAAAAAAAAAAATGTCCTCTGAGAAACTTTGGTTCCTCCCCATAAAGTTCTTCTACCATCTCTCCACATCAAATTGGGATTGATGAAGCAATTCGTAAAATCACTTCCAAAAGATGGAGAATGCTTCAAATACTTGGTCACCAAGTTTCCAGGCCTCTCGGAGGCAAAATTGAAGGAAGGCGTGTTCGTCGGACCAGACATTAGAAGGCTTATAGCTGATCAAGAGTTTATCAATACCATGACGCATCCTCAAAAAGAAGGGTGGATTGCATTTAAAGAGGTCGTAGAGAAATTTTTAGGCAATAACAAAGACCCTGACTACAAAAAAAATTGTTAGACGAATGCTGAAAGCATTTCAAGCTTTAGGTTGCCTGATGAGTTTGAAAGTGCATTTCCTCCATTCCCACCTTGACAACTTTCCTCAAAATTTGGAAGCTGTTCGTGAAGACCAAGGTGAACGATTGCACATGGACATTAAAGAGATGGAAAGACGATACCAGGGAAGATGGAGCATTACAATGATAGCAGACTACTGTTGGACGCTTCAGAGAGACATTACAGATGCTACTCACAAGCGTAAATGTACCAAGGGAAGCCTCACAGGGAAGAATAGATTTTAGTGTGTGTTAGTGAGCTCATTGCAGTTAAAAAAAATGATTTTCATGAAACATTTGTAATAAAAAATTAATTTTATGAGTCTATTTTCATTTATTTTGAGGTATTGTCTTATTTAACATAGTTACTTAAATTGTCAGAAAACGTGATGTCCTATGACAAAACGGAGGTCATTTTCGGATTCAGCGCACTCAAAAACAAAGATTACGTGGAATAACCAAAACAGCTCTTGAAAAATTATTTTTTGCGGACCTGTGTTATCAAAGATAGGGGGGAACCCAGACAGTTTAAAAAAAAAAAAAAAAAAAAAAATTCTAAATTATTTACAGTGCAGGAGCGACTGAAGAATACTCCCATCATCCGCTCCTGCTCTCGCTGTTATTAGCGGCAGCAGGTGTCAGATGAAGGGAGCAGTAGTCCCATCAGCTGACACCAGTGAAAGGAGGTAAACTTTATAACTGATCACAGCTGAACACTCACGTTGTATTATGACAGCGTGGGAACCGCGGCTCTCGGGGATGGTTTCACCACCGATCAGAAACTGTGCTTGCCGCGCTGTCATGCATATGACAGCGTGTCAAACACTGTATTATCAGGCCTCCATTCAAGTGAATGAGGTTCAGGTCTGCTCTGCTGGATGACAGGCTGTATGGACGCATTATGCAGCCTGCCATCTAGATGTAGCGGAACGGACTGAGGTCACATCCTGCTGTCCTTGACTTTTCTGCAGCAAATAGGCTGCCAAAAAAAAGAAAAAAAAAGGAGTTTTTCCACCATCCATTCAAGTCAATGGGTGAAATATGCTGAAAAAATGCTGAAAGAAGTGACATGCTCTATGTAAAAAAAAAAAAAAAAAGGCTGCAAAGCACAAAATCCTGATGACAAAAGAAAAAAAAAAAAAAAAAAATTGTGTGCATGAGATTTCTGAAATCTCATAGGCTTTGCTGGTAATGTAAAAAGCAGCTGAAAATTAGCATAAAAAAAGCAGCAAAAACACCCAGTGTGGACTTACCCTTACAGAGCTGTGAAAAATACTTGACACAGATGGTAACCAATTGTGATCCTGAACATGGAAAAAAGCAGTGCATGCTGCAATATATGTACCGTATATTTTTATTTCCACACACACAATCTGGAGTTTTGCATGTTCTCCATGTGATCGTACATTGTGGAGACATCATACTGTGCCCCACAGAGCCTGAGCAGGGGCATATAACTAGGTGCTTTCCATATACCTTTTGGCTGCATGTTGGAGAAACAAGATATCCTGTCTAGATTGGAGGATGCGGACTGACTTCTTAGCACAGCATACATAGAACTTCTGACCATCTTCAAATAAAATATATAAATTATAATGAGGAAAAGACAAATAAACTACTTTGTATCATTTCATACACGCATTGTAATCAGTCTCAATATTTACACAAACTAGAAATACAGGAAAAATAAAGAAATAGAAGATTTCTGACATCACCCAAGAAAGGAGGTTTGGAGAGTTTATCAAAACTGTGCGCAGTGTTATAATTATCACTCAGTCTTGCATGATTTGGAGCATGTGAACCTATATAGATACAAATCTATATCCATATGTTGCCTAATCCCAGGAGGATTCAAAGTCAATACAGTGACTTATATGCAGTATCCTTAGGGGGTGTGCACACGCTGCGGATTCTGCTGCGGTTCCGCAGCAGTTTTTGCTGCGGTGTACAGTACCATTATTCCCTATGGGAATAAAAAACCGCAGTGCAGATGGTGCGGATTTTTCTGCGGTTTTGAAACCGCAGAAAGAATTGACATGTCAATTCTTTCTGCGGAATCCGCTGCAGTTTGCCATCTCCTCCTTTGAGGAGATGGCAAACTGCAGGGCAAAACCGCAGAGCAATCCGCAGGTAAACCGCAGGTCTTTTGACCTGCAGATTTACCTGCGGATTTTACAAAATCCACGCGGCCAAATCCGCACTACAATCCGCAGCATGTGCACGTAGCCTTATACATTTTTTTTTCATGTCATGTAATGCTATTTGCATTGCTTCTTAAACGCTACCATTTTTCTATTTTTTTAGCTCAGAACTTTTGCAAAAAAATGTTACAAAAAAAATCATAGCTCCTGCTCGCTCTCTTTGATAACTATGGAAAGGAGAGAAAGTATCTCAGGGAGAGCACAGAAAGCAGTCTATAGACAAGAGGGACATGGGTACGATATTTTAACTGTCCTGATATATGAAAGCAAGCAAAGACAGCAGCATCCAGGATACACAAAGACCTAAGATACAGCCTATAATACTGGGAGAACACGCCCTACAATAGAAACTTGGATTAGGCTACAAACTGCATATAAGGGGTCTTAAAATGAATGAATTAAGAGTTCAAAGATAGTGCAATATTATTAACTATAAGTAACCACTAACATATGTAAGAAAACATTTGCTCCATGTCAAAAGGTGTCCATAAACTAGATCTGTAGATGTAAGAGCATGTGCAACCCCAATCATGCAACATTATCTACCCCGGTTTTACCGTGTTCTTGCAGAGGCTGGATGATTGACCAATTGATGACACCCTCATGGGAACTCTTTGAGCCAAGCTAAATTTACCGGTAGCAGGAACTGGTACCCCAACATCAGAGAGAATACTAGCCAAGGCTTCTGGATCAGCTTTAAATTCAGCATTTTCACCTAAAACAATGAAAGAAAAAAAAAAAAAAAAAAAAAAGATATTTTACACATATTACACACACAACTTTTTGTTCATATTTTGTTTAGTAATCTGTCAGTACAAAGGTTTCACGAAACCACAAATGTCAGGAGTCAGACCAGCAGCAATCAGCTAGTCAAGGCCATAGATCAAATCTGCAACGGATTTTTGCTACTGAGAATTTTCCAGTGACGCTGCAGGAAAAATGAAGCCCTCTCCTAGCAATAACTACAGATTGTGGTTACACATTTGAATGCACGGCCAAGTTTTTGGGAGGCATATAGACCTACTGACCCATGATGAAACCCAGGGTTGTGGAGTCGGAGCCATGGAAACTGAGGAGTCGGAGGTTTGGTTTACCGACTCCACAGCCCTGATGAAAACAGTGCAAGGTTCAAAGAAGTCACTTCCAATTACCTTTTCCATCAGAATCCTTGGACTGATTTTTCTGATCAAAAGTGACTTCAGCCAATGGTTCTCTCCTGTGTCTTGCCGGAGGACTCACAGATGGTCGTGTATCTGGAGCTACTCGAGGCCGATCCAACTTTTGCGAAAAGTTGAAAGGCTGGGGACGAGTACAAGCCTTCTTTTTCACCGCTTTACCCTAGGAAAAAAAAAAACAAAAAACATTTATATGTGGATTAATCTTGTTTAATACCACTTTCCTGCTGCCAGTTATTAATACCAAAAGGCGCACAAAACGTCAAAGCAAATACAGAGCAAAGAAAAACAAAAGGGTCAAAATTTCTCATACCTTCTGAAACTGGTTCTGCCAAGATTGATGCAGCTTTTGGAAATCAGGGGGTTGATTTACTTTTGAGAGAATTGGCAGTCTGCTTTTGGGAGGGTCCTGTGACCCATGTTTCGCCAGTGTTGGATTGTGCTTTTCCGGCTGAAAACACGAAGCGTTGGGCTCATTTTCTTTCCCTTTTTTCCAGGTGCTCTTCTGAACAATGGGAGATTTGTATCCAAACCCAGATGTAGCGTCATTGTAAGACTGCATTTCCAGCAAGTAGAGCCTTTAGGCAATTTTTGGAATTAAGGTTCAAGCAACCTCCAAAATATCTGTCAAGGGATAAAAGAACAAGTTAAGAAACAAGCAGATCAAGAAAAGGAGGCATAAATAAAAGCAAACAGCAAGGCAGAGTTGCCTCACAAAATATTCTAGGTTACCATTAAAGTGCATGAAAGATTAACACACTAACCGCTGATATCATTATTGCCCTCAATCGGGTACTATTTGCTGAAGACATTACTGAGACGCTAACGAAAAGTCCCTAGGACACTAATATTGTACATATACCACCGTATTATTTTGATTCATTGGAGTACGTATATATCATATCAGTAGGCAGCGCTGAAAGAATAAACTCAACTACTGATATATAAGTGGGTAGTGGCCAGTGTCTTAAAGGGGTTGTCCACTACTTCATCGCTTGTGTGCACAAAACACAAAAACAATGATTCTTACCTAAAATCACAGAACAGCGCCGGGCTAGTAGGCAAGTATAAGCTGTTTTTTATTGTTTTGTTTTTTTTTTTTTTTTTATTTATATAGGGGCAAGTAGTAGCTAAAAGTAACTTAGAATATTCTTTGGAGGAGTTTTTAATTTCCCGAAGCGGTTTTGGATAGCGTCCACTCTAAAGGCATGGATTAGAGCAAAGAGGCAGCCAAGCAGACTGATATATAAAGATTCAGTATAACCCGAGATTCACCATTTACACCTCTGCTCTAAGATTTTCGGTATCAGTGACTGACAGTGTTCTTTGTATAAGTGTGCATGGAGAGATAGGAAACTCCATAAAATAACTGGAGAAAAGGACGATGAGATGCAAAAGAATACGATTAAAAAGTAATCTTTATTGATAAAAAATTTAAAAAAAAATGTCAAATGTAATCAAGCTTCTGGAACCACAAAAAGATTTTTTATACTTTTTATACTGTGCACTTGGCACTTAATTTATTACATATTGTAAGTAAATTATTTGAATAATATTTTTTGAATACCCTGAGTGCGTATATACAATTTTTGGTACTTACCTATTGTCCCTCTTGCTGTGTTGTTCTTCTTTATGTGGTTCCAGAAGATTGATTACACTTAAAATTTTTTTTTTTTTTTTTTTTTCAATAATAAAGATTACTTTTCAATCGTATTCTTTTGCATCTCATCGTCCTTTTCTCCAGTCATTTTATGGAGTTTGTGTTTATTACTGAGGTATTTTGGACATTTGCTGCTAATATTTGTTAAGGTACTGTCACACTTAGCGATGCACCAGCGATCCCGACCAGCGATATGACGCGGTCAGGATCGCTGGTACATCGCTAAGTGGTCGCTAGTGAGCTGCCACACAGGCAGATCTCACCAGCGACATCGCTGGGACAGGGGTCGCTACTTACCTGTCACACTAGGCGATCCTGCGTCCTCCCGCCCGGCTCCACGCTCGTGGCTCGTCTCTCCACAGGAAGCTGACGACGAGAAACAGTCCTGGACGTTCTCGCGCGATCAGCGATAACCAGCAGCGGAGCGGGTCGTAGGCAAGTATCAGACACAGCGATATCGCTAGCAATATCGCTATAATATCACAAGTTATAGCGATATTGCTAGCGATATCGCTTAGTGTGACAGGCCCTTTAGACTGTTAACATAGAGAGATAGGAATCAGCCACTGATAGGACCACTCAGTGGACCAAAATCCCTGAAAGAGCAGGGATTTAAAGGGAAGTGGTGTAAGTTTTTGCCTTGTAATCTTAGCCCCTTAATGACTGGAGGTATTTTCGTTTTTCGCTCCCCTAATTCCCAGAGCCATAACTTTATTTTCAAAATGGCCACGTGAGGGCTTGTGTTTTGCAGGACGAGTTATACTTTTGAAAGAAAGAAGTGGACAATCTCCGCTTGACGGCTGAAACTTGAAAGGGAGATGTTGAGAGTAAGAGGGTTAACGGGGGGCGGGGGGGGGGGGGGAAGGACTAGTCAATACCTTCCTACAGAGTCGAAAATTGGCTACTACAAAGATTTATAACAGGGTATGGAGGAAGATCCTAGAGTTCCACACAGCTCCCGACTCTAGAGAAATCCAGATAACACCCATTCTAGAATTTCTACAAAAAGAGGAAAGATCTAGGGCTATCCGTCAACACACTAAAAGTTCAAGTGTCTGCTCTAGGGGCCCTCTATAAAATTATAGCATGGCAGGCAATAGATGGATAGCCAGACTCATCTCTGGCGGTGAACAGAGCGAACCAGTACACATACCCAGAGTGCCTCCCTGGGACATGAATCTGGTACTAGATGCCCTAACGCACTCCCTCTTTGATCCATTAGACTCAATATCCCTTAAGCACTTATCTCTTAAGGCGGTACTACTAGTGGCACTAACTTCAGCCAGAAGGGTCAACGACATACAGGCACTTTCAATAGAACCTCCGTTCCTGTTAAATATTCCAGGATCAGTTGATATTAAAACCAGACCCCTCGTTTCTGCCAAAAATAGCGGGGAAATTTTATAGGTCGCAAGAGATCCACCTCCCTTCATTTTACAGTAACCATTCTACTCCAGAAGAAGAAAAATTCCATACACTAGACGTTAGGAGAGCAGTGTTAGACTTCTCGATGTATTGTAACAGCTGGAGGAAGAGTAGGGCTCTGTTTATTTCTTTCCAGGGCCAAAGAAGGGATATGAAGTCACAAGGGGTACCCTGTCTATGTGGATCAGGGACGCGATCTGTCTGGCAAACTCCGTGAGAAAAAGATCCTCCGGAGGGTATCAGGGCACATTCCGCCAGAGCTATGGCATCCTCGTGGGCGCAGAGGGGAGACGTTGCAATAGAGTCTATATGTAAGGCCGCAACTTGGTTGACGCCTTCTACTTTTTATAACCACTATAGGCTTGACTTATGCTCATCTGACCTAGCCTTTGGTAGAGCGGTCCTCAGCACGGTGGTCCCTCCCAGGTGAAGGTCTCTGAAAGTCTCTCCAAGTGGGTGCTGTCGTGGAGAAGAGTAAAAAGCTGGATTACTTACCGGTAATGCTCTTTTAATGAGTCCACGACAGCACCTGTTCACTAACCTCCCTAGAAGTTAACATAATGTATATACACCTTCTTAGATGTAAAATAGATCAATTTAAAATATTGATTAATATAATAGCCTAATAATTGGTGGTCCTCCGGGTACTCTGAAATCCAACTGAGGAGGAGAGGCGGACAGCCCTCTTATCTCTGTAGGCTTCCTGTTCCTATGGGCGGATCCCTCTCTCCAAGTGGGTGCTGTCGTGGACTCATTAAAAAGAGCATTACCGGTAAGTAATCCGGCTTTTTTTTTTCTTCATTTTTCAATTAGAATTAGGATTAGAATTAGAGCAAGAATTAAGGGGTTTCCACTATTTACCAACTTTGGGGGGTCTAATTTCTCCTGTTACCCATGGGAAAATTAAAAAAATTGGGGGCTAAAAAAAAAATCACTTTTGTGGAAAACAAACTTTTATTTTCACGGCTCTGCGTTATAAACTTCTGTGAAGCACTTGGGGGTTCAAAGTGCTCAGCACACATCTAGATAAGGTCCTTGGGGGTCTAATTTCCAAAATGGGGTCACTTGTGGGGGGTTTATACTGTTTAGGCAAATCAGGGGTTCTGCAAACGCAACATGACGCCCGCAGACCATTCCATCAAAGTCTGCATTACAAAATGGCGCTCCTTCTCTTAGGAGCTCTCCCATGCGCCCAAACAGTGGTCCCCCCCCACAAATGGGGTATCAGCGTACTAAGGACAACTTCCACAACAACTTTTGTGGTCCAATTTCTCCTGTTACCCTTGAGAAAATAAAACATAGCGGGCTAAATTATCATTTTTGAGGAAAAAAAAAAGTGATTATTTATTTTCACTGCTCTGCGTTATAAACTTCTGTGAAGCACTTGGGGGTTCAAAGTGCTCACCACATATCTGGCTTTGTAAATTTTGTTGTGAAAATGAGAAATCACTAGTCAACTTTTAACCCTTATAACTTCCTAACAAAAAAAAAAAAAATTTTGTTTCCAAAATTGTGCTGATGTAAAGCAGACATGTGGAAAATATTATTTATTAAGAAATTTGTGTGATACATCTCTCTGATTTAAGGGCATAAAAATTGAAAGTTTTAAAATTGCAAATTTTTCAAAATTTGCCATATTTCCATTTGTTTCATAAATAAACACAAGACATATCGAAGAAATTTTACCACTAACATGAAGTACAATATGTCATAAAAAAATAAATCTCAGAATCAGCGGGATCCGTTAAAGCCTTCCAGAGTTATAACCTCATAAAGTGACAGTGGTCAGAATTGTAAAAATTGGCCTGGTCATTAAGCTGC
Organism: Dendrobates tinctorius; assembly: GCF_039654945.1. NCBI lineage: Eukaryota > Metazoa > Chordata > Amphibia > Anura > Dendrobatidae > Dendrobates > Dendrobates tinctorius. The sequence goes on along the minus strand of NW_027362054.1, from coordinate 4,867,146 downwards.
AAACTGGCTGTCACTAAGGGGTTAAACAGAATATAACTCAAAGTAAATCAAACTTCTGTGAAATCAAACTGTCCACTTAGGAAGCAACACTGACTGACAATCAATTTCACATGCTGTTGTGCAAATGGAATAGACAACAGATGGAAATTACTGGCAATTATCAAGACACCCTCAATAATGGAGTGGTTCTGCAGGTGGGGACCACAGACCACATCTCAGTACCAATGCTTTCTGGCTGATGTTTTGGTCACTTTTGAATGTTGGTTGTGCTTTCACTCATGGTAGCATGAGATGGACTCTACAACCCACACAAGTGGCTCAGGTAGTGCAGCTCATCCAGGATGGCACATCAATGCGAGCTGTGGCAAGAAGGTTCGCTGTGTCTGTCAGCGTAGTAGTGTCCAGAGGCTGTTGGTGCTACAAGGAGACAGGTCAGTACACCAGGAGACGTGGAGGGGGCCGTAGGAGGGCAACGCTACCTCAGCCTTTGTGCAAGGAGGAACAGGAAAAGCAGTGCCAGAGCCCTCCAAAATGACCTCCAGCAGGCCACAAATGTGCATGTGTCTGCACAAACAGATAGAAACAGACTCCATGAGGATGATCGGAGTGCCCGACGTCAACAGATGGGGGTTGTGCTCACAGCCCAACACCATGCAGGACGCTTGGCACTTGAAAACCAGCATTGGCAAAGTCGCCACTGGCACCCGATGCTCTTCGCCGATGAAAGCAGGTTCACACTGAGATCATGTGACAAACGTGACAGAGTCTGGAGACGACATCGAGAGCGATCTGCTGCCTGCAACATCCTTCAGCATGACCGGTTTGGCAGTGGGTCAGTAAGGGTGTGGGGTGGCATTTCTTTGGAGGGCCACACAGTGTTGGGCTGTGAGCACAAGCGTCATCTGTGGACATCGGGCAGTCAGATCATCCTCATGGAGTCAGTTTCTAACCGTTTGTGCAGACACATGCACATTTGTGGCCTGCTGGAGGTCATTTTGCAGGGCTCTGGCAATGCTCCTCCTGTTCATTCTTGCACAAAGGCGGAGGTAGCGGTCCTGCTGCTGGGTTGTTGCCCTCCTACGGCCCCCTCCATGTCTCCTGGTGTACTGGCCTGTCTCCTGGTAGCGCCTCCAGCCTCTGGACACTACGCTGACAGACACAGCAAACCTTCTTGCCACAGCTCGTATTGATGTGCAACCCTGGATGAGCTGCATTACCTGAGCCACTTGTGTGGGTTGTAGAGTCTGTCTCATGCTACCGCGAGTGTGAAAGCACAACCAACATTCAAAAGTGACCAAAACATCAGCCAGAAAGCATTGGTACTGAGATGTGGTCTGTGGTCCCCACCTGCAGAACCACTCCTTTATTGAGGGCGTCTTGATAATTGCCAATAATTTCCATCTGTTGTCTATTCCATTTGCACAACAGCATGTGAAATTGATTGTCAGTGTTGCTTCCTAAGTGGACAGCTTGATTTCACAGAAGATTGATTTACTTGGAGTTATATTCTGTAATTTAAGTGTTCCCTTTATTTTTTTTGAGCAGTGTACATCTGGTACACTTTTTTATATCAGTGGCCTTTTGGTGTAAAAGAACCACACACATAGCAGAATCTGTTCGGATGATTGATACACTGTATGGGCATTTGTCTCCTTTAAATCGGATCAAACAGTAGAGCAAGTTCAGTTCAATGGTGGTGACAAACAAAAAAAAAAAAAATGCTATGAGCCGACCGACTATATGTAGATATTTCCCCAGAGATGACAGAGGCAGCTTGTATTTAGAACTGATTTTACTGGAGGTAAGGCCTGTTTCACACTTCAGTTTTTGTCCATCAGTCAAGATGCGCCATTTTGCAAAAAAACGGATCCGCCATTTTGCTTGGCGGATCCATTTTTTCCCCCATTGAGTTGCATTACCGGCGGATCTTGACGGATGGCCATCCGTTGGATCCGTTTTTTTTGCGTATCCGCCAAAATTTTGACGTCCGCCGACATGCCCAAACGGAGCATGTAACGTTTTTTCGGGCGGCAGGATCCACACTTCACACTGCGCATGCCCAAAAGACTTCACTAAGCCTGAAATTTAACCCTAAAGTCTGTTCTGGCGGCTGGAAAAAAAAAAATCTCTCTCTCCTCTCCCCGGGCTACGGTTCCTTTAAAATTCTTCATTCATCGGATCCGTCAAAAAAACGGTCCGGTGGCATCCGTTCACATCAGTTAGCAACGGATCCGCTTTCCGCCATTTTGGCGGCTTTTAACTGACACAAAAAACTGAAGTGTGAAACAGGCCTAATCTGGTAGATAACTATATACAGTTGTGAGGTAAACGGGTCAGCATATTCCTTAGGCCAGGTTCACATTGTGTTAACACAGCCCGTTCAACGCATAGCGTTGACGGGCTGCATTAACGCTATAGCATAACGCGACATGTGTAATGCTATACCGCTAGCGCTGATGATTCATCAGTGCTAGCGGTGACGGAGCCTCAGACGCAGCAGCCCGCGTCCTATGCTCTGTCAGTGAATGACGACACATCGAACGCGTGGCACTTTACGGCATGCGTCGCGATGCGCCACATAATGGGGGTCAATGGCAGCGTTAACGGACTGCCATAACGCAGTGTGACCCCAGCCTTACAGATGAACATTTGCAGACAGGCAGTTTCTCAGTGTGATATTGGCTGCTTCTAGGTTCTCTCTCTGTGGAGACCCTCACTCTCAATGGCTGAGCAGTTTTCTTCACTCTGAGGCGCCTTGTCCTCCCAGAAATGCAGTGAAAATCCTCTCACAATGGCGGCTGTCTGCTCCCTGTTCTGGGCTCAGATCCCTGTAAAGGCCTGTCTCCCGTCAGAGTCTCACATATCAATCCTTGCTGCCATCACCATCCTTTTCTGACTGACTCAAATCTTACCGCCTCGCAACAGTTCGCTCCTCCCCATAACATGTGACTTTCCGAGAAGCAGTCATTGGTTGACTGTACTGTCAATACTCCTTCCCATAAAACTCACTAAAATCTTTACTGATGTTGTCCCTGTAAGAAAATTCACAATTAAGAAAGACAAGCAAAGAAATGGGAACAACAAAGGAAAAACCATATACATTGAAAACGCAGAAATGACGGAATAGCAAAAATAATTCTCTCAGAAACTACTGTATGTGATAGAGCAAAACTAAGCATATTTTTGCAATCAGCACATCAAACTCCATAAAACATACATATTACCTTTGCTGATGACCAGTGTAATGTCTGCTCTCTAATGCTGCCACAAGAGGCAGCTTTGGAGGACACAGTGGCACTGAAACTACCGGCGATCCAGAGCCAACAGCGGGCTTCAGTGATCCGGACACCTACAACACGCGTACTGTAAGCTTGTATGTTCGGCCACCTCTGATCGATTACAAGGGTTGCCGGTAGCCTTGGCAACGAGCTGTAAACTAAAATGCTTCAGCACATGAAAACTGAGCGGGTAACGGTGTTTGCTTTTAAAAGCACTTTGCAAGTTTTACTCAATTTGAGAATAACGCTGACAGCTGATCCACAGACAGCGCGCATCAGGCACCGGCTGCAAGATCTCACCCATGTACATTTAAAGAAGTTGTCCAGCCGCTAGTGTCCGACGCGTGCGTGCGACTCCCCACTACAGCCGCCGCGACACCGCACTACAGCCACCGCCAGTGTCCAACGCGTGTGCGCGACGCCCCAGTACAGCCACCGCCAGTGTCCGACGCATGCGCGCGACGCCCCAGTACAGCCACCGCCAGTGTCCGACGCCCCACTATAACCGCAAGTGTCTGGACACGTGCTCGCGACACCGTACAGCCGCCACCAGTGTCCGACACATGCGCGCGACACCCCACTACGGCTGGTTTTACATTAGCGCTTTTGTGCGCAGCGCATCGTGTGCACCCGCACTGCGCACCTATGTTTAACATGACGTGCGCATGGTCTTGCGCACACTTGCATTTTTGTGCGCATGCGTTTTTTTGTCTTTCGCGCCACACGCAACATGTTGCATTTTTTGGTCCGCCCTGTCTCGTCAAAAAAACGCATGCGCACGCTTGTGCGCGGAATGCGCAAAAACAACACATTGAAGTCTATGGGAACGCATGCGTGCGCATGGTCTTGCGCACGCTTGCTTTTTTTGCGCATGCGTTTTTGAGGTAAACAAGTCTGGAATGTGGTCTAGACAATGGAAAAAATGTCACACCTAAAAACGCATGTAAAACACAAGCAACGCTGCATTTTTTGACGCATCAGCGTACGCATGACGCTAAAAAAACGCGCGTTTGTTTTGCCTTTTTCTTTGCATTTTTTATGCGCACGATGCGCTGCGCAAAAAAAACGCTAGTGTGAAACTAGCCTACCATCGCCAGTGTCCGGCACCTGCGCACAACACCGTACACCCAGTTTCTGACACCTGAGGTCTGTGGCTCCAGCAGCACTATCAGCTGTCATCAGCAGCCCGCAGGGCTCCGGTCCCCTCTCACTGGTACACGGGCGCAGTGCCCCAGCTGATGATGACGGAGGCAGGGGCTCAGTCACAGCCGCACAGGACACTCTCCCAGCAGTCACCGCTGCCCTACAGACAGGCGTGTTATCGTGGTGACCGTAGAGTAAACCAACTATTCACACTAACCTGATCCAACCGCCTCTCTGGCCCGGTGCGACATATGCAGGTGCCCGGCTCCAGTATCGGTCCCGGCCGTAACGAGCACCAGCTCCCAGGACGCCTCTCACAACAACACCAAGCTCTGCTCAAGTTACACGATTCGTAAAATGCTGCGCTCCCTGATTGGTTACGGGATGAAACAAAAACTCACGTGGCCACGTCTCTTACACCCAATAAGCTTCTTAAAAAAAAGTTGTGACGAAGTCACACTAGCACCACGTGACGACATTCTGATTGGCCACCAACAGGGAAAGAGGGATCTATCTGGGAGCCGCTACAGGCAGCACAAAGCGAGCAGTACGCGGAGCAGGGCGTGTTGCGCAAGCGCAGTGAGAATGTGAAGCCGTGGAACGCCATGATTGTGCTCCACGTGATTGTCGCTTCAAAGACTGAATGACATACGGCAGTGTCGTGCTACTCATTTTAGGTGCACTACGGTAGTCCACTGCACGACTTTCTAGAACGTGCCAGAGATCTTATCACATGACTATTCCTTAAAGAGAACCTGGAACTTATTTATCTTCACTGCTTAAGAACAACTAGCAAAGCTTCTTATTTGCTTTGCATTTTCTTGCACTTTTCTGGGGGTTGTATGCAAAGGCTTAGTCAAAATCATGACTTGAATCCCATTGAGATTCTGTGACAAGATATTAAAAAGAATGAATCAATAGGCTGTAACTTTGTGTAGCTTGCTAATCTACCTAGTATAACAGCTGGCGAGATCTCCACTTGCCTTTGGTGAATGGGAACTTTTTTTTGCATAGGATCCAGTGAGTTTCTGAATGTGATCAGGGCTTGTTTAACCAGGCAGCGGTCCCGAAATCTAGGAGCTCCTGGAAAATCCTCTGAGAAAGTGTGAACGTGCCCTGGCCACCAGTAATCGTATTTGCAGTGCAGGGTAGTAGCCGTTAGGTCACAACAGCTTCCATGACTGATACATGGCCATGTTGGCGGTGGCCACCGACCACCTACCTAGTGGTGCATTCATTGTGCCATTTACAGACAGGCGGGCTGAAGGATGTCATTTATCTAATCTGCTTTGACAAAGAACACATGTAGTGTTCGAAACGCGTAGCTGTATTACCGCTCATTGTTTGCGGCATGCTGATCTTACTGCCTGCTTTATTGTTATGCAGGTACATAGCCTGGCTGAGGTGAAGTGAAGGGGCAGCAGACCACCCAGTGGCTTGGGACCACAGGAGACCGTGATTTCTTCTATAGACACCAATCAGATGATCGCAACTTCAAGTCCAGTAATAAGATACATAAAACAACCCCTTATAAGTTTGGAAATACCATAATCGTTCTCATCGGGGGAATCACATTTCCAGGTCCTTTTTATCGCCCAATGTGTTTTCTTAAAAACAAGCAAAAAAGGAAGCACACTGTAGCGCCAAACCATGCAAACATGAAAAATGAATAATGAATTGCATTACTGCATTAGAAGTATGAAAAATTGAGAAAGTTTAGCGCATAAAATGGCCAAGTTATGTGTACCTGGAAGCCACGTTAAGGCATTTCTCGTTTTCCAGGTCCCTATTCTATGGCAATCCAGAGGATTAACGTGGCTTCCAGGTACACATAACTTGGCCATTTTATGCGCTAAACTTTCTCAATGTTTCATACTTCTAATGCAGTAATGCAATTCATTATTCATTTTTCATGTTTGCATGGTTTGGCGCTACAGTGTGCTTCCTTTTTTGCTTGAATGTATATGAGTTGGTGACTCTATGTTAAGCACCTGTTCACACTATGCTTATGCTGTGACGGTCAGTTTTTGAAATTTTTAATTTAAATTCTTAAACACAATGGCGGAATTGCGTTTCTGATTATGTCACACCAATGTTTTTCCCCTTTTTCACTTAATTATATGGTAAAATGAATGGTGTCAATCAAAACTACAACTCGTCCCTCGAAAACAAGTTCTCATATGGCTGTGTAAAAAAGGAGTTATAGCTCTTTAACAAGTGGAGGATAACCGAAAAACGTCTGGGCCTGCAAAAGGTTAAACGGCAATTTCATTAAGGACTCGCACACACTTGCATATGAAAAAATCGGCCCCATTCTCATCCAGAAAACTTGGAGGAGTGTGTGATTATGTTCTCTGCTCACATCCGTATGTGATCCGTGTGACATGCGCTTTTATCTTCATCCTTTACATACTGTGATACTCTATGTAACGTAAAGCTAGTTGTCATAAATACATGATAAAGCAATCATATATAAATATATGTATGATAGAAAGATATATGATAGATAATAAAGACATAGATATCCTGCAGATATATAATTTCACAACCCCACTAAATATTATAATCCCCTTTAGTGCTTTTCATGTGGAGTTTATTATACAGTTTTTTAGGCTAGTTTAAACATAATAAATGAAAAAAGGCGGTTCCCCCTATTTTATGAAACCAGCAAAAGTAAAGCTGAGAGATGATATTATCTGGCTGGGAAGTTCCCTGGTCCCTCAACGAAAGGCTCAGGCTGTGTGCCCACGTAGCGATTTTTAAGCGTTTTTGCCGCGATTTTCGGCGCGAAAACATTTAAAAATCGTGTACAGAACGCCCCCCATGCATTCCTATGGCATTCTGCACATGCTGTGCTAATGCTGCGCTTTTTTCCGCAGCGGAATCGCATCGCGGAAAAAATCGCAGCATGCTCATTCTTTTGTGCGGAATCGCAAAGAATTGCCGCGATTCCGCACCCATAGGAATGCATGAGAATCACTTACTTCCCGCATGTGGCTATGCCCACCATGCGGGAAGTTAAGCGTCTCATGTGCGGTTGGTACCCACGGTGTGGAGGAGAGGAGACTGTCCTCCAGGCCCTGGGTACCATACCCCTGTAAAAAAAAGAATAAAAAATAAAAAATCGGGGTATATTTACCTTCCGATGCCCCGCGCTGCATTCCCGGCCTCAGCGTTCCCAGTAATGCCTTGCGGCAAGGCCCTGTAATGACGTAGTCTCGCGTGACTCTAGCAGTCTCGCGAGATCGCTATAGCAACGCGAGACTACGTCATCACAGGTCTCGCAAGGCATTACTGGGAACGCTGAGGCCAGGGAATGCAGCGCGGGACGCTGGAAGGTAAGTATACCCCGATTTTTTTATTTTTTTTAAGCATTTTAACATTCTATCTTTTACTATTGATGCCGCATAGGTGGCCTCAATAGTAAAAACCTGGTCACACTCGTCAAACACTATGTTTGACGAGTGTGACCAACCTGTCAATCACTTTCCAAGCGATGCTTCAAATCGCTTGGAAAGTGCTTGAATATCGCACACGAAAATCGCGATCATAATCGCGGTGAAATCGCGCGGAAAAAAACGCGCGATTTCTGGGAAGGAGTCCAGTTTTTAGCGAGCGTTTTAAAACGCTACGTGGGCACATAGCCTGAATCTCCGATCTCTATAATATACAAAACCCCGATGGAGACTCCTTGACTAGGCACCCATATATGCTCAAATGGGAAGTTATCTGAGTAGAACCCTTAAGGGCATGTCACACTAAGAGATATCGCTAGCAATATCGCTATAACTTGTGACGTGTCTGATATTTACCTACGACCGGCTCCCCCGCTGGTTATCGCTGATCGCGCGAGAACGTCCAGGACTGTTTCTCGTCGTCAGTTTCCTGCGGCGCTTCCTGTGGAGAGACGAGCGACGAGCGTGGAGCCGGGCGGGAGGACGTCAGGATCGCCTAGTGTGACAGGTAAGTAGCGACCCCCGACCCCTGCGATGTCGCTGGTGAGATCTGCCTGTGTGGCAGCTCACTAGCGACCACTTAGCGATGTACCAGCGATCCTGACCGCGTCATATCGCTGGTACATCGCTAAGTGTGACAGTACCTTTAGCGTCCAAGACTGGAGATTTGTATGGTTGAGAGCAGCCATTTCATCATCGTGTATCAGTTATAAAGAGAACTAATTCAAGATTCTCCATTTCTGGACTACGATAGACCTGCCTGTTTTTTGTTGTTTTTTTTTTTTTACAAATAAATTGGTGAACCAGGGAAAGAGTCAGGGAGTCTTTTTTAATAAAAAATTTTTGTTTTGTGTGTTTTTTTTTCTTTTTAGCACTTGGTTACTAATGGGGTGCCTGATAAACACGTCTTCATTACCTATGCCAGGTCTTGATGTCAGCTGTGTTTTTGGACAATTCACAGCTGACATCAACCCCAAGCCACCTTAACCCCAATTGCCAATGTACAAGAGCAATCAGGAGAGCGAAGGCGAAGCGCCAGACTTGGAGTATCTCTGGGGTGGCTGAGGGCTGTAATTTTTAGGCTGGGAAGGGCTCCGTAAGGCCTGGATCACACTTCCGTTTTTTAAAATCAGTCCAAATTCCGTCGTTTTCCGTTAAAAAACGGATCCGCCATTTTTTTGGAGGATCTGTTTTTTGGTCCCATAGACTTCCATTAGCGGTTACCGCGGATCCGTAAAAAAAAGGATCCGTTTGCATCCGTTTGCGGTAAAACGGAAACGGATCCGTTTTTTCACACAAAAACGGATGCAAAAAATGGATGGTGGATGCCAAAAAACGGATGTGTGAAACAGGGCTTACCAGGGACCTTCCCAGCCTGATAATATTTGCACATACCTGTCCGCTTTACCTTTGGTGCTTTCATAAAATAAGGGGGATTCTACAGAGTGTGCCATTTATATGGATACAACTAAATAAAATGGGAATGGTTGGTGATATCAACTTCCTGTTTGTGGCACATTAGTATATGGGAGGGGGAAAACTTTTGAAGATGGGTGGTGACCATGGCGGCCATTTTCAAGTTGGCCATTTTGGATCCAACTTTATTTTATCCAATGGGAAGAGCGTCATCAAACTTATTGAGAATGTTACAAGAAAAACAATGGTGTGCTTGGTTTTAATAGTAACTTTATTCTTTCATGAGTTATTTACAAGTTTATGACCACTTTTAAAATGTGTTCAAAGTGCTGCCCATTATTTTGGATTGTCAGTGCAACCCTTTTCTGCCACTCTTGACTCTGATTACAAGCAAACAGGTCACATGTAAGGATGTTACCTTTAGTAGCCATTCAAACCCATTTGTGTCAATTCTGTGCATGTTATCAGGTTCAAAATCACCAGGGTATGTGAACTTTTGATCAGGGTCATTTGGATATTTTGGGTTGTCATTATGATTTAAAAAGAGAAAACACATCAATAAATAGCTTCACAATAAATGGCTTCATCCAACCACTAACCATGAGTGGAGAAAAAGTTTTGGTGTTGTAATGCATTATCTCTGAAAAAATGCCAAGAAAGCAAAAATTCTGCCGTGGTATGTAAACTTTTCAGCACAACTGTATCCCCCACTTCGGGTCTTGCTACGGCAGATATAAATGAGACCAGTTGATTCTTCTTCAGTGTCTGTGAGTGGAGGTGAACAGACCTCCAGTGTTGTTTGTCTTTGCTAAGGTCTAAAGAGCTGGACAGTAACCCGAGCGGGCGAAACCGCACTACTGTATGGACTATTTACTTTATGTTTTCACTTTGTGCCTGAAAAGGCTGTTTTGTTTTGTTATCCTGAGAGGTTTATGGATTTTAATATATCAGCCTGGACGTTTTACTGAAATAACTTCTTGTGTCTACCTGAAAACGCCAGAGTGAGTAGAAATGCTACCGTGTGTAAAAATCAGACTCCATACGGATGGTCTATGTGCCGTCCATTTTTTTTCTCTCACCCATACACTTGCATTGGCGAGTCTTGTCCAATGTATGCTGCCACTTGCAGCATGCTGCAAATTTTTTGTCATGCCGAATACAGATGAGAAAAAATTTGCAGCTCTCATTAAATAACAATGGTTCGGGAGAGGCCTGAATGCACATGGCGCCGGGTGTGAGGTCATAGGGCTCCGGCATTTCCCTCGCTTTACAAATGGCTCACAGTGGCTTCTAGGCTAAAAATAGCTCACCAGACACCTGGGACCACCGGAGAGAGGAATGCCGAGAGTCTGGTCGCAGAAACGCAGCCCGCCAGCTAAGGCCTCTTTCACACTTCAGTTTTTTACAATCAGTCACAATCCGCCAGGTTTTGAAAAAAACGGATCCTCAATTTTCTTTTGAGGATCCGTTTTTTTTCCCCATTGACTTGCATTAATGGCAGATTGTGACGGATTGCTGTCCGTTGCATCCGTTTTTTTTGAGGATCCGCCAAAAGTTGCTGTCCGTCACCATCCTCAAAGATTTCAAAAAGAGCTTGCAACGTTTTTTTCTCTGGCGGATCCTCCGGACACTCATTTAACCCGAAATTCTTTCTGGGTGCCGGACAAAAAACTCTCTGTCTCTCCCCCTCTCTCCCCCTCTCTCCCCTTCCCGGCCAGCGGTTCCTTTAAATTTCCTCATTTTCAGGATCCGTCTGAAAACGGATCCTGTGCCATCCGTTCACATCAGTTGAGAACGGATCCGCTTGTCTAACTTTTTGGCGGATTTGAACTGATGCAAAAAACTGAAGTGTGAAAGAGGCCTAAGCTGACAGGCCTCTTTACGGGACGCTGAGGCAGCTCCTGCAGGCAAGATGGTGGTGTCCCCTTCTTCCTCTGCCTCTCTCTCCCCGTGCCGTCCGCCGGATGATGTAGAGCTGCAAACCGCTGCTCCGATGGCGGATATCCCGCTGACAGAGAGATCCATGCAGAGGCTGCTCATCTCTCTTAGAACTTCCTTACAAGAAGATTTTAAAGGTATGCTGGCTATGACTACATTAAAAACGGATATAGATGCTCTGGGGGAACGTACTGCACATATTGAAGTAAAAATGGCAGAATATGCCTCCTCTCACAACGATCTACTTGATGCTAATGCAGCTTTGGAGGATGAAATATCTTTTCAGAGAGCTAAGCTTTGTGACCTAGATGACAAGTCCCGGCGAAATAATGTGAGAATAAGGGGTATCCCTGAGTCCACTAAAGATGGGGACCTACAAATGTATTTTCAAGAGTTGCTGAAAGAAGTCATCCCAGGTGCAGACTCCAGAGATCTCTTGGTGGACAGAATCCCTAAGCCCAAGAATCTCAGTCCGCTTGTTTTCAGAGATACCCTTGCCCGTATTCATTTTTATAAAACCAAATACATTTTTCTGCACAATTTAGAGGGGGAAACATGCTCTGTCTGCCTCCTTTCAAAACCTGGCAATTTTTTTTGATTTATCTGCTGTGACTTTGGCAAAAAGAAGAGAATTTGCAGATGATGCCAAGATTTTAAGAGATAATAACATTCCATACAGATGGGGTTTTCCTGTGAAAATGATCATTCACCACAGCGGTGCGACTCTTGTTTGTCTCTCTGTTTCCCAAGTGGAAAAGCTCTTGCACCTATGGAAGCTGCTCCCTTCCCCTCCGGATCTTCAAGCTGCGGAAACTACGTTTCAGAAGAAACTGAATATTGACTGGTCCGTGGCCTGAATTGTTTCTACTATATGGCCTTTGTTTTGCCTTTGTCAGCTTTCCTGAACAGATATAACATGGTAAAATGGTTGGCCTAGTATTTCGCATTTAAAGGGGGGTTGCCCACACTCTACCTATGTGGTCTGTTATCCCCAGCTCACATGTTCAGTGGTTCTGTTTTTTTCTTGGGTATTATTGCCTTTTTAGGCATGTGTTCTGTTATTTGTCGTTATCCTTTCTGTATGTTGTATGTATCTGGTTTTTCCCTTTCCTTTCCCTTGTCCTGATTGATTTCTTTGCAAACCAGCCCATTGATTAGTTAACAATGGATATTCAAATTCTGTCATTAAACACAACAGGTCTGAACTCCCCCCTTAAAAGGTCGCTAATGTGGAAAGAACTGATTAAAAGTCAATGCAACATAGCTTGCATTAAAGAAACCCACCTCCGTAAGGATAATTTTCGTCTTCATCATAAAAAATTTCCTATCTCCTTCTTTGCTAATGGAGAATCTAAAAAGGCTGGGGTGTGTATCTTTGTAAAAGAATCGGTGCCCTTCGAGTTGATTGGAGTGGTGCTTGAGCCAGGAGGAAAATATATAATTTTGACATGGAAACTTAATGGGGTGGTTTGTGCAATTGGTTCAATTCATGCTCCAAATTCAGCCAAAATCACCATTTATTAGTAGGTTTCTCCAGAAAGTAGTGGAAGTATCTACAGGTTTTCAAGTTTTATGGGGAGATTTTAATATCCCGTGTTCCACCAGTTTTGACTGCTCTTCCCACAAAACATACAGGAGGGGATTAGGTCCTGTGAGGGTATGTTTCCATGGTCAGGATTGGCTCAGTATTTGCTCAGGATTTGACACAGGTAAAATCTGCATCAGAGGTCACTGGCAGGTCACATGAGTTTTTGATGCGTTTTTTACATGCGTTTTTGATTCGTATTTTTTCATGCAAATTTGTATGCGTTTTTTTATAAGCTAAATAAAGATATATAACAAAATAAAAAAGATTTGTGATGTCATTTCTGGTCCAACCTCCTCTTTAACATTTGTCCAACTCACACTCCATTACACATACAGACAGATAGATAGATATGGGATAGATGGATAGATAGATCTATCTATAGATCTATCTATCTATAGATCTAATTACAAGAAAAAATGGAACAGCACAATCCAAAATCCACACATGAAAAAAATGAAGGCAGCACTCTTTTTTAAGAAAGTAGAAAAAATGTGTTTTTTTTTATTTCAGACCCACATGGTTGGTGACGTTTCGGCTCATGCAGAGCCTTTATCAAACGATGTTTGTAGCCTGGGAAGGGGTTAATACCCATGGAGGTTCCCAGGCTGTGAATATCAGCCTGCAGCTAGCCTTTCTGGCTATTAAAATAGGGGGTCCCCCTATAATTTATAGCCAGAAAGGCTATGCAGACAGCTGCGGGCTAATATTCATAGCCTAGAGAGGGTCCATGGATATTGGACCCCCCTGGCTACAAACACCAGCTCTCAGCCGCCCCAGAAATGGCGCATCTCTTAATTCTGGCACTTAGCCTCTCTCTTCCCACTGCCGTGTAGCAGTGGCATATGGGGTAATAAGGGGTTAATGTCACCTTGCTAATGTAAGGTGACACTAAGCCTGGTTAAGAATGGAGAGGTGTCAATAAGACACCTATCCATTATTAATCCTATAGTTAAAGGGTTAAAAAAAGATTTCATTTGGGGTGTGGACCAAGTTCAGGAACACACAGCCGAACTTCTCTCGACGACTAATTTCAACCCAATTCTTCCAATTATGTGATCGTCCTTGTCTATGTGGAGGTTCTGGGTGAAGACTGGTGGTTTTTTTTTTGTTAACATCTCGAAATCAGACATTTCCTTACTCCCCTCCAATTATTTAAAAAGAAATCTAATATATCTCTATTTGGAAGCTAATTTGACCATAGTTAGTGCCATGAGAGGCCTTTCTAGAATTTACAAAATTATGGCTTCATCTAGTCATGTAGAATGCTGGCCGTACATGGGGAGATGGGAATGGGATTCCTAGAGTTAGTGAGTATGAGCCGGGAGCAAGGACAGGACTGTCGTGTCCGGGTCCGGGGGAACGTTTAAGCAGAGGAGCCCAGCGGTCCAGGGCCTAAGAGCTGACAGTCACACGGTGGTGGAGGATTATCAGGGCAGCCTAAGAATGGTAGCAGCTAAGTGGGAACCACCCTTAACATCCGAGGAAATGCCTGGAAAGGAAGGGAAGAGCCATCCTTCAACTTCACCTTCGGAGAAGGAAGCGGGCGGGGAACTTCTGAAGCGGCGAGGAACTTCTGAAGCGGGTTAGTCTGACCAGTCAGGAAGCTGCAGTACCAGTGAATATGGTACGGAGATATGATATTCCTGGAGGAGTGAGGGACAGTTCAGGGAACGGAATGGTTATATTCTGCGAAGAATCTTATCCTGTTTCTGTGACAAAACTGGACGAGTTGAGTAAAGTTGTTTTGCTGAAAATGAACTTGGACTCTGAATATCATTGTGTGGTGTTAAAAGAAAAGAAGCCATGACCGTTTGAAATGGACCCTGATTTACAAGTCCTACTATGTGTTAAGGTGGAGGGGAGCCAGGACGTGCCAGTACTGCCACCGTCAGCCACAACTACCCCCCTGGCCTCCGTTACAAATTCAATCATCACTTAAATAGAATTTGTTTGGCAATGTGAAGCAACTATGACATTGATTCATTAAGTCTGATGTTGTACATGGCACTCTTAATGAAGGCATGTGGTGAAGTAAGAGGTGCCACATCTGGTCATGAATTAGATGGGTGGACCTTTCCATGCCCCAGTCTTTCTTCCCTATACTGCACCTAGTTTGGACTGGACAGAACTAGCTCAAAACTGCCAAAAGTCATAATTTTTGCAAAAAAAAATTGACACATTACAAAAGTGTTTTACACCAGAACAAGGATACTTTGAGGTATCGGCTCCATTCTCAAAAAGGCACATACAATGCTACATTTTAAAGAGATTAAAATACATATCCCAAATTATTGAAATCTATTAGTCTGGGAGGGGTTACAAAGTCATTGCCAAGGCTTTGAAACCTAGCTATCCACAGTTAAAGCTGTTCTCCACAAATGTAGGAAGGAATCCCAGAAATGGCTGACCTATCAAAATTTCACCAAGAGTACATCATCTCATCTAAGACATCACAAAAGGACCAAAATGAAAGCTCTTACTTGCTTGAGCAGATCCAATTTACACTTTTTAATTTTTAAGGGAAACTCTGGGTAAAAATGGCAAACGTAAGAAAATTGTATGGGAGAGCAAACCACATTTTGAGAAAAAAAAAAAAGAGCACAAAGGCTCGCTTTGCCAAAAGACATCTAGGTTACCTCTAGAATTTTTGGGATAATATTCTGTGGACTGAATCAAAGGTGCAACTTTTTGGACAATATAGGTCTTGATACATCTTTCAGAAAGTATAGGTCTTGATACATCTTTCAGAAAGAAAACACTGCATTCCACAATAAGTACATCATATTGGCAGTCAAACATGGCGCTGGTAATGTGATGTGGTGCATATGTTTTGCTTCTGCTGGGCCTGAACTATTTGCTGTACATAATGAACCATTGATTCTGATCTATCAGAAATTTTGAAGAAAAATATCCACCCGACTTAAATCTGAAGGGTTATGCATCAGGACAAAGACCCACACTAGCCTGAACATCTTTTCTAGTTGCTAAAGGTACTGTCACACTAAGCGATATCGATAGCAATATCGCTATAACTTGTGGCGTTATAGCGATATTGCTAGCGATATCGCGGTGTCTGATATTTACCTACGACCCGCTCCCCCGCTGGTTATCGCTGATCGCGCGAGAACGTCCAGGACTGTTTCTCGTCGTCAGCTTCCTGCAGCGCTTCCTGTGGAGAGACGAGCGACGAGCGTGGAGCCGGGCGGGAGGACACAGGATCGCCTAGTGTGACAGGTAAGTAGCGACCCCCGTCCCCAGCGATGTCGCTGGTGAGATCTGCCTGTGTGGCAGCTCACTAGCGACCACTTAGCGATGTACCAGCGATCCTGACCGCGTCATATCGCTGGTCGGGATCGCTGGTACATCGCTAAGTGTGACAGTACCTTAAGTCAAAATCCTGACTTGAATCCCATTGAGATTCTGTGACAAGATCTTAAAAAGAACCTTTCCAAAAAATGTTCACGTTGAACTGGACACACCTTGTAATAAAGGCCACAGAGCGGAATGATTTTTTTTTTTGTTATTTTGCCTCGTTTGTGGCGATAATAACAATAAAATATTTTTTGGCTAATGAATTAACTTTAATTCCAAGTGAGTGTTATTAGACAGATTTCACTTGTGGCCTGTACTTGTACCTCCTGTATGATGATGACCAATCATAAACAAGTAGCAACATAGAAGTGCAGAAGGCCCTAGATTATGTCATCAGGGTCATATTACCTGAGTCCACAGATCCTGCCAGCCAGAGTGTGCAAATTAAATAAGTTTTAAAGATATAATACACAGTAATAAACTAATATTCAGGACAATATACATATCCATACAAATAAAAGTGATCGGACTTCTTATGCCTAGTTGCTGCAAATGTTTTATTACCTGGTTAAGCAGACATGGCACTTGCACAGTACATTACTACATTGCTAAAAGGGTTGTGTCCCATTCAAACAGGAAGGAATACATAGCACCAAGGTCTTTAAGCGTTTCCTGTTTTTGGGAAGCAGCCAGAGCCCAAAACCACTTGTAAACTTACATGTATGTGGTCAAAGTTTACAGAAGGGCTACGTCTGTCACATTTATTAGGTTCATGGGGACAAATATTCATCTTTATTTTTTAAAGTAGACACTATGTATTCTAACATGTTCAGTTTTTGAGTTCATTGTACACAAATGTATGAAATATGAATACTTTATATTCATATATACCGTATATGAAATATTTGAGTTACTTCCATTCTTGGGCTGAAGTTCTCGGGTGATGAAAAGTTGAATGGTAAAATACATCATATATACGGTATTTGAAGTCTGAGAAATCATTAGAATAGAGATGTTCAGAGATGTTTTACAATGACAGAAATGATTACTGGTAACACATGAATTCAACACATGACATTCAAAATGAAAAAAGGATCACTCGTAGTATAACACAGGCTGCTCCCTGTTCTTTAGGTGTGTGATGTTGAAGGGCGTTACATGGGCACCAGGCTTCCTAGACCTTCAATTGTCATTTTACTTCTCCCCTTCTGAAGACTGTTCCTTCCTGGACTCAGTCACAACTTGCTGTTAACAAATCAACAAAATAATTGTTATATACAATATACAGTGTTGTGAGTTCATTTTCCCCTTCACCATTGAGGTCTGATGAACTCCCTCTTCTGGCGAAGGAAGGTAGTGAGGCTGATTACAAAGCACCTGAGCAGAATGATGATGACTGGGTGACTGGGATTGCTGACTGGATATAAGGCAGCCGACGCCCTTCTGCCTTGCGGGTGATTACTCTGAGGGATTCTTGGAGACCAGTCTGATTCCTGCTCCTCAAAAGCTAAGTTTTCTGCTCTACTTTTTGCATTTGTGTTTTGGTTTTGTTTTGCCTTGTTTTTCTGGATTTCTGCCTTTCCCAGCTGGGTGAGCTGAATTCCTTTTTGCTCTGTCTTCAGATAATACCTGAGTACTGATATAGTCTTTTTGAAGCCTAGCGTCTTCAGGGCTTTTTTCCCTATCAGTCTGTTGGCTCTTGTTTTTGAGAGGGTTTTGGCAGACTGCAGGCAGCAGCTTTTCTATTCTGTCCTATTTAGTTAGCTTGGGCCCCATCATTTGCTCAGCCTATCTTTCTATCTGTGTGAGTGTTTTTTCATCTTGCTTCACCGTCATTATATGTTGGGGGCTGCTATTGCTTTGGGGTCTGCTCTGGGGCAGTTTAGATTTCCCTTTCTGTCTTTAGGCTATGTAGTTCTCCGGCTGTGTTCGAGGGGTCTAGGGCACCGTAGAAACCCCCCACGGCTACCGCTAGTTGTTGTTGTTAGGTTCAGGAGTCTGCAATTCGATAGCTGCCAACTTCTCTAGTTTTCTGGACTTAGCTAGTATTTCTGTTTTTGCCTCCTACGGTGACTCATTCATAACAATACAGACTGTTAAATGGATGCATGGGAAAAAAAGGAATTATCGTGTGATCTATAGGTGACTAGGCTGCCCTTACCCCTGTAAAGAGATTGTGCCACTTACTAGGGTATATAGACCTAACCTCCTTTTATTTATGAAGCAGAGTGGAGAGCTTTTCCTGAAGAGAAAAGTAGACTCCTGGGAGTTAGAGAGACCAGAATTGCGGTGACCAGTTGATTTCTAAACTTCTCCATCCTAAAGGAGGTCATATACATTAGATTAATGTTGACCGAACTCACTGATTTTGGTGGGATTGTCAACCATCTAATGTATATTACGGTATTTCGTCTTTCTACTGACGTTGAACATCAAGTGAAAAAAGACTCAAATTTGTTGGATTTCAATAATCCCGATTCTTTTCTTTTTCAGGCAGGTTTCACACGTCCACTCTCAGATTGCAATATCCAATCTGACTCCTGGCTTTCTTGATCTGGGATAAATGCATCATAGGCATATATAATAGCTCAGGTCAGGAGAGCCAGTGGTTGGCCGGATATTGCAAATCAAGCTTAGTCTGTGTTTCATAGAAATGGGAATTCGGCCAATGGAGGATAAGCCACTGCAAGGAGTGTCTATAAGTGGATCACTACCAGTAACTGTGATAAAGGATACAATGGATTTCCTGTATAAAAAGATTTTTGACAGAAAACAAATAATTCTATCAATAGGCAAGAAAAACATTACTGCTTTTTGTCATCTATATTAGGCAACATTCTGAAATGATAATCCTAATACATGCATTATATTCGCATAGACATATAGTCATTAGAGCTTACCTCTCCATCTCGAGTCTCAATAGTTTTAATCACAACGGTTTTCCTGGTGTGAACTTCAGAGCTGTGATCTAATTCAGGAGCTGCTGAGACATTAGAAAAAATGCATGCTGCATTTCAGTACTAATATGGTGAGTAGCAACAAAAGGTGACCATACCTAACCCCTTCATGACATTCGCCGTACATGTATGGCACTGCGGGAGATAAGTTTCCACAAACCGCCATACATGTACGCAGGGCCGGCGTTATGGGCAGGCAGACCAGGCAGCTGCCTAGGGCCCCTGCTCCCCCAGGGGCCCCCTAGCTAGCGGCACATCATGCCGCCGCTATGGGGCCCCTGTGAGGCAGGGGGGCCCGCCTGCCCCCAGTGCCGACTCCCCCCGCTCCCGCCTGCCCCCCAGCGCCGACTGCCGACGCTGCCACCGCCACAGCAATGATGGAGAGAGCGTCAGCTGACACTCCCTCTCCCATCATTCCCCGCTCTGCCTCTGTCACAGCGGGTGCGCAATGATGTCATCACGCTCTCACTGTGTGCCAGGCAGTGCAGGAGAAAGGAGCCGGGAGCAGCACGGGCACGAGGAGAAGGTGAGGAATGTGGGTTTTTTTCTTATAATTAATATATCGTTGTGTTTGCTGCACTGTGGGGCCATTCTTGGGGGGGAGGGCTGGGCTATATATACCATGTGGTGCTTGGCGCTGTATACCATGTGTGGCTGGGCTATATACATCATGGTGCTGGGCTGTATACCATCTGGGGCTGGGCTGTATATACCATGTGGTGTTTGGCGCTATATACCATGTGTGACTGAGCTATTTACCAAGTGGTGCTGGGCTATGTATACCATGTGCGGCTGGGCTATATATACCATATGGTGCTGGGCTATATACATCATGGTGCTGGGCTGTATACCATGTGGGGCTGGGCTGTATATACCATGTGGTGCTGGGCTATATATACCATGTGTGGCTGGGCTATGTATACCATGTGGTGCTGGTCTATATTTACCACGTGGTGCTGGGCTATATATACCATGTGTGGCTGGGCTATATACATCATGGTGCTGGGCTATATACTATTCAGCTGTTATATACCATGGGGGCTACATTTTACATTATATTCTGTGGGGGAGGCTGTGTTATATAATATGTGGGGGCTACTTTATATTCTATGGGGAGGTGTGCTGTATTATATTCTATTTGGGGCTACATTATATTCTATGGGGGGCTGTATTATATTTATTATATTCTATGGGGGTGATTGCATCATACTCTATGAGGGGGCTACA
Organism: Dendrobates tinctorius; assembly: GCF_039654945.1. Lineage (NCBI taxonomy): Eukaryota > Metazoa > Chordata > Amphibia > Anura > Dendrobatidae > Dendrobates > Dendrobates tinctorius. Next base: position 4,846,832 of record NW_027362054.1, on the reverse strand, counting down.
TTATACCATATGAGGAGGCTACATTTTATTCTATGGGGGGCTGCATTATATTCTATGGGGGCTAGATTATTGTTAGGGACGGCGGAACGCACTAAATATAAAATAATAGAAAGTGCGTTCGCCGCCCGGGGTCCACCGTGCAGAGGTGTTAAACTGCTGCTATACAACGCACAATATGGCGGTATATCGCACACAGGTTGAACGTACTGACTATATTTTATTGCATTATAAAATTTACATAAAAAAATTCTTATATAAAAAATTAGTGATACCAAGCACAATCTGTATCATAAGAATTTTATTCTTTATCTCATAAAATTGAATTAAAAATCAGTTAAAAACAATTGGAAACAAATTGTATGCAGGGGGCAAAGAAGAAAACCTAAATGGCTGACATGAAAAACTATACATAATATTTATCAAAATATCAATTAATTGTGAAACACATAGAGTACACGTATTTGGTATCGTCTTGTTCAGAATGATCTGACCTATAAAACTGTCCCACTAGTTAACCCTTTGAATGAACACCATAAAAAAACTAAAACATGGCAAAAAAAATATGTTTTTTCATCATACCGCTGAACAAAAAGTGGAATAAAACACGATCAAAATGTCGAATGTAAATAAAAATGGTATTGCTGAAAACATCATCTTGTCCCACAAACAACAAGCTGCCATACAGCTCCAGTGGAAAAATGAAAAAGTTATAGCTCTCAGAATAAAGTGATGCAAAAAAAATTCTATTTTTCAATAAAATATTTTTTATTACATAAATGTGGTATAGCTGTAATTCTACTGACCTGAAAAATAAAGTTGTCCTATCACTTTTACCACATGATGATCGGCATTAAAAAAAACAATTGCTGATTTTTATTCATTCTGTCTCTGTAAATCGGAATATAAAGCAATCTAAAAACGATATGTGACCAAAAATGGTAACAATAAAAATGTCAATTCGTCTTGCAAAAAATCAAGCTCTCACATGACTTTGTTGGCAGAAATATAGAAAAATTATAGCACTTAAAATATGGTGATGCGAAAACTTTGTTTTGCAAAAAAAGGGTCTTTCAGTGTGTGACAGCATTCAAAAAAACAGTATGCAGTAAATCTGTTATCGTTGAAATCGCACCGATCTGAAGAATAGAATAATCTAATCACTTATGCTGAACGAAGAATGGCGTAAAACATAAATAAAACCAATTCTTCACTTGCTGTTGATTTTTCATTCTGCCTCCCAAAAATCGCAGTAAGGCTCGGCTCACATTTATCTTTTGCTCTACGCTAAGCGCTTACATGGTTTTCCATGTAAATCTCTGAAATATGTGATTCAGACAGAACTCCCAACAGAAAATTCCTTATGATGAAGCAGATGGAAATGCTGTGGACTCCGTCTGGCCTATGATCCAGAGGTGTCTGTCTCTTTAAGCATGCATAAAAACAAGGTTTACCGGTTTTGTGCGCCTCTGGAAAGAAGGACACCACTGAACAGTGTCCAGAAAGAGTCCTGAGTAACCTTTGTGCCTCATTATAGTAAATGGATCCCTCTGGGGTTTCATCTGAATCACGTCATTTAGAGATATGGATGGAAACCCGGATGTAAGTGCTCAACGTAGAGCGTTGGATAAATGTGATCCCAAATGTTATGTAAAATGTTCCCAAGAAAAGCTTCAACTCAATCCATAAAAATAGCAAGTTAAGTCCTTCATCCATCAATGGAAATATAGAGGGCTTCCACGTTACTGATAGCACAAAGACTCTGGCTCAAAGCACAAAGGCTATTCACCCCCAAAAGAGATCCAGCAAATTCTGCACTCCCAAAACCAAATACCTGCTTTCTTCTGAGCCCCACAGTGTGCCTGAATCACAGTTAGCATCCATGTTTGGCATTTCTGTAGCGATGAGAGCCCGTTTAATTTAAGGGTTCCTGTTATGAATGGGTCACCGAGGAGGATAGCAGGAACAGGCTAAGCCACCAGAAGACAAGAGAGGTTGGTAACTAAGCGGATTGCAGACTCCTGATCCTATCCGCACAACTAGCAGTAGCCGTGGAGCGTTCCTACGATGCCCTAGACGCTTCGTCACAGCCGGAGGAATAACTAAGCCTAAAGACAGAAAGATGAAATCTAATCTGCCCCGGAGCAGATTCCCAAAGGAATAGACAGCCCCAAAACATATATTGTCGGTGAGACAAGATGAGACACAAACACAGGCAGAGAACAGACTGAGCAGACAGTGGGGCCCAAGCTGTCTAGACAGGACAGGATAGAAAAGATACTGTCTGCAATCACGCACAAAACCCTGAAAAAGTCCAGCATAACTGATATACAAAAAACCTGAGATCACACAATCTCACCCCTGCTAGATCAGCACTCTGGTATAAACTGGCAGCAAAGCAAAAAGATACTAACATAACAGGGGACTGAACAAGCTGCAACATATGAAGCAGGACCCAGCGCTGCCCCCAGCAGGGAGCACGTTGATCCATAGCAACAAAGCAGAAAGCAAAAAAAAGACCCAACCAGATTAGATGCAAAGGATTAGCAAAAGAATCACTTAGCTGAACCATGCAGATCAGGCAGGGGACAAAAGAGCTCCAAATGCACACTGAGGAAATCACCAGCAACCTCCAAGAGCAGCCAGCTCAATTATATGCTCCCAGCCAGTAATCCCAGGTTTCGAATTATCGTTGTCAGGTGGGGAACTTCCATCCACCTGGCCAGCTCCACTACTCTCAGCAACCACCAGAGGGAGCTTCGGCTCAGAACTCCAAGCAAGAGAATTCACAACAGTACCCCCCTTGAGGAGGGGTCACCGAACCCTCTTCTACGCCACCAGGCCAATCAGGATGGGCCCTGTTATGAATGAGTCGCCGAGGATGAGAAAACAAAAAGCAAGCTAAGCCCAGAAAACCGGAGAGGTTGGTAACTAGCGGATTGCAGACCCCCTGATCCTATCCACAACAACTAGCTGTAGCCGTGGAGCGTGCCTACGGTGGTCCTAGATGCCTCATCATGGCCGAAGAACTAAATAAGCCTAAAGAAAGAAAGGGAAAATCTAAACTGCCCCAGAGCAGACCCCAAAGCAATAGACAGCCCCCAACATGTATTGTCGGTGAAACAAGATGAAAACACAGACACAGGTAGAAAGATAGGCTGAGCAAACGATGGGGCCCTCGCTAACTAGAAAGGACAGGAAAGAAAAGCTGCTGTCTGTAATCATGCAAAAAACCCTGCCAAAAAGAATGTCCAACACGTCTGATAGAAAAAGACCCTGAAGTCGCTAGACTTCAAATCACTATATCAGCACTCAGGTATATTCTGAAGACAGAGCAAAAGAGATCAACTGATCAGAGTCAAAAATGAGGATTCAGCCCAGTCCCAGCCAGGGCTGGCTGAACACAAAAACTAAGTAAACCAGACAAAAACTCATATGAACAATAGCAGAGAAAACTTAGCTTTAGGAAGGCAGGAACCAAACTGGAAACCAGGAGCCGCAGTCAGGAAAAATCACCAGCAAGAAATTAGGGAGTCGGCTGCCTTAAATCCAATCAGAAACTCCTGATGTCCAATCGCAGTCCTCTTCCTCAGGTGGCCGGTCTCTGCCATTTAGATCAGCTTCATTACCTCCCTTCACAAACAGAGGGAGTCCAGATAGAGAACTCACTACTCCTCTGTCAGCACAACCAGCTCCATAACCCTCACCAGAAGCCAGAGGTAAACCCGAAAATGAGCTCACAACAGGGCCCGGTGAAAGGCACGAATCAATCTCTTGGCATGGATGTCAGAAGCAGAGACCCAAGAATTATCCTCCTGGCCATAACCCTTCCACTTGACCAAGTACTGAAGTCTCCGTCTAGCCAGACGAGAAACCAATATCTTCTCTACCTCATACTCCAAATTACCCTTAACCAGTACAGGGTCAGGGGGCGCTGCCATGGGAACGACTGGCTCCACAAACCTTTTCAACAAAGATTTATGAAAGACGTTATGAATCTTAAACGTAACTGGAAGAGCCAAATGAAAAGAAAGGGGGTTAAGGATTTCCAAAATCTTATAAGGTCCAATAAACCTTGGCTTGAATTTTGGAGATGCAACCTTCATGGGAATATTTTTTGAGGACAACCAAATCATATCATCCACTTTAAACCGGGGACCAATGGTCCTATGCCGGGTGGAAAACCGTTGGGCCTTATCCTGAGAGTGGGACAACTTATCCACTGCTTGGTCCCAAATCTGCTGCATTCTCTCTACCACAGAATCCACACCTGGGAGGCAGAAACTTCTACCTGCCCCGAAGAAAATCGAGGATGAAACCCAAAGTTATAAAAGAAAGGAGACATCAAAGTGGCAGAGCTAGCCCTATTGTTTAGCGCGAATTCGGCCTAGGGCAAAAATGAGACCCAATCATCCTGATCAGCAGATATGAAACATCTCAAATAGGACTCCAACGTCTGGTTTCCTCTCTCAGTCTGCCCATTGGTCTGAGGATGAATTGCAGAGGAGAAAGACAACTGAATTCCCAGTTTGGAACAAAAAGCCCTCCAAAGTCTGGAAACAAACTGGACCCCTCTGTCCGACACAATGTTCTCAGGAATCCCGTGCAAACGAACCATTTGTTGTAAAAGCAAGGGCATGAACTCAGAAGAAGATGGCAACTTTGGGAATGGTACAAGATGGATTATCTTAGAAAATCTATCACAGATAACCCAAATAACAGTCATTCTCTGAGAGACAGGGAGATCAGAGATAAAATCCATTGAGATATGGGTCCATGGCCTCCAGGGCACCGGCAGAGGCATTAACAAACCTCTAGCACGAAAACGGCTTAGTCCGAGAACAAGTCCCACAGGACTGCACAAAATTCCTGACATCACGAGATAAGGCAGGCCACCAGAAAGACCGATTCACCAAATCTCTGGTACCAAAGATCACCTGGATGACCAGCCAACACGGAGCAATGAATTTCAGACATTACTCTTTTCCTCCACTGGTCAGGGACATACAATTTTCCCATAGGGCATCGTTCAGGTTTATCCTCCTGAAATTCCTCCAGGGCACGTCTCAAATCAGGAGAGATGGCGGAAAGAACTACACCCTCATTTAGAATGGTCGTAGGCTCAGTCACGTCAAGAGAATCCGCAAAGAAACTCCTAGCAAGGGTGTCCGCCTTAACATTCTTAGTGCCCGGAAGAAAGGAGACCACAAAATTAAAACGCGTGAAAAACAAGGGCCACCTAGCCTGTCTAGGATTCAAGCGCTTGGCTGATTGAAGATAAATCTAATTCTTGTGATCGGTGAGGACCACAACTTGATGTCTAGCTCCCTCCAGCCAATGTCTCCACTCTTCAAATGCCCACTTCATGGCCAATAATTCCCGATTCCCCACGTCATAGTTACGTTCAGATGGAGAAAATTTTCCAGAAAAGAAGGCACAGGGATTCATCTTAGAGGTTACCGGATCTCTTTGAGACAAAACGGCTCCTGCACCAATCTCAGAAGCATCTATCTCCACCTGAAATGGGAGTGAAGCATCAGGTTGCCGTAGAACCGGAGCAGAAGTGAATCTCTGCTTAAGCTCCTGAAATGCCGAGACTGCCTCTGGAGACCAATTTAACACATCAGCGCCCTTTTTGGTCAAATCCGTCAGAGGTTTAACAATACCAAAAAAATTACTTATAAATTTACGGTAGAAATTAGCAAAACCCAAAAACTTCTGAAGAGCCTTCAGAGAAGTGGGCTGAACCCAATCATAAATGGCCTGTACCTTGGCCGGGTCCATTTCAATAGCAGACGGGGACAAAATGAATCCCAAAAATGAAATCCTCTGTACACCAAAAAGACATTTCGATCCCTTAACATACAGAGTATTTTCCCTCAAAATCCAGAACACAGTCCGGACATGTTCCACATGAGAATCCAAATCACTGGAAAAAAATCAAAATATTATCCAGGCAAATGATCAAAAACGTATCCACAAGGTCCCGGAAAATATCTTTCATAAAAGATTGGAAGACGGAAGGGGCATTAGTGAGCCAAAAAGGCATCACCAGGTACTCAAAATGTCCCTCCGGAGTATTAAACGTCGTATTCCATTCATCCCCGTGCTTGATGAGAATAAGATTATACGACCCCCTGAGGTCAAGTTTGGTAAACCAACAAGCACTTTTAACTATGGAAAATAAATCAGAAATCAGGGGTAATGGGTACTGATATTTAACAGTGATTTTGCTAAGGGAACGATAGTCGATACATGGCCTTAATGAGCCATCTTTTTTGGCCACAAAGAAGAAACCAGCACCCAAAGGCGAAGAGGATGGTCTGATATTCTCCAATGATTCCTTGATATAAGATCGCATAGCATCATGTTCAGGTACCGATAAGTTGAAAAGCTGACCCTTGGGAAATTTACAACCGGGCATTAACTCAGTTGCGCAGTCATAACTCCTATGAGGAGGCAAAGATGCGGACTTACTCTCACCAAATACATCAAAAAAATCAGCCAAATAGTCAGGAGCGTCTTGAGACTGGAGAGAGGTGGAGAAAACAGGAGTGTCACTAAGAACACATTGACAACCCCAACTCACCACAGACAGAGATTTCCAATCTAAAACCGGATTATGGGTTTGCAACCAAGGAAAACCCAGTACAGTAGTATCATGTAAATTGTGCAACACCAAAAATTTACAATTCTCTTGATGGTCCGGGGTGACCCACATTACCATCTGGGTCCAAAACTGGGGTTTATTCTCTGCCAAAGGGGTAGCATCAATCCCCCTCAAGGTAATAGGGGTTCTCAGGGGCACCATGGGGAAACTACAACGCTTGGCAAAGTCAAGATCCATCAGATTCAATCTGCTCCTGAATCAACAAAGGCCTTAGCAGAAAAAGTAGACAAGGAGCAGATCTAGGTAACTGCCAACAGGAACTTAGGCTGTACACTGCCCACCGCAAATGCATGAGCAAAACGTTGTTCTTGTTTAGGGCAGACAGAAATAACATGAGAGGCGTCCCCACAAAAGAAGCATAACTTATTACGCCTTCTAAACTCTTTACGTTGCGTCCTAGACAAAACCCTATCACATTGCCATTGCATGGGTTCAGAAGTTTGTTCAAAAGGCAGCACCGCCTCTAGCGTACTTTTACGTTCATGTAAACGTCGATCAATTTGAATGGCTAATGACATGGAGTCGTTAAGACCAGAGGGGACAGGAAATCTCACCATAACGTCTTTTACGGTTTCTGCTAAACCGTTCCGAAAGAGAGCTGCTAGGGCATCATCATTCCATTTAGTAAGGACCCCCACTTTCGGAACTTCTGGCAGTATAACTCCGCAGCATTCTGACCCTGGTTCAATGCCAATAAGGTTTTCTCAGCTTGATCAATAGCATTAAGTTCATCATACAACAACCCCATGGCCTGAAAAAACGCATCCACATTAGCCAGAATAGGATCTCCAGGTGTCAGAGAAAAGGCCCAATCCTGGGGATCGCCGCGCAGCAGGGAGATGACAATTTTAACCTGCTGCACCAAGCTCCCCGATGAATTTGGCTTCAAGGCAAGAAATAGTTTACAGTTATTCTTGAAATTCAAAAATTTAGACCGATCCCCAGAAAACACATCAGGAGTAGGGATCTTTGGTTCTACAGCAGATGATTCAGCGAGATAGGCAGAAGATCCCTGCACTACAGCAACGAGCTGCTCAAAACTATCAGACAATTGCTTAATCTCCATTAAAGAAAAAATCCTCCTACGGCCCCAGAGAAAAAGAGGAAAAAATATATTAAAAAAATCTGACACCATTTTTTTTTTTTTTTTTTTTTACAATTCTTTCCTTCTTTTGAGTACCCTAGAGTCTGTGGTTAGGCTGATTCTGTTATGAATGGGTCACCGAGGAGGATAGCAGGAACAGGCAAGCCACCAGAAGACCAGAGAGGTTGGTAACTAAGGGGATTGCAGACCCCTGATCCTATCCACACAACTAGCAGTAGCCATGGAGCATTCCTACGATGCCATAGACCAGGGGTCGCAATCTCGGCAGAGTACATGGGCCGCCCATGAAAAAAAATTTAAGCTGGAGGGCCGCATTCCTTTCAAACTTAATACAGTACAAAATTATTGTTAAACAATTGTTTATTTGAACTACTATAACAATTCTATATTACTGTACTATAATCTGTATGTAGGGGCAGTTACAGCACAGGTATGTGTGGCGCCCCCAGGAGTATGGTCACCACAATGGCATTGCCTTCCTCCAGGGAGGGTGATATCATGCTTGGAAGCAAGGAAGGGTCTCTCTAGCAGTTAATCATTTACATGCAACACAGTTCCCACTCCGGGCCAGCAGAGGGAGCACTGAACCAGAATTGGGGGAGGAGCGTGCTCTGAGGGCCAGGAGGGGAAATAGTTAGTTAGTGTGAGGAGGGCCACGTGTGTAGACGTGTGGAAAGAAGCTGGAGGTTGAGCTGAGGAAAGAGAGCTCCCTCCCAGTGAGAGCGCATGATCTGGAGCCTGGTCTCCACGGTTGTATGGATACTGAAGGTCCTGCAACAGAAACCAGAGGAATAGGAAGCTGTAAATGCTCTATTCCCAACTAAGACTCGGAGGCACAACAGCGACGGGTGAGCCAAGAGAAATAGAGGGCTACAGCTGTCTGCCATACGAGGTAGTTCTAAGAGACGATAAGAAGGAGGAACTTCAGTGTAACACTGTACTGCATGTACCTCAAGCCAGCGCTAGGAAGGAGACTAAACAACCCATCTGATAGAGAGATTCCTAAGTTGCTTCCAGGCTAGCCAGCTCCTGTGCCATCTGTAATCAGGACCCTGGACTGTGTTTGCCAAGTAAAGGTAAAGAAACTGCACCCTGTTGTGTCCTTGCCTTCTTCCTGCAACATCCTCAGTACTGCTACATCTCTGTGCCAAACACTGCACCCTCTTCCTAACATTCCGCTACACTGCCCTGGGACCAACAGCCCTACCTGTGGAGGGCTACAACATCATTGCTGCACCACACCATCTGTCCCAGAGGATCTGTCTGCAGCGTCAGCTTAACACCTCCCTTGCCGAACACCACAGGTGGCGTCACAAATCACTTATAAACTTAATTCCCAACTCAACCCCTCTTACATAGGCGCCCAGGGCCATGGACCGGGTCACCGCTGCTGTGACAATCCCCTAAGAGAGACTGGCCCGGTACTGAGTACACCACAGCCCTGGAGGGCGACCCATATGTGTGCTCTGTACCTGTATGTAGGGGCAGTTACAGCACAGGTATGTGTGCTCTGTACCTGTATGTAGGGGCAGTTACAGCACAGGTATTGGGGCTCTGTACCTTTCTGACCACAGCACACACATACACAATGCCGACAGACCCCACTGATTGGTCAGTCGTCGCCTATAGAGTGGTGTGACAACCCCTGCAGTGAGCCTGCTGTGATGAGAGGCTGATTTGCTCCTGCTCTGTCCACAGCCAGAACTTTACATCCAGTCACTAATCCCGATGGTGAGCGGCAGCACAGCTCTGCAGGAGCAGCACAGGTGACACAGTGCAGTGCGGGTAACACAAGCGAGCAGTTATTAACCCCTCCATAGCCGCCCCCACTGTATAACATGGAGCAGTCCACAGCCGGCGCCAGCACACAGCGTTGTATAAAATGTACCTGAGTACTCTCACACACGCACTGGGAGAAAGCTGCAAACAGCTCCCACAGGACCTGCAGTGATGACGGTCATGTGATCAGTCACAAGATGGGATGTTTTTGTTGTGAAGAAGTTATTGGAGTCTAGTCACAACGGAGCAGCGCACTCCTCTCTAGCATGAGACATGTGGGGCACCGCGGGCCGCAGATGCCTGCCTCAGGGGCCGCATGCGGCCCGCGTGTTTGATAACCCTGCCCTAGACGCTTTGTCACACCTGGAGGAATAACTAAGCCTAAAGACAGAAAGATGAAATCTAATCTGCCCCAGAGCAAATTACCAAAGGAATAGACAGCCCCCAAATATATATTGTCAGTGCGACAAGATGAGACACAAACACAGGCAGAGAACAGACTGAGCAAACGGTAGGGCCCAAGCTGTCTAGACAGGACAGGATAGAAAAGATACTGTCTGCAATCACACACAAAACCCAGAAAAAGTCCAACACTACTGATATACAAAAAACATGAGATCACACGATCTCACCCCCGCTAGATCAGCACTCTGGTATAAACTGGCAGCAAAGTAAAAAGATACTACTATAACAGGGGACTGAACAAGCTGTAACATATGAAGCAGGGCCCAGCACTGCCCCCAGCAGGGAGCACGCTGAACCCTAGCAGCAAAACAGAAAGCAAAAAAAAGACACAACCAGATTAGATGCAAAGGATTAGGAAAAGAATCTCTTAGCTGAACCATGCGGATCAGGCAGGGGACAAAAGAGCTCCAAATGCACACTGAGGAAATCACCAGCAACCTCCAAGAGCAGCCAGCTCAATTATATGCTCCCTGCCAGTAATCCCAGGTTTCCAATTATTGTCGTCAGGTGGGGAACTTCCATCCACCTGGCCAGCTCCACTACTCTCAGCAACCACCAGAGGGAGCAGAGGGAGCTTCGGCTCAGAACTTCGAGCAAGAGAATTCACAACAGGTTCCATGTCTCCAGAAGCACGAGCTCGGTACAATGTACTGGGTATTATAATGTGCAGGCAATAAAATGTATGACCACTCTAATGTACGGGCACTATAATGTACTGGGCACTGCAATGGCAGATTTGCAATTTTCACTCCTTTATGTAGGGGCAGCTACAGCACAGGTATGTGTGCTCTGTACCTGTATGTAGGGGCAGCTACAGCACAGGTATTGGGGCTCTGTACCTTTCTGACCACAGCACACACATACACAATGCCGACAAACCCCACTGATCGGTCAGTCGTCGCCTATAGAGTGGTGTGACAACCCCTGCAGTGAGCCTGCTGTGATGAGAGGCTGATTTGCTCCTGCTCCGTCCACAGCCAGAACTTTACATCCAGTCACTAATCCCGATAGTGAGCGGCAGCACAGCTCTGCAGGAGCAGCACAGGTGACACAGTGCAGCGCGGGTAACTCAAGCGAGCAGTTATTAACCCCTCCATAGCTGCCCCCACTGTATAACATGGAGCAGTCCACAGCTGGCACCAGCACACAGCGTTGTATAAAATGTACCTGAGTACTCTCACACACGCACTGGGAGAAAGCTGCAAACAGCTCCCACAGGACCTGCAGTGATGACGGTCATGTGATCAGTCACAAGATGGGATGTTTTTGTTGTGAAGAAGTTATTGGAGTCTAGTCACAATGGAGCAGCGCACTCCTCTCTAGCATGAGACATGTGGGGCACCGCGGGCCGCAGATGCCTGCCTCAGGGGCCGCATGCGGCCCGCGTGTTTGATAACCCTGCCCTAGATGCTTTGTCACACCTTGAGGAATAACTAAGCCTAAAGACAGAAAGATGAAATCTAATCTGCCCCAGAGCAAATTACCAAAGGAATAGACAGCCCCCAAACATATATTGTCAGTGCGACAAGATGAGACACAAACACAGGCAGAGAACAGACTGAGCAAACGGTAGGGCCCAAGCTGTCTAGACAGGACAGGATAGAAAAGATACTGTCTGCAATCACACACAAAACCCAGAAAAAGTCCAACACTACTGATATACAAAAAACATGAGATCACACGATCTCACCCCCGCTAGATCAGCACTCTGGTATAAACTGGCAGCAAAGTAAAAAGATACTAACATAACAGGGGACTGAACAAGCTGCAACATATGAAGCAGGGCCTAGCACTGCCCCCAGCAGGGAGCACGCTGAACCCTAGCAGCAAAACAGAAAGCAAAAAAAAGACACAACCAGATTAGATGCAAAGGATTAGGAAAAGAATCTCTTAGCTGAACCATGCGGATCAGGCAGGGGACAAAAGAGCTCCAAATGCACACTGAGGAAATCACCAGCAACCTCCAAGAGCAGCCAGCTCAATTATATGCTCCCTGCCAGTAATCCCAGGTTTCCAATTATTGTCGTCAGGTGGGGAACTTCCATCCACCTGGCCAGCTCCACTACTCTCAGCAACCACCAGAGGGAGCAGAGGGAGCTTCGGCTCAGAACTTCGAGCAAGAGAATTCACAACAGGTTCCATGTCTCCAGAAGCACGAGCTCGGTACAATGTACTGGGTATTATAGTGTGCAGGCAATAAAATGTATGACCACTCTAATGTACGGGAACTATAATGTACTGGGCACTACAATGGCAGATTTGCAATTTTCACTCAGCAACATTCACTACTGCTTGTTTCTGGCAAACACCTATGGAGACAAAATCATTACTACTTCTGTAGATAAATTCCCAAAGGGATGTAATTTCCAAAATGGAAACTTGGGGGGTGATTCTGCTCTCGCATTTAGAGGCTCTGTATTTGGAGTCTGCAAACTGTATTACAACAATTCGTTCTCGAAGAGTCAAATAGTGCTTTTTCTGTTCCGAGTCTCACCATGTTGGCTAAGCAGTACTGTACAGCCACATATGGGATATTGCCATGTTCAGCAGAAATTGTATTACAAATTTTGGAGCCATTTTTCCCTATTGTGACAATGCAAAATCTGGGGTTAAAACTAATTTTTGTGGTAAAGTATAATTATTTTTTCTTCACAGCCCAATGGTATAAAAATCTGTGACACACCCGTGGTGTCCATATGATCACTGCACCCCAAGATGAAATCATGGAGAAGCATAACTTGTAAAATGAGGCCACTTATGTGAGGTTCTGCTTTTCTGGCACGTCTGGGGCTCTGCCAATGTGGCATGGCAAAATGTGCACTGACATATGGCACTCCTTCCCTTGTGAGCTATGCACTGTGCCTTAAAAGTAGTTTTCGACCACATATGAGGTATTGGCATACTCAGGAGAAAATGGACCACAAAATATGTTATGCAATTTCTCCTAATATCCTATTTGAAAATTGAAAGCCTTGGGTCAAAGTAACATTTTAGTGGAAAAAAATGATAATTTTCCATTGACTCAGCCCAATGTTATACAATTCTGTGAGTCGCCTGAGTGTTAAAAATGCTCAGTGCACCACTAGATGAATTCCTCAAGAGGTGTAGTTTCAAAAATTGGGTCACTTGTGAGGGTTTCTGCTGTTTTGGCATGCCAGGGGTTCTTCAAATGTAACATGGAGTCCACAATCTTTTCCAGCCAAAATTGCACTGCAGAATTCAGTTGGCCTTGAATTCCCTTCTGAGTCCTGCCGTGTGCTCAAACAGTAGTTTTCCACCACATATGGGGTATAGGTATACTGAGCAGTAATTGCACCACAAATGTTAGGGTCCATTTCCTGTTTCCCTTGTGAAAATGAATTATTTGGGGATTAAGCAATATTTATGTGGGAAACATGTATTTTTTTCATTTTCACAGCTCAATATTATAAGATTTTGTGAAGCTCCTGTGAGTTCAAGGTGCTCACCTCACATCTAGATAAATTACTTTAGGGGTTGTTTCCAAAATGGCATCACTTGTCGGGAGTTGCCACTGTTTAGGCACATCAGGGGGTCTGCAAATGTGTTGTGGTGTCCACTATCTATTATAAGCGATTCTGCGCTGCATAAGTCAAACGGCGCTACTTCCCTTCCAAGCCATGCTGTGCAGCCAAACCGTAATTTTCCTCCACATATGTGGTATTGGCGTACTCAGGAGAAACTGCACAACAAATTATATGGTCCATTTTCTCCTACTACCCTTGTAAAAATGAGCATTTTAGTTGGAAAAATTATTTAAATGTTAATTTTTTTCCTTCCACATTGCTATAATTGCTGTGAAACACTGAAGGGTTAATAAACTTCTTGAATGTGGTTTTGAGCACTTTGAAATGGTGTCACTTTTGTGCATTTTCTGTGATATAATCCCCTCAAACTCACTTCAAACATGGCGAGGTTCCTAAAAAGAACAGTTTTGTAAATTTTGATGGAAAAATGAGAAATTGCTGACAAATTTTTACCCCTTCTAACTTCCTAACAAAACAAAATTATGTTTAAAAAATGATGCTGATGTAAAGACTTGTGTAAATGTTTTTTATAAATTATGTTGTACAGCATGACTAACTGGTTTAAGGATATAAAAATTAAAAGTTTGATAATTTGCAAAATTTTGCCAAAAATTCTGATATTTTCACAAACATAAAGTACAATGTGTCTTAAAAAACATTCTCAGACTCACTGAGATACGTTGAAGCTTTCCATAGTTATTACCACATAAAGTGATACTGGTCAGAATTCTAAAATTTGGCCTAGTCAGGAAGTTGAAAACAGGCTTCAGGGTGAATGGTTTTCAGGGGCTGTACTGCGAACAAAGTACATTTTAATCAATGGATCTTACAATAAAAATAAGTTCCACAATTGGATATGTTGAAAAAAAATGTTCCAACCCCAAAATAATCTTATAAGTGTGTCCCTGCTGTGTACTGTGTAATAGCTGTGTCTCACTGTACAGGAACCTGATCGGATATATCACAGCTCCTGGGAAAGTGAGGAAGGAAAAGAAAATATAAACACATCGAGAGAAAGTCAAAGAGCACCCGCAGTTCTGACTTCCAGTTGATGTTTGAGTCTACTGAAGGCCGTAACAATGAAGCTGACACTGATTGCGTGCAGGGCTTGTGTGACTTAACAACCTCACGTAAGCCCTAGGAATGCAAGTGCTGGGACCGCTGGAATGGCGCTAACACCAGAGGTCAGTATAAGTGTTTTTATTTTAACGGAGGCAAACATTCAGACTGAGAATGTGTTGTCCTTGTAGCGGACAACCTGTAAGGCTTTCATATACATTAGACTGATGTGAGCCGAACCTGCTCTTATCAACTGTTAGAGATGATAAGGATCCAGTGTGACCAATTTCTGACTGCTGATCCTTTTGTTCTCAGTGGAGTAAAGGTCCCGTTACACTTAGCGAGGCACCAGGGATCCCGACAACGATACGACCCAGTCAGGATCGCTGGTGCATCGCTAAATGGTTGCTAGTTAGCTGCCAAACAGGCAGATCTCACCAGCGATGCAGCAGCGGTCGGCGGTCGGCACTTACCTGTCACATGCAGCGAGGGTGACGTCTTCCGCCAACATCCATGGAGTCGCTCGTTGGCGCCAGCAGGAAGCCGACGACGAAAATTGGACCATCCTATTCTCACGCGATCAGCGATATCCAGCGGGGAGCTAGGTCGGAGGTAAGTGTCACATGTAGTGAGATCACTAGCGATATCGCTGTTGCGTCACAAAATCGGTGACACTTTAGCGATATCGCTAGCGATCTCGCTATGTGTGAAGGGGGCTTAAGCTGCCACAAAATATGTCTGGCAGTTGCTCTTTTGTAAAGAACACAGGAGCGCTAGGTAGAGTGAGTGCTGTGTAAAGCCCCCGTCACACATAGCGGCGCACCAGCGATCCCGACAACGATATGACCTGGTCAGGATCGCTGGGGTGTCGCTACATGATCGCTGGTGAGCTGTCAAACAGGCAGATCTCACCAGCGATCAGGACCAGCAACGACGCTTAGTTACCCGCTGTGTACCTTGGATACCAGCGTGGTGGCGCTGGGCACTGGTATCCAAGGTGGCACAGCGCTTAGAAACCCACTGTTTACCTCGGATACAGGGTCGCCCTCCCAGGACTGTGGGGTACTCGGTACCGGGGCGGTGTGAGCGGGATGTGTCACGGCAGCGGTGACCCGGTCCGTGGCCCTGGGCGCCCAAGTAATGGGGGAATTGAAATGCTGAAATGTAATTGTTTGAATGAAGAGTTTGTGATACCACCTGTGGTGTTCGACAAGTGAGATGTTAAGCCGACGCTGCATGCAGATCCTCTGGGGCTGGTGGTGTGTTGCAGCCAAGATGGTGAAGCTCCCCACAGGTGGAGCTGTAGTCCCAGGGCAGTGTAGAAGTACGGGTAGAGGCGAGGCACAGGCAGTGTAGAAGCGGGTACCCAGATGTAGCGGTACCGGGTGTGTTGGCGCAGGAATAAATGGAGGACACAGGGGCTTGTAGTTCCAAACCTTTACTCACAGTCTGTAGTACACACAGGTGCCTGCCTCCGTGCCGTGTCCTCCGGGTCAGGGACTCAGTCAGCCTCCAGGTCAGATGGAATGCTCCCTTCCAACACTCCGCCAACATGTGCCTTTCTGAACGTCTCCTCTTATAGCGCCTTTGGTGTGAAGTACTCCTAGTACTGAGTTACACTGGAGTTCCTCCTGACAGATGTTCCCAAGAACTATACTTGTACGGCAGACAGCTGTAGCCTGCTTCAGGGACTCCTTACTCCTGAGTCCCGGCTCACTATCCAAGTTGCTGTTGTGCCCCCAAGTCTTAGATGGGAGTAGTGCATTTACAGCCCACTACTCCACCGGTGTTTGCTGTAGGACCCTTAGTATCCATACAACCTCGGGGACTGGGCCCTGGCCTTGCGCTTAGAACTTCTAGGCAGGGTTCTCTTCTAACCCACGTCCTCTGTTCCCTTTTACTCCTACGTTCCGTACTAGTCTTTCCGTCCGATGGAAGATCAGGTTTCTGTTCAATGTCTTTCTCTTTCTTTCCTTTTCCGTGCCAGCAGACCCAGGTCACTGAGATCTGCTGCAGCACCTCCTTCCTCCATCCCTCTCCCAGGGATCTTCACTCCTCACTCCCTCCACTCAACTCAACTGAACTTAACTGAACTCCTAAACCTTCCCACTCTTTTATGTATTCTAACTCCAACCGCCTCCCAGCACATTTCGTGTTCCAAGCATGGAGCCACCAAAGGTGCTCTGCTACACTCCAAGCAGGGAGCCGCAATGTGGCTTTGCTGCACTACTTTGTGATGATGGGTGCAGGTGTTGGAATGTGGTCAGGAGCCTCCAACTTACCTGGATGGTGGGGCACCGCACCGCAGGAGGAGGTGCAGTACCTCTGTGGCAACTGAACCCTCAGGGGCGCCACATTCCCCCCCATTAAACGCAGCACGTCCGCGGGCTGCAAGGTAAACAAAGTTGATAATACAGGAACATACAAAATTTTGTAATGCTGAATAAACATTTCTTATACTAAACTTCCCAATGTGGGAGGCACGGTTTCTTGAATGTTGCAAACAGTTTTAACTACCTATCTAAATTCAAAATTATGCTACCTAATTTAAAGTGCTATGGAAGCTAACTCAATGTCCAACATCAATTCACATTTTCTAGCAACACATCTCTTTTCTGTTACTTTACACATTTTTCTACTTTCTTCCTTACATGACAACCGCTGGTGTCTGGTTCATCACCTGTAACTTCAATTCTTTATTCACATTCAAGGGGTTTGTACTTCAAAATTTCTTTAGTATACCATTTACTATACTTCTACATTTGTAAAACATTCACTGTATTCCTTTCTCAATTATACTCTATAAAATCTGTCGTTAAACATTATCACTTTCTAGCTTTCGGTTTCAAAAATATGTTAACCATTATCAATAAGTGCAAGGAGTAGACACTGGTCTGGCCAATATGTCTGGAAATGTCCCTATGATGAGGTAATTCTTCTTCCATGAAGAGAGTCCTATGTAAAACGAAGAGAGAGCACCTAAAGAGGTGCAAACTATGTATAAGTTGTAGTTCTGGATCATTCAGTGTTCATGATCTCCACAGTTCAAATGTGAAGGCTGCCAATGAAACTGGGCAACAACTGGAAAGACAAAACTAAACCATGATGATCAAAATAGGAAACAAAAGGCACAACGGTGCACATACCCTCCTGGGTAACGAGAGTTATTTTTGCTTGAGATTGCTAGTGATGGTCTTCTCCTGGGATTTCTGGAGACTGGTTACTGGAACTGTTTCCAGGGGAGAAACTTTGGGTGCCTTCATCCTGTTGCTGGTTGCTTGCCATAGGGCATGGTGGTAACAGCTGGTGCGATTGCCGCCTAGGGCATTGGAGCTGTGGTAAAGGGAACCCATGATGCATATCAATGCCCATCAGCTGTTCCTCATTGGTGGCTGGTTCCACTGCCCTGGTGCGGGGCCTAACATCCTGGGAGGCCGCGGCCTGTTGGCGCTGGTAGGCAGTTACGCGGGGGCTTCGCACCAAGGGATCCCGATGTCAATATCCCAAAGCGACCTAGACAACTCCAAGCACTGAAGATGCCGGATCGTGCGCGCCTGCTCCAGCCATACCCTTCTCAGTAGGGACCTCTTCCACCTCCCCATCTCCGACAGCCTAGTGTCCCCAGCTGATTCTTCCAACTACCCCATTTCGAGTTCTCGCAAGCCAGCCGCTGACAACGTGAATTCAGGGGGCAACCCATTAGGAGGGCCGGGTTATATACCTGGCGCCTCCCTGCGGTGCGGTCTCTGCTCCGGTGCAGGCATAGTGGCAGTCGACGCCATTCGGTGGGATGCCGGGGACAGCGGTGGAGCCAATGACAGTTCTGGGTCCACAGGGGTCTCTGGAGGGACCTGCGCAGCCGTGTCAGGTCCGGACGGGAGCTCTTCTTCCTCCGCTTTGGCTCCCAAGGCCTCAGACAGCTCCTCCGGTGGTAACGGCAGAGAGGGGACAATGAATGCTGTCGGGGGCATGGCAGCGGTCGCAGGCTCCACAGAGTCTGCCTGGAAAAGATCTGGTGCAGCAGCAGCGGGTACCGGTGTGGTGGGCACTGCAGGTGTAGGCCCCTCCTGGGCGCGCTGCAGATTTAAGGTCCATAGCGCTTCCTGCCTCAGTTGCAGGTGGCGCGTCAGCTGGGCTCTCTCGTCCTCCAGCTGCTGGCGGTTCATCTCGGACACTGGGTTGGAGCCTTCAGCCATGGGGCCGGGGAGATCCAGCATAACCTCCTTGCGCTCCGCAGGCCTCCTCCCGTCTCCTTCCAAGGCGGCGTTCTGGCGTTCTTCTTCCTGTCTGAGCTCTTTTCCTGCCACTGGCTTCCGCTCCTCCTTCTTGGGGCGACGTCTTCTTCCAGCTCCTCCATACCAAGCCAGTATACGAACCCCTCGGGGGGGAGGGCCATGTTGCTATTGCATAGTAATTCAGGCAGGGGAGGCCCAGGACAGTTCGCGGTCTTTTCTTAGGACCTCCCATGTTCTCACGCCCTTCTTCACCGCGCCAGCGGCCAATTTTAGCATTCATTTTACAGTCTATTAAATTGGGTCTTCTGCACATTTTCAAAAAAACCCTTTAAGTTTTAGGCACACAGAACCCAATGGCATCAGGTCTCGACATCCTGTTCATGACGCCAAGTTGGGTCGCCCTCCCAGGGCTGTGGGGTACTTGGTACCAGGCCGGTGTCAGCGGGATGTGTCACGGCAGCGGTGACCCGGTCCGTGGCCCTGGGCGCCCAAGTAATGGGGGAATTGAAATGCTGAAATGTAATTGTTTGAATGAATAGTTCGTGACGCCACCTGTGGTGTTCGGCAAGTGAGATGTTAAGCCGACGCTGCATGCAGATCCTCTGGGGCTGGTGGTGTGTTGCAGCCAAGATGGTGAAGCTCCCCACAGGTGGAGCTGTAGTCCCAGGGCAGTGTAGATGTACGGGTATAGGCGAGGCGCAGGCAGTGTAGAAGCGGGTACCCAGATGTAGCGGTACCGGGTGTGTTGGTGCAGGAATAAATGGAGGACACAGGGGCTTGTAGTTCCAAACCTTTACTCACAGTCTGTAGTACACACAGGTGCCTGCCTCCGTGCCGTGTCCTCCGGGTCAAGGACTCAGTCAGCCTCCAGGTCAGATGGAATGCTCCCTTCCAACACTCCGCCAACATGTGCCTTTCTGAACGTCTCCTCTTATAGCGCCTTTGGTGTGAAGTACTCCTAGTACTGAGTTACACTGGAGTTCCTCCTGACAGATGTTCCCAAGAACTATACTTGTACGGCAGACACCTGTAGCCTGCTTCAGGGACTCCTTACTCCTGAGTCCCGGCTCACTATCCAAGTTGCTGTTGTGCCCCCAAGTCTTAGATGGGAGTAGTGCATTTACAGCCCACTACTCCACCGGTGTTTGCTGTAGGACCCCTAGTATCCATACAACCTCGGGGACCGGGCCCCGGCCTTGCGCTTAGAACTTCTAGGCAGGGTTCTCTTCTAATCCACGTCCTTTGTTCCCTTTAACTCCTACATTCCGTACTAGTCTTTCCGTCCCATGGAAGATCAAGTTTCTGTTCAATGTCTTTCTCTCCCAGGGATCTTCACTCCTCACTCCCTCCACTCAACTCAACTGAACTGAACTGAACCCCTAAACCTTCCCACTCTTTTATGTATTCTAACTCCACCCGCCTCCCAGCACGTTTCGTGTTCCAAAGCAGGGAGCCACCAAAGGTGCTCTGCTACACTCCAAGCAGGGAGCCGCAATGTGGCTTTGCTACACTACTTTGTGATGATGGGTGCAGGTGTTGGAATGTGGTCAGGAGCCTCCAACTTACCTGGATGGTGGGGCACCACACCTGAGGAGGAGGTGCAGTACCTCTGTGGCAACTGAACACTCAGGGGCGCCACAATACCAGCTCCCAGTGCAGCATGCTGGTATCCAAGGTACACAGCGGGTAACTAAGCGACGCACGTATGCTTACAGCCCTGGGAGCTCGCTGATCGATGGTCGATGGTCTCCCGCTGCCACACGCAGCGATGCGCGCTGGCCAGCGGGAGATCAACGATCAAAAAATGGCCACGGACATTCCGGCACGATCAGCGATACCCGGCAGGGGGGGTGGTCACTGATGCATGTCACACACAGTGAGATCGTTGGAGGGATCGCTGATGCGTCACAAAATCAGCGATCTCGCTAGCGATCTCACTGTGTGTGACAGGGCCTTAAGGCAGATTCGGGAGAGATAACTGCCAGCTGAACAATCATCCAAACCGTCCTTTGGCCGACAGCTGTCTGTCTATTGTGAATGGTGCCCCTTATCCACACCTAGATTTTGATTTTCCGTGTTATAATTAAACTTCTTGAAGGAAATATATGATTGCACACTGCCACACTGCATTAACAGGATGGGCCGCACAAGTTATAATACTGGACAATAGGTCCTTCATAATCATCCCAGGGATAATCTACAGCAGGCTGTCTAAATAAGTGCAGAAAGCTGGAGTTTATAAGTGAGAGGTTAAATGGTACCTCTACCCATATGTGCTTTCACAAGTGTTGTTTTATGCAGTTTTTTAAGAAAAAAAAGAAGTGAAATAAAATGTTCTCTTCATACCTGCTTAGCATTTGCGATCCACTTCTGACAGCAAATGTGAAAGCCCAGGACTGTTTTATTGTGAATGAAGGATTCATTTCATGTCCAAAATGAGTAAACTTCAATGAATCTGAATATTTTGACTAAATAAAGGGATTCTGTTTAACTTTGCTAAATATATTGGAGCGACCTCTGTCTTTGAAGGTTTTACAATTTATATTAAGGTTTGAAGTGCAATTATAGAGACACGCTTATGCTGCTTTCAGATAGGTCAATAACTGGGCAACGAGTGTTCCTAGAAACACTTGTTCCCAGCTATCAGGCTGTTGAAACAGGCTGGCAAAATGCTCGTTCGTGGTGAATGATGTTTTTTTTTTTAGTTGTCTTAAAAATCATCGTTGTCGGCTGCACATCATCCTGTGTAAATAGGACATAATATTCTATGAACAATGGTATTACCGATGTAACTGTGACCAACCAGTCTAATGCTTTGTTAGCTTTTATGTAGTTCATCAGAATATGTAAAACAGACACAGTTGACAAGACTAAAGGCCCCGTTACACATAACGATGTCCCAGCGATCCCACCAACGATCCGACATGATGGGATCGCTGGGACATCGTCACAAGACAGCCCCTCCAGCGATCAGGACCAGCGACGCTGGACGCTGGCTTCTAATGTAAACATCGGGTATCCAGGAGCCGCCGCAGCGTACACGCTGGTTTCCAAGGTAAACATCGGGTATCTAAGAGCCACGCGACTCCTGGATACCCGCTGTTTACCTTGGACACCAGCGTCCAGCGTCACAAGCAGCGATGCGTGCTGGCCTGCGGGAGACCAGCGATCGAAAAACGGCCCAGGCCGATACAGCACGATCAGTGATTCCCGGCAGGGGGGGCGGTCGCTGGCGAGATCGCTGTGGCGTCACAAAATCAGTGATCTCGCTAGCGAGATCGCTGTGTGTGACGGGGTCTTAAAACCAGCATTAATGGACAATGAAGGAGAATCACCTACCTGGGCTTTTAATACTGAGAGACGTCATGGAATGGATCGGTACAACAATCCTAAAAAAGGCAAAGATTGAGTGAAAAATAAAATTTCTTAAAAATATTCATACAAAGTACAACTCTTTTGTAGGATGATTACATTTATGCCATTTTTTCCAGAGGAATGTGACATGAATCATCTTAGAATAACAATAATATATCTCTAAATGGCTCCGGATGCATTTGTCCACTTGACTACATGACCGTTTTCATGTGCAGCCATTTATTTCAACTTACTAGACTTTGTTAGTTGCCTGTTTAGTTACTTTGGAATATGATGTTAAGGTATGTGCACACAAAGTTTTTTTTTAGAAGTTTTATGGAGCAGGTCTGCTCTAAAAATTATCCGAAATATTGCTTCAAAAATACTTGAAAGATTATTCTTATTCATTTCTATTAATGTTTATAAGTTCAGTCCTTAGAACACTTTATTCTGCTGCAAAATACCTGGTGAGAAAGTGGCTGCTGATGAAATCTGCTCCATATTAAACAAATGTCCACTCAAAAGGATGCAAAAAACACTACAACAAGTCTTCAAAACCAATACAAGGGAAAGGAAACGTCCTCCAAAAACTCTCCATAGACCTGGCATAGACACCAGGCTTTCCCAGGCAAAGCTGCTTCAGAAAAATGCCGATGCTTGCTTTCCTGAACCACCTCACCAACGGCTTTGTTGTAATTTTTGCGTGGTCTGTTCCTTAGCTCTGTACTGTCAAGTATAGACCATTGTTATGATGAGTCACCGAAGGAGGAAAAAACAAAATACCAGCTAAGTCCAGAAAAACCAGAGAGGTTGGCAGCTATCGGATTGCAGACCCCTGAACCTATCCACAACAACTAGCAGTAGCCGTGGGGGGTTCCTACGGTGCCCTAGACCCCTCGATCACAGCCAGAGAACTATATAGCCTAAAGACAGAAAGGGGAAAAACTAAACTGCCCCAGAGCAGACCCCAAAGCAATAGGCAGCCCCCAACATATAATGACGGTGAAGCAAGATGAAAACACTAACACAGATAGAAAGATAGGTTGAGCAAATGAAGGGGCCCAAGCTAACTACATAAGACAGGATAGGAAAGCTGCTGTCTGCCATTCGCAAAAACCCTATCAAAATGAGCCAACCGGCTGATAGGAAAAACAGGCCCTGAAGTCGCTAGGCTTCAAAAGACTATATCAGCACTCAGGTATATTCTGAAGACAGAGCAAAATATCAACAGATCAGAGACAAAAATGGAATTCAGCTCACCCCCGGCCAGGGATGGCAGAACTCCCAAAAAACAAGGCTAAACAAAAACAAAACTGAAGAGTACAAAGCAGAGCAAAAAAACTTAGCTTTGAGATGCAGGAATCAGACTGGTCTCCAAGAATCAAGCAGGAAAATCACCAGCCAGGAAGAAGGGCGTTGGCAGCCTTATATCCAGTCCTCAATTCCAGCCACCCAGTCATCATCTAGCTGCCCAGGTGTTTGGTAATCAGTCTCACTACCTTCCTTCACTAGAGGAGGGAGTTCATCAGACCTCAATGGTGAAGGGAAAAATGAACTCACAACAGTACCTCCCCCTTGAGGAGGGGTCACCGAACCCTCATCCATGCCACCAGGGCGATCTGGGTGAGCCCGATGAAAGGCACGCACCAATCTTTCGGCATGAATATCAGAGGCAGAGACCCAGGAATTATCCTCCTGACCATAACCCTTCCACTTAACCAAATACTGGAGAGTCTCCGTCTAGCCAGACGGGAATCCAGTATCTTCTCTACCTCATATTCCATGTTACCTTCAACCAATATAGGGTCAGGAGGTGCCACCACAGGAACTACTGGTTCAACAAACCTCTTCAACAAGGACTTATGAAACACATTATGAATTTTAAATGTGACAGGAAGAGCCAACCGAAAAGAGACCAGATTAATAATCTCAAAAATCTTGTAAGGTCCAATAAATCTAGGCTTAAACTTAGGAGAAGCCACCTTCATAGCGATATTTTTTGATGACAACCAAACCATATCACCCACCTTAAACTGGGGACCAACGGTCCTACGCTGGTTGGAAAACCGCTGGGCCTTTTCCTGGGAGAGAGACAACTTATCCACTACTTGGTCCCAGATCTGGTGCATTCTCTCCACTACAGTGTCAACACCTGGGCAGGCAGAAGGCTCCACCTGCCCTGAAGAAAATCGAGGGTGAAAACCAAAGTTACAAAAAAAAGGTGACATCAAAGTGACAGAACTAGCTCTATTATTTAAAGCAAATTCGGCCAAGGGCAAAAATGAAACCCAATCATCCTGATCGGCAGAAATAAAACATCTCAAATACGAATCCAAAGTCTGGTTTGTTCTCTCCGTCTGCCCATTGGTCTGAGGGTGAAACGCAGAGGGGAAGGACAACTGAATTCCCAGCTTGGAACAGAAAGTCCTCCAAAATCTAGACACAAACTGAACTCCTCTGTCAGATACAATGTTCTCAGGAATCCCGTGCAAGCGAACCACCTGTTGCAAAAACAAGGGCACCAACTCAGAGGAAGATGGCAACTTAGGGAATGGTACAAGATGGACCATCTTAGAGAATCTATCACAAATCACCCAAATAACAGTCATTCTCTGAGAGACAGGCATATCAGAGATAAAATCCATTGAAATATGGGTCCATGGCCTCCTGGGCACCGGCAAAGGCATCAACAAACCACTAGAGCGAGAACAAGGTTTAGACCGGGAGCAAGTCCCACAGGACTGCACAAAATTCCTGACATCACGAGACAAGGCGGGCCACCAAAAAGATCGACTCACCAGATCTCTAGTACCAAAAATACCTGGATGACCAGCCAATGCAGAGCAATGAACTTCAGACATCACTCTCTTCCTCCACTGGTCAGGAACATACAACTTTCCACTGGGACAACGCTCAGGTTTGTCCTCCTGAAACTCTTCCAGAGCACGTCTCAAATCGGGCAAGATGGCAGAAAGAACTACCCCCTCGCCTAAGATGGTAGCAGGCTTAGTCACAACAGGAGAATCAGCAAGGAAACTCCTAGAGAGGGCATCTGCCTTGACATTCTTAGTGCCCGGAAGAAAAGAGACCACAAAATCAAAACGTGTGAAAAACAAGGCCCACCTAGCCTGTCTAGGATTCAAGTGCTTGGCCGACTCCAGGTAAATCAAATTCTTGTGGTCAGTAAGGACCACGACTTGGTGTTTGGCTCCCTCCAACCAATGTCTCCACTCCTCAAATGCCCATTTCATGGCCAACAGTTCCCGATTCCCCACATCATAGTTACGTTCGGATGGGGAGAACTTTCGGGAAAAGAAAGCACAAGGATTCATTTTAGATGTCACAGGATCTTTTTGGGACAACACCGCTCCTGCACCAATCTCAGAAGCGTCCACCTCCACCTAAAACGGGAGTGAGACATCAGGTTGCCGCAAAACCGGAGCAGAAGTGAATCTTCGCTTCAGCTCCTGAAAGGAAGAAACAGCCTTCGGAGACCAATTCAGCACATCAGCACCCTTCCTAGTCAAATCCGTCAATGGCTTGGCAATACCAGAAAAATTAGCTATAAATTTCCGATAAGAATTAGCAAAACCCAAAAACTTCTGGAGGGCCTTCAAAGAAGTGGGCTGAACCCAATCATAAATGGCCTGTACCTTGGACGGGTCCATTTCAATAGTTGACGGAGACAAAATAAATCCCAAAAATGAAATCCTCTGTACCCCAAAAAGGCATTTCGATCCCTTGACATACAGGGAATTCTCCCTCAAAATCCGGAACACAGTGCGAACATGTCCCAATTCTTGGAGAAGATCAAAATATCATCCAGATAGATAATCAAAAATTTATCCACAAAGTCTTGGAATATATCGTTCATGAAGCACTGGAAGACAGAAGGGGCATTAGTGAGCCCAAAAGGCATCACCAGGTACTCAAAATGTCCCTCCGGAGTATTAAACGCCGTCTTCCATTCATCCCCATGCTTAATGCGAATAAGATTATACGCCCCCCTGAGGTCAAGCTTGGTAAACCAGCAAGCACCTTTAACTCTGGAGAATAGATCAGAAATCAGGGGTAACGGATACTGATATTTAACAGTAATTTTGTTGAGGGCACGATAGTCAATACAAGGCCTTAATGAACCATCCTTTTTAGCCACGAAAAAAAACCCAGCACCTAAGGGTGAAGAGGATGGTCTAATATGACCCTTCTCCAATGCCTCCTTAATATAGGATCGCATAGCCTCATGCTCGGGTACAGATAAATTGAAAAGCCGACCCTTGGGGAATTTACACCCCGGGTTCAGTTCAATAGCACAGTCATAACTCCTATGAGGAGGCAAAGGCGCAGACTCATTCTCACTAAATACATCATAAAAGTCAGCCAAATAGTCAGGAACATCATGTGACTGGGGAGAGGTGGAGAAAACAGGAGCATCACTAAGGGCACACCGACAACCCCAACTCACCACAGACAAAGATTTCCAATCCAGAACTGGATTATGGATTTGCAACCAGGGAAACCCCAGAACAATGGTATCATGCAAATTATGCAACACCAAAAATCTGCAATTTTCTTGATGGTCTGGGGCGACCCGCATTACCACCTGGGTCCAAAACTGAGGTTTATTCTTCGCCAAAGGAGTAGCATCAATACCCCTCAAAGGGATAGGCGTCCGCAGAGGTGTCATAGGAAATCCACAACGTTTAGCAAAATCCAAGTCAATCAGGTTCAGAGCTGCTCCTGAATCCACAAAAGCCTTGGCGGAAAATGTGGACAGGGAGCAGATCAGAGTAATTGCCAGAAGAAACTTAGGTTGAACACCACCCACAGAAAACGTGTGTGCACAACGTTTCTCTCGTTTAGGGCAGACAGAAATAATATGCGAGGCATCTCCACAAAAAAAACACAGCTTATTACGCCTTCTGAACTCCTGACGTTGCCCCCTAGACAAAACTCTATCATATTGCATAGGTTCAGACATTTGTTCAACAGGTGGTAACATCTCTCGTGTAGTTTTGCGTTCACGTAAACGCCGAACCACCTGAATGGCTAATGACATAGAATCGTCAAGACCAGAGGGAACAGGAAATCCCACCATAGTATCTTTTACAGTTTCTGACAAACCCTTCTGAAAGAGGGCTGTCAAGGCACCATCATTCCAGGTAGTAAGGACCGCCCACTTTCGGAATTTTTGACAGTACAACTCTGCCGAATCCCGACCCTGGCTTAATGCCAACAGGGTCTTTTCAGCATGATCGATAGCATTAGGTTCATCATACAACAACCCCAAGGCTTGAAAAAATGCGTTCACATTATTCAGAATAGCATCATCAGGTTTCAAAGAAAACGCCCAATCCTGGGGATCGCCGCGCAGCAAAGAGATGACAATTTTAACCTGCTGCGCGGAGTTCCCCGACGAGTTAGGCTTCAAGGCAAAAAATAATTTACAATTATTCTTGAAATTCAAGAATTTAGACCGATCCCCCAAAAATACATCAGGAGTAGGAATCTTTGGTTGAGCAGCATGTGAATGAGCAAGATAGGCGGAAATTCCCCGCACTTCAGCAGCGAGCTGCTCCACACGATCAGACAATTGCTTCATCTCCATTGAGAGAAAAATTCCCCCTACGGCCTCAGAGATATAGAGGAAAAAATAAGCACACAAAAAAAAATTCTGACACTTTTTTTTTTTTATTACAATTCTCTCCTGCTATTGAGTACCCTAGGATCTGCGGTATGGCTGGTGATTCTGTTATGATGAGTCACGGAAGGAGGAAAAAACAAAATACCAGCTAAGTCCAGAAAAACCAGAGAGGTTGGCAGCTATCGGATTGCAGACCCCTGAACCTATCCACAACAACTAGCAGTAGCCGTGGGGGGTTCCTACGGTGCCCTAGACCCCTCGATCACAGCCAGAGAACTACCGTATTTTCCGCTTTGTAAGACGCACTTTTTTTCCCCCAAAATTGAGGGGAAAAAGGGGGTGCGTCTTACAAAGAGGATATACATTTGCGCTGCCACTGAGGGTACTTGCCGCGGCACTCTGTGCCCTGATGCTGCCGCTGCGCTGTCCGCCACCGCCGCGCTCCTGTCCCCCGGTGGTTTCTTCCGCCCCACCGCCGCCGCCGCGCTCTGTCCCGTTCAGCGTGGGGGGGTCTCTGTTGCTCCATGCCTGCTTTCTTCCTGGAAAATGGCCGCCGCGCATGCGCAGACGGACATCTCGGCACTGAAATCTCGGGAGATGAGCGGCAGCATCAGGGCACAGAGTGCCGCGGCAAGTACCCTCAGAACGGGACAGAGCGCGGCGATGGCGGCAAACACCGGGGGGACAGAGCGCGGTGGTGGCGGTAAGAACCGGGGGAGAGCGCGGCGGTGGTGGCAAGCAGGCACCGGGGGACAGCGTGGCGGTGGTGGCAAGCACTGGGGGACAGAGTGCGGCGGTGGTGGCAAGCAGGCACCGGGGGACAGAGCGTGGCGGTGGTGGCAAGCATCAGGGGACAGAGGGCGGCGGCAGTAACAGACACCGGCAGCGGCACGCTGCACATCAAAACACCCCCTCATCCCAGCAGCAATGTTCCACTCCGGCCTCCTCCATCACCACCCCTGGAAAGCAATAAGACGCATGGATTATAAGATGCACCACCATTTTATTAAAAATAAAGTTTTTTTCCTATTTTTCTCCTCAAAATTTGGGGTGCGTCTTATAATCCGGAGCATCTTATAAAGCGAAAAATACGGTATATAGCCTAAAGACAGAAAGGGGAAAAACTAAACTGCCCCAGAGCAGACCCCAAAGCAATAGGCAGCCCCCAACATATAATGACGGTGAAGCAAGATGAAAACACTAACACAGATAGAAAGATAGGTTGAGCAAATGAAGGGGCCCAAGCTAACTACATAGGACAGGATAGGAAAGCTGCTGTCTGCCATTCACAAAAACCCTATCAAAATGAGCCAACCGGCTGATAGGAAAAACAGGCCCTGAAGTCGCTAGGCTTCAAAAGACTATATCAGCACTCAGGTATATTCTGAAGACAGAGCAAAATATCAACAGATCAGAGACAAAAATGGAATTCAGCTCACCCCCGGCCGGGGATGGCAGAACTCCCAAAAAACAAGGCAAAACAAAAACAAAACTGAAGAGTGCAAAGCAGAGCAAAAAAACTTAGCTTTGAGATGCAGGAATCAGACTGGTCTCCAAGAATCCAGCAGGAAAATCACCAGCCAGGAAGAAGGGCGTCGGCAGCCTTATATCCAGTCCTCAATTCCAGCCACCCAGTTATCATCTAGCTGCCCAGGTGTTTGGTAATCAGTCTCACTACCTTCCTTCACTAGAGGAGGGAGTTCATCAGACCTCAATGGTGAAGGGAAAAATGAACTCACAACAGACCACTTCCACTAGGAGGCAGCCTGAAGAATGACAATAAAAGTCAGTAATGAGCGGTCATAGAGGAACAAGTAGGAAGAAACCCATGGGCAGACTAGGATGTCAGGTCTCCATCGCAACTCCAGCCAAAAACCTCCGATGGAGGATAGGAGCAATGAGAATATAGAAAACGGTCTTAGGAGCGCAGGAAAGGGATTCAGATGAGAGATGGGGTTAGGCCGGGGTCACACTGGAAAGGAATACGGACGAGTGAGAGGCGTTAAAAGCACGCATTACTCACGGACAAATGATTCTCTATGGGTTTGCTCCCAACAGCTGTATATTTCTCGGGCGTATTCTACGGTCCGTGCCAATCGCAGCATGCTGCGATTGTCAGCGTACTACGCCCGTAATACGCCAATGCAAGTCTATGGGTGCGCAAAAAATACGGATTACACACGGACCACACATATGACTTGCGAGAAATACGCACCCGGTGTCTTTTAGAAAAGCCGGCAATTCAGTGCGCTATACAGTAAACTCACACTGACAGGTTTAATAAAGAAAGAAAGAATAGATATATACACATAGAATACACATATATATACACATACATGTCATTGTGACAAACATATATATATATATATATATTTATATTTCACAGAGTTCTTCATAGCAGAATAGCCGCTAATTAAATTCCCGGCTTCTATCAAATAATTCCCCAACCCGACATGAAATGACACATGGTTTACATTCAGTAAAGCATTTCATTTCATGTTTTTTTATGTCATTGACTAATAATTAGATGAGGGATTGTGTGCAAAATTTGGGAGTTGTAGTTGTTATTTTAAGGGGTTAATTCTTTGTTAAAAAATGCGTGGGCTTCTCATTGCCCTATATTGGTGGCGAGTGGGTTAATCTAACAAAGGGTTAATGTCACCATTCGATTGTAAGGTGACATTAACCCTTTGTTAGATTAACCCATTCGCCACCGCTACAGGGCAATGGAAATCCCACGCATTTTTTAACAATGAATTAACCCCTTAATATAACAACTACACCTCCCAAATTTTGCACACAAACCCGCATCTAATTATTATTCCGATACTTGCCGCCACCGCGCTGGGTCCTCCGGGTGCTGCCGCCGCCGCGCTGGGACCCTCGGGTGCTGCCGCCGCCGTCGGGCTCTGTCCCGTGCTGCGTGGGGGGCTCTGCCGTTCCATCCATGCCTGTGTGATTTCAATGCCGAGATCTCCATCTGCGCTTGCGCGGCGGCCATTTTCCAGGAAGCAAGCCACCGCACAGGCATGGATGGAACGGCAGAGCCCCCCACGCAGCACGGGACAGAGCCCGACGGCGGCGGCGGCAGCACCCGAGGGACCCAGTGCGGTGGCGGCAACACCAGGTACAGAGTGGGCGGCAGCACCCCGGGGACAGAGTGGGCGACAGCGACCCGGGGACAGAGTGGGTGACAGCACCCCAGGGACAGAGTGGGCGACAGCACCCCAGGGACAGACCGGTAAGCAATAAGACGCCTGGATTATAAGAAGCACCACCATTTTATTAAAAAAAAATTTTTTTCCTATTTTTCTCCTCAAAATTTGGGGTGCGTCTTATAATCCGGAGCATCTTATAAAGCGAAAAATACGGTATATATATATATATATATATATGTGTGTGTCTCAATGACTTGTGTGTGTATATATATATATATATATATATACACAGTATATATATATATGCATTCTATGTGTCTATATCTATTATTTCGTTTCTGTTAGAAACCCTGTCATAGGGCTCCATTATATGTCCATTTTGCAAGGCGGCGAGAAAATCTCTATTATGATATAATCACCTCATACAAAAATGTCATGACTTTTTGAAACCTACAATATTTTAATATTAAAAATATCAGCTACTACAATCGATAACACTGCATGTTAATGAAAACTTAGTTTTACAGGTTGGTTTGACACGTAAGGAAATTACAAATTTTGCACAACTTTGCTTTTGCATGCTTTTTTGTCTCCCAGCAACATTCAACTTTAATGTGGTATGTGGTTATAAATCAGCACAGAGGAGATCAAAAAAGGAAAGATCAAAAAAAGAATTTCCTATCAGAGTGCGCGCACTGATGGATTATCACGTAAGAGATCCAGAAGGATCAGCACTTGTGTCCATAAAATGGCGGCTGGTGGAGGAGCATGTGACCAGACCTGTCCATCAGCCTCCACCAATAGAATGCAGCTTTACCATGTGAGATGTCTTACAACTGGTGGAGGCTGATGGACTAGTCTGGTCACCTGCTCCTCCACCAGCCACCATTGCATGTACAGAAGTGCTACTTAGTGTGAGGAAATTACACTAATAAGAGAAAGTGACAAAAATTTTTAACTGAGAATCTCTCAGTGAGCTCATTCTGACAGTCAACAGGAACAGTTCTAACTTTTTTTTATCTGTCTTTTTCTGAGCTCCTCTAAGATGATTTATGACCACAGACTACATGAAAGTTGAATGTGCAGTGAAATACAGAGCTTGTAAAAGCAAAACGTTGCAAAATTTCACAAAATGATTTGTATCCCAAAACTCATGTATTTAAGTAAAAAAATGTCCTCAAATGTGGCCAAACTCTGCAGAAGAAAAGTCTGCAATAACTTTATGTCCATGGTCTTCAAATTCAGTTCTTAATCCCCATCAACAGATCATGATCTCAGGATTTCCACAATAATGCACAAGAGATAACTCCATCACCTGTGCAATACTAAGTAAATCCTGAGTACATGATCTGTTGGTGGGGATTGAGAACTAAATTTGAGGAACACTGCTCTAGGTCACTGCAGACACTGTCACAATTTCCCTGTATTCCACTGGCGTAACTACCGGGGTAGCAGCCAAAGCAGTTGCTTTGGGGTCCGGCCCATATAGGGGCCCGGGTCCCCGGCTCCGATCGGCGGTACCTGGTAGCGGCAGCTAAACCGGGCCCTCGGCGCTGCGGCAGTTAAACGCTATTGACATGCGGGCCCGGCGGCCCGCACGTCAATAGTTAACAGCCACGGCAGCCACCAGCCAATCGGAGGCTGGCAGCTGACGTCAGCCGCAGTGCGCACCTCGCCGGCGTCTGACGTCAGTTTCAGTTGCAGGCTAGAGCGCGCTGCAGCGTGGAGGGACGCCCGGAGCTTCGCAACTGGACCACGGCCAGGTAATTATTAGAACTTTTTTTTTTTTTTGACAGCGACGACCCGGGGGACCCGGGGGCAGAATGCTGAACATGGGGCAGAATGCTGGACATGAAGGGGCAGAATGCTGTACGTGATGGGGCAGAATGCTGGACGTGATGGGGCAGAATGCTGGACATGATGGGGCAGAATGCTGGACATGATGGGGCAGATTGCTGGACATGATGGGGCAGATTGCTGGACATGATGGGGCAGATTGCTGGACATGATGGGGCAGAATGCTGGACATAATGGGGGCAGATTGCTGGACACGATGGGGCAGATTGCTGGACACGATGGGGCAGATTGCTGGACACGATGGGGCAGAATGCTGGCCACGATGGGGCAGAATGCTGGCCACGATGGGGCAGAATGCTGGGCATGATGGCCCATCATGTCCAGCAATCTGCCCCAACATGTCCAGCAATCTGCGCAGATTGCTGGACATGATGGGGCAGAATGCTGGACATGATGGGGCAGAATGCTGGACATGATGGGGCAGAATGCTGGACATGATGGGGCAGAATGCTGGGCATGATGGGGAAGAATGCTGGGCATGATGGGGGCAGATTGCTGGACATGATGGGGGCAGATTGCAGACATAATGGGGGCAGAATGCTGACATGATGGCAGAATGCTGGACATGATGGGGCAGATTGCTGGACATGATGGGGCAGATTGCTGGACATGATGGGGCAGATTGCTGGACATGATGGGGCAGATTGCTGGACATGATGGGGTAGATTGTAGACATAATGGGGGCAGAATGCTGGACATGATGGGACAGAATGCTGGACATGATGGGGCAGAATGCTGGACATGATGGGGCAAAATGCTGGACATGATGGGGCAGAATGCTGGACATAATGGGGGCAGAATGCTGGACATGATGGGGGCAGATTGCTGGATATGATGGGGGCAGATTGCTGGACATGATGGGGCAGAATGCTGACATGATGGCAGAATGCTGGACATGATGGGGCAGATTGCTGGACATGATGGGGCAGATTGCTGGACATGATGGGGCAGATTGCTGGACATGATGGGGCAGATTGCTGGATATGATGGGGGCAGATTGCTGGACATGATGGGGCAGAATGCTGACATGATGGCAGAATGCTGGACATGATGGGGCAGATTGCTGGACATGATGGGGCAGATTGCTGGACATGATGGGGCAGATTGCTGGACATGATGGGGCAGATTGCTGGACATGATGGGGCAGATTGCTGGACATGATGGGGTAGATTGTAGACATAATGGGGGCAGAATGCTGGACATGATGGGGCAGAATGCTGGACATGATGGGGCAGAATGCTGGACATGATGGGGCAGAATGCTGGACATAATGGGGCAGAATGCTGGACATAATGGGGCAGAATGCTGGACATGATGGCAGAATGCTGGACATGATGGCAGAATGCTGGACATGATGGGGCAGATTGCTGGACATAATGGGGCAGATTGCTGGACATGATGGGGTAGATTGTAGACATAATGGGGGCAGAATGCTGGACATGATGGGGCAGAATGCTGGACATGATGGGGCAGAATGCTGGACATGATGGGGCAAAATGCTGGACATGATGGGGCAGAATGCTGGATATAATGGGGGCAGAATGCGGGACATGATGGGGGCAGAATGCTGGACATAACGGCAGATTGCTGGACATGATGGGGCAGATTGCTGGACATGATGGGGCAGATTGCTGGACATGATGGGGGCAGAATGCTGGACATGATGGGGGCAGAATGCTGGACATGATGGGGACAGAATGTGACAGTGAGACACAGGAGGAGGCAGAATGGACACGGGACAGAATGTGACAGTGTGACACAGGAGGTGGCAGAATGTGAAGCACTGGGGCAGAATGTGGCAGTAAGACACAGGAGGGGGCAGAATGTGGCAGTAAGACACAGGAAGGGTGCAGGATCATGGGGCAAGATGGATACGATGGAGACAGATGGGGAGATCATATGGGGCACAATGGATACTCATGAGAGCGGGATGAGAGGAACATATGGCTGAAGCCAGGAATGAGACACACGGGAGCCAGGATGGGAAATATTATTACCATAGGGGCTAATTAAGGGATATTATTACTGCAGTGATGTCTTTATTTTATTTTTTGAGTGTACTGTTTTAAATGGGGGGATGGTCCTGTTACTGTGTAGAGTGACACTATGTCACCTTTTTTTCTTCATGTGATGTAATGTAGAAGTTGGGAAAAAAATAAGTAATGTGTCCTGCAAGCGGAGCTCTAGATAACTGTGTTATTTCCTGCAGAGACGAGTCCCAGCTGGAAGACGTGTTGGCGGTCTGTGCTGGATGAAAGATGAAAAGCAAAGATGAAGGACTTCACCTAGATACATCACTGGTGAGTTAGTGTGTTACCTATACCCTGACACTATATACTGTATACTATATACAGAGGTCCTGTGTATAATGTCACCAGTGATCACTGTATTACCTGTACATTATATACAGAGCTCCTGTGTATAATGTCATTGATCACTGCATTACCTGTACACAGACACTGCATACTAAGTACAGATCTCCTGTGTATAATGGCACTTATGGTGATGGTATTGTGTTTTTTTTATTACTGATCAGCATTGTAGTATTCAGTCACTACGTGGTCTTAATATGTGGTCTGGACATGGTGTTGTGATATTTGTCCCTTGTATGTGCTATTATTTGGTCACTTTGTGGTGGTAATATGTGGTCTGGTCATGGTGCGGTGGTATTTGTTCCTTGTATGTGATATTATTCGGTCACTTGGTAGTAATATGTGGTCTGGTCATGGTGTGGCGGTATTTGTTCCTTGTATGTAGTATTATAGGTCACTATGTGGTGGTAATATGTGGTCTGGTCATGGTGCGATGGTATTTGTCCCTTGTATGTGATATTATTGGTCATTTTAAAAATTGAAAAATAAATAAAAATATACTGTACCTAAATTGTATTGCATATTTTAACAAATATTTAATAGATTACCGTAGAGTAGGGCTCGGCCAAAAGAGTCTACAGTGTTGTGATAGTGGCTTAAAAAATCTTTTGGCCAAAACAAGAGCTGCTGGCTATATTTGTGATCCAGTGATGGGAGCTGTTAATATGTGATTGGTGAGAAGTGGAGCTTTTCCAAGAGAGCGGTGGGACTGTGGACAGTTTGAGGAGTGGAGGCGGGGCTGGGGTGGAGCCTGGGCGGAGTCTAAAGGGGGCCCTGAAAATTTTGTCAGTATGGGGCCCGGAAATTCCTAGTGGCAGCCCTGCCCGATAGTGCAATTAAGTACATTACTGCGGCGCTCCGGCGGGTGCTGTGGCCAGTGCTGTCTTGGGGGCCCGCCGGCCCGGTGCGTGTAGTGTAGGGGATCCAGGGCCCCGGGGGAAAAAATGTACACTATGATTTCGCAGCCTACGCTGCATTTCGGTGCCTGCTGTGCGGAGCGAAGCACATATTGGGCCCGCCTCCCTGCCTGCAGCCAGTGTATTGCTTCAGACTAGTTCAGTCCTGCCCCTTCCCTGAGCCCTCACTGTCTATTAGCTCTCTGCAGAGCTGCCTGCTGCATGGACCTCTGGGAAATGTAGTTCCTGGAGGTCGGTTTGTGCGGAGGAAGGCAGGCAGCCCTCACTGTCTTAGCTTAGTTAATGCCAGCCACTCAGCCAGCCTGATGATTTCTTGCCTCGCCCTCAGAATTCTAATTCTGTTACTTAATGTGACTCTAGTATGCATTATCGGTAAGAGGGTGCGTCTTGAAGGGGGTGCGTCTTGAAGGGGGGTGTCTTGAAGGGGGTGTGTCTTTGAGGGTGTGTGTCTTTGAGGGGGCCCCATTTAAAAGTTTGCTATGGGGCCCAATCAGTTCTAGTTACGCCCCTGCTGTATTCTCATGCAATTTGCACACTTGTGGTCAGATACCATCTAGATTCTCATACACCTCCGTCAATAAAGCACTGAGAGAAGCAGAGGACATTGTAGTCGGCACGTGACCCCAAGAGTGCCAACTGCGTACATATGGTCACGTGACTGCCCACTTACATGGAGAATTCAGAGGAAATGTTACAGTATTCTTATTGAACACTCTCACTATTCGACAGTCTGCAGGCAACACAGGGTGAATGCAGACTTTTTTCTCAGTCCAGAAAACCCTTTTTAATTTTAGCACTATTTTACTATATTTTAAATAATATGCTTAGAAATACTCTAAGGCCAGGGTCAGATTTGCGAGAAACTTGGAATACATGCAGCTGAACGCTCTGATCCGAGTGCTGGCGGCAGTGCGGGGTATTGACGTGCGAGACTCACCTGAGTTTCTTGCAAGTCTGACCCCGGCCTAAGATAGAAAGTTCAGCTCTGGTTATTTTATTCTAAAAAATGGGACATAACAGTTGACATAGATATATATTATATGTACAATACATATGTGTATGTAGGGAAGTGGACTGACCTATGGACCTGTCTACAGCTGAAAGATGAATGCAAGATGTGCAGTAAAAGTACTTGACGTGACCTGGTGTATATGTATGTGGGGAGACAGCTAGAGACAGTGAAAGATGGTAAAGTACTGGGCTTTGACCACTAGGGGAAGACCAAGAACAGCAGGAAAGGGAGACGGTGCAGTACTAAAGTTTGGCCACAAGATGGAGACCGAGAGCAGTGAGAAAAGGGCATAACAGCAGCTTAAGGCTAGGAAACCGCAAAGTCATGGTGGGCGGAGTTACAGGGGCTCTAGAGGGGAATTCCCGGAGAGGGGAATAAATAGGCAGAGAGAGTTCCAGAAGCCAGCCAGTCCAGGAGGAGGAGTTCAGCAGAGAAGGCGAATGAAGGAGGAAGAGACAGAGAAGAAGAACTCCAGGAGGGACTAGAAGGAGAAACAGTCAGGGCCACAGAACGGAGGAAGCCCGGGGGTATCAGACGGATGGACTCGGACAGGTGAAGCGCTGTGGTGGTAGGCCTAAGGCAGCCACAGTGAAAGAACTGTGAGGGACATCTATTCAGAAAGGAGAAAAAGGTGAAAGGTACCCGGGCCTGTGTATACGGAAGCTGTTGTGCTGCTGTGGTCGTCGGGAGGACGGCCAATAAAGAGGACCTGTTGAACGTCCATCGGTTTCTGTCTCCAGTGTGTTGGCAGCGAAAAAAGGGACCACCCCCCAGTCGGCACATGTACCTACATGTATATTATCTCTAATGCTACATTGTAAAGGGAATCTATCAGTGGGATCAACCCTTCTAAGCGGTCTATATGGGCATGTAGGTCATTGAAAGTTAAATATAATAATACCTTCATATCTGCGACCTGATGTCTTATTCCTGAGAAATCCACATTTTTCCTATTATGTAAGTGAGCTGTTAAGATCTATGGTCCGGAAATAGATCTTGCTGAGAATCTACATTTAAGAGTTAATTTAAAGGAATGGCGGCATCACCTGTGTGACACATGTAGATCAGGAGAGCAGACTGTCAATTATTATTATGTCTCACACTGGTAACACCCCCCCACTCACTTAGATTAACCCTTGAATGCAGATTCTCAGGGAGATCAGTGTCCGGTTCACAGATCTTAACAGCTCATCTACATATTAGGAAAAATGTGGATTTCTCTGGAAAAACACATCAAATCGCAGATGTCAAGGTATCAGTTTATTCAACTTACTATGACTTCCATGCCCCTACAGATGGCTTAGGAGGGACGATCCTAGTACTGACAGATTCCCTTTAATCCTCTCATAACACTGACTATCATGTACCAATGTACCATTCTTCACCTGCTTTCCTCTCCTTCTAGGAGTTTTCTGTAAGTTGCAATCTCAATATCTAATGCCATCTTGACATTGAGGAGATCTTGGTATTCTCTCAAATGACGTGCCATTTCCTCTTTCATATGTTGCACTTCTTGCTCTAGACGTGCAATTGAATCCTGGTAATTTGCTGCTTCTAACCCAAATTGTTCTTCCATATCCTTCATCTGACGGAGCAGAGCTTCATTCTATAGAGGAGAATAAAACATCATGCATCCATATTAACTTGTAGGCACTGAAGAGTCAGATATAAGGGAATACTGAGGGTTGTATATATAAACATACACACAACACAGGGTTAATAAAAATAAATGACTCACAATCCCTTTAAGTCCATCAATCTCACAGGTCAAGCTGTGGATCTGTCTCCGGGATTCATTCATTTCCTGCTTGGCCTGACGCAATGCCTCATTATGGCGGCTTGCAGCATCTGACAGGTCAGCAAACTATATGGAAAGTAACAGAACAACTTTTTTAGGTATTCCCTATTGATAATGTGATTCTCTACTATACATATTACAGCATAATGAGATAATAATAAATGAGATCATTTAAAATTAAACCAAAATATTGTCAATGACTGATGAAACCACATAGCTTATATGCACAAATACAAATATAGAGTTACTGAATTAACTGTTTTATTCTTTAATAGTCTTCCATTCACTATTTTACTTGTGATTTACAAAATATTTATACCCCCATACCAAGACGGATATTTGGTTATTATCCACATTTTCCATTTACCTTGGATTTATACCACTCTTCAGACTCTTGCAGATTCTTCGCAGCAATGTTCTCGTACTGGCTGCGAATATCCCGAAGTGCAGAGGTTAAGTCAGGCTGCTTGGTTGCTTCGATTTCCATGTGAATTGGTTGAACCTGTACAGAGACTTGCACATCTCGGAGTTCCTGTGTTGGGGTGAAATTACAAACTTGAATATATATAATGGTATATATATTTTATACCACCCGGCACTTCACCCAGTGCATCAGCAATCTGTAACATTTTGTAATAAATTTATAACTATTTTTGTTCCTAAGTAAAAATCAGTTCCAATCAGAATGTTATTTGCACGATACTCACTAAAATAAAATTCCAAGAGGTGCAGAGTCTATACACATATTTTACAGCGTAACCGTAGTTTTAATTTTTAGTTAATAAATCAATAGTTCAAGTGAAAATAAGACACTGTGTAATATATCTTATCAGAGAAATCTGTTTCTCCATCAGGACTGATCATTCATTCTCAATTCTTGGGTAAAATCTGTATTCAGTGAAGACAGATTGTTACATTATGGGCTCATATTCACTTGCGAGAGACTCGCACGAAAACCAGGCCCTGCCGCCGGCACTCGGACCGGAGCTTGCAGCTACATGTATTTTCTATGCAGCAGCACGCTCCTGTCCGAGTGCCTGCGGCAGTGCCGGGTATTCATGCGAGAGACTCGTACGAGAATCCTGCGAGTCTCTTGCTAGTGAGTATGAGCCCTATAGGAGTTGACAGGTTCTACTGATAAGTTTCTGTTTAACGAGGAGGAGTTAGAGGCCGAGATTCTCACTCATCCCATCTGTTTCCTGTAGAACCTTATCAGTGGCAACTTCCATCTTCTATCTTCACTGAATACAGATTTTACCCCAGAATTGAGAATTTTGAAAATGAAAGATCAATCCTGGCGTAGAAAGAAGCCGATTTTTCTGATAAGATATATTAAAAAGTTGCTTATATTCTTGTGTACTATTGACTTATGAAATCAAAATTAAAATGGTGGTTACTCTTTAAGGTCCAATTACACTGCAAGATTATCATGAACATCCGATTCTAAGGCTATGTGCCCACAATCAGGAAATAGTAGCGTTTTGGACGCATCGTATTTTTGCTGAGTCCAAAACGCTGCATTCTAATCACGCAGTTAAAGCCGCATGTGTTCAGTGAACCGTGTGGATTTACCACATCTAATGACGTGGTGCTGCTGCTCGTGAACCCGCACCGCGGGTGAGTTTACGCAGCATTAACTAGAACCACAGTCTATAAATTCCATCCACTGTGCTTCTATAATTTATAACGCAGCCTTTTGAACGTAGCACAAATGCCTGACCGTGGGCACGCACCATAAGAAGTCTGAACAAGTTGCCGATATTTTGGTTTGAGCATCCTCCTGGCCGGTGGCCGTATAAAAATATGCACCGTAAACACACTTTTAGGACTATTTAGAAATTTACAGTCACCTAGAACAGTGACTAGTTTGTAGAGGTTTCCTTTGGGATCTGCTTCAAAGGCGTGCCATGCACTTTCTCCTCCCAATAAGCATTTTCCAAAATTTCTTCAAGAAAAAAAAAGCTCAAGATACAGCAAACTGGATTTCCAACAGAAATTAATTGGAAAAATATTCCAAGACTTTTTGAGGAGGGTTTTGGAAAGGATCTGCTCCAAAAAGACAAATCAAAAAACTCTGCATGAAGATAGCCAAAGGATATGTGCACATGGCATCCTGAAACAAAGCTGAACGAGAACCCATGAGATGAACATATTGAACAGCAATGTCAAAGTAACATTGTTGTGCACATGTTCTGTCTTATATCACTTCTTATAACCGCTTCATGGTTCATAAACCCCAAAGCGGTTAAAAGCATGGACATGCTCATTCTTCGGGCAGTTTCCGCTGGGAGCACGCCTGTTCTCTATGGCCATGGACACACTAGCGCCTGTCATCCGATACGAGAGCATTGGATGCGATGTGTTAATGATCCTCGGCTTGTGCTCTGCTGCGAGCAGGAGCCGAGTGTCATGCGTCTGTGCTTCGAGCCTCTCGCACAGAGTGAATTGGAGTACAGCTGTGGAGGAGGCAGGGAAACTAATTTCTCCATCTCCTCCATTGCCGGGGTCGGCATATATTGTACTGCACTCGGATGATATCCGAGTGATGTGCGTTTTGTCACTCGCACCCATAGACTTATATGGGTGCGAGTGAGCCGAGACTCAGCTGAGTCTCGGTGCCAATCGCAGCATGCTGCAATTTTACATACTCGCTGTATACGCCCCAGAAATAAACCGTGATGTGAGCTGCCCCATAGATTAACACGGGTCCGAGTGCTTTGCAATGTTTTATCGCATAACACTCATCCGTATTCTACGGTAGTGTGACCCTGGCCTATATTTAACAGTATAGCGTTAAAGCCGCCAGTGGCAGAGTCAGTGCATGAACCAGGGCAAGACCACTCGCAAAGCTTCCACAGGAAAATGACTGTCCGGCGTTCTCCTGAAGTGACTTTGCCTAGAAAAACGTGGCAGCTATGCGTCTACATACTGTCATGCACACATACACACAGGGTATGTGTCATGAAGTGACTAGCTCTGCGTGACACGACCCGACGATCGGTCGGTCACAAAACCAGCAAAGACAAACAAGGGGACACAATTACAACAGTGGGCCCTACAATAGGGACCAGGGAAATGGACACCTCCTGCACTCTCCTAAGGAAGTGCCCTGAACTCTCCTGACGTTCCCTATACAGGTTCTTTCAACCTGTCGCCGACCAGGATACCTTGGTCCATCACTTGCCCTGCACCTATCCCTTACTAGGAAAATGGCAAGTGCGGACACTGGTCCCACTGCTGTACTAATAAAACACCAAGGAAAAATAACAGCACTTAGCTTCCTCTGCTGTCATGCACCGGACAGCAGAGTTAGGCACCTGAACACCGCTTTCAGCTGTATGGCCACTGCACCAGATAAGCTGCTAACACCACTGCTCCAGATAACTCCTCTCTTTAGAACGGTTGGTTTCCAAAGGACCTGTACTACCAACAGTCAGCTGGTGTACCAGGTGACCTTATATAGGAAGGAGGGAGTGGTCACCACCAGCAATAACATTCACAAAACATGTAGTAACACCAGCGGCCACCGGGGGCAAAAACTGACATTGGCCACTGGCCTGAAAGGAAAAAAGTTTATATATGAGAAGCCCACACTGACACAGATCCAAAAATGGATTGTGACAGTATGTGAAGATTGAGTTTTTTAAAGGAGATTTTGCAGAAGAAACTGAGTGGAAACTCTCCAAATCCTCCTCAAAAGTAATCAAAGATTTTGAATATCTACTCAAGTTTCTGCTCCAAAAACTCAGCAAAAAAAACTCCTTGTGCACAAACTCTCAGATGTTTGTTCTTCTGCTACTCAGTTTAAAAATCCCCTGGAAGGATCCATTCTTCCTTACTTGACTGTAGTGAGGAGGAGTTTGAGTTGAGCAGTGTTAACTATGCATTTATATAACGCTTATGGCCACAATTCATCAAGACCGGTGTTGTTCTCGCAGCTCTTGATGAAGGGGCATGTTAGAGTCAGAGGCACCTGATCCATTAAGAGGCACACACCTTTTAATGAATCGGGCACATCTCAAAAGTGGATTGGAGAAAGATAGGAGAAAAATTTGTGACATAAGGAATACTACAGTTTGTCATGAATTAGACAAGAAGATTTTGTCCCACCCTGTCCCACCCCAGCTCTGCCCATTTAAAAGAGCTAACCAAACCTGGCATGAAAAAGTCAAAAGTCACACATTTTTTGCACAACCTCGCATTACATAAAAAATTTGTGACTTTTCAAAGAGTTTTATGACCTGACATAAACACTTTGATAAATCAGGGCCCATGGTTTGTTTTTTTTAATTAATAAGTACAGAACAGGAGTCTGCACCGGGCAAGACCGCAATATTATGGAAGGTTTTTTGAGACAATCCTGTGGCAAAAATAATATCTTCTGCTACGGGTGTTACAGACTTACTTCTTCATGAAGTTTCCTTAGAAATTCTATTTCATCCATCAGAGATTCAATCTTCCTTTCAAGATCCAAGCGAGAGAGGGTTGCATCATCTACATCCTGCCAGATAAGGAAATTAGTTATATACGATTACTTACTATATTAACATGTATGAACACTCATTGACATAGTTTTCTTTAAACAAGCTTGAAAATAAGTTATTATTATTTTATTATTATTATTATTATTATTATTATGCATTTATATAGCGCCATTTATTCCATGACGCTTTACATGTGAAAAGGGGAAATATAGACAAGTATAATAAACAAGTGTAAGACAAGGGACACACAAGTACATAAGGAGAGGGGACCCTGCCCGCGAGGGCACACAGTCTACAAAAAGATTTAACTTTAAGGTTACGTTCACACGTAGCGGAACTCTCGCAGAAGTTACTGCGAGAATTCCGGAATTCCATTCCGCGGGAAAATCGCATTTTAAATTCCCGCGATTTTCCAGCGGAAAAACTAGCGATTTGCAAGCGTAATTAGCTTGCAGAATGCTAGCGCATTCCAAGCGATCTGGAGCATCGCTTGGAAAACTAATTGACAGGTTGATCAAACTCGTCAAACATAGTGTTTGACAAGTGTGACCAACTTTTTACTACTGATGCTGCCTATGCGAATGACTGCGAGACGTCGCGCTCCCGCGAGATCTCAACGTCATCGCGGTCATTCTCGCAAAGGATTACTGGGACCGGGAGCGTGGAGAGAGGCGGGAAGGCTGCGCGGGACGCCGGAAGGTGAGAATAACGATATTTTTTATTATTATTTTTTACATTTTATCTTTTACTACTGATGCTGCATAGGCAGCATCACTAGTAAAAAGTTGGTCACACTTGTCAAACACTATGTTTGACAAGTGGGACCAACCTGTCAATCAGTTCTCCAAGCGATGCTCCAGATCGCTTGGAAAACGCTAGCATTCTGCAAGCTAATTACGCTTGCAAATCGCTAGTTTTTCGGCGGGAAAATCACAGGAATTTAAAATGCGATTTTCCCGCAGAATGGAATTCCGGACTTCTCGCGGTAACTTCCGCTAGAGTTCCGCTACGTGTGAACGTAGCCTAAGGGGTGCTCCATTCCACAGAGAACCTGGCGATGATGTTAATATTAAGCATTGGTCCTGCTATGTGAGGATCTGTAAATAATAGGGGTGGTCATAATCAGGAGGTTTCATAATATATTGCACAGAAAAGATTCATTGGCCCAGGACTACACAGTAAACACGAAACTAAAGGTATCAGGGTACTTTACAGTTAAATCAAAAATGCAAGTGGTAGGTGTACAAAGACAAATGTGCCATAATCCTTGCAATTAATGAGAAAAAATGTAAATGCCATGCTCCACATTTATTATCAATAAA
The DNA here is from genome assembly GCF_039654945.1 of Dendrobates tinctorius. Lineage (NCBI taxonomy): Eukaryota > Metazoa > Chordata > Amphibia > Anura > Dendrobatidae > Dendrobates > Dendrobates tinctorius. The sequence continues at coordinate 4,802,059 of NW_027362054.1, read as the reverse complement.
AAAAAAACAAAAAGACTTACCAGCACCACCTAGCTAGCATAATGAAGCAAGTGTGGACAGATGCAAGCTGCTATGACTGCATAATATACAGACAAAAGAATACAGCAGCCACTGTATGCACTAAGATGTATGCAAACATTCAATATATGAAATCTAAACTGCAATACTGCTATACAAAATATAAGTATGAAAAGAAGGTAGTTATTGCACAAATTAGCCAATTCTTATGTGTCCAGTAGCCGCGACAAGGCAACTATTCACTGATGGGACCCTTGTAAATATCTCTGTAATGGAGTGATGAAGTGCAAAACAGAAAAGAGTGGAAAAATCAGGAACTCAGAAATTTTTATAGGGTGCTTAAAAGGGTTGTCCAGCCTTAGGGTACATGTCTGTTGTCACTTTATGTGACTGCAGACTTGTGAATCCTCACAGCAAGTGCACTCGTCTCTGTAAGAATTCACCAGTGCCGGGAGCGGGCGGTTATGTGAACGCAGGTATGCAAATTGCATACTTCAGGCCACATTCTAACTAGACGTATCTGGCCTCACTCAATTCACTTGTATTGAAGGAGGCCACGCACTTCTAATCGGAACATAAATTTATCTATACAAATCACATACTTACGGTTGCGCACCCACTGCTCCCAGCGCCGGTACCTGAGAATCCTGACAGCACACAGTGCGTGTGCGGTAAGCATTCGTAAGTCTCCAGTCACATAGAGTGACTGCAATCTTGTACCCTAATGCCAAATAACACAAATTAACACAATTTTATTGAGCAAGTGACAGGTTCTCTTTAAAAGGCATCTGTCAGTAGGATCAACCCTCCTAAGCCAGCTATATGGGCATGTAGGTCAAAGGAAGCTGAATAAAATGATACAATGATATCTATGATCAAATGTCTTATTTCAGAGAAATCAACATTTTTCTTAATATGCAAATGAACTGTTAAGATCTATTGGCCGGACATAGATCTTCCAGGGGAATCTGCCTCCAGAGCTTATTTTAAATGAAACAAGCATTTCCAGTGTTAGACATGTAATGACTGACAGTCTGCTCTGCTGATCTACATTTCTATCACTAGTAACTCCCCCTTTGGGACCAGGGTGGACGCAGGCACCTAGTCTCCCGTTGATAAAACACTTCTTGTTTTAAAACAGCACACAGCTTGCTAAGTAACAAATCGCTAAAATCAGTGTCTCAGCACTTACCTGCTGTAGCAGTGGTGGGGGCTGATGGATTGCCCCCTAACATTCCAGCGGTTAAATGCATGTGATGTTCATGTATATGATATAGGGGATGATACCCACTGGGGCTGCAGTTAGCTGACACAGGGTTAATTGTAGTGGTCGCCCCAGTTTGAGAGGGGGAACTGAGAATTGGTGCATGTCCAGGAAGTGACAGGGTCAGTCAGTGTGTAGAGAGCAATGTTTGAAGTAGCAGGCCTATGAGGCTGCTAGGGACAGCATGGGCCTAATACTCGGGACAGTGGATTGCAGAAACTACCCTTTTGTGTCATTCCGTCTAAATGGTCTAAAAGGACGTCGGGGACCAGAGGCGCACTCAGCCTGTAAAGCTACAGGGAAAAATGGACTGAGACGTTGGGTCCCAGGGCCGTGGGGTACTCGGGGGGTACTCGGTACCGGGCCGGTGTCGGCGGAATGTGTCACAGCAGCGGTGACCCGGTCCGTGGCCCTGGGCGCCCAAGTTTTAGTGGAGATTGGAAATGATGGAATGTAAATGAATAGTTCGTGACGCCACCTGTGGTGTTCGGCAAGTGAGATGTTGAGCCGATGCTGCGTGCAGATTCTCTTGGCTGGTGGTGTGTTGCAGCCAAGATGGTGAAGCTCCCCACAGGTGGAGCTGTAGCCCCAGGTCACTGTAGATGTAAGGGGAGAGGAGAGGCACAAGCGGTGTAGAAGCTGGTACCCAGATGTAGCGGTGCTGGGTGCGTTGGCGCAAGACTGAATGGAGGACACCAGGGCTTGTAGTTCCAAAGCTTTACTCACAGTCTGTAGTACACACAGGTGCCTGCCTCTGTGCTGTGTCCTCTGGGTCAGGGACTCAATCAACCTCCAGGCCAGATGGAATTCTCCCTTCCAACACTCCGCCAACATGTGCTTTTCTGAACGTCTCCTCTTATAGCGCCTTTAAGTGTGAAGTACTCCTAGTACTGAGTTACACAGGAGTGCCTCCTGACAGATGTTCCCAAGAACTCTACTTGTACGGCAGACAGCTGTAGCCTGCTTCGGGGACTCCTTACTCCTGAGTCCCGGCTCACTATCAATGTTGCTGTTGTGCCCCCAAGTCTTAGATGGGAGTAGTGCATTTACAGCTCACTACTCCAACGGTGTCTGCTGTAGAACCATTAGTGTCCATACAACCTCGGGGACCGGGCCCCGGCCTTGCGCTTAGAACTTCTAGGCAGGGTTCTTCCTCTAACCCACGTCCTCTGTTCCCTTTTACTCCTACGTTCCATACTAGTCTTTCCTTCTTATGGAAGATCAGGTTTCTGTTCAATGTCTTTCTCCTTCATTCCTTTCCCGTGCCAGCAGACCCAGGTCACTGAGGTCTGCTGCAGCACCTCCTTCCTCCATCCCTCTCTCAGGGATCTTCTCTCCTCACTCTCCACTGCTGACTGACTGACTGACTCTGAAATTCTAAACCTTCCCGCTCTTTTATGTCTTCTAACTCCACCCGCCTCCCAGCACGTTTCGTGTTCCAAGCAGGGAGCCACCAAAGGTGCTCTGCTACACTCCAAGCAGGGAGCCGCAATGTGGCTTTGCTGAACTACCGTGTTGTGTGGGATGCAGGTGTTGGAGAGTGGTCAGGAGCCTCCAACTCAGGAGGAGGTGCAGTATCTCTGTGGCGACTGAGCCTCAGGGGAGCCACAACTACATGGGGCGGAAGGTATTGCAATCCAAATATACTACTAGTGGTGGAGAAGACTCCCTAGGGCTAGGAAAGCAAGTGAGAGAGACATTATGCCGATATAGAGAATCAAGGCTGAAGTTGTATCCGTTACTTGTGGGGAAGATGACAACCCATTGGGCCTTATCCTCTATATCTGGCTGTAAGTACTATCAATACTGCTATTCACCAAGTAAATGTTTGGTTGGTTTTATGAACTTTGTGTCTCCTGGATTATTTACTGCCCTGGTTCCAGAAAAGGGATTCTTGGACTCAGAAGAAGAAAATTCCTGCAGCCCTAATGTTAGTGTGATGTCCCTCACACTAAGGCTAGTTTCACACTTGCGTTTTTTTGCGCAGTTTTTTTAGCGCAAAAAAACGCATGCATTTTTCCCCCTATACTTTAACATGGGTGCGCATAGGTGCGCATACACATGCGTTTGTACGCATTTGTATGCGCATGCGTTTTTTGTAGTGTGCGCTCGGGCGCACAAAATGCATCCTGTTGCATTTTTTGTGCGTCCGACTTGCCCCAAAAAAATGCATGCGCAGGCAATGCGCTTTTTTTTACAGCAAAACACCCATTATAGTCTATGGGTGCGCATACGTGCGCATTGTAATGCACACGTATGCGCAATAAAACGCATGCGTTATTTTTTTAAAAACGCAACAAAACCCGCAAAAAAACGCACACAAACGCATGATGCGCTTTTTTCATGCGTTTGTGTGCTCAAAAAACACACAGCAAAAAAACACAAGTGTGAAAGTAGCCTTAGCAACACAGCGGGACTGGGACACAAGGTGTCTGTAAGATGCCAAAGCGAGTGGGGACTGAAGTTCGCCCATGACTACCTCGCTTGGGCATTTTACACTGCGCTCAGATTCCTTTCAAAAACGTGATGACCAATTCCCTTTAATTATGAACTGTATTATGGGACTTCAGAAAAAATGCACATTACTTAAACTAGAAGAGACCTTACTGACACTGAGCAAAGAGCACAGTTACAAGACTTAAGGATTACAGGGGTATTTTTGGTTTTGCATTTTCATTTTTCCCTCCCCTTCTTTCCAGAGCCATAACTTTTTATTTTTCCGTCTATATGGCCATGTGAGGGCTTATTTTTTGCGGGACGAGTTGTACTTTTAAATGACACCATTAGTTTTACCATGTCGTGTACTCGAAAACGGGAAAAAAAATCCAAGTGTGGTGAAATTGCCAAAAAAGTGCAATCCCACACTTGTTTTTTGCTTGGCTTTTTTGCTAGGTTCACTAGATGCTAAATCTGACCGGCCATTATGATTCTCCAGGTCATTACGCGTTCATAGACACCAAACATGTCTATGTCCTCTTTTATCTAAGTGGTGAAAAAAAATTCCAAAGTTTGCTAAAAAAAAAAAAAGCGTAGCGTCTCCATTTTTCATGATCTGGGGTCGGGTGAGGGCTTATTTTTTCTGTGCTGGGCTGACATTTTTAATGATACCACATTTGTGCAGATACGTTCTTTTGATCATCCGTTATTGCATTTTAATGCAATGTCTTGGTGACCAAAAAAACGTAATTCTGGCGTTTTGAATTTTTTTCTCGCTACGCCGTTTAGCGATCGGGTTAATGTTTTTTTTATTGATAGATCGGGCGATTCTGAACGCGGTGATACCTAATATGTGTATGTAGGATTTTTTTTTTACTGTTTTATTTTGATTGGGGCGAAAGGGGGGTGATTTGAACTTTTAGGTTTTTTTAATTTTTTTATTTTTAAACATTTTTTTTACTTTTGGCATGCTTCAATAGCCTCCATAGGAGGCTAGAAGCATGCACAACCCGATCGGCTCTGCTACATATGGGCGATGAGCAGATCGCCCATATGTAGCAGATTTACTGCTGTGCTTTCAGCGCCGACCACTGGGTGGCGCTGAAAGCCATATGCCTGGAACAGCCATAGAGGTCTCATAGAGACCTCTGGTTGTCCAGGCAACATGACGCTGACCCCCGATCACGTGACGGGGGTCGGCGATGACGTAATTTCCGGCCTGGAGGCCGGAAATGCTATTTAAATGCCCGCTGTCAGCTTTGACAGCGGGATTTAACTAGTTAATAGGCGCAGGCGGATGGGGATTCCGCTCGCGCCTATTGCGGGCACATGTCAGCTGTTTATAACAGCTGACATGTCCCGGCTTTGATGACATGTCATTTGATTTTCCCCAACCCCGGTCCTGGTATGCATGGCCCCATCCTTATAATTGGCCCCCACCCCCATCCTGGTATGCATGGCCCTATCAGAAAATATTAAAAAAACAAACCATTACACTTACCTACCAGGCGCTCCCTCGCAGCGTCCTGCTCCGGTGCCAGCAACCGCTTTATGTTTGTAAGCAGCGCATGGCAGGGACGTCACGCGCTATTCACAAGCAAAGCACAGCTGCCGGAATACTCGCCGGGAATGTACACACATAGAGCAGTGAGTATTTATTGCTCTTCAGTAGCGCACAGTGTTAGCCACTGGCTTCCTGCTGCTGCCGGCGGTAAAGTGTGCCGCTACTTAAGAGAAATGAAAACTCACTGCTCTATGCATGCACAGTCCTGGCGAGTATTCCAGCAGCTTTGCTTGGCTTGTGAGCAGAGCATGATGTCCCTGCCATGTGCTGCTTACAATCATAAAACAGTTGCTGGCACCTGAGCAGGTCTCTGTGAGGGAGCGCCTGGTAGGTGTTTTTAATGTTTTCTGATGGGGCTATACATACCAAAATGGGGGAGGGGGCCAATTATAAGGATGGGGCCATGTATACCAGGACCGGGATGGGGGCCAATCATACCAGAATAGGGATGGGGCCATGCATACTAGGACGAGATGGAGGCCCTGCATACCAGGATAAGGATGGGACCATGCATATTCGGACCAGATGGGGGCCCTGCATGCCAGGATAGGGATGGGGCCATGCATACCAGGATTGGAATGGGGCCATGCATACTAGGATGAGATGGGGGCCCTGCATACCAGGATAGGGATCGGGCCATGCATACTAGTATAGGGATGAGGGCGATCATTCCTGCCAGGATATGGATGAGGGATCCATGCGTACCAGGATAGGGATGAGAGGGGCCATGCATACCAGGACAGGGATGAGGGGCCATGTGTATGAGGATGGGGATGAGGGGACCATATATACCAGGACAGGGGATATTAAGTACAGAATTGACCACATTTTTTGCTTCAATTTTTTTTCTAATTTCCTACTTTGAAACCTAGGTGCGTCTTATGGTCCGGTGCATCTTATAGTCCAAAAAATATGGTAACTATTATATAATTAAATGGATTTTCCCACCAACAAAGTATATTTTAATTAAAATATATTAGAATAAACATAATTTCCACAATTGGATTTGTTAAATATGTTCCTATGCTGAGATAATTGTTATGAATGAGTCACCGTAGGAGGCAGACACAAAAATAGCAGCTAAGTCCAGAAAACCGGAGAAGTTGGCAACTATCAGATTGCAGACCCCTGAACCTAACAACACAACTAGCAGTAGCCGTGGGGGGTTCCTACGGTGCCCTAGACCCCTCGACCACAGCCGGAGAAACTAAATAGCCTAAAGACAGAAAAGGAAAACTAAACTGCCCCAGAGCAGACCCCAAAGTAAAAGGCAGCCTCCAACATATAATGACGGTGAAGCAAGATGAAAAAACACACACACAGATAGAAAGATAGGCTGAGCAAACAATGGGGCCCAAACTCACTAAAATAGGACAGGATAGGACAGCTGCTGTTTGCAATCTGCAAAAACCCTGAAAAGACATAAGCCAACAGGCTGATATGGAAAAAGGCCATGAAGCAGCTAGGCTTCAAAAACTATATCAGCACTCAGGTATTTTCTGAAGACAGAGCAAAAGGAATTCAGGTCACCCCAGCAGGGAATGACAGAAATCCAGAAAAACAAAAACAACGTACAAATGCAAACGGCAGAGCAGAAAACTTAGCTTTTGGAGAGCAGGAATTCAGACTGGTATCCAAGGATCCACAGAGAAATCACCCGCAGAGCAGATGGGCGTGGACAGCCTTATAATCAATCAGAAACTCCACTCAGCCAATCATCATCATTAGACCCAGATGCCTGATAATCAGGCTCACTATCTTTCTTTACTAGAAGAGGGAGTTCATCGGGCCTCAGTGGTAAAGGGGAAAATGAACTCACAACAGTACCTCCCCCTTGAGGAGGGGTCACCGAACCCTCAACCACGCCACCAGGGTGATCAGGGTGAGCCCGATGAAAGGCACGCACCAATCTTTTGGCATGAATATCAGAGGCAGAGACCCAGGAATTATCCTCCTGACCATAACCCTTCCACTTAACCAAATACTGGAGTCTCCGTCTAGCCAGACGGGAATCCAGTACCTTCTCTACCTCATATTCCATGTTACCTTCAACCAATACAGGGTCTGGAGGTGCCACCCCAGGAACAACAGGTTCAACAAACCTCTTCAACAAAGACTTATGGAACACATTATGGATTTTAAATGTGACAGGAAGAGCCAAACGAAAAGAGACTGGATTAATAATCTCCAAAATCTTGTAAGGTCCAATAAATCTAGGCTTAAACTTAGGAGAAGCCACCTTCATAGCAATATTTTTTGATGATAACCACACCATATCACCAACCTAAAACTGGGGACCAATGGTCCTATGTCGGTTGGAAAACCGCTGGGCCTTTTCCTGGGAGAGATATAACTTATCCACCACTTGGTCCCAGATCTGGTGCATTCTCTCCACCACAGTGTCAACACCTGGGCAGGCAGAGGGCTCCACCTGCCCTGAAGAAAATCGAGGATGAAACCCAAAGTTACAAAAAAAAGTGACATCAAAGTGGCAGAACTAGCTCTATTATTTAAAGCAAATTCGGCCAAGGGCAAAAATGAAACCCAATCATCCTGATCAGCGGAAATAAAACATCTCAAATATGACTCCAAAGTCTGGTTTGTTCTCTCTGTCTGCCCATTGGTCTGAGGGTGAAAAGCAGAGGAGAAGGACAACTGAATTCCCAGCTTGGAACAGAAAGTTCTCCAAAATCTAGATACAAACTGAACCCCTCTGTCAGATACAATGTTCTCAGGAATCCCGTGCAAGCGAACCACCTGTTGCAAAAACAGGGGTACCAACTCAGAGGAAGACGGCAACTTAGGGAGTGGTACAAGATGGACCATCTTAGAGAATCTATCACAAATCACCCAAATAACCGTCATTCTCTGAGAGACAGGCATATCAGAGATAAAATCCATTGAAATATGGGTCCATGGCCTCTTGGGGACAGGCAAAGGCATCAACAACCCACTAGAGCGAGAACACGATTTAGACGGGGAGCAAGTCCCACAGGACTGCACAAAATTCCTGACATCACGAGACAAGGAGGGCCACCAAAAAGACCGACTCACCAAATCTCTAGTACCAAAAATACCTGGATGACCAGCCAAAGCAGAGCAATGAACTTCAGACATCACTCTCCTCTTCCACTGGTCAGGAACATACAACTTTCCACTGGGACAACGCTCAGGTTTGTCCTCCTGGAACTCTTCCAGAGCACGTCTCAAATCGGGCGAGATGGCAGAAAGAACTACCCCTTCGCCTAAGATGGTAGCAGGTTTGGTCACCACAGGAGAATCAGCAAAGAAGCTCCTAGAGAGGGCGTCTGCCTTGACATTCTTAGTTCCAGGAAGAAAAGAAACCACAAAATCAAAACGTGTAAAAAACAAGGCCCACCTAGCCTGTCTAGGGTTCAAGCGCTTAGCCGACTCTAGGTAAATCAAATTCTTGTGGTCAGTGAGGACCACGACTTGATGCTTAGCTCCCTCCAATGCCCATTTCATGGCCAACAGTTCCCGATTCCCCACATCATAGTTACGTTCAGATGGAGAGAACTTTCGGGAAAAGAATGCACAGGGATTCATTTTAGATGTTACAGGATCCTTTTGGGACAAAACAGCTCCTGCACCAATCTCAGAAGCATCCACCTCTACCTGGAACGGAAGTGAGACATCAGGTTGCCGCAAAACCGGGGCGGAGGTGAATCTTCGCTTCAGCTCCTGAAAGGAAGAAACAGCCTCTGGAGACCAATTTAACACATCAGCACCCTTCTTAGTCAAATCAGTCAATGGCTTGGCAATACTAGAAAATTTTGCTATAAATTTCCGATAAAAATTAGCAAAACCCAAAAACTTCTGAAGGGCCTTCAAAGAAGTGGGCTGAACCCAATCGTGAATGGCCTGTACCTTGGCCGGGTCCATTTCAATAGTTGACGGAGACAAAATAAATCCCAAAAAAGAAATCCTCTGTACACCAAAAAGGCATTTAGATCCTTTGACATACAGGGAATTCTCCCTCAAGATCCGGAACACAGTCCGAATATGTTCCACATGAGAATCCCAATCCTTGGAGAAGATCAAAATATCATCCAGATAGATAATCAAAAATTTATCGACAAAATCTCGGAAAATATCGTTCATGAAGCACTGGAAGACAGAAGGGGCATTAGTGAGCCCAAAAGGCATCACCAGGTACTCAAAATGTCCCTCCGGAGTATTAAACGCCATCTTCCATTCATCCCCATGCTTAATGCGAATAAGATTATATGCCCCCCTGAGGTCAAGCTTGGTAAACCAACAAGCACCTTTAACTCTAGAGAATAGATCCGAAATCAGGGGTAATGGATACTGATATTTAACAGTAATTTTGTTGAGGGCACGATAATCAATACAAGGTCTTAATGATCCATCTTTTTTGGCTACAAAAAAAAACCCGACACCTAAGGGTGACGAGGATGGTCTAATATGACCCTTCTCCAATGCCTCCTTAATATAGAATCGCATAGCCTCGTGCTCGGTACAGATAAATTGAAGAGCCGACCCTTGGGGAATTTACACCCCGGGCTCAGTTCAATTGCACAGTCATAACTTCTATGAGGAGGCAGAGACGCAGACTCATTCTCACTAAATACATCATAAAAGTCCGCCAAATAATCAGGAACATCATGCGACTGAGGAGAGGTGGAAAACACCGGAGCCTCACTAAAGGCACACCGACAACCCCAACTGACCACAGACACAGATTTCCAATCCAAAAAACTGGATTATGAATTTGCAACCAGGGAAACCCCAGAACAATGGTATCATGCAGATTATGCAACACCAAAAATCTGCAATTTTCTTGATGGTCTGGGGCGACCCGCATTACCACCTGGGTCCAAAACTGAGGTTTATTTTTTGCCAAAGGAGTAGCATCAATCCCCCTCAAAGGAATAGGCGTCTGCAGAGGTGTCATCGGAAATCCACAACGTTTAGCAAAATCCAAGTCCATTAGGTTTAGAGCTGCTCCCGAATCCACAAAAGCCTTGGCAGAAAATGTGGACAGGGAGCAGATCAGAGTAATAGCCAGAAGAAACTTAGGTTGAACACCACCAACAGAAAACGCCCAATACTGGGGATCGCCACGCAGCAAAGAGATGACAATTTTAACCTGCTGCGCGGAGCTTCCTGACGAGTTAGGCTTCAAGGCAAAAAATAATTTACAATTATTTTTGAAATTCAAAAATTTAGACCGATCCCCAAAAAATACATCAGGTGTGGGAATCTTTGGTTCAGCAGTACGAGAATGAGCAAGGTAGGCGGAAATTCCCCGCACTTCCGCAGCGAGCTGCTCCACACGATCAGACAATTGCTTTATCTTCATTGAGAGAAAAAAAAATCCCCCTACGGCCTCAGAGATATAGAGGAAAAAATATACACACCTTTTTTTTTTTTTTTTTTTTTTTTTTTTTTTACAATTCTTTCCTGCTATTGAGTACCCTAGGATCTGCGGTTCGGCGGGTGATTCTGTTATGAATGAGTCACCGTAGGAGGCAGACACAAAAATAGCAGCTAAGTCCAGAAAACCGGAGAAGTTGGCAACTATCAGATTGCAGACCCCTGAACCTAACAACAGAACTAGCAGTAGCCGTGGGGGGTTCCTACGGTACCCTAGACCCCTCGATCACAGCCGGAGAAACTAAATAGCCTAAAGACAGAAAAGGAAAACTAAACTGCCCCAGAGCAGACCCCAAAGTAAAAGGCAGCCCCCAACATATAATGACGGTGAAGCAAGATGAAAAAACACACACACAGATAGAAAGATAGGCTGAGCAAACAATGGGGCCCAAACTCACTAAAATAGGACAGGATAGGATAGCTGCTGTCTGCAATCTTCAAAAACCCTGATAAGACATAAGCCAACAGGCTGATATGGAAAAAGGCCCTTAAGCAGCTAGGCTTCAAAAACTATATCAGCACTCAGGTATTTTCTGAAGACAGAGCAAAAGGAATTCAGATCACCCCAGCAGGGAATGACAGAAATCCAGAAAAACAAAAACAACGTACAAATGCAAACGGCAGAGCAGAAAACTTAGCTTTTGGAGAGCAGGAATTCAGACTGGTATCCAAGGATCCACAGAGAAATCACCCGCAGAGCAGACGGGCGTGGACAGCCTTATAATCAATCAGAAACTCCACTCAGCCAATCATCATCATTAGACCCAGATGCCTGATAATCAGGCTCACTATCTTTCTTTACTAGAAGAGGGAGTTCATCGGGCCTCAGTGGTAAAGGGGAAAATGAACTCACAACAGATAATCTTATAATTGTGCTCCTGCTGTGTTCTGCATAATGTCTGTGTCTGACCATGCAAGAAAGTGGTCTCATCATACCACATCTCCTGGGCAACGGAGAACGCAAAAAAGAGTATACAGGCAGGACAGCATGGGATCACAACTGATTCTTTCTGTGAGGTAAAACAAATTTTTTAACAGGCAGGGAAATGTTTTACCTCACAGAAAGCAGCTACAATCACGTACTAAAATGTCTGTACACTTTCCTTTGCTTCCTTCCCTGTCCAGGAGCTGTGGTATGATCAGACCATGTTACTGAACAGTCAGACACAGCCATTACACAGTACACAGCAGGGGCACATTTATAAGATTATCTCAGCACAGGAACATTCTTTTTAACACATCCAGTTGTAAAACTTATTTTCATTCCAAGATCTATTGATTAAAGTATATTTTGCTCGTGGGACAAGCAATTTCTGGGTGTAAATAAATAATTCTTAATAGTTTTTCCCTCAATTTAAATGCCAGGAAATATCTACCAACATGTTTGCATGGTATATATGTACATACTTTACATCTTACTTTATAGTGGTTCAGTCAGCTGCATTATAATAGGTCAATGTAGAGATGAGCGAAATGATTTCCAGCAACCACATTTGTAGTTGTTGGCTGCTGGAAAGGAAACCTGCAAGCTGCCTCCTACTTGCCAAAATAACAGATCCATTTTCTGATTAGTAGACTTAAAGGAAATCTGTCACCTTTTTTTGCCCTATGAGCTGCCGGCATTGACATCAGGGGCTTATCTACAGCGTGCTGTAATGCTGTAGATAAGCCCCCGATGTAACCTGAAAGATAAGAAAAACACGTTAGATTATACTCACCGGAGGTGGCGGTCCAGTCCGATGGGTGTCGCAGTCCAGTCCGACGCCTCCCATCTTCATACGATGCCGTCCTCTTCTTCCCTTCCTGTAGTAGCTCCAGCGCAGGTGCACTGCTCTGCCCTGTTGAGGGCAGAGCAGAGTCCTGCAGTGCGCAGGCATCGAAAGAGGTCTGGCGCCTGCGCACTGCAGTATTCTGCTCTGCTCTCAACAGGGCAGAGCAGTGCGTCTGCACCGGAGCCATGACAGGAAGGGAAGAAGAGGATGGCATTGTATGAAGATGGGTGGCGCTGGACTGGACCGCGACACCAATCGGACCGGACCGCCCCCTCCGGTGAGTATAATCTAACGTGTTTTTCTTATCTTTCAGGTTACATCGGGGGCTTATCTACAGCATTACAGAATGCTGTAGATAAGCCTCTGATGTCAATGCGTGCAGCTCATAGGGCAAAGAAAAAGGGTGACAGATTCCCTTTAAAGAGGATGTTCACTACTTGGACAACTCCTTCTTGATCTAAATGTTTGGCCCCGATAAAATAAAAAAGCTTATACTCGCCTCCCGTTCTGGCTTCCTTCCAGCAGTGTCAGCACCCACGGTCCAGGGGATCTTACACAGTTATTGTTGTGACACGTGACCCTAGTGGCCAGTCAGCGCTGGCGTAGTTATTTCCACCTTCGGACAAATTGAACATGAAGAGAAATTTTCAGCTGATTGCTGACTTCCTCTTCATGTTCAATTTGACACGAGGCAGGAACAGTGACGCAAGCCCTGATTGGGCACGGGAGTCACGTATCACAACAACAGCACGGGAGACCCAGGAAGAGCGAGTGCCGACACCACGGGAATGGCGCCAGCACGGGAGATGAGTATAAGCATGGGAGTATGAGTTTTACACATAGCGAAATCGCTAGCGATATCACTAAAGCGTCACCGATTTTTTGACGCAACACGATATCGCTAGCGATCTCGCTTTGTGTGACACGTACCTGCGACCACCCCCCCCCCTCCGCGCTGGATATTGCTGATCGCGCTCGAATGTCCTGGGCCATTTTTTTCTCGTTGGCGTCCCGCTGGTGCCGACTAGCGATGCATGGACGCAGGCGGAAGTCGTCATCATCACTGCGATGTGACAGGTAAGAGCGACCACCGACGGATCGCTTATCGCTGCTGTGTCGCTGGTGAGATCTGCCTGTTTGGCAGCTCACTAGTGACCATTTAGCGATGCAGCAGCGATCCTGACCAGGTCGTATCGTTGTCGGGATTGCTAGTACATTGCTAAATGTAACGGGACCCTTAGACATATAAGAGATATCTATGCTGTAATCCGATCAGATATACAGAACACATTATGATGTTCCAATGACAAGTCACAGTAAAGTGAATTTAAATATGCCAATATCCAGACACATTTGGCAATATGATAGTTTGTAATCTTACTCAAATTCATAGGTTAGATTATGTGACAGTGTTACAGCAAGAGAGTAGTAAACTAAATGCAGCAAATGTGACTCTCTATACAGTGCGCAAACACAGGTTTCATACATATGTTACAAATAGGATCATAATAGATCCTTCATTGAGAATATAATAAAACACTCATTACTTATCTTATACAAGAGTACCTCTTCCCGACGCGTTTCTCCCCTCCAGATGATGCAAAAGTGGAGTTCATCAGGGTATAAAGAATTGAGGGGCTCAAAAGTAGCTCCTGCTGGTTTTGAACACATGTGTCACGATGGACTATCCTCATGCGTGCGGGCTTCTTTGCAATGAGCTCTCTTTTCCCTAATTTTTATAGACTCTATTTTTTCCTCATGGTTCATTAGTAGGTTAAGTATAATGTCACAGTTGAGGCATGACATATGACATTAAAAAGGTTGTACTTGGACAATTTCTTCTCACACTTGGCCCTGATAAAATAAAGCCTATACTCACCTCCCGTGCTGCCGCCGTTCCCGCGTTGTTGGTACTTGTTGTCCCAAGGGCTCGTATGCTGTTGTTCTGACTCATGACCCAATCAGTGCTGGCGTCACTGTCCCCACCTCCTGTCGAATGGAACTTAAAGAGGAAGCCAGGGGTCAGCTGCAGCCCGGACTTCCTCTTCATGTTCGATTTGTCTGAAGGCGGAGACAGTGATGCCAGCATTGATTGGGCGTGCGCATGTCACAACAGCCGCATGAGAGCCCCGGGACCGTGAGTGCTGACACCGCGCCAGCACAGGAGGAGAGTATAGGCTTTTTTATTTTATCGGGGCCAAACATTTAGATCAAGAAGGGGTTGTCCAAGTAGTGGACAACCCCTTTAATGTAAACTATGCATGATGTAAGCCTTATAATTCATCATTATTATAAGCTTTAAAGGAAGTCTCTCACACCCAAAACACATTTTAAATAAGCTATACAGTGTTGTAGGTGACTTAGCCGCTATAACAACCATACTGGCACTGTCCCTGTTACTGGTACAATGCCTATACTTCACATGCACATGAGGAGGCTTCTGTACACTCTTGGCATTGCCAAGAGGTTGATGTACAGTTACGCCTCCTACTGCAGTGCTCACTTCATAGAGTGAGCTCTATCTGAATGCTGTCGGCATATGTGCAGATGTGTGCATTCTCTTGTCTGTTGTTAATTACCTGATACGTAATTTATTAAGTTTCTTCCTAAATGTTGGCCATAAAAATCGTTATGCTTATGGAAGTAAATTTAAGAATCTGGGAAATTCATCCAATAGTACATTTACCCATGTAAACAGATTACAATACACTATATTGTTGAGGGTATTAATAGAAAAGAGAGATTATAAGGCTTTTGCATCTACTGTATGGTCAGCTTTACACCAAATGATATATAGTTTACCTTTCTGAACAGAACTAAATTGCTCTCAGCATCTTCTCTCTTGTGAACTTCTTCATCTAGCCTGCAAGAGAAGTTAATAGTGAGAAAAGTTCCCCCTAAATATTACATAACTGAAGGGAAACCTCTTCCAATGACCACCTCCTTCAGGAGACCAACCCTTTATCTCAAGCAGATTTCATGTGACAGATTTTCATAATTATTATAATTTTATCAAAGCTAGTAATTTTCTTTGAGAAGACCACACCTTAGAAGATCTCTTTTCAATGCAAATTTGGTGATGCTATTTTTCTGTCTCTATCTTGTCTGTCTGTGTGATTCAGTTTGTTCTTATATGCTAATGTTCTTGTCTTTGGTTATTATGTCAGGCACAGACAGTCTGGCTGGACATCTGCCAGATCTTCAAGGAGAAGCCCTCTGTCTACCACACCCTTAAATTGATCAGTAATGGTTAGTCTGGTATCAGAAAGGCAGGATGTAGCCATCACTGAGCACAGGTGGTTTTACATTGATATTTGTCACTTCCTATTAATAATTATGTAACTGTCTATATACTAGTTCATAGACTAGGATGTAATTAATTGAGGATACGTGGGAAAAAGTATCCATGTCCCCTTTTTATCTTCTTGAAAAATGTAATTAATTAGAAAAATCTTTATCTTATATTTATAAGCAGACTCTTGTTCTCTTGTCACTTCTCACTCTTGCCAGTTCCATAACTAGAAGTATTACGGTATATTTTCTGGTTTTCAGTAGCTAATTAGTGGACAATACAATTTATGCAGTATATGTGGAGGATTGTTTTTCACTCACTTAACAGAACACAATAAAGCAAACAGTGCACATTGTATTCTTTAAGGAAATGCTGATTGGACACATGAGTTTAATTACAGCCATTAGCATTTTATTTCAGTTTTCACTTGGGGTAAAGCATTGTTAACCTGACGGTTGGCATTCTGCCAGTTACATCCAAATGCTTTTGTTGTGATTCTTGTGGAGGCCCCCATAACAATTAGACTAACATTGGCTGAACCCGTAGATATCAGCTAGCTCACTTGACAGTCTAATATGAGCAGGGGGGTCTCACAACTCTGCTCCAACAGATGATCTCTGAGATAATATCCAGTTTTGGACTGCTGATCCTTTTGTTCTTGGTTAGATAAGCTGCCACCAGAAGAGTCAGGCAGAGGCTCTCGTGGAGAGAACTCAGGAGTAGTGATGAGCGAGTATACTCGTTGCTCGGGTTTTCCCGAGCATGCTCTGGTGTCCTCCGAGTATTAAAATGCTTGGAGATTTAGTTTTCCTCGTCTTATCTGCATGATTTGTGGCTGCTGGACAGCCTGAATACATGTGAGAAATGCCTGTTTGTTAGGGAATTCCCACATGTATTTAGCCTGTCTACAACTCGCAAATCATGCAGATAAGACGACTAAAACTAAATCTCTAAGCACGCCAAAATACTCGGAGGACACCCGAGCAACTAGTATACTCGCTCATCACTACTCAGGAGTGCTTAGAAAGGCGAGCACTTGTGAATATGGTGGAGTTGGGAGAAATAGCTGTTGATTGAAGAATTGTCCGAATCATCATTCAGCTAATGTCTTTCTATTGTGCAAGAGGGGCTTTAGATGTAATTTTTTATTAATTTTGGTTAAATCCTTCAAGAGTCTAAAGACACCCATATTGAAAAGATGCCTGTCTTTTCAATATGGGTGTCTTTAGACTCTTGAAGGATTTAACCAAAATTAATAAAAAATTACACCTATTGATTCTGGCAGAACTAGCCAAATATCTTATGTATGGGGGGGCCTCCCGACTCTGCTCAACAAATAAGGTAATGAAAAAGGATGATTGGGCATGTTGAATTTTAATGCCTAAATATTTTGTTCTCCTGGGACATAAGTCGCCTTCAGAGGTGTGGTACCTTACTCCCTTCACAGATCAGAAGCAGTGTATGCTCAGAAATAGATTATCATAGAGTACTCACCAATTTTTATTTAGTTAAAAAACTGTAGGAAGCAGATTTTAGTTTTTTTTCACACTTTTTTCTTTTTACATGCAATTTTTGAAGTGAAGCCAGGAGAGTGTCTATAAGCAAGTGGAAACAGATATAAAGGACTTGGCCTTCTTGCTGGATCAACTTTGGCTTCGTCTAAAAAAAGGCCTTCCTCTAATACTAAAGCAGTGAAAGTGACCTTAAAAAAAAGTCTCAGCTGTATAAATAAATTTGAAGGTAGACTAAATGAATTTGCTAAGAACTGGAGATATGTAAAATAAAGCTGAAGTGATCGTGATAGTGAACAATATTTGGACTTCTTGTGACGTTATCTGTTTAGGAACACTATTACCATAAAGCTAAAATAGCTGCTCCTCAGCAACAACAGTTAACACATTAACTAGAGAAAGGTAGACTAATAGGGTGGTGTAGTTTTATTGCTTCACTCCTTTACTAAGAGAAATTCCAATCTCAGTGGCATTAACAATGGCAGGAATATAGCCATGCATTGTTGTTGGGTCAGCTTTTACTGACCTGCAGACAAAACCTGCCCCTTTCTTCACAGTGACCTTATGAGTGACATATTCCTTGGGAAGATTAGGAGGACAATACCTTCACAAACTCTTGTATTCCCACTACGTTAGTAAGAATTAGCTTAAATAAAAGTGAATAAAATAAAGCAATAAAATCAGAGAACTTCAGTAAACACCTACCAGAAAAAACCTTCTTAGCAAAACTAAACTTATGTCAAAACATTTAAAATAACAGCAAAATAGCTCAGATGAGCAATACATAAATAAGAGAAATATAATTTATTAAAAAGTGTTTTTTTAATTTTCTATTTGTTATAGAGAATACAAACTTCACTGGAAAAACGTCCAATGCTAAATTTCCATCTATGTGGAGAACCACACCCTATTTGTTCTAACAATCGTTACCTGTTGGGGGCGCTCATTCTCATGTGATATGAGGTATCTTAATGCTCTTACATATGTGCTGCATATTACAAGGTCTGTTAGAAGAAGGCATTTGCTATTGGAAATAATTTGACAGGTTTTGCACCTAACAAGTGTTGTTTCAGTGAAAACTACATTCCACAAGGGACCATGTCACTGCAAGAAAACTATTTGTCTTTTTCCTAAATATGTGGCATATCTCTGATCCGCAAGCCAAGCTTAGGTTGTTCTACTAATTATGGTTGCTTTATTGATGCTAGATTGTGTATGTATTATTTCCTGCTAACTAATGCAGTCAAATAATTAGCATTTCTCATTCTTATTGCGCATGTCTAGCCTACTCACATAATAATTTAGCTTTATGCAGGCAAACCCAATGGTTGCAATGATTTCTGACAAAACTTTGCATCTAGTTTCATATTAAAAGATGGACTTGAGTTCTGTAATCTCATATTGTAATTTCCATCAGATGGTTTGTCAATATATTCGATTTCATCTATATTATGCTGTCACTGTTTTTCAATACAATAAAGTGCAACATATGTTCCTCATCACTCATCTGGTGAAGAATACTTGTTTCAAATAATGCATTGTCTCTTTAGGACTCTTTGAGACTTGTGCCACCCATGACCCAAACATCTCACCTCTGCTTGAGAAAACTGAGATCCTCTGCAAAGTTGTCCCTTTCTACCTGGATGCGGTCCCTGTCCTTTCCCAGGGCATCCAGCTGCCTTCTTAATTCTCTCAACTCTTGTTGGCACAAGTCCTCAGCCCTTGTGGGTTCTTTAGACTTGACTTGATTGATCTCAGTCACCAGCACTGCATTCTGCTGCTCCAAGTAGCGGACTTTCTCTATAAAACTAGCAAACCGATCATTGAGTTCTTGCAGTTCTGCCTTTTCATTACTGCGTGTGGTCAGGAACTCCTGGTTGATAGCCTCAGCTACAGAGAAGTCCACCCTGTCCGAAACCCGCACTGGGGTGCTGGACCTCACTCTAAAGGCTGAGGAGGAACGAACAGCAGGGCCTGGGGAAGAGCTCCCCAAATGCCTTGAGGTTGAAAATCTAGATGAGGAGTAGGACACCGGAGATAGGAGAGGAGCCCCAAAAGTGCGTCGGTAGGAGGTGGAAGTGGTCCTTAGTCCAGAGTGACTCATGATGATGAGGGAGTTATTGCTGCTCCAAGTTGTCTTTAGAAGGTTAGCTACAGAAATGCTCTTCAGTACTTCTGATAAGCTGTAAAGAAAGTCTGTGTCTAAAGCAGGCTGCTTTATAGGACTGCATTGAGCATCATTGTGCCCCTCCCTATGGGACCACATGGATCTATTATCCTGGCCTTAGGGAGGAGGGGGCCCACATCTCCATCCCACCACACCCACACTGTCAGCTGCTGGCCTCTCAGTTCACTGTGCTTGCCAATGCTGCTGTGATGAAAATTTGAGACTTTATTTAAGTAATTTTACGGTAAAGTGATTGTTGATGTAGCAGATTTCTGTACCTGAATATAATATCCTGCAATAAATTTAGTAAGTCGTTTTAGAGTACCAGCACTTTACATCTCTAAACATTAATTAATTGCAGACTAAAATGTCCTGGAGTAATATGAATAGCAAGAAGAGTTTCCCTAATAAGTCAAATCTAAAGTGGTTGATTATACTGTTCACAGTGTCGGCAATATACTTTTAGTTGACAAGTTCCTGTTTATACACATAAAATATATGATTACAAGTAAAAAGTACCCTATTTCAGGCCCATCTGGCATGTGATATTGTGATTGATCCTCATTGTCACGTAATGGTTAGCAGTCATAGGTGACATCAGTTTCATGTGTCAGGACATCTGCTGCCATGGGTAAGCACCAGGGGGAAAGGAGGAGCAGGTCACACTATATCGGGTGTGCAAATTGCCTCTTCAGAGAGGAAGAGGACTAGAACTGTATAGCGTCACCTATTGGAAGCAGCGATCCTACAAGTCACTATCAACCCTTTAACAAGTCTTGCAATATGACTTATAAAAGCCAAATCAGAATCTTATTTTTCAGACACGGTTTTTTGGGGTACTGCCCCTCTTCAGTGCAAAGTATGAGATCTGACTTGGCTCAGTGAGAGACTCTGTATTGAGTTCTAAGGGGTAACCTTTCTTCTTGTGGAGAGTAACATACCAGCTCTGGAATGCCATGCAATGCTCCTCTGGGAAATTGGTGTGTATCTCTTGTATTGTGGTTAGCATTGTAAATATTGAACAAAGCAAAACCACAGTCCAGGGACTGCAGTGCGTAGTGTGTCATACCGCAGTCCCTAAAGGAAAATGTCGCTATGATTTAGGTGACTAAACCAGGTTCTAAAATTGTTAGACTATGTAGCTCTCATACCAGTCACATGTAAGGTGCTGCAGTGCGGACTAGTCAGTCTCCTATTTGCAAGCACATCTGGAGCGCTCCACAGGGCCGTGGGTTACTCGGTTACTCAGTACAGGGCTGGTCAGGTTCTTTGATGGTGACAGTGACCCGGTCTGTGGCCCTGGGCATCCAGTAAAAGATGATAAATGAAGAAGATGATTGTAATGGAGAAAATGATGGGGAAATAGTAGGGAAATTAAGCTGTGAAGCCACCTGTGGTTTCCGGTCAGAGGTGACCAGCGCTGCAGAGCAGATCCTCCGGGACTGATGATGATGCAGCTGAGTTGTTATAGCTCTCCACAGGCAGAGCTTTTGTCCCAGGGCAGCCAAATGTTAACGGTCTGTGACTGTAATGGTGCGTGCGGTGTAGGGCAGGCGAGACGCAAATGACACGAGGGACACGGCTGGGTGCAGTTTCAAAGTTTTACTCACAGTTGATTTTTGCGCACAGGTGCCCACTTGGTGCCATGTCCTTCGGGTGAGGGGTCCAGCCAACTCCCAGGCAGATCGGGAAACTCCTTTCTATGTATTTTCTTTCGACTGGCTGTCTCACTACGCTGATTGTCACTTCTTTTACTTTGCGCCTTCACAACCAGTGTCCCTAAGCCAGCAGCCATGGACCTTGCCAGGTGACATGGGACAGGCCCCGGGATCCTTTATGGCTACTTTTTCAAGGAATAGTTGTAGATGTTGCTGAGGTACTTGAAGTCACCTCAGCCTCCGGCTTTCTCACTGAGCCTTGTAGTTCATCACTAGTCTCAGGGGCTGGCTCCCCCCACAGCGACCTGGTCCCTCCAGTACTGGATACGGGCCCCACGGGTGGCTTGCGCACTTCCCGTTTCCCGTGCCCCAAGGACCCCTTCTCTCTGTCTAGGAGCTTCCTTCAGATGCTTCTCACGCCTCTCGGACCCTTGATCTTCCTACGTCAGTCCTGCCTCCCTGCTGTTCCGCCACCGACTGACTGGATCTTTCCAGAACAATCTTTTTACCTCAGCACTAACTCTTCCCACTAATTGTCACTCATTGGTTGTCATCTCTCACACCACTCACCAAGCTCCTTCCCTTCTCTACCTTTCCCCACTCACCTACCAACATCCTTTCATAGCCAGCCTGGGATGAGGCCATCCTCTCGCAGGGTACACCCAGATGCCCTGACTGAACTGGTGTGTGTTGGATGCAAGTGTTAGAGTCCTGGGTGGTGCTCCCTCCTTACTTGAGGGTGAGATAC
Organism: Dendrobates tinctorius; assembly: GCF_039654945.1. Lineage (NCBI taxonomy): Eukaryota > Metazoa > Chordata > Amphibia > Anura > Dendrobatidae > Dendrobates > Dendrobates tinctorius. Next base: position 4,780,211 of record NW_027362054.1, on the reverse strand, counting down.
CACACCTCTGGATGAGGTGCAGTACCTCTGTGGCAACTGGACCCTCAGGGGCACCACATATCCACTCTGCCTTGATTGACATCCTGTCCAGTGTTTGAGACCTACAGGTTCTCTTTAAAAAGAGGTTCTTCTGCTGATAACGGGATCTCTTAGCAGATTAACTACTTACTCTTTGTTATTCTATAAATCATTATTCAGATTAAAAAAATTCACATGTAATGTAAACTGTTATGGAATTATTAGCAGGTTGTCATTACAGCATCAGAATTTGGATAGTCATATAGGTGAAATATGTACCATGTTACTATATAAACGCCTATCCACATTCTGGTACGTAGATAGAGCGTGAAGAGGATGGTGCATCTGTGAGAGATGAGCAAATTGATTTTGTGTATATCGAAGTTGTGTTGAATCTTTATGAATTCATTGAAACCTGCAAATTCAATTTACAATTTGATATCATGAATTGCCTAAAATGGCCACCGCCATTTCAAATATTCCAGAAGATTGCATCAGCCAGAGAAAGCTCACATGAGCTCAGCGCAGCTAGATCTACTTCCCTATAAAGGCATGCAGCTATCACATCGCATGGTATAGCACAAACTGATCAGGAGATACTATTATAGCCTGTATAAAAGCAGAGGCGGGGAAGGCAGCAGCCATGTTGTTGTGAATCAGAATCACAAGAGGACATCTAAACTTAGCAATAGACACAGAGAATGAAAGTCATAAAAACACTGAATAAACATTACAGATAGTTGTGTGACATCAAAGCAGTGAAGAACAGTTACCATCCATTAACCCATAGTCATATATGTTAAGGACACTTACTGATTAAGGCTGTATGTATTTGCATTAAAGAGCTTGAAACAAGTTGGATAAAGTCTTAGGAGACTTTGGAGTGTTGTACACATCTTTTCATGGCAATAAGAGTACTAATTAACCCCTTCACCCCCAAGGGTGGTTTGCACGTTCATGACCGGGTCAATTTTTACAATTCTGACCACTGTACCTTTATGAGGTCATAACTCTGGAACGCTTCCATGGATCCCGGTGATTCTGACATTGTTTTCTCGTGACATATTGTACTTCATGTTAGTGGTAAAATGTCATTTAAATAACTTGCGTTTATTTGTGAAAAAAACGGAAATTTGGCAAAAATTTTGAAAATTTCGCAATTTTCCAACTTTGAATTTTTATGCCCTTAAATCACAGAGATACGGCACACAAAAAACTTGATAACTAACATTTCCAACATGTTTACTTTACATCAGCACAATTTTGGAACCAAAATTTTTTTTTGTTAGGAAGTTATAAGGGTTAAAAGTTGACCAGCGATTTCTCACTTTTACAGCACCATTTTATTTTTAGGACCACATCACATTTGAAGCCACTTTGTGGGGTCTATATGATAGAAAATACCCAAAAGTGACACCATTCTAAATACTGCACCCCTTAAGGTGCTCAAAACCACATTCGAGAAGTTTATTAACCCTTTAGGTGCGTCACAGGAATTTTTTTGAATATTTAAAAAAAAATGAACATCTAACCTTTTTTCACAAAAAAAATACTTCAGGTTCAATTTTTTTTTTTTACCAAGGGTAACAGTAGAAATTGGACTGCAAAAGTTATTGTGCAATTTGTCCTGAGTACGCTGATACCTGATTTGTGGGGGGGAACGACTGTTTCGGCGCATGGCAGAGCTCAGAATGGAAGGAGCGCCGTTTGACTTTTTCAATGCAAAATTGGCTGGAATTCAGATCAGACGCCATGTCACGTTTGGAGAGTCCCTGATGTACCTAAACAGTGGAAACCCCCTACAAGTGACCCCATTTTGGAAACTAGACCCCCCAAGGAACTTATCTAGATATGTGGTGAGAACTTTGAACCCCCAAGGGCTTCACAGAAGTTTATAACATACAGCCGTACAATTAAAAAATCATATTTTTTCCACAAAAAATGATCTTTTCACCCTCAATTCTTATTTTTCCAAGGGTAACAGGACCCTAAAAGTTATTGTGCAATTTGTCCTGAGTACGCTGATACCCCACATGTGGGGGTAAACCACTATTTGGGCGCATGGCAGAGCTTGGAAGGGAAGCAGCGCCATTTGACATTTTTGGCTGGAATTGAGATCAGACACCATGTCGCGATTGGAAAACCCCTGATGTACTAAACCAGTGGAAACCCCCCACAAATGATACCATTTTGGAAACTAGACCCCCTAAGGAACTTATCTAGATGTGTGGTGAGCACTTTGAACCCCCAAGGGCTTCACAGAAGTTTATAATGCCAGGGCATGAAAATAAAAAAATCGTATTTTTTTCCACAAACATGATCAATTAGTCCCCAATTTTTTTATTTTCCCAAGGGTAACAGGAGAAATTGAACCCCAAAAGTTGTTGTCCAATTTGTCCTGAGTACGCTAACACCCCATATGTGGGAGAAAACTACTGTATGGACACACGTCAGGGCTCGGAAGGGAAGTAGTGACGTTTTGGAATGCAGACATTGATGTAATGGTCTGCGGGTGTCATGTTGCCTTTGGAGAGCCCCTAATGTACCTAAACAGTGGAAACCCCCCACAAATGACCCCATTTTGAAAACTAGACCCCCTAAGGAACTTATCTAGATGTGAGGTGAGCACTTTGAACCCCCAAGGGCTTCACAGAAGTTTATAATGCCAGGGCATGAAAATAAAAAAATCGTATTTTTCCACAAACATGATCAATTAGTCCCCAATTTTTTATTTTCCCAAGGGTAACAGGAGAAATTGGACCCCAAAAGTTGTTGTCCAATTTGTCATGAGTACGCTGACGCCCCACATGTGGGAGAAAACTACTGTATGGACACACGTCGGGGCTCAGAAGGGAAGCAGTGACGTTTTGGAATGCAGACTTTGAGGGAATGTTCTGCGGGTGTCATGTTGCCTTTGGAGAGCCCCTAATGTACCTAAACAGTGGAAACCCCCCACAAATGACCCCATTTTGGAAACGAGACCCCCTAAGGAACTTATCTAGATGTGTGGTGAGCACTTTGAACCCCCAAGGGCTTCACAGAAGTTTATAATGCCCGGGCATGAAAATAAAAAAATTGTATTTTTTCCACAAACATGATCAATTAGTCCCCAATTTTTTCATTTTCCCAAGGGTAACAGGAGAAATTGGACCCCAAAAGTTGTTGTCCAATTTGTCATGAGTACGCTGGCACCCCATATGTGGGAGAAAACTACTGTATGGACACACGTCGGGGCTCGGAAGGGAAGTAGTGACGTTTTGGAATGCAGACTTTGATGGATTGGTCTGCGGGTGTCATGTGCGTTTGGAGAGCCCCTGATGTACCTAAACTATTAAAACTCCCCACAAGTGACCCCATTTTGGACACTAGACCCCCCACGGAACTTAGCTAGATGTGTGGTGAGCACTTTGAACCCCCAAGTGCTTCACAGAAGTTTATAACGCTCGGACGTGAAAATAAAAAAATCATTTTATTCCACAAAAATGACATTTTTGCCCCCAATTTTTTATTTTCCTAAGGGTAACAGGAGAAATTGGACCCCAAAAATTGTTTTGCAATTTGTCCTGAGTAGGCTGATACCCTACATGTGGGGGTAAAACACTGTTTGGGTGCATGGCAGAGCTTGGAAGGGAAGGAGCACCATTTGACGCAATGTTGCATTTGGAGAGCCCCTGATGTGCCCAAACAGTGGAAACCCCTAATTCTAACTCCAACCCGAACCCCAACACACCCCTAACCCTAATCTCAGCCCTAACCCTAACCATAGCCCTAACCCTAACCCTAACCCTAGCCCTAACCCTAACCCTACCCCTAACCCTAGCCCTAATGGAAAAATGGAAATAAATACATTTTTTTTATTTTATTATTTTTCCCTAACTAAGGGTGTGATAACGGGGGGTTTGATTTACTATTTATGGCGGTTTTTATGTTTGGCAGCTGTCGCACGCTAAAAGACGCTTTTTATTGTAAAAATAGTTTTTGCATCACCACATATTGAGAGCTATAATTTTTCCGTATTTTGACCCACCGAGTCATGTGAGGTCTTATTTTTTGCGGGACGAGTTGACGTTTTTATTGGTACCATTTTCGGGCACGTGACATTTTTTGATCGCTTTTTATTCCGATTTTTGGGACGCAGAATTAACAAAAACCAGCGTTTCATGAATTTCTTTTGGGGGAGTGCGTTTACACCGTTCCGCGTGCGGTAAAATTGATAAAGCAGTTTTATTCTTCGGGTCAGTACGGTTACAGCGATACCTCATTTAGGTCGTTTTTTATGTTTTGTCGGTTTTATGCAATGAAAACTATTTTATATAAAAAATAATTATTTTTGCATCACTTTATTCTGAGAGCTATAACTTTTTTATTTTTTCGCTGATGATGCTGTGTGGTGGCTCGTTGTTTGCGGAACAAGATGACGTTTTCAGCGGTACCATGGATATTTATATGCGTCTTTTTGATCGCACGTTATTACACTTTTTGTTTGGCGGTATGATAATAAATCATTATTTTTTGCTTTGTTTTTTATTTTTATTTTTTAAGGGGTTCGCTAAAGGGGTTAACTAATGGGACAGTGTTATAGGGCGGGTCGTTACGGACGCGGCGATACCTAATATGTGTACTTTTATTGTTTTGTTTTTTTTTTTATTTCCAAAAAATGGATTTATTTGGGGGAATTTTTTTTTTTTTTTTCTAATTTATTTGGCGATTTTTTTTTTAATTATTTCAACACTTTTTTTTATTTTTTTTTAACTTTATTAAATAGTCCCAGGTGGGACATCACTGTCCTGTGACAGATCGCTGATCTGTCACATCACAGATCACTGTGACAGATCAGCAATCTGTCACAGGCATTGAAGAAGACTTCCTCTTGCCTGCGCTTTGCAGGCACTGAGGAAGCCAGCTTCCTGCAGGCCCCCGAAGGCCCCCGTCGCCATCTTGGATTTGGGGGCCTGCAGGAAAGGAGCCCCCCGCAGCAGCGCTGCACATTGCGCTGCCGTGGGGGGCTCAGGGAAGCACGGAGGGAGCCCCCTCCCTGCCGATGTTTCCCTTTAACCCCCGGTACACCGCGATCGTGTTTGATCGCGGTGTGCAAGGGGTTAACGTGTCGGGGGCGGTCCGTGACCGCCCCTGACACATTGTGCCGGGTGTCAGCTGTGATAATCAGCTGACACCCGGCCGCGATAAGTGGCGCTCACCACGTGGGCGCCGCTGATCGCGGTAGACGTACTATCCCGTCCATGGGCATAGGGGCCCGGGTCCCATGGACGGGATAGTACGTCTGATGTCAGAAAGGGGTTAAAAAAAAAAGGCAAATTTGAATTTGAAAAAATGTGCTCATGTCTAACTATTGAACAGAGCCACGGGTAACAGACCACTGTTTTACACCATATTAACATAAATCTTAAATCTGGGAGGGAGCAGGAGCTGCTGGGTGTTAGCAGATGCAGATCAGTAGTGCAGTGGACTTACAAAGCCAAATGAGCGACTTTGGTTGGATCGGGTTTCATGAAACAAAATTTGTTTCAGATGAAACTGGTCCGACTGGGGCAAAAAAAGTCGGAGTTTCGTCCGAAACCCGACCCCAATGCAAGTCATTGGGAAATAAAAGTCGGTATTGAGCGGGTGACATTCATCAACGTAATGCCGACTTTTTCTCCCATTGACTTGCATTGGATCGGGTTTTGGACGAAACTCCGACTTTTTTTGCCCTAGTCGGACCAGTTTCATGAAACACGATCTGACCGTGTTTCATGAAACAAATTTTGTTTCATGAAACACGATCTGACCAAAGTCGCTCAACTCTAGTGAAAAGCCATTGCCAATTTGCATTGTTGTTTCTAGACCCACCCACATTAAAAAATAATCAATGGGTCTGATTTAAAAAATAATATATACTAGAATGTTACAAGCATTTTCCTGCAAGTAAAGTACATTTTAATAAATAGATCTTGGAATAAAAATAAGTTCCATAATTGGATTTGTTTAAAAAAAAGTTATATCTTATAAATGTGCCTTTGCTGTGTACTGTGTAATGGCTGTGTGTAACAACCCTGCTGGCATCACTGCATGACCTCCCATCCCCCGCACACCAACTTACTCACTGCTTCAGGTCATGCTGTGATTTCTGTCTGCTGCCAGCCCCAAGTTCTGTCCCTCTTACTTCCTGTCTGCTCTCTGCATGCTTTCTTTTTTATTTTCCACACATATTGTGAAAAAAATACGAATCTAAAAATTAGGCCATGTGTATCACAGAAAAAGGCAAAACATTTTTGAATATTTGAATGAGAACATTTTTTAGAGCCCTTATCCCCTTTTCGACATCGAGCTTAATAGAATGCCGATGTCGGACACCCTCCCTTTGATGTGGGCTCCGGCACATCCGGCATCGCGATCCACCTACGACTGTTAACTCAAATGCCGCTGTGAAACTCTGACAGCGGCAAATAACGCGATCATCGCCTTATCATCACCTGATCATCGCCTGTATGTAGCATAGCCGATCGGGTTATGGCAGCTTCTAGTCTCCCTTGGAGACTATTAAATATAAAAAAATGTAAAAAATATAAAAGTACACATATTTGATATCGCTGCATTCAGAATCGCCAGATCTATTAATATAAAAAAGATCACAACACAAGTCCTTATTATAACAGAATGCCCATTAATACAGGGCAGCACTTCTTTTAAGCAAACTACTAAACCTTATTTTTGTACACCATAATCATTTTGTAGGGTACAAAAATCCTTAGAAGTGTTCCTGAAATTTTAATCAATTTTTGTATAAATCAATAAAAAACTTTAATGGTTTTAATATAATTTTTTTGTGGTCATGGATTTTTGTACCCTACAAAATGATTATGGTGTACAAAATAAGGTTTAGTAATATAAAAAAAGAATTAACTCAATTAGTAAACGGCGTAATTAATTAAACTCAGAAAATGGTCAGTAGACTGATATATAGCTCATGTGCTGATGTCTCTTAAATGCAAAACTATAACACATATAACAATGAAACAGAATGATAGACAACACGTGATCCCAGGGTATTTTATGATATGCAGAAAGTTCTGGCTGCAGTGCAATATATGGTGAGTGTCAGTGTTCACTAATCTTTGTAATAATGGCGTATAGATAACAACCCCACCAACTCTAAACATTATGCTTGCATACAACTTTGGCTACTTTCCTACAATGATTTTTTGGTGATTTTTTTCCACTGCCTATTTGCAAAAAAAATGCTAGTAACCTATTTTACTTAATGGGTGCAACATCAAAAACTCATCAAGCTCATTGTGGGAACATAGCCTTAGGCCGGGGTTATACTTGTGAGTGCAATGCGAGAAACTCCCGCGAGTCTATCGCCTCAATACCCGGCACTGCCGCCGGCAGTCGGGACTGGAGTGTGCGGCTGCACGTATTTCTATGCAGCTGAACGCTTTGGTCTGAACCGCCAGAGGCAATGACGGGTATTGAGGCGAGAGACTTGCGCGAGTTTCTCGCATTGCATTCGCAAGCGTGACCGCAGCCTTACAGTGAAAATACCCAACAAGATTCCTGGGTCTTTCATCATTCAGACAGGGGTACAGCTCTCCATTTTGTAGCCATTTCGTAGCCTATTTATTTTATAGTTTCTATTCTCAGAAAAACAAGGTTAGTTCATGCATTACACTGCAGGGGAAATGACTACTCCCTGGATGGTTCCAAGGTAATGACAACTGCTCGCAACTATTCCTGGAAGCATATACTGGATGTGTCAGTGGATGTGCCAGTGTAGCAATCAATCAAAGCTAAATTTTTCAACAACGCTTAGGAAATAATCAAGTTATATGATTATGGGCATCACGGTGGCTCAGTGGTTAGCATTGCAGCGCTGAGGTCCTGGGTTCAAATCTCACCAAATATAACATCTGTAAGGAGTTTGTATGTTCTCCCAGTGTTTGCGTGGGTTTTCTATGGTCTCTCCAATTTCCTCCCACACTCCGAAGACATACTGATAGGGAAATTAGATTGTGAGCCCCAAAGGGAACAGTGATGATAATGTCTAAAAAGTGCTGTTGAAGTAATGGCGCTATATAAGTGAGTAAAATGAATAAATTGTGAGCCCCAAAGGGAACAGTGATGATAATGTCTAAAAAGTGCTGTTGAATTAATGGTGCTACATAAGTGAGTAAAATGAATAAAAATAAATATAATCTATGTATATCAAAATATGTAAATACTTTCTTCCTACTGATGTTGAAAAGTTCCTTTCATTAAAAAACTTTTTACGAGCACAGTCATAAAGCCGTATAACACGGACGAGAATCGCATCGCAATGTGACTGAATGGCTGCTTGAGTCAGGAACGCCGCAGGCCAGTCCGTGCGATTCAGTCGTTATCCATGTTAAGTGATCTTTTCATAACTGATTTGTACCTCATATCAAAGATGGCTACCAGCTCACTAAAGCATTTTCCGGGCACTTACTTGGATAAGATTATTGGACATTCATCATGATCTCATTTCTGGAATGGGATGGACATTTATAGAGCAAAGACAGCTGGGAGAGAGAGAAGAATAAAAGATGAGAAAAAGAATGCTAAACCGATGCCAGAATAAATGCATTACATCCTCCTCAGGGAATATCCAGGCCAGACCATGGCAATTACCAGCTAATGGAAAGGTACAGACATCTGCTACTTACTGTTAATGGACCGTGCCCCTTCCTGTAGAATCTGCTATGTCTATCCATCCTCTCGCATTGATCTTTGAACCAATCACAATACATCCACTTTTACACATCAGAAAACTCCTAATCTTCCAGCAACAGACAATACATGCCAATGACTAAAAGAGAATATATCTGGTTTGTCCTATTAACATGTGTTAATCCTGAGGTTGGAAAGAGCAAAATTAGTTTTGAATATTTTTTATAATTTTTTTTAACATGTCTTAGAAGGACTATGATGATACCTAGGTAAGAGAAGCAGGGAAGTAGCTGGATATGAAGCAACCTAAAATTAGGGTCACAGGAACATCCAATGAGGGACAAATGCAATGTAAGGATAAGGAAGAGGCTGCTTTTTATTTTTTTTTTTTTATTATTACCCACAATCGTGGTTTTCTTCACCCAAGTGAAAAAAGTATATTGGGGTAGGATACTACATAAAAATGCTTTTGACTACAGGGAGGTAGAAGAACAGAAGTAGGGTCGTCAACCCAACATGACTTAAGCCCATGATATGATCATTGAATTTAAGTTGACCTTTACCACAACCAAAACTACAAGGAGCAGAGGAGTAGGTAAGGGATCAGTGGGCCCCACACCAGGAATACCAGAGAAATTCATTCTGTAGACATTAGCACTTGGCAATAAATCAATGGACTTTGATATTTCTGGGCATTCTCTGCGTCTGGAGGAGAGAAGGTTTTTCCACCAACATAGAAGAGGATTCTTTACTGCTAGGGCAGTGAGAATCTGGAATTCCTTGCCTGAGGAGGTGGTGATGGCGAACTCAGTCAAGGAGTTCAAGAGAGGCCTGGATGTCTTCTTGGAGTGTAACAATATTGTATCTTACAGTGATTAGGTTCTGTCACGTGGACCAGTCCTGTGTGACACGGCCCGCAGGCCGGTAACTAAAACAACAAGGCACGGGGGAAGGGAAAACAGTTACAACGGTGGGCCCTGCGATAGGGAACGGGGACGTGGAGACCTCCTGCACTCCCCTGAGTCAGTGTCCCTCCACTCCTAACGTTCCCTATACAGGCTCCTCAGATGTCGCTGAGCCAGATACCTGTCACCCTAGCACACCCTACACCTATCCCTTGCTAGGGAGCTGGGTGGTGCAGGCACTGGCCCCACCACTGTACTAATGCACACCAGGGAAAAATACAAACAGCGGAAGCACAAAAAGACTTATCTTGCTCTGCTGCAGCACCAGGCAGCAGAGTGCATCACCGGATTAACTTTTCGCAGTGGCTCGACACCTCAGAGCCAGCTGCCACACTCACCATCTCAGTCTGCTGCGGACACCAGGCAGCCAGAGTTCAACACCAGTTTCAGCAGTGGCTCCAACCTTCAAGCCAGCTGCTAACTTCACCAGGTTTCTGCAGCCAGCTGCTCCCTTCACTGTGGTTGGAATCCCAAAAAGACGCTATCACCAACAGTGATTGCAATCATCTGACACTCTTTTATAGGTAAGAGCCAGCAATCACAACTGCTTCATAATCACGTGCACTAAACTAAAGAAACCACACAGTGCAATGACCCTAATGGCCACCGGGGGCAAAAACCAACTTTAAGCACACAGCTTAAGGAAAAAAAAAAGGTTACTAGTGCTTTTTATCTGTCATGATCCAGCATGGATCATGACAGGTTCTTTAGAAGGACATAGATCTGGGGATTTATTCTGAAGAAATATAGGCTCAACTGGATGGGCAAATGTCTTTTTTTGGCCTTACTAACTATGTTACTATGTTATGTTACTATGCTGTGTGTGCCAAAAGTCTTGCACCTTTATATAAATTGGTGAGCATCTCATCTCAAAAACAAATTTACATAAGGCTGGTTTCATACGATGGCACCAATTTGTCAAAGTTTTTACCCCAGAATTCTGGTGTTAAAAAATTTGAAAAGTTGTAAAATTTTGACGAAACTCAAGGCTGAGCTAAAATGTTGTGTTTCGCCTGGCTCCGACAATGTAGGCAGAGATGGAGCAGAATGGGGGCTGAGAAACCCCCCCTTGTCAAATTCAAGACGGGTGGTGGCATTCTTTACGCCACAAATCTTACCCCAGATTGAAGATTTGTTGCGAGGCGCACATGGAGATGCACCCTAGTTGTCAGATGTGCCGGATTCATTTAGAGATGTTCGCTTCTTAATGAATGAGGATAGGGCCTGGACAAGGTATTTTGGTGCCCTAGGCAGATGAAGCTGGTTGTGCCGCCCTCCAGCACCAGCTCAATGAACCCTCAACATCCAAGTAAAGGAATGCATCAGAGACTAAGGTAAAAAGACCCCTCAAGTACCCCCCTTTTTCACCAAAAAATACCAGCTAAAGTAAAAAAAGTGAGGCTCAAAAGAGAGTGTGTTTTCAAAGTTAGATATGGAATCAGTCATTGTTTGAGAATCATCTACATAATACAAGGGAAAAATAGCGATATTCATCCCTGACTTCCTATATTTTATGAAACACAGAGAACCACAGTACAACAAACGTGCAAAAATACTCTGTTGTAAAAAATATATGTATATATATCAGTAAACAGCAAGTGCTAGTAAAAAGATGATAACAAAACAGGGTATTTAGTTGATACGTTTTTTTGCAAAAAGTATGTACAAAGCCCCTCTACCAAACATCAAGGTATACCCATCAGAGCAGTCCCTCACCTGATGTATTTAAAACCTGACCATGTGAATAGTACCTATATGAGCAGGATTCAGAAAGGTAATGTCCGATGTGGACACGCTGTGGAAGACGGTTTTATATGTGCTTGGCCCACAAGGAAGGGGTGGAGAACTCCCAAAACTTGCAAATGCAAGAAACCAATTGAATACAAACGCATGGGCCATGCACACAGTGAACAAGTTGATAGGACAATGTTCACCCCACCAAAAGACTGAAACTTCTACTTCTACCACTTCTACTTCTACTTCTACTACTTCTACTTCTACAAAATACTCTTGCAAAATATATATATATATATATATATCTCAGTAAACATCAAGTGCTAATAAAAAGATGATAACAAAACAGGGTATTTTGTTGATTCGTGTTTTGCAAACAATATATACTAAGTTACCCTAACAAACGTCAAGGTATGCCCATCAGAGCAATCCCTAACCTGATGTATTTAAAACCTGACCATGTGAATAGTACCTATATGAGCAGGATTCAGAAAGGTAATGTCATGATCCATTTTTGGATCTGTCAGATTCTGCATTCTCTTTTATAAACTTTTTCCCTTTCAGGCCATCGGGGGTTAATGTCAGTATTTGCCTCCGGTAGCCGCTGGTGTTACTACAACTTTAGCTAGTCTGCTGATGGATTTTTCCCCCCGGTGGCCGCTGGTGTTACTGCATTGTGATTAATCATCTATGCAGGTGGGTGCCTCCCACCTTCCTATATAAAGTCACTAAAGAGAATCCAGAATCTGACAGATCCAAAAATGGATTCTGACAGGTAATGTCCGAAGTGGACACACTGTGGAAGACTGCTTTATATGTGCATAGCCCACAAGGAAGGGGTAGAGACCTCCCAAAACTTGCAAAAGTAAGAGACCAATTGAATACAAACGCATGGGCCATGCACACAGTGCACAAGTCGGCAGGACTTGTCATACCCAAGGACGATCATGGAAACTATTATGACTTACTAGTGACCTTTGCTGTATCATTTAGAAAGATTACTTAGAAAGTTATCTTATTGCTGCGCTCTCTGTGAGTTTTATATATTTTATATGCTTTTTTCTTACAAGTGGGGTCAAGGGAAAGGGGACAAGCAAATATGTCTTTATAGGCTCTGGCAACGCCACTGGGGTCCATGCATCTGAGGGAGGCCATATTTTGCCCTGGGGTCCATAGTACTCTAGTTATAGCACTGAATGTATCCTTATTATTCTAGCATGAAATATAGCGGTATGTGTTTGATTTAGCTTAAATTTCACCGATTTATTAAATAATCCCATAATCCATTCCAGAATGATGTGAAGCTAAACTTAGGGTGAGTGCACACGCTGCGGATTCACCTGCAGATTTTTCCGTGCAGATTTGCAGGTAAAACCCCAGGTAAAGTGACCTGCGGTTTTCCTGCGGATTTGCCAGCGGTTTCCCCTGCGGATTGACACCTGGACAATGGAATAGGTGGCAAGCCACTGCGGAATCCGCAGAAAGAATTGACATGCTGCGGATTTAAAACCGCAGCTAATCCACACAGAAAAATCCGCAGCATGTGCACTGCAGATTTGAAATCCCATTGGCTAACATTGTACTGTACAATGTCTGCGGAACTGCTGCGGATCCGCAGGGCCAAATCCGCTGCGGATGCGCAGCAGAATCCGCAGCGTGTGCACATAGCCTTAGAGCTCTTGGGCCCAGAAATGTTCTAGTTGGAGGTGGTAGGTGCCTATAATATGGCGCCTATAACACTCAGTGTGCCTTACTATACCACTATAAAGTACGCGTCACTTTTAGTGGAAGCATATTGTTTTTTGTATTTCCATAACAAAAAAAGAAGGTGGCATGCTTTAAAGGGAATCTGCCCCCCCTTTTTTGAGATATCATATAATGATATCATTCAATTGTGTGTCACATAAGGATTCTCTTAGTACTTTCACTTCCCCCTGACCCCGCACCTTTCATGCATAAATACCTTTTTTATATCGGTTCAGATGTATGTAAACTGCCGCGGTCCGGTCCGATGGGCGGGGCTTATTCACCTCCCCCCCCCCAGTCTTGCTCTATGCATTTCTTCTTGTGTAGAGCAAGACAGGAGGGGGGGAGCAGGTGAATAAGCCCCGCCCATCGGACTGGACCGCGGCAGTTTACATACATCTGAACCGATATAAAAAAGTTATTTATGCATGAAAGGTGTGGGGTCAGGGGGAAGCAAAAGTACTAAGAGAATCCTTATGTGACACACAATTGAATGATATCATTATATGATATCTCAAAAAAGGGGGGACAGATTCCCTTTAATAAGTAAACGCCATATTATGAAACATCAAAAAAAAAAGAACAAACAGAAGCCAAATCTAAAATTATCAAATGTTTATTGAGGTATTATTAAAAATATTTTTTCTCTTAAATATGAAAAGCAATGTATGAATAAAAATTAGGACACTACAACAAAGAAAAGTACCACTGCACCATAGTGGTAAAAAAGCATGGTAAACTGATGATAATAAAGATAAATATCCTAATATTTGCTGAAAAATTTACATACGCAAGTAAGATATAATAAAAAAAAATAACCAGACAAATAGTTAGGGTTTGCTTCCACATATATATCAAAAAAGGTTTTTTAGTAAGATGAAAATACCATAACGGTCTTCATTATGTGAATCATAGGAATATCAGACCATAAAAAAGTGCCAAGTGCAAGAGTATGTAAACAATACGTACATAGTAGGTAAACAATGGGTAAATGAAATAGATAATATGAACTTAGTGCAGTTAAGCCCCCGTCTCACATAGCGAGATCGCTGTTGCGTCACTGATTTTGTGCCGCAACAGCGATCTCGCCTGCGATCTCGTTACGTGTGACACATAGTGGCGATCGGGCCCCTGCTGTGATGTCACTGATCTTGCTCGAATGTCCTGGGCCATTTTTTGATTGCTGGTGTCCCGCTGGCCAGCATGCATCGCTGTGTTTGACAGGGACAACGATGAGCGACCTCAATACTACAGGTCTGAGAGACAGGGTCCCAACGACAGTTGTATCGTTCCTGCGTCGCTGGTGAGATCTGACTGTGTGACATCTCACCAGTGACCTCATAGCGACGCACTAGCAATCCCTACTAGGTCATATCGTTGTCGGGATCGCTGGTGGGTCGCCCAGTGTCACGGTACCTTTAGAATCAGCAGGGCTTGCTTAGTGCAGGTATTAGGATAATTATCCCCACAATGTGTGGTGGGACATCAGGAGCAAATAGAAAAGGTAAGGAGCTAAAGTGCTAAAAATGGTAGATGCAGATTACCTCGGTGGTGCAGGCAAGAGGACCCCTATATTATGAAACGCTGCTTCTGTAGGAGTAGAGCTCGTTAATATGCTGCTGTACAGAGACACCATATATTGGCGCATGGAGTGCCTGCTCTGTACTATAGGGCTGTGGTTCTCAGTGGGTTGAAGCCTTACACCAACATCCCATTTCATTCTAATTTCATATCACGTTCAACACTGACATTTCATTAGTAGAAAGTTTCATCAATTAATTAAATTGACAGATTTTTGCTACTTTCCATTAATTTTATTGCCACCCTTTTAATATAATCAAATTGTAGTATTCACTATTTTAAAATTAACTTGACTTGTTTTCTTCAATGACATTTTGGCCATCACATAACTGATTTTTTTTTTACTTAAAGATGCCTCTTGGGAGTTTACTAATGGTATAGAGCACATCTGTTGCCCTGCTATGTGTTTATTGATCACAATCCCAAATGCAAAAAAGGGGAAGAGCTGGGGCTGCCACAGCTGTGCTTGTTACTTAGTGAAAGGAAAAGGATGAAAGAGGTCAATGTTACCAGTAATGTCTTCTGTGATGTCTGAATCGTAATTCCGCCTACAACTAAATTAAATTAAATAAGAAATGTGTAGGGCAATAAGTGCATTATTTAGGGGTTGAAAAAGTTAATGCATCAGATATTGCATAATTATTTAATACAGTCATGGCCGAAAGTGTTGGCACCCTTGAAATTGTTCCAGAAAATAAAGTATTTTGCCCAGAAAATTATTGCAATCACACATGTTTTGTTAAACACATGTTTATTACCTTTGTGTGAATTGGAATAGCAAAAAAAAACAGAGGAAAAAAGGCAATTTGAACATAATTTCAAACAAAATCTCCAAAATGGTGTTCCATCAGCTGGGGACTCCAGTAATCTTAAAGTCTCTTTAAGGTTTACAATAAAGTAACTTGGCACTCAACTGAATAATCCTTTGCAAATTAGATTTATTTTATAATTTATTGCAGTCCTGGAAACGTTTCGGCCTATTATCGGCCTTCCTCAGTCTGCCGACTGCTATCGCGAAATACTAATCCGGTACCCAAGTAAGGATTCCTATGGAGATTTCAGAATGTCATGTTGATCTAAATGGTATCTCCTATTATTATAAGAGTGGATATACTGATTTAAATGCCTTGCAAAAAGGAATATATAACCATACATAGAGAAATGTATAAATCTCCTTGGAGGTATCAACGACGCTTAATCTGTTTGAAACTAGTGCTGTATGGGTCCATATAAAGCTTGTTTAGATATGGAGGTGGCATACACAGGTGGGACGCGGTATTCCCCCGCTCGTCAGCTGACGAGCGAGGGAATACCGCGTCCCACCTGTGTATGCCACCTCCATATCTAAACAAGCTTTATATGGACCCATTTACCTCCTGGACTATACAGCACTAGTTTCAAACAGATTAAGCGTCCATGATACCTCCAAGGAGATTTATACATTTCTCTATGTATGGTTATATATTCCTTTTTGCAAGGCATTTAAATCAGTATATCCACTCTTATAATAATAGGAGATACCATTTAGATCAACATGACATTCTGAAATCTCCATAGGAATCCTTACTTGGGTACCGGATTAGTATTTCGCGATAGCAGTCGGCAGACTGAGGAAGGCCGATCATAGGCCGAAACGTTTCCAGGACTGCAATAAATTATAAAATAAATCTAATTTGCAAAGGATTATTCAGTTGAGTGCCAAGTTACTTTATTATTCACTTTGGTCTGGGTAACCTACTTGCGCACCCTGCGGTAGTGCCACGCTATATTTGACACAGTTTCTTTAAGGTTTACAGGCCTCACAACTGCTGGGAGACCCGGTGGCAGTAAACTCAGGTAATCTGAGGCTATGTGCACATGTTGCGGAATTGCCGCGTAAATTTCCACGGGAATTCCGCAACTCAGAGCCGCATGGAATACGCTAGAATTCCGCATGCGGAATTCCCGTGCATTTCCCACGATAAACTAGCATTTTGCAAGCGTAATTAGCTTGCAGAATGCTAGCGTTTTCCAAGCGATCTGTAGCATCGCTTGGAAAACTGATTGACAGGTTGGTCACACTCTTCAAACATAGTGTTTGACAAGTGTGACCAACTTTTTACTATTGAGGCTGCCTATGCAGTATCAGTAGTAGAAAGATATATAAAGTTAAAAATAATAAAAAAATAAAAAATCGTGTTTTTCTCACCTTCCGGTGTCCCACGCAGCGTTCCCGATCCTCACGATGCTCCCGGCAAGTCCTGTTCCCAGTGATGCCTTGCGACAATGACCTTTGATGACGTAGCGGTCTCGCGAGATGCTACATCATCTCAGGTCATTGTCACAAGGCATCACTGGGACCGGAAGATGCCGGGAGCATCGCTGAGGCCTGGGGACGCTGCGTGGGCCGCCGGAAGGTGAGAATATCACGATTTTTTATTTTAATTCTTTTTTTTACAGGGATATGGTACCCAGAACCAGGAGGAGAATCTCCTCTCCTCCAGACCCTGGATACCATCCGCACATTTTCCTCTTACTGTACGCATGGTGGCCATAGCCACATGCAGAAAGTAAGTGGAATAATGCTTTTCTATGTGTGCGGAATTCCCGCAAATCCGCACAAAGAATGAGCATGCTGCGTATTTTTCCGCGATGCGATTTAACCGCAGAAAAATAGGCAGCATTAGCACAGCATGTGCAGAATGCCATTGAATTCAATGGGTTGCTTATTTTATACGTTTTTGCAGCGTTTTCGCTGGGAAAAAATGTAGCAAAAACGCATAAAATCCGCGGGAATTCCGGATGTGTGCACACAACCTGAAGGTAAAAACTGAGGTGATGTCAATAACTTACCTCAGTTCACAACACCCAGTTCTCACGATGTCAGTGCGAGTACCGCACTGATGACAAGCGGTGATATCACCACTCATCAGTCCGCCACTCATGTTGCACTCTTGAGAACCGGCTGTCGTGAACTGCCGGGTCTTGCGGAGTACAGTGTCAGACCTGTCGCTGGCTACTGCACCAGTCTATGGAGCTGTGTTCTCTGAACGGGGCTCCATAGACTGGACAAAAAGACCAGTATCATTGTGGGACCTACATTTGGATTTCAAAAGACAAAAAACTGACTTGCACATCCAGACTAGTGTGAATAGGTGCATACCAGGAGGAGCTACCTCCATATACAATACACAAAATAAGGTTGCACTCTATCATGCTAAAGCATGTCAATAGAGAATATAAGAAACTTGAATAGCAATTCAGCTATGGAATATTAAGAAAAAATATGAGACGCTTAGCATATAACTTGGCCAAATTATATCTGCACATCAACCAACGTCAAGGCGGCCTCAAAATCTGATGGGTACCTACACTGTGTGAATACCTCTCTTATATTCTATATTGACTTGCTTTAGCATGATAGAGTGCAACCTTATTTTGTGTATTGTATATGGAGGTAGCTCCTCCTGGTATGCACCTATTCACACTAGTCTGGATGTGCCAGTCAGTTTTTTGTCTTTTGTACAGTGGGGAAAAAAAGTATTTAGTCAGTCAGCAATAGTGCAAGTTCCACCACTTAAAAAGATGAGAGGCGTCTGTAATTTACATCATAGGTAGACCTCAACTATGGGAGACAAACTGAGAAAAAAAAATCCAGAAAATCACATTGTCTGTTTTTTTTTCATTTTATTTGCATATTATGGTGGAAAATAAGTATTTGGTCAGAAACAAAATTTCATCTCAATACTTTGTGATATATCCTTTGTTGGCAATGACAGAGGTCAAACGTTTTCTGTAAGTCTTCACAAGGTTGCCACACACTGTTGTTGGTATGTTGGCCCATTCCTCCATGCAGATCTCCTCTAGAGCAGTGATGTTTTTGGCTTTTCGCTTGGCAACACAGACTTTCAACTCCCTCCAAAGGTTTTTTATAGGGTTGAGATCTGGAGACTGGCTAGGCCACTCCAGGACCTTGAAATGCTTCTTACAAAGCCACTCCTTCGTTGCCATGGCGGTGTGCTTTGGATCATTGTCATGTTGAAAGACCCAGCCACGTTTCATCTTCAATGCCCTTGCTGATGGAAGGAGGTTTGCACTTAAAATCTCACGATACATGGCCCCATTCATTCTTTCATGTACCCGGATCAGTCGTCCTGGCCCCTTTGCAGAGAAACAGCCCCAAAGCATGATGTTTCCACCACCATGCTTTACAGTAGGTATGGTGTTTGATGGATGCAACTCAGTATTCTTTTTCCTCCAAACACGACAAGTTGTGTTTCTACCAAACAGTTCCAGTTTGGTTTCATCTGACCATAGGACATTCTCCCAAAACTCCTCTGGATCATCCAAATGCTCTCTAGCAAACTTCAGACGGGCCCGGACATGTACAGGCTTAAGCAGTGGGACACGTCTGGCACTGCAGGATCTGAGTCCATGGTGGCATAGTGTGTTACTTATGGTAGGCCTTGTTACATTGGTCCCAGCTCTCTGCAGTTCATTCACTAGGTCCCCCCGCATGGTTCTGGGATTTTTGCTCACCGTTCTTGTGATCATTCTGACCCCACGGGGTGGGATTTTGCGTGGAGCACCAGATCAAGGGAGATTTTCAGTGGTCTTGTATGTCTTCCATTTTCTAATTATTGCTCCCACAATTGATTTCTTCACTCCAAGCTGGTTGGCTATTGCAGATTCAGTCTTCCCAGCCTGGTGCAGGGCTACAATTTTGTTTCTGGTGTCCTTTGACAGCTCTTTGGTCTTCACCATAGTGGAGTTTGGAGTCAGACTGTTTGAGGGTGTGCACAGGTGTCTTTTTATACTGATAACAAGTTTAAACAGGTGCCATTACTACAGGTAATGAGTGGAGGAAAGAGGAGACTCTTAAAGAAGAAGTTACAGGTCTGTGAGAGCCAGAAATCTTGATTGCTTGTTTCTGACCAAATACTTATTTTCCACCATAATATGCAAATAAAATGAAAAAAAAACAGACAATGTGATTTTCTGGATTTTTTTTTCTCAGTTTGTCTCCCATAGTTGAGGTCTACCTATGATGTAAATTACAGACGCCTCTCATCTTTTTAAGTGGTGGAACTTGCACTATTGCTGACTGACTAAATACTTTTTTTCCCCACTGTATATTAGCTTACTGACCGAGCACTCCGCCCTCCACCAGTTGGTGATTTTACAGCAGGTCCCTACTTACCCAAAAATGCAGGCATTGCTGACAGAGGTGTCCACATTCACCCAGGAATTCAAACATCAGCCTTAGAGAGGTATTCACACAGTGTAGGTACCCATCAGATTTTGAAGCCACCTTGACGTTGGTTGATGGGCAGATATAATTTGGCCATATATGCTAAGTGTCTCATATTTTTTCTTAATATTCCATAGCTGTATTACTGTTCAAGTTTCTTATATTCTATATTGACATGCTTTAGCATGATAGACTGCAACCTTATTTTGTGTAGTCTACATTTGGATTGCGACAGACCCCTGTGGATTATTTTTGGGGGGTAAAAGAGGGGAATTGTAGGGGAGTGATTTTTACAACTAAAATACTTGTCTGTGTTTGTTTTTTTCTTTTGACTACTTCCCTAGTAATGGGGGTGTCTGACAGACTAACCCCTGGGCTTGATGTCAGTGGACATTACACAGCTGAAGTCAACCCAAAAACCACTACCACAATTGCTTCCGCGCCAAGATCTAGGCAAAGTGCGGCCCACGGGCCACATCCTGCCCTCTGGTTGTCTCAGTCCGGCCCATTGCCCGAGACAGCCGTGGGGCAGAAACCTGAGGTCCGTAGGCTGCACCGTGCCCGCCCGCTCGCTGTCTCCTACAGTCAGCATTGGTGGAGGAGGAGTCTCCGGCCACTTCCTCCACCAATCAGCATGTGAAACAGCTGACGCGATGACATAATTTCATTGTGTTAGCTGTGTACCGCCAGTCAGTGCTCTGGAGGCAGAAGCAGGGCGCCTGGGAATGGGACGGAGGTGAGTATGTGGTGTATGAATATGGGGATTCTCTGGGGGTGAACATGGGGATTCTATGGAAGTGATCATGGGGGTTCTATGGGGTTAACATGGGGATTCTATGGGGGTGACGTACAGCACAAGGGGATTCTATGGGGGTGACATGCAGCACATGGGGAGGCTATGGGGTTGATATGTTGCACATGGGGAGGCTATGGGAAGGCTGTTGTGAACTCATTTTCTGGTTTACCTCTGGCTTCTGGTGAGGGTGGTGGAGCTGGCTGTGTTGACAGATGAGTCGTGAGTTCTCCATCCGGGCTCCCTCTAGTGGTGACAGTAGGTAATGATGCTGATCTAAATGGCAGAGACCTGCCACCTGAGGAGGAGGACTGCAAGTGGACATCAGGAGTCTCTGACTGGATTTAAGACAGCCGACTCCCTAATTTTGTGCTGGTGATTTTTTCCTGCCCTGAGGTTCTGGTTTCCAGTTCTGTTCCTGCCTTCTCAAGCTAAGTGTGCTCTGCTATTTTTTCACATGAGATTTGGTCTGGTTTACTCAGTTTTTTGTGGTCAGCCAGCCCCTGCTGGGGCTGTGCTGAATTTCCATTCTTATGTCTCTGTTTATACCAGTTTGATTTTTGTCCCTGATCAGATTGGTCTCTTTTTGCTCTGTCTTCAGAATATACCAGAGTGCTGATATAGGGAATTGAAGTCTAGCGACTTCAGGGTTTTTGTTATCAGAAAGTGTTGGTCTTTTTTGGCAGGGTTTTGTGCGTGATTGCAGACAGCATCTTTCCTTTCCTGTTCTTTCTAGTTAGTGTGGGCCCCATCATTTGCTCAGCCTATTTTCCTATCTGTGTTTGTATTTTCATCTTGTCTCACCGATAATACATGTTTGGGGGCTGTCTATTGCTTTGGGGTCTGCTCTGGGGCAGTTTAGATTTCCTTTTTTCTTGCTTTAGGCTTATTTAGTTCTCCGGCTGTGACGAGGTGTCTAGGATCATCGTAGGTACGCTCCACGGCTACTGCTAGTTGTGTGGATAGGATCAGGGGTCTGCAATCCGCTTAGTTACCAACCTCTCTGGTTTTCTGTGGCTTAGCTTGTTTTTGTTTTTCCTCCTCGGTGACTCATTCATAACAGAAGGCTGTATATTGTCATGCAATATATGGGAAGGCTGTGTGGGGCTCATGCAGCATATATGGAGGCCGTGTGGGGCTCATACAATATATGGAAAGGCTGTGTGGGGCTCATGCTGTATATAGGGAGGCTGTGTGGGGCTCATGCTGTATATAGGAAGGCTGTGTGGGGCTCATGCCATATATAGGAAAGCTGTGTGGGGCTCATGCCGTATATAGGGAGGCCATTTAGGGCTCATGCCATATATAGGGAGGCTGTGTGGGGCTCATGCCGTATATAGGGAGGCTGTGTGGGGCTCATGCCATATATAGGGAGGCTGTGTGGGGCTCATGACATATATAGGGAGGCTGTGTGGGGCTCATGCCACATAGAGGGAGGCTGTGTGAGGCTCATGCTGTATATAGGAAGGCTGTGTGGGGCTCATGCATTATGGGGAGGCTGTGTGAGGCTCATGCCGTATATAAGGAGGCTGTGTAGGGCTCATACTGTACTTGGGGAGGCTGTGTGGGGCTCATGCTGTATATAGGGAGGCTGTGTCTGGCTCATGCTGTACATGGGGAGGCTGTGTCTGGCTCATGCCGTACATGGGGAGACTGTGTGGGGCTCATGCCATATATAGGGGGGCTGTGTGGGGCTCATGCCGTAAATAGGATGGCTGTGTGAGGCTCATGCCGCGTATGGAGGATGCTATGTGGGGCTCATACCACATATGCAGGAGGCTGTGTGGGGCTCATGCCGCATATGTAGTAGACTGTGTGAGGCTCATGCTGTATATAAGGGGCTGTGGGGGGTTTAGAGATCTATAGGGGGTGTCAGCATACTTAATTCTGCTCAATATTAAGTGATACAATTAATATTAATAAAATAATATTGAGTAGATATTCAAGCTATTGGTTCAGCCCTCCACAACAGTAATGGTCTCTCACGAGGCCCCTCAGGAAAATTAATGGCCCACCCCTGATCTAATGGATGCGTCATTTTTGGGTCAGCTGAGAGCTTGTCTTATTAAGCAGGGAAGGAGCCAATATCCATGGCCCTTCCCAGCCTATTAATATCAGCCCGTAGCTGTCTGCTTTGCCTAACAGGTAATTAAAAATAGGGGGGACCCAACGTCTTTTTTTAAAGTTCAATCATAGATATTGGTCCTTGCAATGCATAATAAGACCAGCTCACAGCAGTTTGCTTTCCCTTGGCTGGTTATGAAAATAAGGCAGACCCCACACCGTTTTTTTTAACTCCTTAAGCCCCAAGGGTGGTTTGCACGTTAATGACCGAGCCATTTTTTACAGTTCTGACCACTGTCCCTTTATGAGGTAATAACTCTGAAACGCTTCCATGGATCACGGTGATTTTGACGGTGACATATTGTACTTCATGATAGTGGTAAAATTTCATTCAAATAACTTGCGTTTATTTGTGAAAAAAGCGGAAATTTGGCGAAAATTTTGAAAATTTCGCAATTTTCCAACTTTGAATTTTTATGCCCTTAAATCACAGAGATACGGCACACAAAAAACTTGATAAGTAACTTTTCCCACATGTTTACTTTACATCAGCGTAATTTTGGAACCAAAATTTTTTTTTGTTAGGAAGTTATAAGGGTTAAAAATTGACCAGCGATTTCTCATTTTTGCAACACCATTTTATTTTTACGGACCACATCACATTTGAAGCCACTTTGAGGGGTCTATATGATAGAAAATACCCAAAAGTGACACCACTCTAAAAACTGCACCCCTTAAGGTGCTCAAAATCATATTCAAAAAGTTTATTAACCCTTTAGGTGCGTCACAGGAATTTTTTGAATATTTAAAAAAAAAATGAACATTTGACTTTTTTTCACAAAAAAAATACTTCAGGTTCAATTTTTTTTATTTTACCAAGTGTAAAAGGAGAAATTGGACTGCAAAATTTATTGTGAAATTTGTCCTGAGTACGCTGATACCTGATATGTGGGGGAACCACTGTTTCGGCGCATGGCTGAGCTCAGAAGGGAAGGAGCGCCGTTTGACTTTTTCAATGCAAAATTGGCAGGAATTCTGATTGGACGCCATGTCACGTTTGGAGAGCCCCTGATGTACCTAAACAGTGGAAATCCCCCACAAGTTACCCCATTTAGGAAACTAGACCCCCCAAGGAATTTATCTAGATATGTGGTGAGAACTTTGAACCCACAAGGGCTTCACAGAAGTTTATAACGTACAGCGGTACAATTACAAAATCATATTTTTTCCACAAAAATGATCTTTTCACCCCCAATTTTTATTTTCCCAAGGGCAACAGAACCCTAAAAGTTATTATGCAATTTGTCCTGAGTACGCTGATACCCCACATGTAGGGGTAAACCACTATTTAGGCGCATAGCAGAGCTCGGAAAGGAAGCAGCGCCATTTGACGTTTATGGCTGGAATTGAGATCGGACACCATGTCGTGATTGGAAAACCCCTGATGTACCAAAACAGTGGAAACCCCCCACAAATGACACCATTTTGGAAACTAGATGCCCCAAGGAACTTATCTAGATGTGTGGTGAGAACTTTGAACCCCCAAGGGCTTCACAGAAGTTCATAACATACAGCTGTACAATTAAAAAATCATATTTTTTCCACAAAAATGATCTTTTCACCCTCAATTCTTAATTTTCCAAGGGTAACAGGACCATAAAAGTTATTGTGCAATTTGTCCTGAGTACGCTGATACCCCACATGTGGGGGTAAACCACTATTTGGGCGCATGGCAGAGCTCGGAAGGGAAGCAGCGCCATTTGACGTTTTGGGCTGGAATTGAGATCGGACACCATGTCGCGTTTGGAGAGCCCCTGATGTACCAAAACAGTGGAAACCCCCACAAATGACACCATTTTGGAAACTAGACCCCCCAAGGAACTTATCTAGATGTGTGGTGAGCACTTTGACCCCTCCAGTGCTTCACAGAAGTTTATAACGCCCGGGCATGAAAATAAAAAAAATCGTATTTTTTCCACAAACATGACCTTTTAGTCACCAATTTTTTTATTTTCCCAAGGGTAACAGGAGAAATTGGACCCCAAAAGTTGTTGTCCAATTTGTCCTGAGTACGCTGATACCACATATGTGGGAGCAAACTACTGTATGGGCACACGTCGGGTTTCGGAAGGGCAGTAGTGACGTTTTGGAATGCAGACTTTGATGGCATGGTCTGCGGGTGTCATGTTGCTTTTGGAGAGCCCCTGATGTACCTAAACAGTGGAAACCCCCCACAAGTGACCCCATTTTCGAAACTAGACCCCCTAAGGAACTTATCTAGGTGTGTGGTGAGCACTTTGAACCCCCCAGTGCTTCACAGAAGTTTATAACGACCGGGCGTGAAAATAAAAAAATCGCATTTTTTCCACAAACATGATCTTTTAGTCCCCATTTTTTTTATTTTCCCAAGGGTAACAGGAGAAATTGGACCCCAAAGGTTGTTGTCCAATTTGTCCTGAGTATGCTGACACCCCATATGTGGGAGAAAACTACTGTATGCGCACACGTCGGGGCTCGAAAGGGAAGTAGTGACGTCTTGGAATGCAGACTTTGATGGAATGGTCTGCAGGTGTCATGTTGCCTTTGGAGAGCCCCTAATGTACCTATACAGTGGAAACCCCGACAAATGACCCCATTTTGGAAACTAGACCCCCTAAGGAACTTATCTAGATGTGTGGTGAGCACTTTGAACCCCCAAGGGCTTCACAGAAGTTTATAATACCCGGGCATGAAAATAAAAAAATCGTATTTTTTCCACAAACATGATCAATTAGTCCCCAATTTTTTTATTTTCCCAAGAGTAACAGGAGAAATTGGACCCCAAAAGTTGTTGTCCAACTTGTCCTGAGTACGCTGATACCCCATATGTGGGAGAAAACTACTGTATGGGCACACGTCGGGTCTCGGAAGGGAAGTAGTGACGTTTTGGAATGCAGACTTTGATGGAATGGTCTGCGGGTGTCATGTGCGTTTGGAGAGCCCCTGATGTACCTAAACTATTGAAACTCCCCACAAGTGACCCCATTTTGGAAACTAGACCCCCCACAGAACTTATCTAGATGTGTGGTGAGCACTTTGAACCCCCCAAGTGCTTCACAGAAGTTTATAACGCTGGGGCGTGAAAATAAAAAGATCATTTTTTTCCACAAAAATGATATTTTTGCCCCCAATTTTTTATTTTTCTAAGGGTAACAGGAGAAATTGGACCCCAAAAGTAGTTTTGCAATTTGTGCTGAGTAGGCTGATACCCCATATGTGGGGGTAAAACACTGTTTGGGCGCATGGCAGAGCTTGGAAGGGAAGGACCACCATTTCACTTTTTCAACTCAGAATTGGCTGGAATTGAGATCAGACACCATGTTGCATTTGGAGAGCACCTGATGTGCCTAAACAGTGGAAACCCCCAATTCTAACTCCAACCCTAACCCCAACACACCCCTAACCCTAATCTCAGCCCTAACCCTAGCCCTAACCCTAGCCCTAACCCTAGCCCTAGCTCTAACCCTAGCCCTGGCCCTAACCCTAGCCCTAGCCCTAACCCTAATGGGAAAATGGAAATAAATACATTTTCTTTTAATTTTATTATTTTTCCCTAACTAAGGGGGTGATAACGGGGGGTTTGATTTACTATTTATGGCGGTTTTTATGTTTGGCAGCTGTCACACGCTAAAAGACGCTTTTTATTGTAAAAATAGTTTTTGCATCACCACATATTGAGAGCTATAATTTTTCCGTATTTTGACCCACCGAGTCATGTGAGGTCTTATTTTTTGCGGGACGAGTTGACGTTTTTATTGGTACCATTTTCGGGCACGTGACTTTTTTTATCGCTTTTTATTCCGATTTTTGGGATGCAGAATGAACAAAAACCAGCGTTTCATGAATTTCTTTTGGGGGGGTGCGCTTACACTGTTCTGCGTGCGATAAAATTGATAAAGTGGCTTTATTCTTCGGGTCAGTACGGTTACAGCGATACCTCAATTAGGTCTTTTTATGTTTTGTCGGTTTTATGCAATGAAAACTATTTTATATAAAAAATAATTATTTTGCATCGCTTTATTCTGCGAGCTATAACTTTTTTATTTTTTTGCTGATGATGCTGTGTTGCGGCTCGTTTTTTGCGGGACAAGATAACGTTTTCAGCGGTACCATGGATATATGCGTCTTTTTGATCGCGCGTTATTGCACTTTTTGTTCGGCAGTATGATAATAAATCATTATTTTTTGCTTAGTTTTTTTATTATTATTTTTTAAGGGGTTCGCTAAAGGGGTTAACTAATATGACAGTTTTATAGGGCAGGTCGTTACGGACACGGCGATACCAAATATGTGTACTTTTATTGTTTGTTTTTTTTAATTTCCAAAAAATGAATTTATTGGGGGAATATTTTTTTTTTTCTAAATTATTTTAACACTTTTTTTTAACTTTATTACATTGTCCCAGGTGGGACATCACTGTCCTGTGACAGATCGCTGATCTGTCACATCACAGATCACTGTGACAGATCAGCGATCCCCTGGTCCCCATCAGGTCCCCATCGCCATCTTGGATTCGGGGGCCTGCAGGGAAGGAGCCCCCCGCAGCAGCGCTGCACATTGCGCTGCTGTGGGGGGCTCAGGGAAGCACGGAGGGAGCCCCCTCCCTGCCGATGCTTCCCTTTAACCCCCGGTACACCTCGATCGTGTTTGATTGCGGTGTGCAAGGGGTTAACGTGTCGGGGGCGGTCCGTGACCGTCCCTGACACATTGTGTTGGTGTCAGCTGTGATAATCAGCTGACACCCGGCCGCGATCAGCGGCGCTCACCACGTGGGCGCCGCTGATCGCTATGACGTACTATCCCGTCCCTGGGAATTAAGTCCCAGGGCACATGGACGGGATAGTACATCTCATGGCAGAAAGGGGTTAAATTTATTTATTAACAGGTACAGTAAAATACACACGCAAAGCACTACTCCACTCTTCTACTTGGACCTCTGCCTCCTTATTCAAGATTATTATTATTAGTTATTGTAACAACATTGCAACATTTATTCCATGGTGCTTTACATGTGAAAGGGTATACATAATAAAAAACAAGAACAATAATCTTGATCAATAAAATATTATTTTTCTTTTATTCTATGTCATTTTAAGTCATTTTTCGATCCATATTTTTATCCTGCTCTTACACCCATTTTGCTTCCTTTTGCAGCCCCCTAACCCATACTAGAGCCATTTTATGGCACCAAACTTTGGATCACTTTCACTTATATGGGATTCTGGTCCGAAGTAAAGGTCGGGTCAAGTTCTGGTAACCGAACCAAACTTTTTTCTTAAATTCGGCCGAACCGAACTTCCACGGGTCCTCTCATGTCTTCTTGAATATGAAGGACTACATGGCTGTTTCACCTACTATACAGCTGCTCTTATATAAAGCAGAGATAGTAAAATAGATTTACACAGTGAAGCTTTCATTTATCAGTGCAGAACATAATATGCTCTATGAATGGGAAGCAAAGACAATGTTGGTGCTGTGCCTCTCGAAAGTCGATGTCATATGACCATCTGGAGACAGTACCGATACTGCAGGAACAGCGCTAGTATGGGAGTTAAATGGGTATTCCCGTCTCTAAGATCCTATCCTAATATGTAGTAGATGGAATAATTATAATATTAGCAAATACCTCCAATTAGAAATGTAGTATAATTCTTCTGATTTGCTATGTAGCTGACCCCATCTGCAGGGCAATGCAGTAAATTAATTATCCATGGTTACGACTAGAGTTGAGCGACTTTGGTCTGATCGGATTTCGTGAAACCCGAATGAAACAAAATTTGTTTCAGATGAAACTGGTCTGACTAGGGAAAGAAAAGTCGGCGTTTCGTCCGAAACCCGACCCCAATGCAAGTCAATGGGAAATAAAAGTCAGCATTGAGCGGATGACATTCATCCACTCAATGCCGACTTTTATTCCCCATTGACTTGCATTGGGGTCGGGTTTCGGTCGAAACTCCGACTTTTTTTGCCCTAGTCGGACCAGTTTCATCTGACTCAAATTTTGTTTAATTCGGGTTTCACGAAACCCGATCCGACCAAAGTCGCTCATCTCTAGTTACGACCACTAACAACTAATGAATTGTCACTATATGAGTGGTCGTAACCTTGGATACCTAAGCGACTTAGCAAATCAGAAAAACTATACTACATTTCTAATTGGAGATATTTTCTAATATTATTATTATTACACTACTACATATTGGGATGGGATCTTGGAGATGGGGACACCCCTCTAAGTATACAGTTTTGCGTAAAGGTTTACATACCCCAGCAGAATTTTTGCTTTCTTGGCTTTTTTTCAGAGAATATGAATGATATCACAAAAACTTTTTCTCCACTCATGGTTAGTGGTTGGGTGAAACCATTTATTGTCAAACTACTGTGTCTTCTCTTTTTAAATCCTAATGACAACCCAAAACATCCAAATGACCCTGATCAAAAGTTCACATACCCTGATGATTTTGGCCTGATAACATGCACAGAAGTTGACACAAATGGGTTTGAATGGCTATTAAAGGTAAAATCCTAACCTGTGACCTATTTGCTTGTAATCAGTGTGTGCTTAAAACTGAGTGAGTTTCTGGGATCCAAACAGACTCTTGCATCATTCATCCAGCCACTGATGTTTCTGGATTGTGAGTCATGGGGAAAGCAAATGATATGCAATTTAGCTGCAAAGATGGGACTGTCTAATAGTAGACAACCCCTTTCTCTTTACCACTGCAGAACACTGCACACAGTCTCCATACCAGAAATAAGAAGTCTAACTAGACTAGGGATAATAACTAGTAAATTGTCTATGAGACAGCAGCGTTTACCAGTTGGGACTTAGAGAAAGTCTAAAGTTTCACCTCCCATAGTTTTGTTAGGACAGCTCCATATTTACAGCCATGTGTTAGGTTACCTTGGTTCTTTTTAATATTTATTTTATCGCATAATTTAGAGCAGTGTTTTAAAATTTCTTGCATACTTGCATACACTGAATACAGGAGCGCTGTTACTGGAAGGTATGCCACGTCTATGTTGCTGACACTTTCCGCACTGCCATAAAATATTCAGCATCTATTGCTTTCTTCCCTGAAAATGAATATGTTTTAATAGTTTTTCCAAACATTAGTGGTGATCAGTATCGCTATCACAAATGTGGGCTGCTGGGGCAGCAATAATTTTCTGTTATGTAGAGCAGAGTGATAAATGCCATGCAACGCTATGCACACTCAGTTTTCTTTTATTAATAAATGCACAAATTTTACATAAAACTTTTCGGTCTTATGACCTTCATGAGCCAATCTGATGACCAAGTTTGAACATCAGATTGTTTGTTGAAAGTCGCGGTGCAAGACCAAAAGGTTTTACCAAAATCTATTCTGCCATTTGTAAATACAAGAATACTGATAAAATTAAATTGAGTGTGCATAGCGTTGTATTTTATATTACATTTGGATTTGGGATTGGGAACCTACATATTGCACCTCAACTTCACTCTTTCAAATAAAGTGCCATAGTCCTATCTTATATACATTATTATTACTAATAAACAAATGCACCATCACGCTGAGTGCAAAAAAGTTATAAGTGAACAATATATACAATTTTAACTGCACTAATGCCATACAGGGTATAGGCATATAATGTGTTATTTCCCTAAAAAGCAAGTTATTTCCTATCCATAGGTTGAGGATTCTGGAACTGCAAGAAAAGGAGTCTCTGCAGCTTCATCTTGAATAGGGTCTTGAACTTCACCTCTGCTCTCTGCGTTATTGTCTATGCAATTGCCCGAGAAAGCTGAGCTTTGTACTTTAATCACATTGACAATGAATGGAGCAGAGGACGAGCATGCGCTCCTCTACTCCTTGTAAGACAGGGCTGCAGAGCCACGTTCTCAGTGTTCAGGAGCCCCGATCTTGGGATCGTTAGAGATCTTAGTGGTCAGATCTTCAGCTATCAGCAAGCTATCATCTATAGATTAGGGATAACTTGTTTTTTGGGAATAACCCTTTAAAGCACCCCTCCAAAGTTTTATTTTACTGTTGGAGCGCTTCTACTACTGTAAAGGCCCCGTCACACTAAGCGACACACCAGCGATCACAGCAACGACACGACCTAGCAAAGATCGTTTGTGCATCGCTACATGGTCGCTAGTTAGCTGCCAAACAGGCAGATCTACTAAATGATGCAGCAGCGATCAGCGATCTGTATAACGACCTCGGTGGTCGATGGGAGCTTGTCACACAGCATGTAGTGTTAACGATTCAGACCTCGATAGGCGTGATTGAGGGTTACCTTTTCCACGCCCCTCTGCACAGATTGGTGGTCACTGGTAAGCTCTCGCTTTGAGATTGGGCGACCGCGTCATTAAAGACGACGTATTAGCGCTCCCTTCCATTATTCTCGAGCGCTGTGGTTCATATGACATTCCAGCAGCGTTCCAGTACGAATCCATATTGCGTCCTGCGAGCCTTCTGCTTTCCAGCTCCTGCGATCCAGTCTGAGCCGCTATTGCGTATTCCTTGGATTTATTCCTTCCAGGATTTTTATACTCTGTCTTGCAAGGTAGGCATAGTTTGTGTTTCTTTATGATCTTTGTGGCATTTCACTTTTCATAACTTTATTCTACATTTTGATATGCTTTTATAGACAGCAGCCATTGTACTTTTCCAGCCGCGCCCGCCGCCATCACAAGCTCAGTATTTAATTTCCATTTATCGTACAGTTATCATTTATATGTTATTTTAACTATGTTGTACAATTATTTTATGCTTTCCATAGGCATTTTATGCTTTTCAAAGGTCATGTTTAGCCATTTCATTTTTACTGCCGCGCCCACCCCCGCCATTACTGTATTGTCCATTTAGGTTATGCTACCACAAACTAATGGAGGGCCGCTTTGCCATGGGTAGCCATTTTTGTTTCCTACTGCGCCCACTTCCACCATTTTAGGATCTTTCTTGCGTTAACATTTGTTGGTCATCTATGTATTGCATACAATGGTAATTCGATTATACTTTTTTAAAATGCTGATAAATAGCCATGTTGGCCATTTCAATTTTCCTGATGCGCCCACCCCCGCCATAACTATTCTCCATTGAGGTTATGCTAAAACAACAAGCTATTGTAGGGTCCGCTTTGGGATGGGCAGCCATTTTTTTTTCTGCCGAACCCACCACCGCCATTTTAGGATCCTAGATGACTTAACATTTGTAGGCCATCTATGTTTTATATTTAATCGTACCTTTAAATAAAACAAATATTACATGTATTGGGCCGTTCTCACAGATTCCTTTTTTTTTTTTAATTTCAAATGGCCGATAAGCAAGAATTTTTGCGTGACTTCATTGAAATGTACCACTCGATGCCTTGCTTGTGGAAAATCAAGTCTGCAGATTACAGCAACAGGATGAAAAAGAAGGAGGCGTACCAAAAACTGGCTGAGCTTTCCAAAAAGCATTATCCCAATGAGGCAGTGGTCAAAAAAAGGATTCAGGGCCTCCGCACTGCATACAAGAAGGAACTGAACAAGTTGGAGAATTCGAGCAAGTCTGGTGCCGGGACGGAAGATGTATATGTCCCCAAATTGTGGTACTTCGATTTTCTGGCGTTCACGAGGGACCAAGAAGTACCCAGAAAAATGAGTTCTATGATGGCACCAGACCCTGAGATCCAGCTGGACTCCCCTGTCGGAGATGTATGTACCTTGTTTTCTTGTAATTAACATTGTAATGTACATGCCCTAGTTGACTAGAAAATTTCAATATAAAATGATAAATCTAGCACATTAAAAAACTTATCCCTTCATGTACTGATAAGTATCCAACTTTACCTGTTTAGGCCTAACCATTTTTCATACCGTGGAAGGACAGTTAATAACCATTGATACTAGTCCCGTCCTCACATTATTTTGCAGTTAACATGAACGCTTGTGACTGATGATCGTGATTTCCTATACAAACGCTTTGCTGTATTTGGGTGTTATAGTGTGATGATAAATTACTTTTGGTTTGTGATTTAACATGCATTTTCTGTTCACACAGGAGCCTGAAGAAGCTGTCTCAACACTTCCGTCACTCACACATGAAGAAGACAGCATGGCAACGTTACAAGAGGCGGAAACTGTAGAGCCACCATCCTCATCTGTGCCGAGGCGACTAACATATTCTGGCAGAAAAAGGAAGGCCCCCCCACCTCGGCTACTCCTGAACTTTTAGAACTTGCAACAAAAGTCCTAACTACGCCGCCGAACCAACCACAGATTAGCGGCTTTGCGTACTATGCGAATGAAAAGCTACGAACATTAGGGCCAATGCAGCGTGTTCATGCAGAAAGGGTCATGCTAGAGGCGTTGAGTCAAGCGGCAACTGGAAAACTTACTGACACGTCTGGTGTCATGGACAGACATCGCTACCCGCTGTACTCTTGGCCGCACAATCCAGAGCCTCTTGAAACAACTATGAGGAGGGGGACAGACCCTCAGCAGAACACAAACCTTGGTCCCCCACCCTTTTTTTATACACCGCCAAGGCAACGTGGCAATGAAAATGAAACATATTACCACCAGTTGTAGTAGGGGAAATATTTTGTACAGTTTTCAGTTGTGTATAATTTTTTTAAATTGTTTTTGTATTTTAATAAAAATGTTATTTTTCTACTTAATTTTGGTCTGCTTAGTCAGTGATGATAAATAATACTTATATGCTGGCCAAATAAGCCATGATTATTAAATAACACGACACTGATGCCTTTTTAAACTTTAAAAATATATTTTTTTTATTAAATATATAATATATATTTCTTAACATCTTTTTAACTTTTTTTTTGGTATAAACAAAAGATTCAAAACGTAACTAGTTTGGCCTGCCACGCTGTTGTAGAGCCGACATGAATCTCTGCAGCATCACTCCGTGTTGGTCCATAGCTGTGAGAGTCGCAGCCATCGCTGCCCTCATCCGCCGGTGAGATGCCAGCAGGTCCTGTGCGGTGGGGATTTCTGTTGGTGACATGTTAAAAGTAAATCAGTGAATTATGAAGAAAGATCAAAATAAGGTACATGGTAGTTGTTATAATACTTACGGTTTAGTGGCGGATCTGTTCCCTCTGATGAAGAGCTCAAAACCCAACCAGATCCCATGGCACCACCGGCCAGCCCCAATATCACTGAGTGATGCTGTAGAGAAACCCGCATGTGGCGGTGGGCTGGTAGTTGGAGATGGTGTAGCTGCAGGGGAAGTAGGAGCTGCGGGAACACCAGGAGATGGTGGTCCTGATGGTGGTGGAGCTGGAGACGGTGGAGCAGATGGTGATGGTGGTCCTATGGAAAAATAAAACATTATATGCATATCATTAGCTTACATGTTTTAGAGTAACCTTTTTCTTTAGCATAATCTGATTTTTTTTAACATTTATTTTTTTTTACAATTTCATTTTTTAGTCTCTTGCATCTCTGAGATATGGCACACAAAAAAACAGAATAATTTCCCACAACTTGACTTTCCATCAGCACAATTGAGAGGTGTTATTTAAGTGGACGCAGACTTTACTTTTTTTCTAAATTTTTTTATAATATTTTAAATGGAATTTGAAGGGTGATTTTTATCTGATTTTGGACAAATGTACAGGTCTGGGGTTGCAAAACAAACACAACAGAACCTCGTCATATCCAGTCAACAACACTCACCCTGTTCCCTTTCGTTTTCAGGGCGGATGGTGGCGAGGCGCTCGCTGGAACGAAAACGCAGGTCTGCTAATTTTTTTCTTATCTGCGTGGTTGAACGCAATATCCCAAACTTGCGTTGAAGGCCTCTCCGTATTTTCCGGAGTACCTTTTTTTTATGCAGCATGGGACGGTCATGCCTGACACAATCATAGTCCCGTGCATCAATTTCGCTCACAGGAAAGCGAACCTCAACCTCCCCCAATGGACCTGAACGCCTGGACGCCATTTTACAGCTTCTATGTCCACTAGGCCGCATTAACGCCGCCCACAAAAGCGTCATGACGTCACGGCGCACGCACAACGTCATCGGGGACGCAGATGCGTTCTATAAGAAAAACCACACCCTTCATCGGAGACGCAAATGCGTTCACAAGCATGTCTCACCATTCTAACAGCTAGATATGGCAAATGATTCTCTTTATATAAACATTTTTGGACTACTTGGATTACTGCTCTCTCCCCATCACACCCATCAGTTGCCTTCTCCCCTTTACTGCTCTCTCCCCATCACACCCATCATTTGCCTTCTCCCCATTACTGCTCTCTCACCATCACACCCATCAGTTGCCTTCTCCCTATTGCGGCTCTCTCCCCATCACACCCAGCATTTGCCTTCTCCCCATTACTGCTCTCTCCCCATCACACCCAGCATTTGCCTTCTCCCCATTACTATGCTCTCTCCCCATCACACCCATCATTTGCCTTCTCCCCATTACTGCTCTCTCCCCATCACATCCATCATTTGCCTTCTCCCCATTACTGCTCCCTCCCCATCACACCCATCATTTGCCTTCTCCCCATTACTGCTTTCTCCCCATCACACCCAGCATTTGCCTTCTCCCCATTACTAATCTCTCTCCCCATCACACCCATCATTTGCCTTCTCCCCAGCACTGCTCTCTCCCCATCACACCCATCATTTGCTTTCTCCCCATTACTGCTCTCTCCCATCACACCCATCATTTGCCTTCTCCCCATTACTGCTCTCTCCCCATCACACACATCATTTGCCTTCTCCCCATTACTGCTCTCTCCCCATCATACCCATCATTTGCCTTCTCCCCATTACTGCTCTCTCCCTATCACACCCATCATTTGCCTTCTCCCCATTACTGCTCTCTCCTCATCACACCCAGCATTTGCCTTCTCCCCATTACTGCTCTCTCCCCATCACACCCATCATTTGCCTTCTCCCCATTACTGTTTTCTCCCCATCACACCCAGCATTTGCCTTCTCCCCATTACTAGTCTCTCTCCCCATCACACCCATCATTTGCCTTCTCCCCAGTACTGCTCTCTCCCCATCACACCCATCATTTGCTTTCTCCCCATTACTGCTCTCTCCCATCACACCCATCATTTGCCTTCTCCCCATTACTGCTCTCTCCCCATCACACCCATCATTTGCCTTCTCCCCATTACTGCTCTCTCCTCATCACACCCATCATTTGCCTTCTCCCCATTACTGCTCTCACCCCATCACACCCATCATTTGCCTTCTCCCCATTACTGCTCTCTCCCCATCACACCCATCATTTGCTTTCTCCCCATTACTGCTCTCTCCCCATCATACCCATCATTTGCCTTCTCCCCATTACTGCTCTCTCCCCATCACACCCAGCATTGCCTTCTCCCCATTACTGCTCTCTCCCCATCACACCCAGCATTCGCCTTCTCCCCATTACTGCTCTCTCCCCACCACACCCAGCATTTGCCTTCTCCCCATTACTAGTCTCTCTCCCCATCATACCCAGCATTTGCCTTCTCCCCATTATTGCTCTCTACCCATCACACCCATCATTTGACTTCTCCCCATTACTGCTCTCTCCCCATCACACCCAGCATTTGCCTTCTCCCCATTAATAGTCTCTCTCCCCATCACACCCATCATTTGCCTTCTCCCCATTACTGATCTCTCCCCATCACACCCATCATTTGCCTTCTCCCCATTACTGCTCTCTCCCCATCACACCCATCATTGCCTTCTCCCCATTACTGCTCTCTCCCCATCACACCCATCATTTGCCTTCTCCCCATTACTGCTCTCTCCCCATCACATCCAGCATTTGTCTTCTCCCCATTACTAGTCTCTCTCCCCATCACACCCAGCATTTGCCTTCTCCCCATTACTGCTCTCTACCCATCACACCCATCATTTGACTTCTCCCCATTACTGCTCTCTCCCCATCACACCCAGCATTTGCCTTCTCCCTATTACTAGTCTCTCTCCCCATCACACCCATCATTTGCCTTCTCCCCATTACTACTCTCTCCCCATCACACCCATCATTTGCCTTCTCCCCATTACTGCTCTCTCCCTATCACACCCATCATTTGCCTTCTCCCCATTACTGCTCTCTCCCTATCACACCCATCATTTGCCTTCTCCCCATTACTGCTTTCTCCTCATCACACCCAGCATTTGCCTTCTCCCCATTACTGCTCTCTCCCCATCACACCCATCATTTGCCTTCTCCCCATTACTGCTCTCTCCCCATCACTCCCTTATTGCCCTTATCAGTGAAATAACAAGAAAGCATTTGTAAACTCAAAATTAATTTTTATTAACAGAAATTATATCAAGTAAAGAAAATCAAATGTATAACTGTCCACTATATCTGATGCTGCCAAGTCCCTGCACTAGGCCCGTTAAAGTATTGGCAGTACTTGTGTCGTCAGGCCTTCACATCTTCTTTGCTTCTGCCTTGATTGACTGGTTGAAGTCCTGCAATTGCGAGATCATTTTCACGCCATTCTCCGAGCACCACGTCACCATTACTTTGGCTGTCCGAGTCCACAAAGCTAGGGGGACTGTAAGGCTGGAGTCACACTAACCTGCGTAAATTACGGTCAGTATTTTACATGCGTAATACGGATGACAGACCCCTAAACAGTGCTCCGTATGTCATCCGTAATCAAGGTGTGGTTGCGTATTTTGCGCATGTCAGCATCCGTATGTAATCCGTATGGCATCCGTATGGTGAGATTTTCTCGCAGGCTTGCAAAATGGACATATAATGGAGCCCTATGACAGTTTTAATAAAGAAATGAAAGAATAGATATACACACATAGAATGCATATATATATATATATACACTCACTGGCCACTTTATTAGGTACACCTGTCCAACTGTGTGTTAAGACTTAATTTCTAATCAGCCAATCACATGGCGGCAACTCAGTGCATTTAGGCATGTAGACATGGTCAAGACAATCTCCTGCAGTTCAAACCGAGCATCAGTATGGGGAAGAAAGGTGATTTGAGTGCCTTTGAACGTGGCATGATTGTTGGTGCCAGAAGGGCTGGTCTGAGTATTTCAGAAACTGCTGATCTACTGGGATTTTCACGCACAACCATCTCTAGGGTTTACAGAGAATGGTCCGAAAAAGAAAAAAAATCCAGTGAGCGGCAGTTCTGTGGCCGGAAATGCCTTGTTGATGCCAGAGGTCAGAGGAGAATGGGCAGACTGGTTCGAGCTGATAGAAAGGCAACAGTGACTCAAATTGCCACCCGTTACAACCAAGGTAGGCAGAAGAGCATCTCTGAACGCACAGTGCGTCAAACTTTGAGGCAGATGGGCTACAGCAGCAGAAGACCACACCGGGTACCACTCCTCTCAGCTAAGAACAGGAAACTGAGGCTACAATTTGCACAAGCTCATCGAAATTGGACAGTAGAAGATTGGAAAAACGTTGCCTGGTCTGATGAGTCTCGATTTCTGCTGCGACATTCGGATGGTAGGGTCAGAATTTGGCGTAAACAACATGAAAGCATGGATCCATCCTGCCTTGCATCAACGGTTCAGGCTGGTGGTGGTGGTGTCATGGTGTGGGGAATTTTTTCTTGGCACTCTTTGGGCCCCTTGGTACCAATTGAGCATCGTTGCAACGCCACAGCCTACCTGAGTATTGTTGCTGACCATGTCCATCCCTTTATGACCACAATGTACCCAACATCTGATGGCTACTTTCAGCAGGATAATGCGCCATGTCATAAAGCTCGAATCATCTCAGATTGGTTTCTTGAACATGACAATGAGTTCACTGTACTCAAATGGCCTCCTCAGTCACCAGATCTCAATCCAATAGAGCATCTTTGGGATGTGGTGGAACGGGAGATTCGCATCAGGGATGTGCAGCCGACAAATCTGCGCCAACTGTGTGATGCCATCATGTCAATATGGTCCAAAATCTCTGAGGAATGCTTCCAGCACCTTGTTGAATCTCTGCCACGAAGAATTGAGGCAGTACTGAAGGCAAAAGGGGGTCCAACCCGTTACTAGCATGGTGTACCTAATAAAGTGGCCAGTGAGTGTATATATATATGTATTCTATGTGTCTATATCTATTCTTTCATTTCTTTATTAAAACTGTCAGTGTGAGTTTACTGTATAGCGCACTGAATTGCCGGCTTTGCTTAAAGACACCAGGTGCGTATGTCTCGCAGGTCACACGTGTGGTCCGTGTGTAATCCGTATTTTTTGCGCACCCATAGACTTGCATTGGCGTACTACGGCCGTAGTACGCTGACAATCGCAGCATGCTGCGAGTGGCACGGAGCGTAGGATACTGAGGAGAAATATACGGCTGGTGCGAGGGACCCCATAGAGAATCATTGGTCCGTGTCTAATGCGTGCTTTTTGCGCCTCTCACTCACCCGTATTCCTCACCAGTGTGACCCCGGCCTAAGCTTCAGCATCGTGTTGCCGAAGAAAATTGTGCAGCACGCAACAGGCCAACACCACAGAGTCTATAGATTCCAGCTTCAGGTTTATTGGTGTGTGGAAAACTCAGAAGCAGTTGGCCATGATGCCAAAGGCATTCTCAACAACCCGTCTTGCCCTTGACAGCCTGTAATTAAAAATACGCCTTTCCTCCGTCAGAATTTTTTGGGAGTACGGTTTCAAAAGATTCACATGAAGGGGGAAGGCTTCATCGCCCACAAAAACAAAATTAAGGTTGCCGGTTGTGTCCATGTTGGTTGGCAAGTGCAGTTCACAGTTATTCAAGCGTTCCCCAAAAATAGTGTGCTCCAAAACGCCTCCGTCCGAAACCCTGCCGTTCAAGCCAACATCAACGTTAATAAATTCGTACTTGGCGTTAACAAGGGCCATGAATATGACGCTGAAATAGCCCTTGTAGTTGTAGTAATAGGATCCGCTGTTAGGTGGTTGCGTGATCCGCACATGTTTGCCATCCAAGGCCCACCACAGTTAGGGAACTGCGAAATATGTTCAAAATCAGATGCAATTTTTTGCCATTCCGCCTCCGATTTGGGAAAAGGCATGCAGCTACGTA
The DNA here is from genome assembly GCF_039654945.1 of Dendrobates tinctorius. Lineage (NCBI taxonomy): Eukaryota > Metazoa > Chordata > Amphibia > Anura > Dendrobatidae > Dendrobates > Dendrobates tinctorius. Next base: position 4,740,344 of record NW_027362054.1, on the reverse strand, counting down.
GACTGTGGACAATGGCATTACATGTCTCTGGAATCAAAATGCTGAGCAGTGATCTAGAAACAGCAGCAGAATACTGGAAGTCTTGCCGCGAGCGTCCAGTGGCCAGGAATCGCAGCGTGACTGCCAATCTTTCGTCTGCCGGGACAGCAGCACACATCTTTGTATCCATCCGTTCAATTTGTGGCCTCACACATTCCAGTAAGAGCTTGAATGATTCCTCCGACATCCGCAGATAATTATGGAAATCCTGCGGATTCTTCTCCTGCAACTCTCTCACTAGTTGCATGTGGGAGAATTTGGACCTCTGCTCCAGCCATTCTCTGGTCCACATGCGACGCTTTCGTTTGGAACGCCTCTTTTCCATCCGTGCCTCTTCTTGTCGATCTCCCTCCATCAGTAATGCAGCTACCACAACCACACGCTCCGCGGTGTTCAAGTTCATTATGTGCAAACTGCAAAATAAACGGTAAAGATGAGAAAAGTTTTTTTTTTTTAAATTTACGCAATTGTTATAACTGGACATGTTTGATGTGAAGATTGTACACAATTGATAACTGACGTAATTAGTGCAGGAAACACTAAAAACAGTGTTAAATGGCGGAGGCGGGCGCGGCAGAAAAACTAAAATGGCTGCCCAAGATAAACCGTATGCACACACATAGAAGCCAAGCAGCCCTCCATTAGCTTTCAAGGCTAATAGCATAAAAAAAGTAGAATAGAGTTATGAGTTCAAATAACAGCTGGCTTACAAAAGGTAACGCAGCAAAGAGCCTAAAATGGCGGTGGGTGGGCGCCGCAAGAAAAAAAGATTGCTGGCTAATCCTATGTTACATGCCTGAAAATTGACTAAGGGATTTGTTGAATAAATGGAGGATCAAATATAGCAAATAGATTACCTATAAGGCCGGAGTCACACTGGCGAGGAATACGGGAGAGTGAGAGGCGCAAAAAGCACGCATTAGACACGGACCAAAGATTTTCTATGGGGTCCCTCGCACCAGGCGTATATTTCTCATCCGTATTCTACGGTCCGTGCCACTCGCAGCATGCTGCGATTGTCAGCGTACTACGCCCGTAATACGCCAATGCAAGTCTATGGGTGCGCAAAAAATACGGATTACACACGGACCACACATGTGACTTGCGAGAAATACGCACCAGGTGTCTTTAGAAACCCTGTCATAGGGCTCCATTATATGTCCATTTTGCAAGCCTGCGAGAAAATCTCACCATACGGATGCCATACGGATTACATACGGATGCTTACATGCGCAAAATACGCGACCACACCTTGATTACGGATGACATACGGAGCACTATTTAGGGGTCTGTCATCCGTATTACGCATGTAAAATACTGACCGTATTTTGCGCAGGTTAGTGTGACTCCAGCCTAAACGTTAAAACAACAAAGATAGAAAAATTGCGTGGGCGGGCGCGGCAAAAAAAAAAAAAGGCTGTTCATGGCTAAACGCATGTATATATATTGAAGCCAAGCAGCCTTAAAACCATAACAAAAAAAACAAAACCATAAAAAAAAAAAAAAAAAAAAAAAAAAAAAAGAGTTAAGAGACGCACAAAAAAAGTTCATTTGCAATGAAACATCACAAACAATGCCTACATTGCAGGGGAAATCAAAAATCCAGAAGGTATAAAATCCAAGAAGCAGCGCAGTAGCGACTCAGACTGGATCGCAGAAACAATAAAGTATCCTCGTACAACGCACTAAGGACTAGCACCGGAACGCTGGAGGAATAATGTATCCACAGAGCGCTCAGGAACAATGGATGGGAGGGCAGTTACGTTGTCTTTTATGCCGAGGTGTAGTAGTGGCCACCAATCGGAGCTGAGGGGTGCTGCAAAAGAAAACCTACATCCCACCTGTGTCGCAGAGATATGAGTCGCCAACGAGGTCGCTTGTCGTTTATAAAGGGTGTTAAACTCAGCGATTCATGTGCACCGGCGGGACGCCAACGATCAAAAAATGGCCCAGGACGTTCGAGCATGTTCAGCGACATTGCAGCGGGGGCCACATCGCCGCTGCATGTCACACATAGCGACATCGCTGACGATGTCGCTGTTGCGTCATCAAATCGGTGACGCTTAAGCGATCTCGCTAGCGATCTCGCTTAGTTTGACGGGGCCTTAAGGCCCCTACACTTAGACTTATAATTACCATCCACTTTGTTCTGCAGTTATCCACGCTGCTTCATTCAAACTCCAACAGTTTGTCACTTTTAGAATCTCTCCAGTGTTTGCTGGAGCAAGCCGGAGGTCACTTTTCAGTTCAAGTCTATGAAAGCCTTGTTTTGTGACCGTTAGCTCTGACTTCCGGTCAGTCAGAAGTTGCAGTCACATTGCGGTATGTTACCCCATCCCGAGCGCCCGCCAGGGCCGTGGGGTACTCGGTGCCGGGCCGCTACTTAAAGGGGCAGTGTCACAGCGGCGGTGACCCGGTCCATGGCACAGGGTCCAATAAAAGAGGTATATTTACAAGGAATGAAAAATAAAGAGTTTTTATAATAAGTGTTCGTGACGCCACCTGTGGTATCTGATCAGAAGGGACCAGCGCTGCAGTGCAGATCCTCTGGGACTGATGGTGGGATGCAGCAGAGTTGGAATAGCTCTCCACAGGCAGAGCTTAGTCCCAGAGCAGATGAAAGATATTGAGGAAGATGGTGATGTAGTATTTAGCAAGGGATGTAGCAGTGCTGAGAAGGTGCTGCAGAAAGAATTCAAAGGACACAACAGAGTGAAGTTTCCGTTACCTTTTACTGTGGTTTGTAGGTATAGTCCAGGGCTCAAGTTACAGTTGGTACAGGTGTCGGTCAGCCTGAAAGCAATTTGGGAATCTGTCTATACAGGTGGGTTGTGAGGTTTCCTCTCTAGCGCTATTCTCTGAGGTACTTGCTGCTGTGAACTCCACTCAAGTTCCTCTCTCTGTCTGTTACTTAGGTAGAACTCCACTCGCATGACAGGCAGCTGTAGCCTCCTTCATTAATCGCCACTATATGGCGTCTCTGGCTCACACTTGTTGCTGTGTCATCGAGTCTCAGTTGGGAACAGAGGATCTGCAGCCTCTTGTCCTCCGGATTCTGCTGTGGGACCTTTAGTACCCACACAGCCTCAGACTCCGGCGTCCAGTCTCTGGCGCTCAAGCCTGGGGGTGAGTTCCACTATGGCTCTTGTCCCCAGCTTCTTCTTCCCACGTCCTCTCAGTTCCCTGCTCAGGCATCATCTAACTACTCACTTCCTCCTCCTGACCAGACAGGGCAGCTCCCCTGAAGTCGGGTTTAGAGCTCCCTCTGCTGGCCTGGAGCAGGAACTGTGTTGTATGCTGGAACTACCTTATAAAGAGATCCCTTCCTTGCTTCCAGGCATAAGATCACTTTCCCTAGGAGAGAGGTAAGGCCACTGTGGTAACCGTACTCCCAGGATGCCACACATCTCTGCAATAAGAAAAAACGGTGGACTGATGCTTTAAACTTCTTAACGTAGAAATCGGGAAATTTGTGTGTACCCATCTGCCACAACAAGGCATACCCAATAAATAGGAACTTACACTATTAAACTTGGAATTTAATTTAAAGGACAGATAAAATTCAGCTCTGTAAAAAAACAGCCTTAGACTGGTGCAATGAGTACTCAAATATAGAGTCACAACCTTTAAATGTATGCTACAAATGTATGTCCTGTTGTGGCAGATGGGCACACACAAATTAGTTAACTTCTACAATTAGAACCAAAATTATATAAATATAGTCTGTATAGCAAAATGCAGCTCAATATTGATATAGTCAATATTCACTTATACTACCTTAGAGCACTCAGTCTGCTGACGCAAATCTTTGTATTTTAAGCATTTCCCAAAATAAGCCCCATAGGACATCTCAACCATAAAGCTGGGAAAATATTCTCATGGTGGCGTTCATGTAATAGAAAAAAACAATAGACTATGATGACAGATCCTGCATCTCTTTGCTTAATCCTGATAGACGCTATTATCAGTATTGAACATGGCCTTTAGGAGTGGACATGACGATGGCAGACAGGCTCATACCGATCCTGATAGGTACGCCACTTCTGTGCCGGCATAATCACCAAAGTGCTCCATTATGTCCCCAGTTAGAATGACGTAATGAAATGGCCGTGTGCGAGAAGGGGTCAGCCGTGACTGTCTACATTTCCAAATTACTAACATTGCCATGACTAAGGGCACTTGCTACTTGATGCAAGTATTTTATTTTTTTGAAATTTAAAGGAAATGTATAAATATTAAGGTGCTGATCATTGTGAGGTCTTGGCTTCCTGCTATACGTTCATCATATAACTGCAATGCAGAGCAATTTTCTCATTAGTGCGCAGATGATTTGCAGAAAGCTTTTCTGAAGGATTATGGGTAGATTTTCAGGATGCAGAGTCATTCTCAGCCTTTATATGTATCTGCATTGGCAACACCTGGGCATGCTGCCAAAACTGGGCCAATATGAGTTTGCCTTATCTATTTCTGGACAAAATGCATCAGACAGTCAGGTCTGAGCAATACAAAGAGAACGTTGTCGGTGTGCTATTCGTTTGCCAGTAAAGAAATTACACTGTATATCTGCTCAAAATATAAGTCATTAATTTATACATCCTTCATTATTGTTGATAGGATGATAGTGGATAATAGGGCAAGGCAGGGGGCCAGGAATGCATGTGCCAGACACACTAGTTACATGTTATTGTTAATCTCTGTGGGACCTCAGACTGCTCTGCCAGAGCCACCAGCACAGCGGGGTCTTTGTCTCATTCTTGTATGACCTAAATCTGGGCATACGACCTAAAGATATGATATGGCAGGCACTTTGATTACTTTTGTAGGAGGCATCGAAAAACAAACATTCGCAAATTATGTTTTTCCCCTTGGAGAATCAATAATATTGTATGAAAAAATGTCCATCTGCATTGACCCACATTGATTGAGGTATTATGTCTATTCATTGCAATGTAACAAGTGTAACCTTGTAGCTTATTGATTATGTGCTGCCATATTGCTCTTCAACATAATGACGTGGATCATAAAAATGGAAACAGTATTAAAAGCATTAAAGTACCGTATGTAATTAAAATGCCTTTTCTTCCTCCTCTGCCTTAATAAATTACCATGAAAAAAAAAATCTAAATGAAACACCTCCATTCCCACCTATACTGCTACGGAACGTTGTACTGTATATGACAACATGGCTGCATACAGAATGCATCTTATTCCAAGCTCACACAAAATAATTCATGTTTCCAAATGAAGTCTGCCTGACACTTTTGTCTGGCTGAGACATTTTGGCACAAGGATATGTTACACTCCTGTGGTGCAAAAATATTTCGACTCATTAAGGTTAGACAGGGCAGGAGACAGGTAACACATTTATATACATCTACTCCCTGTACATTTGGAGTACAACAAATATATACCATATGCATTTGTGTAAATTATATCCTGGCCGCTGCATTCACACACATCCACCGCCCTGGCATTAACTTTTCACACTCCATCCATATTGGGTCGCCCTTCCAGGGCTGTGGGGTACTCGGTACCGGGCCGGTGTCAGGGAGATGTGTCACAGCAGCAGTGACCCAGACCGTGGCCCTTGGCGCCCAAGTCAATGGCGGAATGTATATGTAGTTAATGGAATAGTTCGTGACGCCACCTGTGGTGTTTGGCAAGCAAGGTGTTAAGCCAACGCTGCATGCAGATCCTCTGGGGCTGAGGGTGTGTTGCAGCATAGATGGTGTAGCTCCCCACAGGTGAAGCTGTAACCCCAGGGCAGTGTAATTGCAATAGATGAGAGTAGGCGCAGGCGGTGTGAGGAATGCTGGTACCCAGATGTAGCGATGCTGACGGTGTTAGCGCACAAATGAATGGAAGACACCAGGGCTTGCAGTTCCAACGCTTTACTCACAGTTCGTGGTACACACTGGTGCCCGCTTCCATGCCGTATCCTCTGGGGCAGAGACTCAATCAACCTCCCGGGCAAGTCAGGATTCTCCTCTCCAACACTCCGCCAACATGTACCTTTCCTGAACGACTCCTCTATTGCACCTTAAGGTGTGAAGAGCTCCAGTACCGTGGTACTCTGGAGTTCCTCCTGTCAGATGTTCCTAACAACTCTACTTGATGGCAGACAGCTGTAGCCTCTCTCGGGGACTCCCTTCTCCGGAGTCCTGGCTCTCTATTCAGTTGCTGTTGTGTCCCAAGTCTTAGATGGGAGTAGTGCATTTACAGCCAACTACTCCACCGGTGTCTGCTGCAGAACCATAAGTGTCCATATAACCTCTGGGACCGGGCCACGGCCTGGCGCTGAGAACCTATAGGCAGGGTTCGTCTTCCAACCCACATCTCCTCTATGTTCTCCTACTCCTTCGTTCCGTACTGATCTTTCTCTCTCTTATAGAAGCTTAGGTTGCAGTTCTATGTCTTTCTCCTTCTGTTCCTTTCCCGTGCCAGCTGGCTCAGATCACTGAGGCAGCTGCAGCACTCCTTCTCCTCGGACCCGTCCTCAGACTCTCCTGCCTGACTGTCCAGACTCCCCTCAGACTGATCTCTCAGACTGATCTGACCTGTAATTCTAAACCTTCCCCATCTTTTATATGGATCTCAACTCCACCCACCTCCCAGCACATCCAGTGTTCCATGCAGGGAACCACCAGAGGTGCTCCGCTACTCTCTAAGCACTGAGCAACAATGTGGTTGTGCATAACTACCCTGTTGTGTGGGATGCGAGTGTTGGAGTGTGGAAAGGAGTTCCCAACTTACCTAGTTGGTGGGGCACTACACCTTAGGGGAAGGTGCAGTACCTCTGTGGCAACTGAGCCTCAGGGGCGCCACAATATCGGCCCCTCGCTCCTTTCCTCTCCTATGTATAGCACTCACGCTCTTTTCACATTGTTAAATTGCACAGATCCAGTCAGTCCCACCATTCAACATAAGAGACGCTCTCACAAATCACTTAACCATCTACTCACTCTTTCTATCCTCCTTCTCCTAGTCGCAGGAGACATTGCTCCCAACCCTGGTCCCCCATGTTATAGAAAGTCAAACCCCCCAACTGCTACACTCAGAAACCCCTCTAATCTTATTAATATTCCCTGCATGCCATCTGTCTCTCTTAATTGTGCCCTTTGTAATTCTCGCTCGGTGTGTAACAAACTCTCCTTCACTCATGACTTTTTCCTTTCTAATTCTCTTAACCTCCTGGCTCTTACTGAAACCTGGATCCAGCAGTCAGACACTACCGCTGCTGCTGCTCTTTCATATGGGGGACTACACTTCTCTCATACCCCAAGATCAGACAATAGAGCAGATGGAGGCATTGGTCTGCTCCTATCACCAAAATGTACCTTTCAGGTTATCCCTCAACTACCCTCACTAGTCTTCCCTTCTTTTGAGGTCCATGCCGTCAGACTCTACACCCCCTTCTCCATGCGAGTGGCAGTGGTGTATGGTCCTCCCAGCCCCTCCCATCAGTTCCTGGATCATTTTTCCACTTGGCTTCCACATTTTCTCTCCTGTGACATCCCTACCCTCATCATGGGAGATTCAACATCCCCATTGCTCTTCCCCTCTCCCCATCTGCTACTCACCTTTTATCTCTAACCTCCTTATTTGGCCTTTCACAGCTTACTAATTCTCCAACGCATGAAGACGGAAACTCCCTCGCCTTGGTCTTCTCTCGACTTTGTGCAGTGGATGATTTTGCAAACTCCCCTCTCCCGCTCTCTGATCACAATCTTCTTCCATTCTCTATCAAGAACTGCCAGGCTGCTCAGGTCACCCCCACTGTCCATACTTATAGAAACATACAGGCCATTAACACCCAGAAACTTATGAAGAATTTGCAGTCTTCATTGGCCCCTATCTCCTCCCTCTCATGTCCTGATTCTGCACTGAAGCATTACAATGAAACACTTCAAAGTGCCCTGGATGAATTTGCACCCCCTATAAATAGAACACCACAACACAGACAGCGACAACCCTGGCACACCCTGCAAACACGTTTCCTGCAGCGGTGCTCCAGGTGCACCGAACGTCTGTGGAGAAAATCCAACCTACCCGAAGATTTCATCCATTATAAGTTTATGCTTAGAACATACAACACTGCCCTTCACCTCTCCGAACAAACCTATTTCAACACCCTCATCACCTCACTGTCCAATAACCCAAAACGTCTCTTTGACACTTTTCATTCTCTACTCAACCCAAGAGTACAGGCCCCAACCACGGAGCTCCGAGCTGACGATCTGGCCAATTACTTCAAAGAAAAAATTGACCAGATTCGACAGGAAATTATCTCCCAATCACCTCATACCAGGCATTGTCCTCCCTCCCCGCACTGTCCTCCCTCCCCCACTGCATCTAGCTCACTCTCTGATTTTGAACCAGTCACAGAAGAAGTATGCAGGCTCCTTGCATCTTCTCGCCCACCCACTTGCATCAGTGACCCATTTCCATCACATCTCCTCCAGCCCCTTTCCCCTGCTGTCACCCCTCACCTAACTAAAATATTTAACCTCTCTCTCTCTTCTGGTATCTTTCCCTCCTCATTTAAGCATGCCATCATACATCCACTACTTAAAAAACCATCCCTCGACCAAAACTGTGCCGCTAACTATAGACCTGTCTCTAATCTTCCCTTCATCTCTAAACTCCTGGAACGCCTGGTCCACTCCCGTCTTATCCGCTATCTCTCTGATAGCTCTCTCGTTGACCCTCTCCAATCCGGTTTCCGCTCTTTACACTCTACTGAAACTGCCCTCACTAAAGTCTCTAATGTTCTACTAACAGCTAAATCAAATGGTCATTACTCCATGCTAATTCTCTTGGATCTCTCTGCAGCATTCGACACTGTGGATCATCAGCTCCTCCTCACTATGCTCCATTCCATTGGCCTTAAGGACGCCGTTCTCTCCTAGTTCTCCTCTTATCTCTCTGACTGCTCCTTTACTGTATCTTTTGCCGGTTCCCCCTCCTCTCACCTTCCCCTTGCTGTTGGGGTTCCTCAAGGATCGGTTCTAGGCCCCCTCCTCTTCTCCTTGTACACTGCCCCTATTGGTCAAACAATCAGTAAATTTGGTTTCCAGTACCACCTCTATGCTGATGACACCCAATTATATGCTTTTTCTCCTGAAATCACTCCAGCCTTTCTAGAAAACACCGGCAATTGTCTAAACGCTGTGTCTAACATCATGTCCTCACTATATCTGAAACTGAACCTGTCAAAGACTGAACTCCTTGTGTTTCCTCCCTCTACTAATGTACCTATACCCGACATTGCCATTTCTGTGTGTGGTTCCACTATTACTCCCCAGCAACATGCCCGCTGTCTTGGGGTCATACTTGATTCCGAGCTTTCCTTTGCCCCCCACATTCGATCACTGGCTCGCTCTTGTCATCTGCACCTCAAAAACATTTCTAGAATTCGACCTTTTCTTACTTTTGACTCTGCAAAAACTCTTATTGTTTCTCTTATTCATTCTCGTCTCTACTATTGTAACTCTCTAATAAAAAAGAAGAAGCGGGCGGCACCGCTGTTACCGTGCTAGGATCCGTGGCTTGCAGCAGGCAGTGAGCTCACATGGAGGATTCCCGGGTGCTTGACCTCATAACAAATCACTTGTGGTTTACAAATAAAGAAGGTCGCACTCGGCGAGATAATAGTGAAGATTTATTGACACATAATTACATGTCACGTCGGGGATGTGATAACAAGAGTGTCAAGTGGCTGACAACGGCCGTTTCGCGCTACTCGAGCGCTTCCACGGGTCAAAGTGCAGGGGGAAATGACGGATTCTTAAGCAAATCATGTCATCCAGTCACTCCTCCTACCTCAGCCGCTGTATAACTAACAAGTAAAACAGACAGGTGCTCAGTGCAAACATATAAAAAACACACATATTTCACCGCTGCAGCGGGAACAATAATCTTACATATAAAGACAAATATTACAAGGACTATTGAGTGATTATCAACATAACTAAAGGACCCCTATTATCAAATTAACCCTTCTGGGTAATCTGTTCCAAAGGAAACAGCTTATTAGTATAAATCCGAGAGCTGCATGATACTAAATCCATAGGAAGTGTGTGCTTCCATACATTATGATCTATTCAAGATATATATATGCAATTTTACCATGGCTCCAGCAATTAAAATAAAAAATTACTGACACCTATCTTTTGGCCATTTATGTCACAATGATGATCTAAGCCCATTGTATTGTCCTTGTTAAAACGATTTTAGGGCAAATTATACCGCATGATTCAGAACTAACCAATTAAGGAAATACCTATATATTTTTTTAATTATATTTTTTTATATTTTTTTATGAGATATGTATTACTTAACACCAATAATTTACATTATCCCCTAGATATTTGTCTATTTGCCCTTAATTTATAACCTGCCAGTATTTACGGAAAAAGAAATGCATTATTTAAATCAGTTATCACAAAAAAATGGCCATATCTATTTTATCATTGAAACCTATGGGACCAGTTGCCCGTGTATCCATAATCCATTTGGATTCCCGCTTCAACAATAATTTATTCAAATTCCCTCCTTGTGGGGGTAACATGACTTTTTCAATACCAGCAAAAGAAAGGACACCTGGATCCATCCCATGTACAGTCCTAACATGATCAATAAGACGTGGCACTCCTTTTCCCGTTGTTATCGACTTGAAGTGTTCCCGAAATCGAACATAGAGTGGACGTATTGTCTTTCCTATGTAAAAAAATCGACATGTACAGAAGATGACATAAACCACATGATCGGTCTTACATGTAATTAGACTGGACACTGTATGTCTAACCGCACCTATTTGTAGTATATGGTCAGTGCAATGATATCTACAATAAGGACATTGTCCACATTTATAATTTCCCTTAGGTATTCCTTGATTCAACCATGTATCACGTGGAGTTATTAACCGGTTCTGCACTAGAACATCCCTAATCCTTGTACTACGTTTATTAGAAATGAGTGGTCCTCTTGACACTATATCAAACAGCTCTCTATCTTGTTCCAAAATGTGCCAGTGTTTCCTAATTACCGATCTAATCTGCCTATCCATCGGACCATAACGGAAACAAAAGGTGAATCTCTTTTCCTTCTTAAACTCTTTACTCTGTTGATAAACTACACATCTCCTACTGTCATCCCAATGTGATCTCACTTGTTGAAGTGTGGTGTCCAATGAATGGTCAGGATATCCTCGTTGCCTCAATCTCTCATATAGTTCTCTGGATTGTCGTTCCCGACCCTCCACTGTATTATTCAAACGAAATATTCGCAAAAATTTACTATATGGTACTGAATTAACGGTATGTGTGGGATGATAGCTATCAAACCGCAATATGGAATTGGTGGCTATAGGTTTCCTAAAAACCGAAGTACAAATAGTATCATCTTTGATCTCCAACAGGACATCTAAAAACTCTAATTTAACACCTCCAAATTTATGAGTGAATACCATATTCATTTGGTTCACATCATTGAGATAATTAACAAATTCCACAAATATATCTTCTGTACCGTCCCAAATTATGAACACATCGTCCACATATCTGAGGTATAGTCTAATATGTCTAAAATATTTTTGCATGTTGTAAATATATTTCTCCTCGAAAGCTCCCAAAAACAGATTCGCAAACGTACAAGATACTGGTGTACCCATCGCTGTTCCCACATTTTGACAATACCATTTTGAATCAAAAGTGAAGGCATTGTGTGTTAAAATAAAACTCAATGCATCACAGACAAAATCAATAAAACCTTGTTCTTTCCCTATGGTACCTAATATCTCTCTAATAGTGTCAACTCCCAATTGTTGAGGAATCCTTGTATACAGACTCTCTACATCTATTGATGTTAGGAAAAAGCCAGGTTGCCAACCAAACTCATGTATTACTTCTAAAAAAGCTTTCGTGTCTCTTATGTAAGACGGGATCTGAGTGAGCAGTGGTCGTAGTAACCAATCTACATATTGTGAAAGTGCCTCCGTCACTGATCCTATCCCAGAAATAATGGGGCGACCTGGAGGACAAGAGAGGGATTTATGTAATTTTGGTACGTGGTACCAGTGAGGACGTGTGGGAAATTCAGGTAATAATTTTTCTGCCTTTTTTTCAGAAATAGTATTTTTTATAACATACTGCCTAAGTAAAGACCTCAAGTCTCTTATATATTTAGGGGTAGGATCTCCCACCAATTTAGTGTATGTTACTGTATCTGATAATTGTCGATGGGCTTCTGCTAAATACATTTCTCTGGGCAAAAAAACAGTATTCCCTCCTTTATCTGATGGTCTCACTACTGTGTCCGTCCAATCTCTGATTTCTCTCATTGCTTGCTTCTCTGCCACTGTTAAATTCGAAGGTGCTATAGGATATACTAATGCCTCTACATCTTTAATGACTAACATCTCAAATAAATCGATTAGGTTTCCTGGGGAGACAGGGGGCATATATTGGGATGTTACACCCCCTAAGAATGGGGTTTTAATCATTTGTGGAAAATCACCCTCAGGTTCAGTAATGCTCAACAATAATGCAGCGTCTTCATGCACTTCTGCCAAAGTACCTACTCCTGCCATAAATCCCAAAGGACCCACTTCACATTGTACCTCCCCTGATAATGGAGTGTCAGTAGGTGATTTGACTAAAAAATGCTTATGTAGGTGCATCTTCCTAATAGATTTAAACAAATCAATCTTAAATTCTGTCAAATCAAAATTACCTGGTATACAAAAATTAAGACCCTTAGCTAGTAATGAATAATGAGAATCTTGTAACACATGATCGGTTAGATTAATTACTGCATGCAATGATGTGTCCCTTAACGTCTTGGTCTCCATGAGACCTGTTTTCTCTTGCGATTTTGTCCATAAGGTCTTCCTCCTTCCTCTTCTGATCCTCCGCCTAAAGGGATGTGTGATCCAGACGCACCTGCCTCTGCTGATGCTTGCTGATCAGATGGAATCATGGATAAACTAACACCTTCTCCCATGCTTGAATCAGAATCCGTTGTCAAATAATCTCTCCTAATTGGTGCATGATTCTGTTTGTGGAAATGGCGCTTATATTTCCCTTTTCCCTTAATATTTGTCTTTATATGTAAGATTATTGTTCCCGCTGCAGCGGTGAAATATGTGTGTTTTTTATATGTTTGCACTGAGCACCTGTCTGTTTTACTTGTTAGTTATACAGCGGCTGAGGTATAGGAGGAGTGACTGGATGACATGATTTGCTTAAGAATCCGTCATTTCCCCCTGCACTTTGACCCGTGGAAGCGCTCGAGTAGCGCGAAACGGCCGTTGTCAGCCACTTGACACTCTTGTTATCACATCCCCGACGTGACATGTAATTATGTGTCAATAAATCTTCACTATTATCTCGCAGAGTGCGACCTTCTTTCTTTGGAAACCACAAGTGATTTGTTATGAGGTCAAGCACCCGGGAATCCTCCATGTGAGCTCACTGCCTGCTGCAAGCCACGGATCCTAGCACGGTAACAGCGGTGCCGCCCGCTTCTTCTTTTTTATTACTATAGCACTGGTTTCTGGACTGAGCACGCTTTGTTACTGGATCTAAAGAGTGGATTATATAGACGTTGCATATATAGCAGTTTGACCATGTCGGTAGACATGGAAGCGGACACAGCCACATTGGGAATGAGCTTACAGGCTGGTCGGGAGGATGTTGATAAATACTTTAAAGAGTGTGAAACACGTGACGAAGTGCAGACATTAAGCACTAAAGCTTTGGAATTTAAATTGATGAATCTGGCTGAAAGAGAGACAAAATTATTTTGGACTAACAATTCATTGAAGTCCTACATTGATTGTGGACGTGTACCCCGTGGATTGAGAATGTGGAAGGAAATTTCCGAGTTTAGGAGTGATGCTTCCTTTCGTACGGAATGGGAAAACATCCTACTAAAATGTTCACAAGATTTATTGCAATTAGTCCTGGCCACCAATTTGCGCAATTATGATACAGTTAAAGAGGAATTAACAAAATCACAAGAAGAGTTAAAATCAAGACTGACGGATAATCAGTGGCTTACATTGAATAAAAAAATGGACAGTAAATTGTTACCGATGCAGGCAGAGATTAAATTAAGGAAACGAGACAAATTTTTACGTGATAAAAATGATTTTTTGAATGGTCAGATATTCAGCTGGAATAAGCAACGAATGAATGCACATACTGGACAATCAGGAAAAGGGAAATATAAGCGCCATTTCCACAAACAGAATCATGCACCAATTAGGAGAGATTATTTGACAACGGATTCTGATTAAAGCATGGGAGAAGGTGTTAGTTTATCCATGATTCCATCTGATCAGCAAGCATCAGCAGAGGCAGGTGCGTCTGGATCACACATCCCTTTAGGCGGAGGATCAGAAGAGGAAGGAGGAAGACCTTATGGACAAAATCGCAAGAGAAAACAGGTCTCATGGAGACCAAGACGTTAAGGGACACATCATTGCATGCAGTAATTAATCTAACCGATCATGTGTTACAAGATTCTCATTATTCATTACTAGCTAAGGGTCTTAATTTTTGTATACCAGGTAATTTTGATTTGACAGAATTTAAGATTGATTTGTTTAAATCTATTAGGAAGATGCACCTACATAAGCATTTTTTATTCAAATCACCTACTGACACTCCATTATCAGGGGAGGTACAATGTGAAGTGGGTCCTTTGGGATTTATGGCAGGAGTAGGTACTTTGGCAGAAGTGCATGAAGACGCTGCATTATTGTTGAGCATTACTGAACCTGAGGGTGATTTTCCACAAATGATTAAAACCCCATTCTTAGGGGGTGTAACATCCCAATATATGCCCCCTGTCTCCCCAGGAAACCTAATCGATTTATTTGAGATGTTAGTCATTAAAGATGTAGAGGCATTAGTATATCCTATAGCACCTTCGAATTTAACAGTGGCAGAGAAGCAAGCAATGAGAGAAATCAGAGATTGGACGGACACAGTAGTGAGACCATCAGATAAAGGAGGGAATACTGTTTTTTTGCCCAGAGAAATGTATTTAGCAGAAGCCCATCGACAATTATCAGATACAGTAACATACACTAAATTGGTGGGAGATCCTACCCCTAAATATATGAGACTTGAGGTCTTTACTTAGGCAGTATGTTATAAAAAATACTATTTCTGAAAAAAAGGCAGAAAAATTATTACCTGAATTTCCCACACGTCCTCACTGGTACCACGTACCAAAATTACATAAATCCCTCTCTTGTCCTCCAGGTCGCCCCATTATTTCTGGGATAGGATCAGTGATGGAGGCACTTTCACAATATGTAGATTGGTTACTATGACCACTGCTCACTCAGATCCCGTCTTACATAAGAGACACGAAAGCTTTTTTAGAAGTAATACATGAGTTTGGTTGGCAACCTGGCTTTTTCCTAACATCAATAGATGTAGAGAGTCTGTATACAAGGATTCCTCAACAATTGGGAG
Source organism: Dendrobates tinctorius (assembly GCF_039654945.1). Lineage (NCBI taxonomy): Eukaryota > Metazoa > Chordata > Amphibia > Anura > Dendrobatidae > Dendrobates > Dendrobates tinctorius. Next base: position 4,724,817 of record NW_027362054.1, on the reverse strand, counting down.
TTGACACTATTAGAGAGATATTAGGTACCATAGGGAAAGAACAAGGTTTTATTGATTTTGTCTGTGATGCATTGAGTTTTATTTTAACACACAATGCCTTCACTTTTGATTCAAAATGGTATTGTCAAAATGTGGGAACAGCGATGGGTACACCAGTATCTTGTACGTTTGCGAATCTGTTTTTGGGAGCTTTCGAGGAGAAATATATTTACAACATGCAAAAATATTTTAGACATATTAGACTATACCTCAGATATGTGGACGATGTGTTCATAATTTGGGACGGTACAGAAGATATATTTGTGGAATTTGTTAATTATCTCAATGATGTGAACCAAATGAATATGGTATTCACCCATAAATTTGGAGGTGTTAAATTAGAGTTTTTAGATGTCCTGTTGGAGATCAAAGATGATACTATTTGTACTTCGGTTTTTAGGAAACCTATAGCCACCAATTCCATATTGCGGTTTGATAGCTATCATTCCACACATACCGTTAATTCAGTACCTTATAGTCAATTTTTGCGAATATTTCGTTTGAATAATACAGTGGAGGGTCGGGAACGACAATCCAGAGAACTATATGAGAGATTGAGGCAACGAGGATATCCTGACCATTTATTGGACACCACACTTCAACAAGTGAGATCACATTGGGATGACAGTAGGAGATGTGTAGTTTATCAACAGAGTAAAGAGAGTAAGAAGGAAAAGAGATTCACCTTTTGTTTCCGTTATGGTCCGATGGATAGGCAGATTAGATCGGTAATTAGGAAACACTGGCACATTTTGGAACAAGATAGAGAGCTGTTTGATATAGTGTCAAGAGGACCACTTATTTCTAATAAACGTAGTACAAGGATTAGGGATGTTCTAGTGCAGAACCGGTTAATAACTCCACGTGATACATGGTTGAATCAAGGAATACCTAAGGGAAATTATAAATGTGGACAATGTCCTTATTGTAGATATCATTGCACTGACCATATACTACAAATAGGTGCGGTTAGACATACAGTGTCCAGTCTAATTACATGTAAGACCGATCATGTGGTTTATGTCATCTTCTGTACATGTCGATTTTTTTACATAGGAAAGACAATACGTCCACTCTATGTTCGATTTCGGGAACACTTCAAGTCGATAACAACGGGAAAAGGAGTGCCACGTCTTATTGATCATGTTAGGACTGTACATGGGATGGATCCACGTGTCCTTTCTTTTGCTGGTATTGAAAAAGTCATGTTACCCCCACAAGGAGGGAATTTGAATAAATTATTATTGAAGCGGGAATCCAAATGGATTATGGATACACGGGCAACTGGTCCCATAGGTTTCAATGATAAAATAGATATGGCCATTTTTTTGTGATAACTGATTTAAATAATGCATTTCTTTTTCCGTAAATACTGGCAGGTTATAAATTAAGGACAAATAGACAAATATCTAGGGGATAATGTAAATTATTGGTGTTAAGTAATACATATCTCATAAAAAAATATAAAAAAATATAATTAAAAAAAAATATAGGTATTTCCTTAATTGGTTAGTTCTGAATCATGCGGTATAATTTGCCCTAAAATCGTTTTAACAAGGACAATACAATGGGCTTAGATCATCATTGTGACATAAATGGCCAAAAGATAGGTGTCAGTAATTTTTTATTTTAATTGCTGGAGCCATGGTAAAATTGCATATATATATCTTGATTAGATCATAATGTATGGAAGCACACACTTCCTATGGATTTAGTATCATGCAGCTCTCGGATTTATACTAATAAGCTGTTTCCTTTGGAACAGATTACCCAGAAGGGTTAATTTGATAATAGGGGTCCTTTAGTTATGTTGATAATCACTCAATAGTCCTTGTAATATTTGTCTTTATATGTAAGATTATTGTTCCCGCTGCAGCGGTGAAATATGTGTGTTTTTTATATGTTTGCACTGAGCACCTGTCTGTTTTACTTGTTAGTTATACAGCGGCTGAGGTAGGAGGAGTGACTGGATGACATGATTTGCTTAAGAATCCGTCATTTCCCCCTGCACTTTGACCCGTGGAAGCGCTCGAGTAGCGCGAAACGGCCGTTGTCAGCCACTTGACACTCTTGTTATCACATCCCCGACGTGACATGTAATTATGTGTCAATAAATCTTCACTATTATCTCGCAGAGTGCGACCTTCTTTCTTTGGAAACCACAAGTGTATTGTAACTCTCTTCTAATCGGTCTCCCTCTTACCAAACTCTCCCCTCTCCAATCTGTCTTGAATGCTGCAGCCAGGATCATATTGCTCACCAATCGTTACACCGATGCCTCTACATTGTGCCAGTCATTACACTGGCTACCCATCCACTCCAGAAGTCAGTATAAACTTATTACCCTCACCCACAAAGCCCTCCATGGCTCAGCACCACCCAACATCTCCTCCCTTGTTTCAGTATACCACCCTACCCGCGCCCTCCGTTCTGCTGATGACCTGAGGTTAGCATCCTCAATAATCAGAACCTCCCACTCCCGTCTCCAAGACTTTACACGTGCTGTGCCAATTCTTTGGAATGCACTTCCCAGGTCAATACGATTAGTCCCCAATCTCCACAATTTTAAGCATGCCCTGAAAACGCATTTATTCAGACTGGCCTATCGCCTCAACACTTTAATCTAATCTATCCCTGTGTGGCACAGCCAAAAGTTTTACCATAACCAGGTTCCCCGCATCATGTTCCCACATGCTTTATGCATCCATTAGCCCTCTGTGTCTGTACTGTTACACACTTAACATTATGGCTGCTCCATACAATCAGGGCAACTGTTACCACCCACCTTTCGTGTCTCCCTCTTTCCTCATAGACTATAAGCTTGCGAGCAGGGCCCTCATTCCTCTTGGTATCTGTTATGAGCTATGTGATTATTGTTATGCTGTAATGTCTATTGTCTGTACAAGTCCCCTCTGAAATGTAAAGTGCTGCGGAATATGTCGGCGCTATAGAAATAAAATTTATTATTATTATTATTATTATTAAGGTGTTTTACACCAGAATTCTTGGATGACTAGTTGGAGGCAACTCCTCAGCCCCTTCTCCTTGCCCAGATCCTCATGACTGACAAGTCTCTCCATCTACACACAGAGACACCTGTCAGCCAAGGAAAGTGGGTCAGGGACCCGCCTAGGAATAGTTATCTGAGATGCAAAGTCGCTTGCCAGGTTTACAAAGTATTGTTTCGCTTTGTAAAACATTTCAGAATAAAATAGAGTTAAACATACATGGCCGCAATAACGCAGCCAGTGTCCGATTCATGCCGGCTGTGGTTTGAGTAGCATGACTATTTTGTCAGGTTCCCTTTAAGAAGCACTCTTCCCATCAAAAATTTTAATCCTCTTAATATATTGCAATAATAATATGGCTTAAATTAAGAGGAAGCCATATGAACAACAAATTCATGACCACCGGAAGAGACTCCAATATTCCAGGTGATCCATTATGTCTAAGAAAACTACTCTAAAATTACATTGCAGTTCTGAATTTCTCATTCTAATATTCCAGAATTTTCTGCTTCAGAATGAAAAATGTAACCAGAGGCTTACACCGAAACTCATGACTCCTTAAAATCCATAACTGGACTCATAATTTAATATAATTTTGGTGCTTTCTTAGGCCTCTTTCACACATCAGGTTTTCGCCGTCAGGCGCAATCCGGCGCTTTTGACAGAAACCGGATCCGGCGAAATGCAATGCCGGATCCGGTTTCCCCCCCATTGACTTGCATTTGCGCCGGATCGCGCCGGATGGCCATGCGTTTCATCCGGTTTTCGCCGGATCCGGCAATGTGTCGCGATCCGGCGTCTGGAAAAAACGTCTACTGTAACGTTTTTTGTCTCCGGCGAAAAAGCCGGACACGCCGGATCCGGCGCGTCCGGCTTTTTCACACAATGAAAGCCTATGAGCGCCGCAATGCGCCGGATCCGGCAAAAGCCGGATCCGGCGTCCGGATCCGGTTTTTTGGTCTGAGCATGCTCAGTAGCTCTGCCCACAGGAGATATATAAAAGCAAGACAATGGGACCCTCAGCCACACCCAACATGCCACCCAAGACAAGAACCAGGAGCAGGAGAAGGCAGTAGACATCTGCAGCAGCAGCAGCACCATCAGCACCACCCCAAATGGAGCAGCAAATGGAACATGCTGAGGAGGGGAGTCCAGCAGCAGATGAGAGACGGTAATTATCAAATCCCCCATTCCTCCAAACTAGGGCCATGGAATATCAAGATATTCATTGGCCCTTTGTTTCTCTTTATTCAACAGCCGCCAAAGAGATGCAGCAGCAGCAGCAGCAGAAATGGTATCACTGGCAGCAGCAACAGCAGCAGCAATACCCACAGCCATGGAGTCTGGCCATCAACAGGACAGCACATCTTCTTCTGGGAGCCCTCCCTCGCATCGTCAGCGTTTGACAGTAAGTTTTTATTTCCAAAATCCATCATCTCTGTAATATATGTCTATTCATTGACTTTTATTTCAAAACAGGAATCACAAGATGAAGAGGAGCTCCCAGAAGAAGAAGGAAGGGGTGGACAGACACCTGGAGTGGGCTCACAATTGGTAAGTTTTTTGCATCAAACGCAGAAACACAACATCACACTACACACAACACATAGAAAACAATGTTCTGCAGACCACACACAGCAAACAAATGCCTACATCCAAAGACATAACATTTTTTGTTTTCTTCTCTAGTCTTCCCAATCTGGTGCTCGGCCAAGAGGTCCTCGCAGTGCCTCCCAGGGTCGTCGGCGACAGCAACGCGGCGGTCACCAGCGTGTAAGTATAAATATTTTTGCTTTGTTTTTTTGCATTTTTTATTTCATTTCTTTTGTGGAGGCTAATTATGTTATTTTTGTCTTTTTCTTTAACAGCCTTCACAGCGTGCTCCCGACTCTGACGGTGAGGATGGAGGGATTGATGTGGACCGCCTCATCGATCTCGTCAGAGAAAGGGAGCCGCTCTGGAATATGGCTGACCGCCGCCACGCTGACCTGATCGTTACCCGACGACTCTGGGAGGAAATCTGTTCTCTCCTTGTGGGCCGCTGGGAGGACCTCGAAGCTCGGGCCCAGATTAAAGAGCGTAAGTATATACAGTACCGGTTGCTTGATGTAAACCAGTGTTTCCCGAACTCCAGTCCTCGTGGTCCCCACGGATCATGTGTTCAGGATTTCTATTTACTATGGAAATCCTGAAAACATGACCCCTGGGGACCATGAGGACTGGAGTTTGTGAAACACTGATGTTGTATACTAACCACTCCTTTCTCGTTTCAGGGAACAGAATTGTGAATCGGTGGCGGTCTGTGAGGGATCGTTTCAAGAAGGAGTTCAATAAAGAGATGCGGGCCCCGAGTGGATCTGGAGGACGCAGGAGCAAGTACAAGTACGCACAAGCCCTGTCGTTCCTCCGGGAAACAATGCTCACCAGAAGGTAAATATTACACACCACATGTGAAAAAAATGTTAGATGTAACTTTTTTTTTTCAGCCAGGGCCATACCATGTCAGTATTTTAATTGTTTTTTTTTCTCTTTATTACACAGCACGGTGAGCAGCACTCGGGAGCCTGCACGATTGGACCCTTCTGAGGCGATCCCTGAGGAGACCGGCACCGAGGGACACTTCGACCGCCCCGGTACATCTGCACCTTCCCAGCCTTCCCACACATTCGACCCATCTGTCCCATCCACCAGCACAGGAGCATCGTGGCCGCCTACATTACATGAAGCTGCTGGTGAGGAGATCGCTTTCCCTTTACCCCACCCTTCTGCCCCTGCCACCTCTAGTACACCTGCGGGTACTGGGCGGCAGCGGCAGAGGGGTCAGGAAAAGAGTTATGCGCAAGAGTTCTTGCATCTGAATGCATCTTTCCAGAACTGTCTCAAAGTCTTGTCAGAGCAAATCTCCGCAGGCTTTCAGCAGATCAACTCCAGCATTCTGGAGGTGAAGACACTTCTGCAAACCATGCATTCAGAAGCAAGATCTTCGCCAAACCACACCTTTTTCAGGTCTGTTGTGGAGCGCATGGCAACACTATCTCCTACCCAGCAGATGCATGTAATGCATTCGTGCCACGGTGCTCTACAGCAGGTTACCTCCCAACCTCCACCTCCCACCACTGTAGTTCCTCCACCTGCACCCCCTCCAGCCACTTTCCATCCTCCCCCTCCTATTACATCTGCACCCCCTCCAGCCACTTTCCATACTCCCCCTCCTATTACATCTGCACCCCCTCCAGCCACTTTCCATCCTCCCCCTCCTATTACATACCAGCAACCTCACCAGTACCAGCAACCTCCCCAGTACCAGACATCTCCCCACTTCCAGCAACCTGCCCCGTACCAAACTCCTTCCCCGTACCAAACTCCTTCCCCGTACCAAACTCCTTCCCCATACAACTTTCCATCAACATCATCTGCTCCTACAGTCCCTGCCCAACCCTCCACTCCACCGCCCACCACCTCTTCTGCCTCCCACATGTCCACCCATTCTGTAGCTTTTTCCACACCTTCACCTCTAACTGTTCCTTCCCCACCACGATCCCAGTCCTCTCTCCACACACCCAGTGTCGAAGTGTCCCGCAGCCCCTCCAGCAGTATTTCCACCCCACAGTACACAGATTTGTAATGTGTGTTTTTTGTAATAAAAATGCCCATTGGGTTTAAAACCTTTATTAAAAAAGTTTTTTGCACTTTAAAAACATTTTACAAAAAAAAAAAAAAATTTAAATAAAAGTTAAATTATCGTTTCACAATGGTTGTCTGTCATTTCTTTCTGCGGCGAACTATGTTTTAAAAAAAGGTTAAATACAGGGTATTTCAAAGGTAAAAAGGTATTCAAAACCAGGTATATAACTGTGGGTAAATTTTAGCTTTTTGCCACAGTTGTGTTCCTGGTTGTGTTTGAAGCAAAGTATTTCACCTAAAAAGTTGTGTTTATTGTTGGTGATTTCCTACCAATGTACACAACTTTTGTAAAAAGGTGAAATACTTTGCATAAAACACAACCAGGTACACACCTGTGGCCTAAAGCTAAAAATAGAGACCATGACAAGATAGCCAACTTTGGTTGGCAAAGGTATATACTGTTGGTCCAGAAGGTACACAAGTTTAGGGCACAAATCTTTCACACTCTGTCATCCCAGTGTACTCTGCCTTGAGGTGACATAAAGTATAGTGGAAAATTGTCCCTGAAACCGTCACAGAACTTCTAGTGGTAATATTTCCAATGACAACATCCATCTTCGCCAGTAACTTGCTCTTCTCTCCAACCTGCACTTTCTTCTCTACAACCTGTCAAAGAAGGGCTGTAGGAACATGCTATATATAGTTTTCCAGTAGCCAATCCCGTTCGGAAGGCCACAAGGGTCAATTTTAAAAACCGGATCCGGCGTAATCCGTCGAAAAACGGATAGAAAAACGTATAGAAAAACGGATGAACCGGATGAGACGGATCCGGTTTTGTCTGTCAAGAACAAGACGGATCCGGCAGAAAACCGGATCCGGCACTTCAGGTTTTACAAAACATTTGCCGGATCCGGCATTCCGGCACGACGCCGGATCGCGCCTGACGCCGAAAACCTGATGTGTGAAAGTAGCCTTATGTTCATGAAATGGCCCTTTTGGCTTCCTGAGGCACCTGGGACTGTTACCTCTACTCACCTTACACCATGCTGATGATAATTGGGAGTAGAGAAAAGAACATTTTGTATTGGTGTTTTAGCCCCAGACAGAATTGTGACCTTGAACCTGGGGACAAATATCAATGTGATGCACCAAAAATGTCAAACCATAGCTATTGAAAATGTTTAACACAGGTCAAAGATTCAGGCTTTAATGGGGTTGTCAGGAACTTAATTTTTTCTTCTATGAGGCTAGGCACTTATCGGTAGGTAGTTCCGGTTACAAGCCACTCCTGGCAGCAATTTTCCTTCCTCCTGTGACGTTTCATCGAAGAAGCAATTAATTTTCTTTCGCTCTGCTCTGTCGACGTGGTGTCATTGCTGCAATTATGTTGATTGCCAGCCAGCTCCTGCTGCGTTAGGCTGAGCTGGCGGTCAAACAACATGACTGCTGCTGTGATGTCCTGTCATCAGAAGGGAGCGAAAGAGAAGGAACAGCCCTGTCAATGAGATACCGCACCTGTCGATGTGATGCCACAGGGGTAGGAGAATCGCCGCCAGGAGTGGTTTGTGACATCTCTGAGCCAGTAGATATGGGCTCACCACAGAACAGGTAGTTAGCAACTTCCTGCTGATATGTGCTTAGCCCCATTGAAAAAAAAATTAAGTAAGTCCCGGAAAATCCATTTAAGTTACAAAGCTACAGTACAATGCTGTTCTTTGTTGACCTAAACAAATGCTTATTACTTATGGTGTAAAAGCTACAAAATTAAAATAATTGCTTTTTTGGTTGTTTATAAAGGGAGCAAATGAGGCGTATGGACAGGCACAACTCATCACTAAAATGTAATGGTAAGATATACGGGTGCATAAGGGTACAACGGAAAAACAGAAAAGACTAAGCATTGTGTCTGTTGCCGGGAAACGTGGTCACCTCTGGTCAGTGAGTAGTACATCTAAAACCTTCTGCAAATACGCACCCTGGGAAGATTTATTTGCAGTGATGCTGAGGACACAAACAGAAAACAAAGACTCAGTGCTAATTCAGGAAGGACCAAGCACAAGCGCGGAGCCAGGATCTCTTGCCTGACCCCAGTAAACATTGATGGGAACGCTCTTTGGGTAAACGGGGAGACAGTAGAAATCCTTCATCCTCTTGGGTCCTGTCTCCCCAGTGAATGAAATGTTGTGTGCTAAGCGGCCCCTTTGTGCTCATTCAGTGGCCTCAGTGAATTAATAACGTGGAGTAAAAAGCCTGTGAACTAGAGGGGTCCAGGGTGATTTGGTAGCTTTGTCTTGCGGGAAGAGAAGTAGAAAAGACTTTGTTTTTTTAGACCATGACGGACGATATTTTATCCTGAGAAGTCTACGCCAATGTTAGAAGTTAATCCTGTAGTCTCCAAGAATTCTTGACTTTTCAGTCTACAGTTTGATGGTGGTAAGAGTAAAACTTGAGAATAGGGTTTTTGATTTTCCAATTAGTAATAGTTTTCTAAGACTATTGGGTGACAATGTGGGCTTATTCCATAAAGATGAAAGGGATATTGTTGTTTCTGTGACTCATTAATTGTAAGCAGTATTGTGATTATCAGTGGTGCAAAGGTTGCGGTCACGCTTGTGCACGGGGCCTGAGGGGCCCCAAAAGGTCATTCTGTCCCATTTGAGTACAACAGCACTATACATAACGTGTAATACCTAGAGGGCCCTTTTACAGATTGCGCACTTAGACCCAAGAGCACAGTCATTTATACATGCTCAATAACGACTCCTTCTCCATTGTAAACTTTTAAACATTCAAGAAACACTTGTACTGATTATGAATAAAATTAAGAAGTCTCTACTGAAACCTGGAACCAGGGCTGGAAAAATGTATCCATTGGCCCATTTGTCAGACATGCAAGACTTGTAGGAGGCCTGGAAAGACAAAATGAGAATGATACAAATATAGCATATCTTAAAGGCATTCAATCAATAGGTTTTTGCTAACCCATCTGAGAGCGGCATGATGTAGAGGTCGAGAACCTTATTCCAGCAATGTATCACTTACTGGGCAACTTGCTGTAGTTTTGACAAAATCAGTATTTTATCTGCTGCAGATCTACCAGTTCTCTTAATACTGAGACGATCGTTTCGTGCTGCAAAGGCGCTTCTATATAACCCCGCCCACACCACTGATTGGTAGATTTCTGTGTACACTGAGCATAGGCTGAAAGCTGCCAATCAGTGATGGGGCGGGGTTATAAGGAGCTCATGAATATAGAGGACTACATGGCAGCAGCTCTCTAGCGATCCCGTGCTGATAAAGGGATTTTACCAAAACTACAGCAAGCAACCCAGTTAATGACACATCTCTGGAAGCAGCGTCGCTGTCCCTACATTATGCTGCTCTCAGGCTACGTGGCAAAAACCTGGTGACAGATTACCTCATGAGAGCACAGTGAAGTAAAGAACCGCTGAGAAGTGTGTGTAAGGTGGTTGGATGCAGGGAGTGTTTTTATTAATTATGCAGCTATGTATTCTGCTATTTGTTATTATTTTAGAAATGCCTAAATTTATGCATGGAGGGTCTTTATTCATGAACCATATAAAAAAGTTGGTTTATCACATTGAGTGTAGACAGTTGGATGATAAAATCCCAGAAACTTATAAGTTAGACAGGGCTGGCGTTAGAGGCAGGCAGACCAGGCAGCGGCCTAGGGCCCCCGCTCCTCCTGGGGCATCCAGCTAGCGGCACATCACACAGCCGCTATGAGGCCCCTGTGAGGCAGGGGGGCCCACCTGCCCCCAGCACCGACTCCCCCAGCCACATTGAACTATACCGGCATCTGCCTGAACAGTTCATAAGCAATGATGGAGGAGAGCGTGTCAGTTGACGCTCCCTCTCCTATCATTCCCTGCTCTGCCTCTGACACAGCGGGTGCACGATTATGTCATTGCGCACTCACTGTGTGCCAGGCAGAGCAGCCACTGAGACAGGAGTCGGGAGCAGCGCAGGCATGAGGAGAGGTGAGGAGTGTGAGTTTTTTTTAATATAATAGTGAGTACTGGATTGTGGGGCCATTCTGGGGGGGAGGCTGTGCTATATACCATGTGGCTGTGTTATATACTATGTGGGCTGTGTTATATACTACATGGCTGTGCTATATACTATGTAGGCTGTGCTATATACTATATGTGGGCTGTGTTATGTACTATGTGGGCTGTGCTGTATACTATGTGTATGTGCTGTATACTATGTGGGCTGTGTTATATAGTATGTGGGCTGTGTTATATACTATGAGGCTGTGTCATATACTATGTGGGGTGTGTTATATACTATTGGGGTTATATTATATTCTATGGGGGAGGCTGTGTTATATACTATTGGGGTCTACATTATATTCTATGAGGGGCTACATTATATTCTATGGGGAGGTGGGCTTTATTATATTCTATGGGGGGCTACATTATATTCTATGGGGGGCTGTATTACATTTTATGAGGGAGGATTACATCATACTCTGATGTGGCTACATTATATTCTATGAGCAGGTGGTCTGTATTCTATTCTATTTGGGACTACATTATATTCTATGGGGGTTGTATTATATTTATTATATTCTATGATGGGTGATTGCATCATACTCTATGAGGGGGCTACATTATACTATATGAGGGGGCTGCATAATATTCTATGGGAGGTTACATTATACTCTGTGGGGTGGCTGCATTATATTATATGTGGGCTGCATTATACTGTATCGAGGACTATGGGGAATACATTATACTATATGAAGAACTATGGGGTGCATTATACTATGGGAAGTGAATTGTACTACATGGATGACTATGGCGGTGCATTATACTATATGGAGCACTATGAGGAGTGTATTACACTATGTGGAGGGCTGAGCAGTATATTTTAATATATGGAGGACTGAGGAGTGTATTTTAATATAAAGAGGACTATAGGGAGTGTATTATACTATATGGAGGACTATGGGGCATATTATATTATATGGAGGACTATGGGGTGTGCATTTTACAATATGGAGGACTTGTTTTGCACATTATAAATATGGAGGACTATGGGGTGTATTATACTAAACAAGCAAAATGCTGCATATTCATCGAATGATTGGATTGTTTCTGCCGGAACAAAAATCATTGTTCTCAGCAGCACATCGCTGGTGTAAACTGTAGATGTGCTGCTGATAACATGATACTGTATGGGGACAGATTGAACTAATAGTGATTGTTCTGCTCCCATCATTCTTTCTCAGACGGTGTAAAGAGGCCGGGCAACAAGTGTTGAGCGACTTCAATATTGTCGATCACGCTCGTTTAGTGGCCTGAACTCAGCGCACGGAAATGCAACCGAAATGCTTCTGTGTGATGTGCAATATGTTAGCATTTGGGGCCCCATTTTAAACTTTGCCCAGGACCCCACTTTGCCTAAAACCGGCCGTGAAGTTAGAATTAAATTAACTTTTGCAAAATGTACCATACACTTGAATACATAGAAAGATATGTGGAAATTTTCCACTGCTACAGGGTACATTACTGCAGTATTATGGAGGAACGTCTCCTATATTATACTTGACCCATTGTGAAGGAAACTCAATATTTGCAGGATACACCACTACAAATGTAATATAAGACAGTCCACCAAATTATTAAGTACATACCTTGTCCATTAGGGTACAGGAATCTGCCACCATACTTTTGCTACTACAACTGAGAGCAGCATGATGTAAGAAAAGAGACCCTGATTCCAGCAATGTATCACTTAGATTACTGGGCGCAGCAGTTGTGACACAATCAGAGCTTTTAGATGTGACATATAGCAGAGCTCAGAAAGCTGCCACCGCCCACACCACATCGTTCTATGTACATCAGAGGTCTCAAACTGCATTCCTCAAGGGCCGCAAACAGGTCATGTTTTCAGGATTTCCTTACATTGCACAGGTGACAATTTAATCACCTGCACAGATAATGATTCCAGCACCTTGTGTAATGCTAAGGAAATCTCAAAAACACGCATGGTTTGCGACCCTGGAGGAATGCAGTTTGAGACCCCTGATGTACATTGTCTATTGACAGTGAGCTGAGTATTATCAGAGGAGGGGGTGTGGTTGGACAACTGCTCACGCAAGCACCAGCCCTGGCAGTGGTAATTTCTTGGTGATAAAGCCTTCATTATATAGAATCAACACCACACGGCCTAATAAGTGACACATCGCTGAAATCTGTGCTTCAGCCCCTGTCTCCTGCTGTCTTCAGCGTGCATAGCAAAAACCTGCTGACCGATTTTCTTTAAAGAGTACATGCCCTCTTCTACAAGAAGACATGCCGCTACAGCATTATGAATAATCCTTATCCAATGCAGATTGCTTTCTTAAAACATAATAAAAGACAGTTTCAGGATGCTGAACTACAGTGTCAAACTCTTTTATAGAGTTTACATTTTTGGAGAAACGTCCTCCCTTATAGTACACTCCACTACAATATTAGGAAGGAGCTCCCTCTTTTACAAGCTCCTCATATAAAGTTTTATGTCAATATCTTGTCCTTTTTGTATTATGGGCTTGCTCCATTCCATACAGGATTTTACACTGTAGTGTAAGGTTATATTCACACTTTTTTGTTTTTGTCGCATGTTTTTGCAGATAAGAAAACATAGGGTTTCACAGTACCAGCAAAGTGGCCGAAATGTCTGAAAACTCATTCGCATGCTACTTATATTTTTAATTGCAGATTTAAAGAAAATGCATGCAAAAAAACGTCAAAAATGGGCTCATTTTACAGCGTTTTTCCTGTCGACGCTCTAATATTTGTAGCAGATTTTTCTGCCGTAAATACTACATGTGTGTGTATATTCCCTTATTAAAGAATCTTTTATTTTACAGAATCCTCATCTACAGTTTTATATAAGAAACTAATCAAGCATGGCATATACCAAAAAATATAGATGTTCCTCCTCTTTCATAGAATACTGCCCTATAAATCATGGAATCTTTATATTTTTCCCACTTTTAGCCATTTCACTCTGGAGTGAATCTTTATCTCTGTTGTACAGTATTCTGTATGACTTTAGGACAATAAAATTATATTTCTAGAAATCTAGCTCCCATGTGTAATATGTAATATTGCATTATTATGTCCTAATTGTAATTAGTCTCCTGCAAAATTTACACAAGCTCCCACGTGAATAATAAAATGAAACGTAGCCACTTAGCTGTACTTACAGTAGAAAGGAAGGCATACTGTATTTCATGGCTCTTTAGTATTCCTTCAATAACTTTAGTTGTGATGAATGAGCCAGATATTACATAGCCCTCTCCCATGAGGTTTTGTACTATAAGCATACTTACACTTGCTAGACTCTGGCTTTCCAATGGAAAGAACAAAGAAGAAAAATGAATAGGGACGTACCGTAATTAGGACACAGAGTTCTTGGTTTGAACCTCATTAGCTGTGGAATGATATACGGCAGGAAAACACTGTACACTGCAATATGCAAACCACAGAAAGCGGAAAAAAAAATCCACCAATATTCAGGAAAACACCAAAAACAGGCACCACTGTATGAACAGGGTGCAGATATATTGAGGCCTGTTCATACAGGTGAGCATCTCTGCCTGTTTTCAGTGTTACACTGCAATATGCGTAAGACCTCAATGTATTTTTGCTTTGAGGGAATTATTAGATTAACATTATCAATGAACGTTTTAAGTATGTGACCATCGTATGATTTTAAAACCCAATCAGATAGGCTTCGTTCTCCAGAATATAATACACCATGCCTACACATCTACAATATACGCAGTGTCACAGACAGACATCTAAGGGCTGTAAATCAATCTGTAATTTGTATTATACATTACAAAAAAAAAGAAGAAAAGATGCTGTGAAAATAATAAAAAAGTACCACTTGGTACATCAGATACAAAAATCTGAAAACCCCAAAGACTACTACCTAGAGATGAGCGGATTGATTCGCGGAGAATCGAGTTTGAGTTAAATTTCCTGAAATTCACGGTTTCACGTGAATTTGAATATTTCGAGATTTGATTAGCAGTTTGCAAAAAAAAAGAAAAAATTGCCCAATACTATTTCCCACACTGTTGAAGCATCAGAGAGCAAGCAAATGTCATTTTACATTAAACACGGGACTTCCAATAATGCCCTGAAGTTATGACATCTTACAGATTGTCCTACCTTGTACAGTGGTGGTCATCAGAAGTCAGCAGATTCCAGTGGAGCGCGGTTTGTGTGACAGAGTCATTTTCCATCTCCAAAGTCACTGGGTAAGTCTCTCTCTCCTGTAGAGAGTAAATTCTTATGGTCAACATGGTCCTCTCTCATCTGTAAAGTGTAAGCTCTTATGGTCGGCAGGTTCCCTTCCATCTCTCTCTCTCTCCTTTTTGCTGTGAAGTGTAAGCTCTTATGGTCGGCAGGTTCCCCTCCATCTCTCTCTCTCTCCTTTTTGCTGTGAAGTGTAAGCTCTTATGGTCAGAGAGGTTCCCTCTTCTCTCTCACAAATGTATTTTGCAAGCAATTAGAAGAAATTAGCAAAAAAAAAGTTGACACATTTTAGGGAAAGTCTGCTAGATAATTCTAATTTCAAAAGAATCACTCATCTTTCATACTACCCCTTACAAAAAAAAGTAGTTACAACACTACGAAGATGACTAAGCATAAGAAGTCACCAATGACAAAAGTATATGTAGACAACAGGAGTGCATATTCTAAATAAAAATATTGGCTACCTATGAGCAGGCATTCTAGATATATATTAGCGTTGCTTGAAAGTTTGTGAAACCATCAGAATTTCATACAAGTCTATATAGTAGATAAAGAGAACCAAATGAAAGAAATTAGTCAAAGGCGTTCAAATTGTCATTTTTATTGACGGAAATAATACAATATAACATATGTCTGTAATATTTAATATTGCATTATTATGTCCTAATTGGACATTTCAGTATATGGTATACTTGTGCTGCAATTACTGAATGTGAATTCTTGGTCTGGCTGGCTCAAAAAGGAAGTAAAGGTTTGAGCACGTTTTCTTTGTTCCTTCAAACTCGAAAATAATAACACAGAATAATCATAGAGGCATGAAACTTATATTTTTGAAATCGGCATAATTAAAGCTATTCACAGCAGAGTTTTATGGCTCTTCCGGACACCAGAATGTGCTATTTCAGTGTTAGGATTTAGTGTTAGGTACCCGTAAAGGTGGACCTTTGGCGCAGGTTACGGGCTCACGTATTTTGGCCAAAATATCAGCTAATACTCCACATTTTTTAATGTGTTTTTTTTGCACTTTTTATTCAGGATGCAGTTGGGCCCATTTGGTCTTGTAAACTGCGGTGTCTGTTAATAATAATAATAATAATAAATTTTATTTCTATAGCGCCGACATATTCCGCAGCACTTTACATTTCAGAGGGGACTTGTACAGATAATAGACATTACAGCATAACAATAATCACATAGATTATAACAAATACCAAGAGGAATGAGGGCCCTGCTCGCAAGCTTACAATCTATGAGGAAAAAAAGGGAGACACGAAAGGTGGGTGGTAACAGTTGCCCTGATTGTATGGACCAGCCATAATGTTAAGTGTGTAACAGTACAGACACAGAGGGCTAAAGGCCCTTTTACATTTAGCGATGCACCAGCGATCCAACCAGCGATCCGACCTGGTCAGGATCGCTGGTGCATCGCTAAATGATCGCTAGTGAGCTTTCATACAGAAAGATCTCACAGCGATGCAGCAGCGACGCAGCGCACGATACTTACCATTCACACACAGCGATCCTGCGTCCTCCCGCCCGCCTCCACGCGTCGCTGGACGTCACAGCAGGAAGTCTCAGCAGGAAGCAGACGACGAGAAATGGAGCCGGACATTCTCGCGCGATCAGCGATGAGCAGCGGGGGAGCCGGTCGCTGGTAAGTATCACACATAGTGATATCGCTAGCAATATCGCTATAACGTCACAAAACCAGTGACGTTTTAGCGATATTGCTAGCGATATCGCTTAGTGTAAAACCCCCTTAATGGATGCATAAAGCATGTGGGAACATGATGCGGGGAACCTGGTTATGGTAAAACTTTTGGCTGTGCCGCACAGGGATAGATTAGGTTAATATGTTGAGGCGATAGGCCAGTCTGAATAAATGTGTTTTCAGGGCATGCTTAAAATTGTGGGGATTGGGGACTAATCGTATTGACCTGGGAAGTGCATTCCAAAGAATTGGCGCAGCACGTGTAAAGTCTTGAAGACGGGAGAGGGAGCTTCTGATTATTGAGGATGCTAACCTCAGGTCATCAGCAGAACGGAGGGCACGGGTAGGGTGGTATACTGAAACAAGGGAGGAGATGTAGGGTAGTGCTGAGCCATGGAGGGCTTTGTGGGTGAGGGTAATAAGTTTATACTGAATTCTGGAGTGGATGGGTAGCCAGTGTAATGACTGGCACAAGGTAGAGGCATCGGTGTAACGATTGGTGAGGAATATGATCCTGGCTGCAGCATTCAAGACAGATTGGAGAGGGGAGAGTTTGGTAAGAGGGAGGCTGATTAGAAGAGACCGATTAGATGTCTGTTCACATGGCATGCATTTTGATAGCGCTGGGAAGCCCGCCTGAGATAATAGAAGGGTGTTACTACTAGGCTGGCCTGGATGCTGTGCATGGCCATAGTGTGACCAGCACCGCAAACAAGTTTTTTATTATGCATTAACATACCAGGCAACCGCCCCCTCCATGTATTGGTAGGCTGTGAGCGGTTGTTTCATCGGTATTCTTGCCCCTGTGTTGCCATCTTAATTATATGGGTCCACTGCATCCTGATAGTGCATTTGTCTGGAGGCCTGGACGGGTAAACCTTTTTGCTCTTTGGCTCTTCCGGACACCAGAAACCGAGAAACGGATTTTTGCCTGCCCGTATCTCCCAGACACATCATGTCTGGTCTTAAATGAAAGATAATGTCGTAATAAGAAAAATGATATCCCTGTCGTCTCTTTCTAAGGCTCCCACTCAGAGTTGTGACAAATAGAAGTTTTTAAGAACTTTTTAGAAGGGAGCATACAGTGGGGAAAAAAAGTATTTAGTCAGTCAGCAATAGTGCAAGTTCCACCACTTAAAAAGATGAGAGGCGTCTGTAATTTACATCATAGGTAGACCTCAACTATGGGAGACAAACTGAGAAAAAAAAATCCAGAAAATCACATTGTCTGTTTTTTTTTTCATTTTATTTGCATATTATGGTGGAAAATAAGTATTTGGTCAGAAACAAAATTTCATCTCAATACTTTGTGATATATCCTTTGTTGGCAATGACAGAGGTCAAACATTTTCTGTAAGTCTTCACAAGGTTGCCACACACTGTTGTTGGTATGTTGGCCCATTCCTCCATGCAGATCTCCTCTAGAGCAGTGATGTTTTTGGCTTTTCGCTTGGCAACACGGACTTTCAACTCCCTCCAAAGGTTTTCTATAGGGTTGAGATCTGGAGACTGGCTAGGCCACTCCAGGACCTTGAAATGCTTCTTACGAAGCCACTCCTTCGTTACCCTGGCGGTGTGCTTTGGATCATTGTCATGTTGAAAGACCCAGCCACGTTTCATCTTCAATGCCCTTGCTGATGGAAGGAGGTTTGCACTCAAAATCTCACGATACATGGCCCCATTCATTCTTTCATGTACCCGGATCAGTCGTCCTGGCCCCTTTGCAGAGAAACAGCCCCAAAGCATGATGTTTCCACCACCATGCTTTACAGTAGGTATGGTGTTTGATGGATGCAACTCAGTATTCTTTTTCCTCCAAACACGACAAGTTGTGTTTCTACCAAACAGTTCCAGTTTGGTTTCATCAGACCATAGGACATTCTCCCAAAACTCCTCTGGATCATCCAAATGCTCTCTAGCAAACTTCAGACGGGCCCGGACATGTACAGGCTTAAGCAGTGGGACACGTCTGGCACTGCAGGATCTGAGTCCATGGTGGTGTAGTGTGTTACTTATGGTAGGCCTTGTTACATTGGTCCCAGCTCTCTGCAGTTCATTCACTAGGTCCCCCCACGTGGTTCTGGGATTTTTGCTCACCGTTCTTGTGATCATTCTGACCCCACGGGGTGGGATTTTGCGTGGAGCACCAGATCGAGGGAGATTATCAGTGGTCTTGTATGTCTTCCATTTTCTAATTATTGCTCCCACAGTTGATTTCTTCACTCCAAGCTGGTTGGCTATTGCAGATTCAGTCTTCCCAGCCTGGTGCAGGGCTACAATTTTGTTTCTGGTGTCCTTTGACAGCTCTTTGGTCTTCACCATAGTGGAGTTTGGAGTCAGACTGTTTGAGGGTGTGCACAGGTGTCTTTTTATACTGATAACAAGTTTAAACAGGTGCCATTACTACAGGTAATGAGTGGAGGAAAGAGGAGACTCTTAAAGAAGAAGTTACAGGTCTGTGAGAGCCAGAAATCTTGATTGCTTGTTTCTGACCAAATACTTATTTTCCACCATAATATGCAAATAAAATGAAAAAAAAACAGACAATGTGATTTTCTGGATTTTTTTTTCTCAGTTTGTCTCCCATAGTTGAGGTCTACCTATGATGTAAATTACAGACGCCTCTCATCTTTTTAAGTGGTGGAACTTGCACTATTGCTGACTGACTAAATACTTTTTTTCCCCACTGTATATCCTTTAGCTCAGCCCCCCAGTGAAGTCAGCAAAGGAAAGGTATAAATCTAGGTGTTAAAATCTGTTAGGGGTCGGGTTCCAGTCGCTGCACAGCAGGAATCCCGAGCCTTGCATTCAGTGGTCTCCCATTCCTCTCCGGCCACACAGGAGCCTGCTCAGCAGACTCGTCAATCCAGGCACTCTGGTCAGACCAGCTCTGTAGGTTTGGTTGCTGATGCCACCTCTGGCCCAGCGTCCTGTGACTTTACACCAGCGCTCACTTCGCCAAGCTCTGTGAGCATAACAGGCTTTGGCATCTTTATTCAGCAGTAGTGCGGCTCTGTGAGGCAACAGAGTCCGCTTCGTTCACACCGGGTGACGTTAACCCGCGTGCGTTCACTTATTATACCGCTATATAGTATCTGCCATTACTTAGCAGCAGTATCCCATCTCTGCGCAGTGGACCCCAGGCTGCGAAAGCACCTCATTATTATTTTATTATTTGGTGCGTTCCGTCAGCCTAACAGAATCTGTTCAGTTTGTGACTATCTGCCATTTTCTTGTAGTGTTCTGGCTACTGGTCTTTTTCCCCTGGTGGTGGTTTGTCTTGGGTGCAGGTGATTGTATCACCCTTTATTAACCTGCACCTGTCTCCCATTCCTTGCTGGACAACAGTGTTAATTCGCTTGAAGTCTGGCTTGGAGCCTTGCTTTGCCTTCTGTGTGTTTAATTAGTGGAGTGCTGGGACCTCTGGTTCTGCTAGTCTTAGTTTCTGTTTTCAGTTTGTTTCTGCAGCCTTCTCTTTGTTTTCTATTAGGAGGTGACCCGTTTTTGTACCCAGTCCTTAGATCTTTCAGGGACCCCCTTCCCCCTATCTATAGGTCTTCGCTTGAGATTAAACCTAGGATCGTCGGTGTGTCTATTCGCAAGGAATGGGTCACCCACTCGATTGTAGGGTATCAGCCTAGTCGCAGTGCAGGGTCAGTTTTCTCCCCTCCTACCCTAGTCCTGTGCTGCAGTAAATAAGTATATAAAAGAAAAAACCCTCCCGGATTGCTGCAATATGAACAGCGTTCAAGATCTCACTCAATGCCTGCAACGGTTAACGTTGGAATTTTCCGGCTTACAACAGCACGTGAGTAATTGCCCAGGGGTCCGACTTGAAGAGCCTAATGTGAGCTTGCCTGAATGTTTTTCTGGTAAACGGCAGGAATTTTTTTCATTCAAAAACGCATGTTTACTTTATTTTCGGCTTAGACCCAGGTCTTCAGGAGCTGAATTACAGTGTGTGGGGATTATTATGTCTTTATTGCAAGGGGAGCCGCAAGTTTTGGCATTTTCATTGCATCCAGATGACCCTTGTTTAGTGTCAGTAGAAACATTTTGGTTTGTTATGGGGTTAATATATGACGATCCAGATCGGGTCACTACAGTTGAGGCTAAACTCAGACGGCTGAAACAGGGTTCTGGTGACGCTGAGGGATATTGTACCCAGTTCAGACGATGGTCTGCAGAAGTTAACTGGAATGATCCAGCACTCAAAAGTCAGTTTTTAGCAAGTCTGAATTAATGTACAGGGTTAAAGACTTACTCATTGCATACCCTGCACCTGCTACATTTGAGGCTGCAATGCAGTTAGCCATCAGGATGGATAGAAGATTGAGAGACAGGCAGAATTAGGAGAAGGCTTCAATTCTGCTGGGTCCTGTGTCTCAAGAGACCCCCGTGGACTATGGGGAACCGATGCAACTTGGCGCAATGTCCTCTCGTTCCCAGGAAAGGGAGAGAAGGTTCCCTGAGGGGCTATGCCTTTATTGTGGTAAGACTGGCCATTTTATCAAGCAATGTGAAGGTCGCATAAATCAGGAAAAGAAAAAAAAAAAAAGGTGGGTCAGAGTAACCCTCCCATTTGTATTGCATTTTTAAGGTCCGCAGGAGTTTCTTTTTCTGGTAGTTCTATCTGTCATGGTCATACTATGGATTTTCAAGTGATGGTGGACTGTGGGTCAGCACTGAATTTGATCCATCAACAATTTCTAGACAAGTATAAGATTGAGTCTGTACCTTTGTCATCCCCTTTTCCTGTAGTGGCGATTGATAACACTCCACTAGAGCATGGGTGCGTTTCCCGAAAGGTCACCGGGTTTCCACTCACTGTGAATATGGAGCACCAGGAATCTTTAGATTTGCTTATACTTGATAAATTGCCTTTTCCAGTCGTCCTGGGGTTGCCCTGGCTAAAAGTGCACAATCCTGTACTGGACTGGTCGTCAAATACTATAAGATCCTGGGGTCAGGGGTGTTATGGGAAATGTTGTGATGTACACATCACTGCTGTGGTGAAAAATGAGCTACCTGAAGCCATTCTGGAATTCTGGAAAGTATTTTCTGAAGTTGAGTCACAAGCTCTGCCACCACACAGAGATTACGATTGCGCTATTGAATTCGTCCCAGGTGCTACTCTCCCTAAGAGTTGTTTATTTAATCTGACGATCCCCGAGAGGGAGGCCTTAAAGGAATACCTGCAGACTAGTCTTGCTGCAGGTCTTATAAGACCCTCCAAGTCCCCTGTGGCTATGGGATTCTTTTTTGTCAAAAAGAAAGATGGGGGTCTTAGGCCATGTTTGGATTTCAGGGAGATTAACAAGATCACTGTGTGCAATCCTTACCCCTTGCCACTAATTCTGGATTTGTTTAACCAATTAGTTGGAACCAAGGGGTTCTCTAAGATTGATCTCCATGGGGCATGTAATTTGCTGCGGATTAAAGAAGGCGATGAATGGAAGGCAGCCTTTAATACCCCAGAAGGTGATTTTGAGTAGCTAATAACGCCTTTCGGACTTACAAATGCTCCGGCGTTCTTTCAAAATTTCATCAACGACATTCTGAGGCCGTTGATCGGTAGGAGTGTTATCGTTTATTTGGATGATATTTTGATCTACTCTCCCGATCTGGAGTCGCATTGGCAGAGTCCGCGAGGTTCTGCAGATTCTGAGAGAAAACACACTCTTTGCTAAACTGGAGAAATGCGAGTTTGCGGTACAGAAAATTAGCTTTTTGGGGTACATTGTTTCCAGTGATGGGTTTGAGATGGACCCGGTGAAGGTTCAGGCAGTATTGGAGTGGCCTAGACCTGAATGCTTGAAGTCAATTCAGAGATTCTTGGGGCTTGCTAATTATTACACAAAATTCGTAAAGAATTTTTCTGTTATCTCCAAACCCCTTATTGATCTGACGAAGAAGGGTGCCAATAATGTCCAATGGTCCCCTGAGGCTGTTAAGGCCTTTGAGCATCTCAAGGAGAAGTTTAGCTCTGCTCCTGCGTTGATCCAGACAGACGAAACTACGTAAGCCCTTTCTGGTAGAGGTGGATGCCTCATCAGTAGGAGTGGGGACTGTTCTGTCACAGGAGGGAGAGGATGGGCGTTCTTTTCTAAGAAATTTTCGGAGGCAGAGCTAAACTACGATGTTGGGAACCAAAAATTGTTGGCTATTAAGCTTGCGTTTTAGCATTGGCGGCATTGTTTGGAGGGCGCTAGACATCCTATACAAGTCTTTACTGATGATAAGAATCTGATCTATCTGGATGCTGCTAAACGTTTGAATGCTCATCAAGCTAGGTGGGCATTGTTTTTTGCCCGGTTCCATTACTCTGTGACATATATCCCTGGGACAAAGAATGTTAAAGGTGATGCTTTGTCTCGAAGTTTCTCCACAGCGGTTAATACTGAAAAGGAGGAATGTATTCTGCAGAAAGTTGTAGTGGTGACAGCTTTAGGTTCTGAGTTGGAAAATAGCATTCTTAAAGCCCAGGATGCAGCACCAACCAACACTCCGTATGGGAAATTATTTGTGCCTAAAGCCCTGAGGAGAGCTTTGTTTATGGAATGTCATGAGTCTTGTTTGGCGGGTCATCCAGGGATTGCCGAAACTAGAAAGTCGATTGGTCGGAATTTCTGGGGACCGAGGTGGCTAAGAGAAATCGTCAAGTGGGTGCATGAGTGTACTGTGTGCGCTAGGTCTAAGGCTTCTCATGCTCCAGTGGCAGGGTTGCTGTGCCCATTAGAGATTCCTAGTTCCCCATGGACACATCTTACAATGTAATTTAATAAACCGACCTGACGGTCTCTGAGGGTTTTTCTGTCATCTGGGTTGTGGTAGACCGGTTTAGTAAGATGTGTCATCTTACCCTGCGCTAAAACACTTGCCAGGACATTTGTGAAAGACATTGTCAGACTCCATGGTGTCCCCACGGACATTGTCTCAGATAGGGGACCACAGTTTGTGGCTTGATTTTGGCGTGCCTTTTGTGACAGACTTAAGGTTCATTTGTCATTTTCATCGGGTTATCATCCAGAGTCCAATGGACAGACCGAGAGGAAGAACCAGGACGCTGAGCAATTTTTGAGACGTTTTGTAGCAGACAGTCAGGAGATGTGGTCAGAATATCTACCATTAGCTGAGTTTGCTCTCAATAATCAACGTCTTCTTCGGCTGGGTGTTCTCTTTTTTTGTTGTACTGGGAAGCATCCATCTTTCTGTTCTTTTTCTAGGATTGGGGCAGTGGTGCCTGAGGAGGAGAGTTTTTCTGGAAATTTGGAAAGGGTTTGGACCAGTGTGCGCCATAATCTGAATCAGGCTAATAGGAGGTCTAAGAAATATTTTGACAAGAAAAGAAGGGAGGCGAGGTTGGTTGTCGGGGACATGGTTTGGTTGTCCTCTAGGAATATGCATTTAAAGATCCCTTCTAAAAAGTTGGGGCCTAAGTTTGTAGGACCCTTCAAAGTGGTTCAGATTGTCAACTCGACAGCGGTCAGATTGGACATTCCTTTGTCCTGGAAAAGTAATTCAGTTTTTCATGTATCTTTGCTGAAGAAAGTTGACACGCCTGATAAGGTGGCTATGCCGTCTGCTCCTCCAATTGATGAGTACTGTGAGTTTGAGATTTCATGCATTCTTGATTCCAGGTGCACAGAGGAGGCTTACAGTATCTCATGTCCTGGAAGGGTTTCGGTCCCGAGGACAATTCCTGGGTAAAAGTTGTGGACGTCTCAGCCTCAAGATTAATTAAGGCTTTTCACAAGAGATTTCTGAATAAGGCTCGGCCTAGAGGATCCGGGGGATCCTCGTTAAAGGGGAGGTACTGTTAGAATCTGTTCAGTTTGTGACTATCCGCCATTTTCTTGAAATGTTCTGGCTACTGGTCTTTTTCCCCTGGTGCTGGGTTTGTCTTGGGTCAGGTGATTCTATCACCCTTTATTAACCTGCACCTGTCTCCCATTCCTTGCTTGACAACAGTGTTAATCTGCTTGAGTTCTGGCTTGGAGCTTTGCTTTCTGTGTGTTCAATTAATGCAGTTCTGGGACCTCTGGTTCTGCTAGTCTTAGTTTCTGTTTTCAGTTTGTTTCTGCAGCCTTCTCTTTGTTTTCTATTAGGAGGTGACCCATTTTTCTACCCAGTCCTTAGATTTTTCAGGGACCCCCTTCCCCCTATCTATAGGTCTTCGCTTGAGATTAACCTAGGATCGTTGGTGGGTCTATTCGCAAGGAATGGGTCGCCCACTCCATCGTAGGGTATCAGCCTAGTCGCAGTGCAGGGTCAGTTCCCCCCCCCCCCCACCCTAGTACTGTTCTGCAGTACCGTAACAGTTTGTCCATCCCGAGAAAGTATATAAAAAAAACCCATCCCGGATTGCTGCAATATTAACAGTGTTCAAGATCTCGCTCAATGCCTGCAATGGTTAATGGAAGTTTCCAGCTTACAAAAGCACGTGATTAATTGCCCAGGGGTCTGACCTGAAGAGCCTAAGGTGAGTTTGCCTGAATGTTTTTCTGGTAAACGGCAGGATTTTTTTTTTGCTCAAAAATGTATGTTTACTTTATTTTCGGCTTAGACCCAGGTCTTCAGGGGCTAAATTACAGCGTGTGGGGATTATTATGTCCTTATTGCGAGTAGAGCCGCAGTGCTGCAGTATCGTAGCAGTAGGATGCTCAGGAAGTGGTCTTTTGCCTGGGGAGTCAGCTGCAGCCAGCTGTGCATTTGTACCCTCCGTTCTAGGAAGATTCCCCTCCCCCACATCCACACAGAATACCCATGACTGAGATGTGTAAGTTCTTAATTTAATCCCTTTTATATCTAACTATCTGTATATACTGTATCTTGTCTCTTTTGTAACATCTTTTTGTATTTTTGCAAACACTGCCTATAATTTCTGGAGTAAATCTATAACATTTAATAGTTTTGTTTTTCTTGCTTTAAGAACAAACCACCACGATCTCCACACTAAATTACGCTGTTTTTTCATGTCAAACAAGGAGCTGGTGGCAGCAAAGTGTTCTGGGGGATTTGGGAGACTCTGGCAGTGACGGAACGGAGGCTTATGTGTGTATTTCCTGCCTGAGACAGGGACATACATACCACCCTCACTGCAAAGTGCCCAATAGCCAGTACACGGCAAGGCAGCATTTCTGGCGAATACTTATCCTAGGTGTAGTTCCCTGACTGACCTGAGGGTAAGGGGGGTGCCAGAGAGCTGCAAGTTCTAACCGGAACCGGAAAGTGGGATAAGAAAGTAAATCCCTGACATATAAATGAGATCGCAAAAAAAGGATTCCTGACAGGTGTTAAAAGGTATTGGGGTTCCTTTGGAGTCTGACAGAAAGAGTGGCTTCTGCCAAGTCTGTCTGAGGTAGCCTTTTTGAGCCGGTGGCCTCATCAGACGTTACAACTATGTTTTACAAATGGAGAGAAGTTTTTTTGCTGTAATGATGTATATTTCCTTCTCTACACATAACACTTCTGATTTAAACAAAAAAAAAACATTATTCCAATAGTCTTCTCGCTTGTTCAGGTGGAGTTTAGCAAGCTGCAGATGAGCAGCAATGCTCTTATTGGAAAGCAGAGGCTTTTTCCTTGCCTTTCACACCTTTATTGTTCAGTGACCTCCAGATTATACACTCATGAACAATAACACTAGTTAGCGGGAGAGAGGTCTTCAGTTGCTCAAATGTTACATTGAGTTCCTTTGTGACTTTGCGGACTATAATACACTTTGCTGTTGGAATGATCTTTGTTGATTGACCACTTCTGCAGAGGGCAATAATGGTCTTGAATTTCCTCCATTTGTACACAATCTGTCTGACTGTGGATTGGTAGAATCCAAAATCTTTAGATTTTCTGGAGTGGGGCTAGTGTGAGATAGCAGGTACGCGGGATGCAGTGAGGAGCAGGAGGCAGAGCAAGAGTTGAAGGGTTTATTACAGGGGATACTCCACGTAGCGATAGAATGGGTTATGAGCAGAGTAAAACTGAGTATTATATCAGGGTAAGAACAATTGTTCATGAAACGGGTAAACTTATCAGTCTGATGGTATCTGGGCTGTGAAGGCTTGAAATCCCGCGGGGGTTGAACCTACCCGGCTCTGTATGATTCACCTGGTCAGACTTAGGCCGCGTGCCCGCGGCAATCAGTGGAACGGTGTGGGGCGGATTCTCAGTGACAGGGGTGAGCAGACACACAGCTACTCATTGCTTACCATCAGTGTGCACATAGACTGGGGAACTACAGTGTGGGCCTGAGCTATCGCGTTGCTCCAAGGAGAGTGAATCAACCTTCTCTTGCTGCGCACTCTGTCTTCCCACCAAGTGTCTCGCTTTCCCGCGCACCGTCCCTATTATCCCCCTACTGTTGAGTGCAAAGGTCTGTCCCGGTCAGAAAGCTTTTCCCCCGGCCACAGTGGTGACAGCCCGACAGTTCTGGAACCAGCACAAGAGAGGTACCACCGGCCCGGTCCATCTTCCTACACTACTTCGGGCTCACCTGCTCATTTCCTAGGGGTTGCCACTCTTTCTCCCTTGGCTTGCTGCAATGGGCTTGGTTTCTTTTTCTTCTGATGCATCCACTCACTACAGGCAGGCCTGTCTGGACAAGTCACTTTCCAGTCTGAACAAATATTTGCACCATTCCGCTTCTCTTTCCACCTAGCCATTTCATACCACTTACCGGCATCTTGAAGTCTGTTCTCTGTGCCATCTTTGTTTTCACTGAATCCTTCCCTGCATTCGTCAAGTCCTCTTGATGTATGGTTGGATCCTGTCAACTATTCCAAATGTAAAGTGGCCAACCTGCAATAGTCATGATCCAGCAGATGTCCAGTTACACTCTGACACTTTACTGGAAACCAGTGTCCCAGTCACAGTGTGCTGTCAGGTGTGCGGTGCATCACACTCACTTGTAGGCCACAGGCCTTCGTTGTCTCCAGGTTTTGACCCTCAGGAGCCGCCACACATAATTCAGAGGACACTAAGTTCATTGCAGCAAGCAAACATTTACTAGTCACTTCAAGTTTATCAGGGTGTAACAAGTCGGATATGGCATAGCACTTCATGTTTCTTACTTCCTTAGTATAACACAGCTTCAGTGCTACCACCCATTCACCCTGGGCTATGCCTTAGGTCCACTGACTCCATCAGCCTCAGGAATTTCCTGTCCAATTCGGCAGTGCCCCATGCCTTAACCTTGGGCTCCAAACGCAGCAGGAGTGTTTTCGCTCAGGATTCCAGTAGGGTTTCCCACTACTTTGGACGACCGGTAGATGCTGGCTATAGCAGCCCACTGTGCCTGAACTTGACTGACCTTGTTACGGTACTTCCTTATCTGAATCACTACCAGGAAGTGTCTGCCTTTTTCTCTAATTCTTTCCCACTGTGGGTTTGCCCCAAACATTAACTGTATCTTTAACCTGTAACTTGAGCTAACTACAGTTACTATCCTATAACAGTACGTAATAAGCCTCTTCTTATCTTATGTCCTAGTATATCTTAACATATGCAGTCCTATTCTTGCCATATGCACACTCTGCTCTATACTCTACTCACATTGTATGTTAACTCTTTACATTACTTACAGTAAACAGTGCACATTGCCATAACACAATACAAGGCAATTCACATGAAACAATACTTGTATGAAAACGCATGACACTATACCCACTACAAAATTGTTGTCTTCAGGAAAGGAACAGGATGTAACAAGCTGGGTGGTTGAACCACTGTGCCATGAACCAAGGAAAGACTGGAGGGGCATGACCTCACCCAATCTGACCTCAGATTCACGATGGCTAGCGACTCCGTGATCTGAAGAGAGACCCAGGAGGTGGACCAGGTGCTACACCAGAACTGACCTCTGGTGATTGGCAGCTGACCCCCTAGGGATGGGTAGCTGCGATGACCAAAAGGAAGGTAGATACAGGGAGGTACAGGAGGAACATGGAAACCACGGATGCAGACGGGAACGACTGACGTAGAGAAGAGCAATAGCAGGTGCCACGGGTCTGACAGACGTAGAGTTGAGCACTGGCAGGTGCAACAGGACTGACTGATGAAACAAGCAGGCGGCCACAGGTGATAGACAGGATGGCGGCTGTGGCTGGTAAATAGGCAATTATACGAAGATACGAGCACTGGGACTTGACCTAAAAAGAGTGTTAGGAAACAAACTTACAACTTTGCACAGGTATCTTCCACCTGGTGGAGGTGCCTTAAACAATGAGTGCTCCTCAGCCATTAGCTGAGGACACTTGAGGAAGGCGCTCAATGTACCTTTAAGAGGACGGGACTGTGCGTGACCTAAGCACTTTGCCTGGGAATCTGCGAGCAGTGCGCAGAACATGGGCAGATGCAGGAGGACGGGGACAGGGCGCAGGATCATGATAGTGAGTAATTTGGCATCTCTGCTGGGGGAGGGAGGCAGAGAGCAGAGATGCCAAGGACAGGGCAGGAACAGCAGAAGGAGGAGAGGTAGATGCCAGGCTGCAGCGGTGAGGATGTTACACCAGGCAATACAGTATACACCCTCTCTGTTGGACCATAGCCTGTATTGTCTCTGTTCAACTGCTGATGATGGTCTTGTCTTTGCTTTACTTTACTATGCTGCTTCTATGCAGGCGTTTTCACATCTTCAATCTTGTTTGTCCTATCACATCTTGGGAATGACTATTTCTACTCTCCTCGCACATGTAGTGCTTGCTGACTATATTCCAAGTTAGATGGATTTTTGGAGTCCCAGCTCCCCAGTGAAGGATTATCTTGCTGAGGTTTTCGCTATTGCTTCTCCTGCGGTTTGTTTGCGTGTTCCCCTTCTGAGCACTCTTTCCATTTTGTTACATTCAGGATCTGGGGGTTTTCACATATACCAAATGTTTTTTGGGTTCCTTTCTTTTAATTCCGTCTTTTATGTCTGACTGTGTGAACACGTCTTTAGCCCTGTATCTCATCCTCTGTATGTGTGCACTCAGTTCTGGTGTTGTGGTTTTGGATTACGATCTATATATAGTTGAGGGTGCAGTTAAGGACACTCAGGGTCAGTTCATGTTGAGGGGGGGTGCCATTGCCTAATATTAGGGTGCCAACCTCTGCGGTCATGCAGGGAAAAATCAGGGTCAGGTTAGGGATTTGCCTAGTCTGTATATGAACCTACGATGTGCAGGTTTACATTTCCCCTTGTTTGTTCATCCCCGTGGGAGTGTTAGAGGTCAGTCATACAATTTATTTTTAAGACTTGTGTGAAATTCTGATGTAATATTAGATCAAATTTATGCAGAAATATAGAAAATTCTGAAGCGTTCAGCAACTTTCAAACACCACTGTAGCTATGAAACAGTATATGCTAATTTAATAAAATAAAATATAAAGACAATACTAACTATTTAAAAACATCATCCAAAAATAATAACAATCAAGAAGTAACTCTAGACCCTGGTTTAGAGAGAATTTAACCAACTTGCAGATATCAACTGTAAA
This sequence comes from Dendrobates tinctorius, assembly GCF_039654945.1. Lineage (NCBI taxonomy): Eukaryota > Metazoa > Chordata > Amphibia > Anura > Dendrobatidae > Dendrobates > Dendrobates tinctorius. The sequence goes on along the minus strand of NW_027362054.1, from coordinate 4,694,680 downwards.
CAAAGCCCCTGTCTCACATAGCGAGATCGCTAGCGAGTTCACTGAAGCATCACCGATTTTGTGACGCAACAGCGACCTCGCCAATTATCTCGCTACATGTGAAACGCAGCAGCAACCGGCCCCCCTGCTGGATATCGCTGATTGTGCTCGAATGTCCTGGGCCATTTTTTCATCATCGGTGTCCCGCTGGCCAGTGCGCATCGCTGTGTTTGACGCCGACGAGCGACCTCGTTGGCGACGCAGAACTCAGGGATGCAGGTGGGAATTGTCAGAAAAGCTGCTGTGTGACAAGGTACCAACGACCGCTGAGGTCGTTATACAGATCGCCGGAACGTTGCTGCCTCGCTGAAGAGATCTGCCTGTTTGGCAGCTTACTAGCGACCATTTAGCGACGCACCAGCGATCCTTACCAGGTCGTATCGTTGTCGGAATCGCTGGTGCGTCGCTAAGTGAAACAGGACCCTTAAGGGCCTTTCACACATAGTAAGATCGCTAGCGATGTCGCTAAAGCGTCACCGATTTTGTGACGCAACAGCGATATCGCTAGCGATCTCGCTTTGTGTGACACGTACCTGCGACCAGCCCTCCCGCTGGATATCGCTAATCGCGCTCGAATATCCCAGGCCATTTTCAGATTGTTGTCATCCCGCTGTCCTGCACGCATCGCTGTGTTCGGCGCCAACGAGCGACGTCGTTGGCGACGCAGGATGCATGGACGCAGGCGGAAGTCGTCATCATCGCTGCGGTGTGACAGGTAAGAGCGACTGGCGACAGATTGCTTATCGCTGCTGCGTCGCTGGTGAGATCTGCCTGTTTGGCAGCTCACTAGCGACCATTTAGCGATGCACCAGCGATCCTGACCAGGTCGTATCGTTGTGGGGATCGCAGGTGCATCGTTAAATGTAACGGAATCCTTAGGCCCAACTCTCTCTGCTTTTTACCTTATTTTTGATACTCTGCTCAACCTTGGAATTTAGTTCATGGTGGTAATCTGGTTGATGTTCTGGGTAATGCAGAAAAACACTGGATCGAGTGGTTGCTGTTGTGGCTGTAGCAGGATAAGTTGTTTGTGTGCAGTCAGAACAGAGAATTATTGTAGACAAAACATAGTACAAAGGGGCACAAACTAGTCAAGGCCAGGGATTTAAGGAGAACAGGATGCTGACGAGGTGCCTTCTGAGCCAAACACGATGTAAACGATGAGCAGAGGCTTACAGGATATCAGTGAGGTACAGATTGTAAATCACGTTAGCCGGTACCAGACAGAGGCCACCGCCAGGTCTGATACACAACGCTCTCCTCACTAATTGGCCAGGGGGCATTCTGGCAGTCCTCACCACAGGGGACGGAGCTGGATGGCAGCATAGCACATTCATTGTATTGTATTGCTGTAATATCTGATAGCTTGTTAACCAGGACAATATGCCACTTTGCCACTGAGTTTTGCAGAAAATGGTTTCTGGAAATTTGAGCTAATCATAAGGAGTCATCAGAGTAAAAGAAAATATAGGATTTCACTATAGTCAGTTATTATTATAATTTGTAGATCAACATATTAACTGGATTTCTACCCCTTAGTCTAAAGTTTCTGCGCTCACACCGAAGCTGATTCTGCACGTTTAATTGACGACCATTCTTTGATGGTCAGCCATGACAGGTTTTGAATAAAATAATTTTTATTAAACAAAACCAATTTATATACAGTTTCCATTTTATTTTTCCGAACAGGAAACAATAACATAAGATATTGACATAGTTACAGATTAGTTCAAGGCAATCATTGTTTTTGTATATATAGATATCAATTAATCTAAAACAATAAAGCAACAGGAATTTGTATTAACTAGACTTTGATTAGAGACAATATCCATCCATCTAACCAATAGCTGGTTCTCATTGACTGTTCTGCCATAGAGTTCTAATTTCCATTATTCCTTCCTTTCTCATTTTTATAAAGGCATAAGCATAAGAGGATGGAGAATAGAAAGGAATGGTCTATTTCTTATTAGCATGTAGGAAGGCAAACCGGGAGGATCTAACCAGGGTCCCCACATCGACTCATATTTACGCATAGCATTTCTCTTCTGCTATACTCCTCTTTTTACAAATATAATATTATTACTATTGTTCTTCAATTCTGTTAAGGGTGAAGTGTTCGGATCTAGCCAATGATATGTCAGCATACGTGCCTGGAAAAGAATCCTTGAGATGCCCAAAGCAATTGGAGAGTCTACTTCTATATTTTCCCCCACAAGACCCAGTATATGTCTTCTGGGCTCTAGTTCCAGTTTCACCCCAAATATTCTCTCCACAAGAACTAATACTCCCTTCGAAAAAGCTTCTATGGAAATGCACCATAACATGGAAAGTGACCATTCTTGCTACCACACCTACCTAGGGCAATTTGCGTTTGGACGACATCTATTTTAAAAAGAAAACTTGGGCTTCTATACACCCTGTAGACAAGATTTATTTGTGATAATCTTTGAGATTCACAAGTAAATGACTTTAGTATTAGTTCAAGGTGCCATGACAGTTTTAGTCTCCAAACACTCTAAAATATTTTTGAGACGTTTATATTACCTTTTTCTTCCTTTTATATCATGTTCCTCTGATCCTGTACCACTCATTGATTTCATTTGTTAGGACCACAGAATCCAAACCTTTCTCCTCTATCCTTGTAGTTGTCCTATATTACCTTCCTGGTAATGTCTTACTAAAACCTCCCAGTCTCATCCACATTGTACTGACCACTCATCCAGCTTCCATCTTAATTATGCCCCAGCACAGGTTACTTCCAACTAATTGGTATTGGCTGTACATGGGACCTCATTGTATTACTGGGTCAATCAGTAACTGCACAATGTAAGTATTGCATCTAGCGAGTAGATCAGACATTGTATAAGTGCTGCTTTCTGCTCTATAGTGTGATGATTTCTGCAGTCGAGCTATGGATATTTAGCAGACTAGACCCTTGAGGGAAGAGTCTGGCGCCATCACACTGCTCCTGTTTCTCCTGATGATCTATCAAGCCTCATGTAATCAATAGGGGTCATTACAAACAGAATCGTCAGGAACATTATCTCTGTTTTACCTTCAGAAATGTAATCTCTTTGAGCACTGAAAGATTTGGATAGACTGAAATAAAATCTCATTATTATTTGATTACTCACATAAGAGTTTGTTTTGTAGTATCAGTATTTTTAGATACAGATTCATTGATTTATATAGCCAGGAAATGTTATAGCTCTATCTAGCTAGCTAGCTAGCTCTCTATCTATACAGTACATACATATAGATAGATATATAGATATTTATATATTGTAAGGTTTCATGTTTCATTCTCTTTGGTAGGCATTAGGCTTTAGACCTTCGGTTCTGTTCATACTTGCAATGCAGTTTTGATACAAACACGTGCAGTTTTCATTGCTTTCCCCAGGTTGCACAGCACCAAAACAAACTCATAAACATAAATGCCTTGCCTTGTCCAGTCGCTAACTAAACAGAGCAGACCCTGGCTACTCATAAATGGCTGAGCAAGCCCCAGCGCAGTCAAACAAAACAGCTATTGTTCTTAGCAACCACTGATACCTGCAGTTAGTTGAACACAACCTGTGCAGACTCTAATCAGAGAGGAATTCTGTCATTCTGTCCTGTCTCATCCAGGCTGGTCAGCTACTCTGAATGACCTAGATCTAGAATGTTTATATTTAGAGCTAACCAGGTGATCTACTCAAAGCCTGCAGAGCTAAATTCCCCGTCTCCCATAGCGAGATCGTTAGCGAGATCGCTGAAACGTCACAGATTTTGTGACTCAACAGCGACCTCGCCAGCGATCTCGCTACATGTGACACATAGCGGCAACCTGGCCTCTGCTGCGATCTCGCTGATCGTGCTCGAATGTCCTTGGCCATTTTTTGATCGCTGGTGTCCCGCTGGCCAGCATGCATTTTTGTGCTTGATGCCGATGAGCGACCTCGTTGGTGTGGCGCCCCTGAGACTAAGTTGCCACAGAGGTACTGCAACTCCTCCTGAGGTGTTGTGCCTCACCATCCAGGTAAGTTGGAGGCTCCTGACCACGCTCCAACATCTGCATCCCACACAACAGAGTAGTTCAGCAAAGCCACATTGCGGCTCCCTGCTTGGAGTGTAGCAGAGCACCAAACGTGCTGGGAGGCAGGTGGAGTTGAGAATACATAAAAGAGCGGGAAGGTTTAGAATTAAAGGTCAGTCTGGGAGAGGAAGCCACTCAGAGAGGAGTGAGGAAAGAAGATCCCTGGGAGAGGGATGGAGGAAGGAGGTGCTGCAGCAGACCTCAGTGACCTGGGTCTGCTGGCACGGGAATGGAAAGAAGGAGAAAGACATTGAACTGAAACCTGATCTTCCATAAAAGAGAGAGATTAGTATGGAATGAAGGAGTAAAAGGGAACACAGAGGACGTGGGTTAGGAGAGAACCCTGCCTAGAAGTTCTAAGCGCAAGGCCGGGGCCCGGTCCCCGAGGTTGTATGGACACTAATGGTTCTGCAGCAGACACCGGTGGAGTAGTGGGCTGTAAATGCACTACTCCCATCTAAGACTTGGGGGCACAACAGCAACTTGGATAGAGAGCCGGGACTTAGGAGTAAGGAGTCCCCTAAAGCAGGCTACAGCTGTCTGCCGTACAAGTAGAGTTCTTGGGAACATCTGTCAGGAGGCACTCCAGTGTAACTCAGTACTAGGAGTACTTCACACTTAAAGGCGATATAGAGGAGACGTTCAGAAAGGCACATGTTGGCGGAGTGTTGGAAGGGAGCATTCCATCTTGCCTGGAGGTTGACTGAGTCCCTGACTCGGAGGACACGGCACGGAGGCAGGCACCTGTGTGTACTACAGACTGTGTGTAAAGCTTTGGAAATACAAGCCCTGGTGTCCTCCATTCATTCTTGTGCCAACACACCCAGCACCGCTATATCTGGGTACCGGCTTCTACACCGCTTGTGCCTCTACTCTAATTCCACATCTACACTGCCCTGGGGCTACAGCTTCACCTGTGGGGAGCTTCACCATCTTGGCTGCAACACACCACCAGCCCCAGAGGATCTGCAAGCAGCGTTGGCTTAACACCTCGCTTGCCGAACACCACAGGAGGCGTCACGAACTATTAATTTAACTACATTCCACCACCATTTAATTTCCCCTATTAATTGGGCACCCAGGGCCACGGACCGGGTCCCCGCTGCTGTGACACATCCCGCTGACACCGGCCCGGTACTCAGTACCCCACGGCCCTGGGAGGGTGACCCATTGGCGACTCAGAACTCAGAGATGCAGGTGGGAGTCGTCAGAATAGCTGCTGTGTGACAAGGTCCCAATGACCATCGAGGTCGTTATACGGATCAGCGGATCATTGCTGCGTCATTGAGTAGATCTGTCTGTTTGACAGCTTACTAGCAACCATTTAGCGACGTACCAGCAATCCTTACCAGGTCGTATCATTGTCGGGATCGATGGTGCGTCGTGTAGTGTAACGGTACCCTAAGATTTCATTTTAACTTACCCAGCATTGCTACATACCCTCCCCCTCTCCCCAAAGCTGAGAGCTGGCAGCATCTGCCAACTCACTGTGCCTCCAGGAGGCAACTTTACTAAAACTGACTTTATGAGGGTACATGGCCAGTTCTGTATTACCTTCTCTGAGCTTTGTATTACCTTCTCTGTCAGCATTGGGGTCCTCCTGGGTCTCCAGCCATAGTGTTTCATTTCATTCAAATGTTGAAGGATAGTTCGTGCTGACACAGATGCACCTTGAGCCTGAAGGATAATGTTAATGTTAGTGGCAGAGGCATAGCTAGGGTTTTGGTTCAGGGGGGAGAAACTTCTGAGTGGGCCCCGGACCAGGTAACCCTGATTACAACTCGGTGACGCCCCCTAATAGTGGATGTAGGAGATGACTGCGCTGTTACTGAAAATAATCACTATTTAAAGACCAACATGGATATTACCACCATATGTTCAGTGGTAAATACCAGTCCAAAACATATAAGTGATTACTGCACAGTTACAGATAATGACTTACCGCTGATGTTCTTTCTGATGGAATCGTTCACTTTTCACGTCTTTTTCCATCTGGCCCAGACCGACATGACAATGTCTCCAGTGAGGACTCGGCTACAGAGATTACAACAAAGACACATTTCACTTCTCATATTCCAGCCCTGCCTGATCGATTCTCCTTGCTCTGCCGCACAATGTAAATGTATCGGCGTGGGCCCCCTCAGAGTGCAGGCCCCGGGGCCAACGCCCCCTCTGCCCCCCCCGGTAGCTACGCTACTGGTTAGTGGTATTCCAAACTCTGAACAAGGGCTCCTATATCTCCATTCTGATATGGCAGACTTATACACTTACACTGCATGATCGCTCTGCATTACACTGCACTGCATCCTAGAAATGCTCGTTCCCTGATAATCATGCAGAGTAAACAGGCTGTCAATCATCTGATGAGCAAGCAAATTGCTTATTTGTCGAGAGAAATGATTTTTAACCTTAATTAAAAATTATCATTCTCAGTAATCCATCATCCCATCTAAAGAGGTGTATATATATATATATATATATATATATATATATATATATACATACATATGTATATATATACAGTGCCTTGCGAAAGTATTCGGCCCCCTGGAACTTTTCAACCTTTTCCCAAATATCATGCTTCAAACATAAAGATACCAAATGTAAATTTTTGGTGAAGAATCAACAGCAAGTGGGACACAATTGTGAAGTTGAAGGAAATTTATTGGTTATTTCAAATTTTTGTGGAAAGTCAAAAACTGAAAAGTGGGGCGTGCAATATTATTCGGCTCCTTTAACTTAATACTTTGTTGCGCCACCTTTTGCTGCGATTACAGCTGCAAGTCGCTTGGGGGTATGTCTCTATCAGTTTTGTACATTGAGAGACTGAAATTCTTGCCCATTCTTCTTTGGCAAACAGCTCAAGCTTAGTGAGGTTGGATGGAGATCGTTTGTGAGCAGCAATTTTCAGCTCTTTCCACAGATTCTTGATTGGAATCAGGTCTGGACTTTGACTTGTTCATTCTAACACCTGGATACATTTAGTTGTGAGCCATTCCATTGTAGATTTTGCTTTATGTTTCTGATCATTGTCTTGTTGGAAGACAAATCTCCTTCCCAATCTCAGGTCTTTTGCAGACTCCTACAGGTTTTCTTCAAGAATGGTCCTGTATTTGGCTCCATCCATCTTCCCATCAATTTTAACCATCTTCCCTGTCCCTGCTGAAGAAAAGCAGCCCAAAACCATGATGCTGCCACCACCATGTTTGACAGTGGGGATGGTGTGTTTAGGGTGATGAGCTGTGTTGCCTTTACGCTAAACATATCATTTGGCATTGTTGCCAAAAAGTTCGATTTTGGTTTCATCTGAACAGAGCACCTTCTTCCACATGTTTGGTGTGTCTCCCTGGTGGCTTGTTGCAAACTTTAAATGACACTTTTTATGAATGTCTTTGAGAAATGGCTTTCTTCTTCCAATTCTTCCATAAAGGCCAGATTTGTGCAGTGTTCTACTGATTGTTGTCATATGGACAGACTGTCCCACTTCAGCTGTAGATCTCTGCAGTACATCCAGAGTTACCATGGGCCTCTTGGCTGCATCTCTGATCAGTCTTCTCCTTGTTTGAGATGAAAGTTTAGAGGGATGGCTGGATCTTGGTAGATTTGCAGTGGTATGATACGCCTTCCATTTCAATATGATCGCTTGCACAGTACTCCTTGGGATGTTTAAAGTTTTGGAAATCATTTTGTATCCAAATCTGGCTTAAAACTTCTCCACAACAGTATCACGGACCTGCCTGTTTTGTTCCATGGTCTTCATGATGCTCTCTGTGCTTTAAACAGAACCCTGAGACTATCACAGAGCAGGTGCATTTATACGGAGACTTGATTAAACACAGGTGGATTATATTTATCATCATTAGTCATTTAGGACAACATTGGAGCATTCAGAGATCTACAATGAACTTTTGGAGTGAGTTTGCTACACTGGAAGTAAAGGGGCCGAATATCACAGGTCTGCGACTAAAAAGCTGTTTGATTATTTTCATCTAATTTCTATGTATTTTGGTGTGCTGAAAACGAAAAAAATATTGAAAAAAATCCTGGACATCAGGATTTGCCACAAAATGCAAAATTCTCTTCAAATTTAGTAAATTTTTCTCATTTTTTATTTTTTTTTAATCTTAGGGTTTTGAAAGTCAAAATTGCGTCTTATGGTCACAATGTACTAACCTCCGAGGCTGGTGCACATCAGGATTTGCCACAAAATGCAAAATTCTCTTCAAATTTAGTAAATTTTTCTCATTTTTAATTTTTTTTTAATCTTAGGGTTTTGAAAGTCAAAATTGCGTCTTATGGTCGCAATGTACTAACCTCCGAGGCTGGTGCGGGTGCCGCGGGGGCTCTGTAGTGCGGTGGTGGCAGCGGGCTGTGCTCCGGTGCAGGGGTAGCGGCTCTCTGTGCTCCGGTGCAGGGGCGGTGGCTCCGTCTGCATTTCCCCCAAGCCCGGAGGCCCCCGCACATCCCTTGCTGGCCGCCGCCATGTTGCGGTGGCCTCCGGGAACATGGACACCGGGAAGATGGCCGCAGGTCCGGGGATGGCACATGCGCAGGTTCAGATCTCGTCCCGAGATCTCGGGGGACGAGATTCAAATCTTGGCAACGAGATCTCGTCTCCCGAGATCTCGGGACGAGATCTGAACCTGCGCATGTATTTTTCGGACTATAAGACACACCGGACCATAAGACGCACCGCAATTTTCAGAAGGAAAATAGGGGAAAAAATAATGTGTCAAATGGGGGTCCGTCTTACAGTCCGAATTCAGCTTACCTGGGAAGGGTTCCGGCACAGGTGGAGGAGTGGTCACAGGGGTCATTCAGTGGTCCAGGCTCGTGCGGTGGTGGCAGGTTGGTTGTGCTGGAGCAGCTGGGCTGGGCTGTGCTGGGGCAGCTGGGCTGTGGCAGCTGTGCTGGGGCTGGGGCAGCTGGGCTGGGGCAGCTGTGCTGGGGCTGGGGCAGCTGTGCTGTGCTGGGACAGATGGGCTTTGCTGGGGCAGCTGGGCTGTGCTGGGGCAGCTGTGCTGGGGCTGGGGCAGCTGGGCTGGGGCAGGTGGACTCTGTGGGGTGAGGGTGGCAGCTCTCTGTGCTCTGGTGCAGGGACAGCGGCTCCGCCGGCATTTCCACCAAGCCCGGAGGCCCCCGCACATCCCTTGCTGGCCACCGCCATGTTGTGGCCATCTTCCCGGCACCCATGTTCCCGGAGGCCACCGCAACATGGCGTGGCCAGCAAGGGATGTGCGGGGGCCTCCGGGCTCCCCCTGCACCGGAGCACAGCCCGCTGCCACCACCGCACTGCAGAGCCCCCGCGGCACCCGCACCAGCCTCGGAGGTTAGTACATTGCCACCATAAGACGCACCCCCCCACTTTCCCCCAAAATTTTGGAGGAAAAAAGTGTGTCTTATGGTCCGAAAAATACGGTACTATTAATTAATTCACATCAATTCATTGAAGATATACAATGCCAAAAAAAAAAAACTTTCAAAGAAAAGAACTTGCAGAGTGAGCTAATGAAACCAGCATCAACATGTTGCAAGGTGAACGAGCGGGCTCTGACATGCCCGGGCTTGTTTCAATTGTTTTATCTTGGTTCTCGCCTGTTCACACTTTTCAATCTCAGTTTGTGTTAGCTCGTCATATTCAACCGTGTTTCCCAAAATTAGCATTATGGCTCAGCGGAAGTGTATTAATTCGCCTGACTGTTTCTGTTACATTTGTGGTGAATATACAGTGTTGAAGCAACAGCTGAATATTACAGACTTTGTGAAAAAAGTATACTTTGCATATATCAGACTAAAGCTTGGAGATCAAGATAAAGCTTGGGCGCCTCATAAAGTGTGCAAACGGTGTGTTGAGGACATCCAAAATTGGTTCAAGGGTAAGAAAAAAGCTTTCCGTTATGAGATTCCTATGGTATGGCGAGAGCAAAAGAACCATAGTGACGATTGTTACTTTTGTTCATGCAATGTGAAAGGGTATAATTCAAAATGGAAGCATTCCATTTCATACCCCAATATTCACTCAGCAATTCGTCCCATCCCCCATGGCACAGATATACCAGTACCCAAGGCCCCTGCTACCTTGGAAGAGATAACTAGCTCTGATTAAGGTGGAGTCATACCTGAACCAGATGATGAATCAAGTTCTGTCTTTGAAGATGATACAAGACCAAAATTGTTTTCACAGGATGAGATGAATGATTTGGTAAGAGATTTGAATCTTCCCAAAGATGCCGCTGAGTTACTCGGATCAAGGCTCAAAAGCAAGAATTTATTGTTGCCAGGAGTGTCTTTTTCATGGTTCAGACATTGTGAAGACGAGTTCGTTCCTCACTTTGCCCAGGAAGATAAGTTGGTTTATTGCATCGATGTCGAAGATTCTTCAAAAAGAAGTCTCAAAGCAGTTTTACTCCACAACGGTGGTTTTTATGCTTCCATCCCTGTAGGTCATTCCGTACACCTCAAGGAAACCTATGAGAACTTGGAATTGGTTCTTCGTAAACTTGAATATGAAGACCACGGTTGGCAAGTGTGCGGGGATTTGAAAGTCTTGTGCATGCTGCTCGGGCAACAAGCTGGGTATACCAAATACCCTTGTTTTCTGTGTCTACGGGACAGTCGAGACTGACAAAATCACTGGACCAAGAAGAATTGGCAGCCGAGGGTGCTCACAGTTGGTGAAATAAATGTCCTCCGAGAAACTTTGGTTCCTCCCCATAAAGTTCTTCTACCATCTCTCCACATCAAATTGGGATTGATGAAGCAATTCGTAAAATCACTTCCAAAAGATGGAGAATGCTTCAAATACTTGGTCACCAAGTTTGCAGGCCTCTCGGAGGCAAAATTGAAGGAAGGTGTGTTCGTCGGACCAGACATTAGAAGGCTTATAGCTGATCAAGAGTTTATCAATACCATGACGCATCCTCAAAAAGAAGGGTGGATTGCATTTAAAGAGGTCGTAGAGAAATTTTTAGGCAATAACAAAGACCCTGACTACAAAAAAATTGTCGGACGAATGCTGAAAGCATTTCAAGCTTTATGTTGCCTGATGAGTTTGAAAGTGCATTTCCTCCATTCCCACCTTGACAACTTTCCTGAAAATTTGGGAGCTGTGAGTGAAGAGCAAGGTGAACGATTCCACCAGGACATTAAAGAGATGGAAAGAAGATACCAGGGAAGATGGAGCATTACAATGATGGCAGACTACTGTTGGACGCTTCAGAGAGACATTACAGATGCTACTCACAAGCGTAAATGTACCAAGAGAAGCCTCACAGGGAAGAAGAATCGATTTTAGTGTGTTAGTGAGCTCATTGCAGTTAAAAAAATGATTTTCATGAAACATTTGTAATAAAAAAATTAATTTTATGAGTCTATTTTAATTTATTTTGAGGTATTGTCTTATTTAACATAGTTACTTAAATTGTCAGAAAACGTGATGTCCTATGACAAAACGGAGGTCATTTTCGGATTCAGCGCACTCAAAAACATAAAGATTCCGTGGAATAACCAAATCAGCTCTTGAAAAATTTTTTTTTGCAAACAACATTGGAGCATTCAGAGATCTACAATGAACTTCTGGAGTGAGTTTGCTACACTGAAAGTAAAGGGGCCGAATAATATTGCACGCCCCACTTTTCAGTTTTTGACTTTCCACAAAAATTAAAAATAACCAATAAATTTTGTTCAACTTCACAATTGTGTCCCACTTGTTGTATATTCTTCACCAAAAATTTATGTTTGGTATCCTTATGTTTGAAGCATGATATGTGGGAAAAGGTTGAAAAGTTCCAGGGGGCCGGATACTTTTGCAAGGCACTGTATGTATGTATGTGTATATATATATATATATATATATATATATATATATATATATAGTAGGGATTTGCTCTGGTAGGTAATGGCAGGGCTGCAGTAACGAGGCAACACACAGGCTTAAAGTGCAATTTCAGTGGTTTAATGTCACTTTGCAAACAGCAGATTAACAGAAAGTAATGAAAAACATAAATATACTCCAGCTTGGAGAACCACTGGTCCCAGACTCATCCCTTGCACGGGACGGGCTTAACTAAGCGGCTGCCAGATCCGCAGCATCCGCCAGGTGCCATTCCCAGGGTTGGGAGTCTAGCAGCTTTAGTCCTGCAGCACGAGGATCCTGTATACAAGTTCAGGCTAAGTCCAGGCAAGTTCCTGTAACTCCCAGACACACTCACCATTTGCCAAACGCCAACCTCCATTACATAGCCCATAACCCCTCCTACATGTGAGGTAAACCTCACATGGGCTGATCACGTGACCCTGACATCATCGCTGGTCCTGTCTTTAGGGAAAAACCCTGCCAACATTAACCTGCTGGGAGAAATGTATCTCCCATCCAGTAAAACACCCTCTACTGTACCACAATATATATATATATATATATATATATATATATATATACACTCACTGGCCACTTTATTAGGTACACCATGCTAGTAAGGGGTTGGACCCCCTTTTGCCTTCAGAACTGCCTCAATTCTTCGTGGCAGAGATTCAACAAGGTGCTGGAAGCATTCCTCAGAGATTTTGGACCATATTGACATGATGGCATCACACAGTTGGCGCAGATTTGTCGGCTGCACATCCCTGATGCGAATCTCCCGTTCCACCACATCCCAAAGATGCTCTATTGGATTGAGATCTGGTGACTGAGGAGGCCATTTGAGTACAGTGAACTCATTGTCATGTTCAAGAAACCAATCTGAGATGATTCGAGCTTTATGACATGGCGCATTATCCTGCTGAAAGTAGCCATCAGATGTTGGGTACATTGTGGTCATAAAGGGATGGACATGGTCAGCAACAATACTCAGGTAGGCTGTGGCGTTGCAACGATGCTCAATTGGTACCAAGGGGCCCAAAGAGTGCCAAGAAAAAATTCCCCACACCATGACACCACCACCACCAGCCTGAACCGTTGATACAAGGCAGGATGGATCCATGCTTTCATGTTGTTTACGCCAAATTCTGACCCTACCATCCGAATGTCGCAGCAGAAATCGAGACTCATCAGACCAGGCAACGTTTTTCCAATCTTCTACTGTCCAATTTCGATGAGCTTGTGCAAATTGTAGCCTCAGTTTCCTGTTCTTAGCTGAGAGGAGTGGTACCCAGTGTGGTCTTCTGCTGCTGTAGCCCATCTGCCTCAAAGTTCGACGCACTGTGCGTTCAGAGATGCTCTTCTGCCTACCTTGGTTGTAACGGGTGGCAATTTGAGTCACTGTTGCCTTTCTATCAGCTCGAACCAGTCTGCCCATTCTCCTCTGACCTCTGGCATCAACAAGGCATTTCCGGCCACAGAACTGCCGCTCACTGGATTTTTTTTCTTTTTCGGACCATTCTCTGTAAACCCTAGAGATGGTTGTGCGTGAAAATCCCAGTAGATCAGCAGTTTCTGAAATACTCAGACCAGCCCTTCTTGCACCAACAATCATGCCACGTTCAAAGGCACTCAAATCACCTTTCTTCCCCATACTGATGCTCGGTTTGAACTGCAGGAGATTGTCTTGACCATGTCTACATGCCTAAATGCACTGAGTTGCCGCCATGTGATTGGCTGATTAGAAATTAAGTCTTAACACACAGTTGGACAGGTGTACCTAATAAAGTGGCCAGTGAGTGTATATACTAGCTGTTAGGGCTGGCGGAACGCACCAAATTATAAAGTAGTAGTAGGTGCGTTCGCAGCCCGGGGTCCACCGTGCAGAGGTGGTACACTGCTGCTAGACAATGGCGGAAGAATAGAGCGGTGTGAAAACAGTCACACATGGGTTACGTCACCCAGTGTGAACAGGAGCGGACTCTGTTAAATCACAGAACCGCACAACCGCTGAACGTGGAAGCCGGAGCCTGTTTAGCTCACAGAGCCCGGCCAAAGAGCGCACAGCAAACGGCCACAGAACTCTACCCCAAGGACACGGGGTTAGAGTCCTTCTAGGCCCACTGAGCGTGCGGCGTTGCTGCCACGAACGCCGCTATAGACGCTGGCTATGGAGTGTGGAGCACTTGCACTGAGGCGTACCGAGTCACTGATGATGACGACTAATGCCTGACTCAGACTCTGACCTACCTACGCCTAAGCCTGGGTGCTAGCAGGCTAGGCTGCACAACACATGCCTACCAAGGGTAGGGGTTTCATAATGAGTCAGTCACCAGAGACATTCATACGTGCATACATCACTCACTCCTTATAGTCTGAAAATACAGTCTATCCTAGCACATGGCCGAGCGGCCATGCGACCCTTTTATAGCCACGAGCGTCCGAGACCTTCCTGGCTTCTCGGATGGGCCAATCCGAACAGGAGCAGGACCTGAGCACGTGACCTTCGATCTCCAATGGGAGATCACTCCACGGACATGCTCAGTGGCCCGACATGAGGACTTAGTCCCTGGAGAATCTCGCTGCTGAGCAGCATGTATTGCCATAGCTGAGCCAGAGGTGGCAGCAGCAAGCAAACCCACGGAGCTGGTCTGGGCTGAGCACCGGGACCGACGAGTTTGCTGAGCAACCTCCTCTGCGGCTGGAGAAGAATGGGAGACCGCCAGAAGTAAGGCTTGGGATTCCCGCCGTGCAGTGACAGCAACCCGACGCCTAACACTAGCTGAAGAGCCTGGCGTTGCCTGGGCATAGTAACCAACTGTGGTTAGTTATAACAAATTATAATGATTATATTGCACATAAAAACATTTCACATCATATATTCAATACTACAGATTTGCAACACAAATTAACTAAACGATTACCCTAGTGTTTTATTTTCAACTCATTCAAGATTTTTGGTTTTTCCTTTCGGTGCAAAGATGAACAGATTTTTGGCAGTTCCAATTCCTGAACAGGTCACGTAAAGTTGACTATGAGAAAAGCATGGAGATTGGAAATCGATCCCTACTACTTTCAAGGACTGTCCCTGAGCCTTGTTAATGGACATTGCAAATAGCAGTTCAACTGGAAACTGGAAGCGTTTAAAATAAAAAAACAAATCAGATGGAATGAGTGGAATTCTTGGAATGAAAATGTCTTCTCCTTTGGCACATCCTGTTTCTGAGCTGTGTATCTAACCCTATCCTGTGTGATAATGTCTGCTGAGCTGTGTACCTAATCCTCTCCTGTGTGATACTTTCTGCTGAGCTGTGTATCTAATCCTATCGTGTGTTACTGACTGCTCAGCCGTGTATCTAATCCTATCCTGTGTGATACTGACTGCTGAGCAGTGTATCTAATCCTATTCTGTGTGATGCCGTCTGCTGAGCCGTGTAGCTAACCCTATCCTGTGTGATACTGACTGCTGAGCTGTGTATCTAATCCTATCCTGTGTGATACTGACTGCTGAGCTGTGTATCTAATCCTATCCTGTGTGATACTGACTGCTGAGCCATGTGTCTAATCCTCTCCTGTGTGATACTGACTGCTGAGCTGTGTATCTAATCTTATCCTATGTGATACTGATTGCTAAGCCGTGTATCTAATCCTATCCTGTGTGATACCGTCTGCTGAGCCGTGTATCTAACCCTATCCTGTGTGATACTGACTGCTGAGCCGTGTACCTAATCCTATCCTGTGTGATACTGACTGCTGAGCAGTGTATCTAATCCTATCCTGTGTGATACTGACTGCTGAGCCATGTATCTAATCCTATTCTGTGTGATATTGTCTGCTGAGCTGTGTATGTAATCCTATCCTGTGTGATACTGTCTGCTGAGCCGTGTATCTATTCCTATCCTGTGTGATACTGACTGCTGAGCCGTGTATCTATTCCTATCCTGTGTGATACTGACTGCTGAGCTGTGTATGTAATACTATTCTGTGTGATACTGTCTGCTGAGCCGTGTATTTATTCCTATCCTGTGTGATACTGACTGCTGGGCTGTGTATCTAAGACTGGCTTTACACATAGCAATATCGCTAGCGATATCGCTAAAGCGTCATCGATTTTGTGACGCAGCAACGATATTGGTAGCAATCTCACTACATGTGACACTTACCTCCGACCTGGCTCCCCACTGGATATCGCTGATTGCGCGAGAGATCGGCCTGGTCCATTTCTCGTCATCGGCTTCCTGCTGGCGCCGACGAGTGACTCCATAGACGCGGGCGGAAGACGGTCATCATCGCCTCGTCTGACAGGTAAGTGACGACTGCCGAGCATCGCTGCGTCGCTAGTGAGATCTGCCTGTTTGGCAGCTCACTAGCGACCATTTAGGGATGAACCAGTGATCCTGACCAGGTCATATCGTGGTCAGGATCACTGGTGCATCTCTAAATGTAACGGGGCCTTAATCCTATCCTGTGTGATACTGACTGCTGAGCTGTGTATCTAATCCTATCCTGTGTGATACTGACTGCTGAGCCATGTGTTTAATCCTATCCTGTGTGATACTGACTGCTGAGCTGTGTATCTAATCCTCTCCTGTGTGATACTGACTGCTGAGCCGTGTATCTAATCCTATCCTGTGTGATACTGGGCTCCCCCTGCAGTCTGTGTCAGAGGGTGGTCTGTGTTGGCACGGTAATAAATTGTGTTATTTCCAGCTTTACAGAAGGATGATAACACCATAGAAATGATAAGAATAATAGGCCAAATTGTTTGGTGAATTGGAACGTGCGGGGTTAAAATTTCACCTCACAACATAGCCTATGACGCTAACGGGTCCATACGTGTGACTGGGCAAAATTTTGTGGCTGTAGCTGCGACGGTGCAGATGCCAATCCCGGACATACACACATGCATGCATACAAACATACACACACACACATTCAGCTTTATATATTAGAGATGTACTGTATATATTAATATATATATATGTGTGTGTGTGTATATACATATATATATATATATATATATATATATATATATATATATACACAGGGTGGGCCATTTATTTGGATACACCGAAATAAAATGGGAATGGTTGGTGATATCAACTTACTGTTTGTGGCACATTAGTATATGGGTGGAGGAAAACCTTTCCAGATGGGTGGTGACTATGGTGGCCATTTTGAAATCGGCCATTTTGGATCCAAATTTATTTTTTTCAATGGGTAGAGGGTCATGTGACACATCAAACTTACCGAGAATTTTACAAGAAAAACAATGGTGTGCTTGGTTTTAACGTAACTTTATTCTTTCATGAGTTATTTACAACTTTCTCTTTGTTTACAGACATTGACATGTCGCAGAGCTTAACACATGAGGAGTGGATAGAAATTGTGTTGATGTCTGGTGAACGCAGTACCCCGGGTCATTGCAGCAGATTTCAAAGCAAGACACCCTACGCAAGAAAACTGTCACCATTTCCATTTTATTGGTATATCCATATAAATGGCCCACCCAAAAAAGTCTGCCTCATCACTGAACATAATGTTCTGTGTAAACTGAGGGTCCTGTTCCAAGATTTGTTTTGCCCATTCTGCAATTTCAGCGCGCCGATCTGGGTCACCAACCATTCCCATTTTATCTAGGTGTATCCATATAAATGGCCCACCCAGTGTATATGTATATATATATATATATATATATATATATATATATACTTTTTGGCAAAGTGCAGTGTAGCTTTTTTATGTCTCTGTGTGAGCATTTGAGTCCTCCTAGGTCTCCTGCCATAGCGTTTCATTTCATTCAAATTTCGACGGATAGTTTGTGCTGTCACAGATGCACCTTGACCCTGCAAGGCAGTTTAAATTTCTTTGCAACTTGATTGGAGCTGCTTATCCACCATTCGGACTATCCTGCGTTGCAACATTTCCTCAATTTTTCTCTGCCGTCTACGTCCATGGAGATTAGATACAGTTAAATGGGTTGTAAACTTGTTGATTATGTTGCACACTTTGGGCAAAGGAACATCAAGATCTCTGTAGATAGACTTGTAATATTGAGATTGTTGATATTTTTCAACAATTTTGGTTCTCAATTCCTCAGACATTCCTCTTCTCCTCTTTCTCTTGTTTATGCTTAGTGTGGCACACACAGACAGACACACAATCATATTATATAATAATGAGTCAACGACTCCGATTTTTATCTGCTTTCCGGTGTGATTTTCACATTGCCCACACCTGTTACTTACCACAGGTGAGCTTGATTGAGCATCACATGCTTGAAACAAAGTTGTTTACCCACAATTTTGTAAAGGGGTCAACATTTTTGTCGAGACCATTTTTTAGTTTTTGTGTTATACTATGTCCAATTTGCCTTTTTTCTGCTTTTTTTAGTGCTGTTCCAATACATGCATACATATATATATATATATATATATATATATATATAGTTGTGGCCAAAAGTATTGACACCCCTGCAATTCTGTCAGATAATACTCAGCTTCTTCCTGAAAATGATTGCAAACACAAATTCTTTGTTATTATTATCTTCATTTAATTTGTCTTAAATGAAAAAACACAAAAAGAATTGTCCTAAAGCCAAATTGGATATAATTCCACACCAAACATAAAAAAAAGGGTGGACAAAAGTATTGGCACTGTTTGAAAAATCATGTGATGCTTCTCTAATTTGTGCAATTAACTGCACTTGTAACTTACCTGTGGCACCTAAAAGGTGTTGGCAATAACTAAATCATACTTGCAGCCAGTTGACATGGATTAAAGTTGACTCAACCTCTGTCCTGTGTCTTTGTGTGTACCACATTGAGCATGGAGAAAAGAAAGAAGACCAAAGAACTGTCTGAGGACTTGAGAAACCAAATTGTGAAGAAGCATGAGCAATCGCAAGGCTACAAGTCCATCTCCAAAGACCTGAATGTTCTTGTGTCTACCGTGCGCAGTGTCATCAAGAAGTTTAAAACCCATGGCACTGTGGCTAACCTCCCTAGATGTGGACCGAAAAGAAAAATTGACAAGAGATTTCAAGGCAAGATTGTGCGGATGTTGGATAAAGAACCTCGACTAACATCCAAACAAGTTCAAGCTGCCCTGCAGTCCGAGGGTACAACAGTGTCAACCCGTACTATCCGTCGGCATCTGAGTGAAATGGGACTGTATGACCCAGGAAGATCCCACTTCTTACCCCGAGACATAAAAAAGCCAGGCTGGAGTTTTCCAAAACTTACCTGAAAAAGCCTAAAACGTTTTGGAAGAATGTTCTCTGGTCAGATGAGACAAAAGTAGAGCTTTTTGGGCAAAGGCATCAACATAGAGTTTACAGGAGAAAAAAAGAGGCATTCAAAGAAAAAAAACACGGTCCCTACAGTCAAACATGGCGGAGGTTCCCTGATGTTTTGGGGTTGCTTTGCTACCTCTGGCACTGGACTGCTTGACCGTGTGCATGGCATTATGAAGTCTGAAGACTACCAACAAATTTGGCAGCATAATGTAGGGCCCAGTGTGAGAAAGCTGGGTCTCTCTCAGAGGTCATGGGTCTTCCAGCAGGACAATGACCCAAAACACACTTCAAAAAGCACTAGAAAATGGTTTGAGAGAAAGCACTGGAGACTTCTAAGGTGGCCAGCAATGAGTCCAGACCTGAATTCCATAGAACACCTGTGGAGAGATCTAAAAATGGCAGTTTGGAGAAGGCACCCTTCAAATATCAGGGACCTGGAGCAGTTTGCCAAAGAAGAATGGTCTAAAATTCCAGCAGAGCATTGTAAGAAACTCATTGATGGTTACCAGAAGCGGTTGGTCGCAGTTATTTTAGTTAAAGGTTGTGCAACCAAGTATTAGGCTGAGGGTGCCAATACTTTTGTCTGGCCCATTTTTGGAGTTTTGTGTGAAATGATCAATGTTTGCTTTTTGCTTCATTCTCTTTTGTGTTTTTTCATATAAGACAAATGAAAAATGAAGATAATAATACCAAAGAATTTGTGATTGCAATCATTTTCAGGAAGAAACTGAGTATTATCTGACAAAATTGCAGGGGTGTCAATACTTTTGGCCACAACTGTACATACAGCTCTGGCAAAAATTTAGAGACCACTTTCAAATGTCCAGTTTGTCTGATTTTTCTCTTTATAGGTATTTTTTGAGAAAAATGTAAATTGTTCTTTTAGTCTATAAACTTCTGACAACATGTCTCTGAATTTTCAAGCAATAAACTTTGTATTTTTTCTGACAAAGAAAAATGATCAAAATTAAAAACAAACAGTGCTTTCAGACCTCATGCAAAGAAAACAAGTTCATAATCATTTAGAAACAACAATACTAATGTATTAACTTAGGAAGAGTTCTGAAATCAATATTTTGTGGAATAACCATGATTTTTAATCACAGCTTTCATGCGTCTTGGCATGCTTACCACCAGTCTTTCACACTGCTTCTGGCTCAAAAATGTAAGTAGTTCTTCTTTGTTTGATGGCTTGTCACTATCCATCATCAGTTTACACACTAAAAGAACAAAGAGAAAAATCAGACAAACTGAACATTTGAAAGTGGTCTCTTAATTTTTGTCAGAGCTGTATATCACATAGAGGACGCTGAGACAGCTGAATATACATCACATAGGGCATGCAGGGACTGCTGTATATACATCACATAGGAGTCACAGGGACTGCTGTATATACATCACACAGGAGACACTGGGACTGCTATATATACATCACATAGGAGAAGATGGGACTGCTGTATATACATCACATAGGAGACGCTGGGACTACTGTATATACACTGCTCAAAAAAAAAGGGAACACTTAAGCAACACAATATAACTTCAAGTCAATCACACATCTGTGAAATCAAACTGTCCACTTAGGAAGCAACACTGATTGACAATCAATTTCACATGCTGTTTTGCAAATGGAATAGACAAGAGTAGTGGCGTAACTACAAAGTTATGGGCCCTGGTGCGAACTTTCAAATGGGGCCTCCGTTCCGTACACCTCGTACATGCATGGCTCCGCTCACGTCGTACACAAGCGGCTCCGCTCCGTACACTTTGTACACACACGGCTCCACTCCATACACTTCATACATCTCGTACACACATGGCTCCGCTCCGTACACCTTGTACACACATGGCTCTGCTCTGTCCACCTCATACACACCCGGCTCTGCTCACCTCGTACACACGCAGCTCCGCTCCGTACACTTCATACACACACGGCTCTGCTCCGTACACCTCGTACACACACGGCTCTGCTCCGTACACCTCGTACACACACAGCTCCGCTCACCTCCTACACACGACTTCACTTCGTACACACACGGCTCCGTTCCATACACTACATACACACACTGCTCCTCTCACCTCATACACATGAGGCTCCGCTCCGTACACCTTGTACACAAACGGCTCCACTCTGTACACACACCGCTCTGCTCCGTACACCTCGTACACACGCGGCTCCGCTCCGCACACCTCATACACACACAGCTCCGCTCCGTACACCTCGTGCACACACGGCTCCGCTCAGTACACCTTGTCCCCGCCTCGCTCTGCTGCGCTCACCTCGTACATACACGGCTCCGCTCACCTCGTACACATCATTATTATTATTTATTTATATAGCGCCATTAATTCCATGGTGCTGCACATGAGAAGGGGGGTTACATGCAAAGTTATAGATATCGTTAACAGTAAACAAATTTACAATGACAGACTGGTACAGATGGGAGGGGACCCTGTCCTTGCGGACTTACATTCTATGAGATAGTGGGGAAGAGACAGAAGGTTGGGGTTGCAGCAGCTCTGGTGGTGATGAGGCGGCAGCTCAGGCGGTGGTGAGGCGGCAGAATGGTCATTGCAAGCTGTAAGCTTTCCTGAAAAGATGGGTTTTCAGGTTCCGTTTGAAGGATCCGAGGGTGGTGGATAATCGGACGTGTTGAGGCATGGCATTCCAGAGGATAGGGGATATTCGGGAGAAATCTTGGAGGCGATTGTGTGAGGAACGAATAAGTGTGGAGGAGAGTAGGAGGTCTTGGGAGGATCGAAGATTACGTGAGGGAAGATATTGGGAGATTAGTTCAGAGATATATGGAGGGGAAAGGTTGTGGATGGCTTTGTAGGTCAGTATTAGTAGTTTGAACTGGATTAGTTGGGCCATTGGGAGCCAATGGAGGGATTTGCAGAGGGGGGAGACAGGGGAGTAGCGAGGATAGAGGTGGATTAGTCGGCTAGCAGAATTGAGGACACACTGGAGTGGTGCAAGAGAGTTAACAGAGAGGCCACAGAGGAGAGTGTTGCAGTAGTCAAGGCGGGAGATGATGAGGGCATGTACAAGAGTTTTAGTAGATTGAGGACTGAGGAAGGGACGGATTCTGGAAATATTTTTGAGTTGGAGGCGACAGGAGGTGGCAAGAGATTGGACGTGTGGTTTGAAGGACAAGCAGAGTCGAGAGTTACTCCGAGGCAGCAGATTTCAGGTGTGGGAGAGAGCGTGATGCCGTTTACCATAATAGATAAATCAGGTAGGGAAGATACGCGAGATGGAGGAAAGGTGATGAGTTCAGTTTTGTCTACGTTGAGTTTTAGGAAGCGAGAGGTGAAAAAGGAGGCTGATAGACACTCCGGAATTCTGGACAGCAGAGAGGTGACATCTGGGCCAGAGAGGTAGATCTGAGTGTCATCTGCATAAAGGTGGTACTGGAAGCCATGGGACTTTATGAGTTGTCCTAGGCCAAGAGTATAGATGGAAAAAAGTAGGGGTCCGTGGACAGAGCCTTGGGGGACTCCAACAGAGAAGGGGCGGGATGAGGAGGTAGTGTGGGAGTGGGAAATGCTGAATGTGCGGTCAGAAAGGTATGAGGAAATCCAGGACAGGGCAAGGTCTTTGATGCCAAGGGAAGAAAGAATCTGTAGCAGTAGGCAGTGGTCAACTGTGTCAAAGGCAGAGGAAAGGTCAAGAAGGAGGAGGATGGAGAACTGTCTGTTAGCTTTGGCTGTGAGTAAGTCATTAGTAATTTTGGTCAGGGCAGTTTCAGTGGAGTGGTGGGGGCGGAAGCCAGATTGCAGGATGTCAAGGGGGGAGTTAGATGAGAGGTAGGAGGAAAGTTGAGCATGGATATGCTTTTCAAGGAGTTTGGAAGCAAACGGGAGCAGTGATATGGGGCGATAGCTGGGCATAGCAGTTGGGTCAAGGTTTGATTTTTTGAGGATGAGTGTTATGGTGGCATGTTTGAAGGCAGAGGGGAAGGCTCTGCTCACCTCATTCACACACTGCTCTGCTCACCTCGTACACACACGGCTCCGCTCCATACACCTCATACACACAAGGCTCCGCACACCTCGTACACACACAGCTGTGCTCCATACACCTCATACACACACGGCTGTGCTACATCCACCCTGTAAACCCCTCGTGAGTCCTGACCCCACACAAAAACTTACCCTCATCCAGCAGTGCACCATGAGAACCAGGTCGGAAGAGTCCTGCATACACGAGGCTCCTGATCATGTGACCCCTGACTCCTCCCCTCCTGTGACCTCATCACAGGTCCTGTGTGCAGCCATTGCGCCACTCAAAGCATGAAGCTGCACAGCCAATGAGTGGCTGCAGCTCCGCGATCGGGCCCCTAAACACTCCGGGCCCCATCGCAGCTGCGACCCCTGCAACCGCGGTAGTCCCGCCCCTGGACAAGAGATGGAAATTATTGGCAATTATCAAGACACACTCAATAAAGGAGTGGTTCTGCAGGTGGGGACCACAGACTGTTGTGAGTTCATTTTCCCCTCCGTCACTGAGGCCTGGTGAATTCCCTATTCTAGTGAAGGAAGGTAGTGAGCCTGATTATCAGGCACCTGGGACTAATGAAGACGATTGGCTGAGTGGAGTCACTGACTGGATTTAAGGCAGCCTACGCCCTTTCTGCCCTGCGGGTGATTTCTCTGTGGACTCTTGGACACCAGTCTGATTCCTGCTCTCCTAAAGCTAAGTTTTCTGTTTTGCCTTTTTGCATCTAAGATTTGTTTTTGTTTTTCTTGCTTTTTGGATTCTGCCACTCCCTGCAGGAGTGTGCAGTGCTCCTTGAGCTCTGTCTTCTGAATGTACCTGAGTGGTGATTTAGTTTTTGAAGCTTAGTTGCTTCAGGGCCATTTTTATATCAGCGTGTTGGCTTTTGTCTCTGATAGGGTTTTGGCAGATTGCAGACAGCAGCCTTCCTATCCGTTCCTATCTAGGTAGTTTTTGGGCCCCGTCTTTGCTCAGCCTGTCTTTCTGTCTGTGTAAGTGTTTTCATCTTGCTTCACCGTCATTATATGTGGGGGGCTGCCTATTGCTTTGGGGTCTGCTCTGGGGCAGTTAGATTTCCCCTTTCCTTCTTTAGGCCTATGTTTCTCTCCGGCTGTGATCGAGGGGTCTAGGTCATCGTAGGAACCCCCCACGGCTACTGCTAGTTGTGTTGATAGGTTCAGGGGTCTGCAATCTGAAAGTTGCCAACTTCTCTGGTTTTCTGGACTTAGCTAGCATTTCTGTTTTTGCCTTCTACGGTGACTCAATCATAACAGAATCACCCGCCCAACCGCAGATCCTGGGGTACTCAATAGCAGGAAAGAATTGTGTTTAAAAAAAAAAAAAAAGTGTGTGTATATTCTTTCCTCTATATCTCTGAGGCCGTAGGGGGAATTTTTTTTTCTCTCAATGGAGATAAAGCAAGTGTCTGATCGTGTGGAGCAGCTCGCTGCTGAAGTGCGAGGGATTTCCGCCTATCTTGCTCGTTCACATGCTGTTGAACCAAAGATCCCCACACCTGATGTATTTTTTGGGGATCGATCTAAATTTTTGAGTTTCAAAAATAATTGTAAATTATTTTTTGCTTTGAAGCCTAACTCGTCAGGGAGCCCCGCGCAGCAGGTTAAAATTGTCATCTCTTTGCTGCGCGGCGATCCCCAGGATTGGGCGTTTTCTTTGAAACCAGATGACCCTATTCTGACTAATGTGAACGCATTTTTTCAAGCCTTGGGGTTGCTGTACGACGAACCTAATGCTATTGATCAGGCTGAAAAGACCCTGCTAGCATTGAACCAGGGTCGAGAATCTGCAGAGTTGTACTGTCAAAAGTTCCGAAAGTGGGCGGTCCTTCCTACCTGGAATGATAGTGCCTTGGCTGCTCTCTTTCGGAAGGGTTTGTCAGAAGCCGTAAAAGATACTATGGTGGGATTTCCTGTTCCCTCTGGTCTGGACGATTCTATGTCTTTAGCCATTCAGGTTGATCGGCGTTTACGTGAACGCAGGATTACACGAGAGGTGTTGCCACCGGTTGAACAGACGTCTGAACCTATGCAATGTGATAGAGTTTTGTCTAAGGCGCAACGTCAGGAATTCAGAAGGCATAATAAGCTGTGTTTTTTCTGTGGAGATGCCTCACATGTTATTTCTGTTTGTCCTAAACGTGAGAAACGCTTTGCACACACGTTTTCTGTTGGTGGGGTTCAGCCTAAGTTTCTTTTGGCGATTACTCTGATCTGTTCCCTGTCCACATTTTCCGCCAAGGCTTTTGTGGATTCGGGAGCAGCGCTAAACCTAATGGACTTGGATTTCGCTAAACGTTGTGGATTTCCGTTGACACCTCTGCAGACGCCTATCCCTTTGAGGGGGATTGATTCTACCCCTCTGGCTAAAAATAAACCTCAGTTTTGGACCCAGTTGGCCATGCGGGTCGCCCCAGACCACCAAGAAAATTGCAGATTTTTGGTGTTGCATGGTCTGCATGATGCCGTTGTTCTGGGGTTTCCCTGGTTGCAGATTCATAATCCAGTTTTGGATTGGAAGTCTGTGTCTGTGGTGAGTTGGGGTTGCCGGTGTACCTTTAGTGAGGCTCCGGTTTTTTCCACCTCTCCTCAGTCGCATGAGGTTCCTGACTATTTGGTGGACTACTATGATGTATTTAGTGAGAATGAGTCTGCGTACTTGCCTCCTCATAGGAGTTATGACTGTGCAATTGAACTAAACCCGGGGTGTAAATTTCCTAAGGGTCGGCTCTTCAATTTATCTGTACCCGAGCACGAGGCTATGCGGTCCTATATTAAGGAGGCGTTGGAGAAGGGTCATATTAGACCATCCTCTTCACCCTTAGGTGCCGGGTTTTTTTTTGTGGCCAAGAAGGATGGTTCTTTAAGGCCTTGTATTGATTATCGTGCCCTCAATAAAATTACTATTAAATATCAGTATCCGTTACCCCTGATTTCGGATCTATTCTCTAGAGTTAGAGGTGCTTGCTGGTTTACCAAGCTTGACCTCAGGGGGGCGTATAATCTTATCCGCATTAAGCAGGGGGATGAATGGAAGACGGCGTTTAATACTCCGGAGGGACATTTTGAGTACCTGGTGATGCCTTTTGGGCTCACTAATGCCCCTTCTGTCTTCCAGTGCTTCATGAACGATATTTTCCGAGACTTTGTCGATAAATTTTTGATTATCTATCTGGATGATATTTTGATTTTCTCCAAGGATTGGGATTCTCATGTGGAACATATTCGGACTGTGTTCCGGATCTTGAGAGAGAATTCTCTGTATGTCAAAGGATCAAAATGCCTTTTTGGAGTACAGAGAATTTCTTTTTTGGGATTTATTTTGTCTCCGTCAACTATTGAAATGGACCCGGCCAAGGTACAGGCCATTTATGATTGGGTTCAGCCCACTTCTTTGAAGGCCCTCCAGAAGTTTTTGGGTTTTGCTAATTTTTATCGGAAATTTATAGCAAAATTTTCTAGTATTGCCAAACCATTGACTGACCTGACCAGGAAGGGTGCGGATGTGTTGAATTGGTCTCCGGAGGCGGTTGCTTCCTTTCAGGAGCTGAAGTGTAGATTTACCTCCGCCCCGGTTCTGCGGCAACCTGATGTCTCACTCCCGTTCCAGGTAGAGGTGGATGCTTCTGAGATTTGTGCAGGAGCGGTGTTGTCCCAAAAGGATCCGGTAACATCTAAAATTAATCCCTGTGCTTTCTTTTCCCGTAAGTTCTCTTCATCTGAACGTAACTATGATGTGGGGAATCGGGAACTGTTGGCCATGAAATGGGCATTTGAGGAGTGGAGACATTGGTTGGAGGGAGCCAAACATCAAGTTGTGGTCCTCACTGACCACAAAAATTTGATTTACCTAGAGTCGGCTAAACGCTTGAACCCTAGACAGGCTAGGTGGGCCTTGTTTTTTACACGTTTTGATTTTGTGGTCTCTTTCCTTCCTGGAACTAAGAATGTCAAGGCAGACGCCCTCTCTAGGAGTTTCTTTGCTGATTCTCCTGTGGTGACCAAGCCTGCCACCATCTTAGGCGAAGGGGTAGTTCTTTCTGCCATCTCGCCCGATTTGAGACTTGCTCTGCAAGAGTTCCAGGAGGACAAACCTGAGCGTTGCCACAGTGGAAAGTTGTATGTTCCTGACCAGTGGAAGAAGAGAGTGATGTCTGAAGTTCATTGCTCTGCATTGGCTGGTCATCCAGGTATTTTTGGTACTAGAGATCTGGTGAGTCGCTCTTTTTGGTGGCCCACCTTGTCTCATGATGTCAGGAATTTTGTGCAGTCCTGTGGGACTTGCTCCCGGTCTAAATCTTGTTCTTGCTCTAGTGGGTTGTTGATGCCTTTGCCGGTCCCCAGGAGGCCATGGACCCATATTTCAATGGATTTCATTTCTGATATGCCGGTCTCTCAAAGAATGACTGTTATTTGGGTGATTTGTGATAGGTTCTCTAAGATGGTTCATCTTGTACCACCCCCTAAGTTGCCATCTTCCTCTGAGTTGGTGCCTCTGTTTTTGCAACAGGTGGTTCGCTTGCACGGGATTCCTGAGAACATTGTATCTGACAGAGGAGTTCAATTTGTGTCTAAATTTTGGAGGACGTTCTGTTCCAAGTTGGGAATTCAGTTGTCCTTCTCCTCTGCTTTTCACCCTCAGACCAATGGGCAGACAGAGAGAACAAACCAGACCTTGGAGTCGTATTTGAGATGTTTTATTTCCGCTGATCAGGATGATTGGGTTTCATTTTTGCCCTTGGCCGAATTTGCTTTAAATAATAGAGCTAGTTCTGCCACTTTGATGTCACCTTTTTTTTGTAACTTTGGTTTTCACCCTCGATTTTCTTCAGGGCAGGTGGAGCCTTCTGCCTGCCCAGGTGTTGACACTGTGGTGGAGAGAATGCACCAGATCTGGGACCAAGTGGTGGATAAGTTATCTCTCTCCCAGGAAAAGGCCCAGTGGTTTTCCAATCGACATAGGACCATTGGTCCCCAGTTTAAGATTGGTGATATGGTGTGGTTATCATCAAAAAATATTGCTATGAAGGTGGCTTCTCCTAAGTTTAAGCCTAGATTTATTGGACCTTACAAGATTTTGGAGATTATTAATCCGGTCTCTTTTCGTTTGGCTCTTCCTGTCACATTTAAGATCCATAATGTGTTCCATAAGTCCTTGTTGAAGAGGTTTGTTGAGCCAGTTGTGCCTGAGGTGGCACCTCCGGACCCTGTATTGGTTGAAGGTAACTTGGAATATGAGGTAGAGAAAATTCTGGATTCCCGTCTGGCTAGACGGAGACTCCAGTATTTGGTTAAGTGGAAGGGTTATGGTCAGGAGGATAATTCCTGGGTCTCTGCCTCTGATATTCATGCCAAAAGATTGGTGCGTGCCTTTCATCGGGCTCACCCTGATCGCCCTGGTAGCGTTGTTGAGGGTTCGGTGACCCCTCCTCAAGGGGGGGGTACTGTTGTGAGTTCATTTTCCCCTCCATCACTGAGGCCTGGTGAACTCCCTATTCTAGTGAAGGAAGGTAGTGAGCCTGATTATCAGGCACCTGGGACTAATGAAGACGATTGGCTGAGTGGAGTCACTGACTGGATTTAAGGCAGCCTACGCCCTTTCTGCCCTGCGGGTGATTTCTCTGTGGACTCTTGGACACCAGTCTGATTCCTGCTCTCCTAAAGCTAAGTTTTCTGTTTTGCCTTTTTGCATCTAAGATTTGTTTTTGTTTTTCTTGCTTTTTGGATTCTGCCACTCCCTGCAGGAGTGTGCAGTGCTCCTTGAGCTCTGTCTTCTGAATGTACCTGAGTGGTGATTTAGTTTTTGAAGCTTAGTTGCTTCAGGGCCATTTTTATATCAGCGTGTTGGCTTTTGTCTCTGATAGGGTTTTGGCAGATTGCAGACAGCAGCCTTCCTATCCGTTCCTATCTAGGTAGTTTTTGGGCCCCGTCTTTGCTCAGCCTGTCTTTCTGTCTGTGTAAGTGTTTTCATCTTGCTTCACCGTCATTATATGTGGGGGGCTGCCTATTGCTTTGGGGTCTGCTCTGGGGCAGTTAGATTTCCCCTTTCCTTCTTTAGGCCTATGTATCTCTCCGGCTGTGATCGAGGGGTCTAGGTCATCGTAGGAACCCCCCACGGCTACTGCTAGTTGTGTTGATAGGTTCAGGGGTCTGCAATCTGATAGTTGCCAACTTCTCTGGTTTTCTGGACTTAGCTAGCATTTCTGTTTTTGCCTCCTACGGTGACTCAATCATAACAACAGACCACATCTCAGTACCATTGCTTTCTGACTGATGTTTTGGTCACTTTTGAATGTTGGTTGTGCTTTCACACTAGTGTCCAGAGGCTGGAGGCGCTACCAGGAGACAGGCCAGTACACCAGGAGACGTGGATTCGGCCGTAGGACAGCAACAACACAGCAGCAGGACCGCTACCAATGTCCTTGTGCAAGGAAGAACAGGAGGAGCATTGCTAGAGCCCTGCAAAATGACCTCCAGCAGGCCACAAATGTGCATGTGTCTGCACAAATAGTTACAGTAGAAACCGACTCCATGAGGATGGTACAGTGTGAGGGCCCGACATCCATAGATGGGGGTTGTGCTCACAGCCCAACACCGTGCAGGATGCTTGGCATTTGCCACAGAAGCTCTTCACAGATGAAAGCAGGTTCATACTGAGCACATGTGACAGACGTGACAGAGTCTGGAGACGCTGTGGAGAGCGATCTGCTGCCTGCAACATTCTTCAGCATGACCGGTTAGGCAGTGGGTCAGTAATGGTGTGGGGTGGTATTTCTTTGGAGGGCCACACAGCCCTCCATGTGCTCACCAGAGGTAGAATGACTGCCATTAGGTACAGAGATGAGATCCTCAGACCCCTTGTAAGACCATATGCTGGGGCGGTTGGCCCTGGGTTCCTCCTAATGCAGGACAATGCCAGACCTCATGTGGCTGGAGTGTGTCAGCAGTTCTGTAAGATGAAGGCATTGAAGACATGGACTGGCTCGCCGATTCCCCAGACCTGAATCCGATTGAGCACATCTGGGACATCATGTCTCGCTTCATCCACCAACGTCACGTTGTACCACAGACTGTCCAGGAGTTGGCGGATGCTTTAGTCCAGGTCTGGGAGGAGATTCCTCAGGAGACCATCCGCAACCTCATCAGGAGCATGCCCAGGCGTTGTACAGTAGGGAAGTCATACAGGCACGTGGAAGCCACAAACATTACTGTGCCTCATTTTAACTTGTTTTAAGGACATTACATTCCTCTTTAATTTTGTGGGTGACTCCAAATCCAGGCCTCCATTGGTTAATAAATTTGATTTCCATTAATGATTTTTGTGTGATTTTGTTGTCAGCACATTCAACTTTGTACAGAACAAAGTATTCAATTAGAATATTTCAGTCATTCAGATCTAGGATGTGTTATTTCAGTGTTCCCTTTATTTTTTTGAGCAGTGTGCATAACATAGGAAACATTGTGAATGCTTTATATGCATCACAGGAGACTCTGGGGTCATATAAATTACAGGAGGGGCTGGGGGCTAAGACATCACAGGATATGCTGGGACATATTCATCACCGAGGAGGCTAGGGGGAATAGACGTCACTGAGGGGCTATTTACATCACTAGAAAGCACAGACATAATTGGGGGTATATATGTTCCTGGGGGACTATACATTGCTAGTGGGGTCCCGGTCACATACATCACTGGGGGCTATATACAACACTGGGGGCTACACACATCACAGGTGGGGGATATACAGTACTCGGGCGGATATACAGCACTGGGGGGGACAGGCATCGCCGGGGAGGCACATAGATGACCAGGGGACAAAGATCACCGAGGGGTGGCACGAAGATCACGGGGGGGAGACAGATATCATGGGGGCACAGAGATCACCAGGGAGTGGCACAAAGATCACAGGGGGGCGCAAAGATTACAGGAGGGCACATAGCTGGAGGGGGACAGAGATCACAAGGGGCACAGAGATCACATGGGAGCACAAATATCACAAGGGGTACATAGCAGGGGGCACAGAGATCACAGGGGGGTATATAGCTGAAGAGAGTAGAAATCACAGGGGGAATATAGCTGGGGCAGAGAGATCAGAGGGGGAACAGAGATCACAAGGGGCACATAGCTGGGAGCACAGAAATCACAGGGGGCACATAGCTGGGGGGCACAGGGATCACAGGGGAACATATAGCTATGGGGTACAGAGATCACAGGGGGCACATAGTGGGGGCCACAGAGATCATGGGGGGCACAGAGATCACATGGGGTACATAGCTGGAAGGCACAGAGATCACGGGGGCATATAGTTGGGGGGCAAAGAAATCACATGGGGGCACATAGCTGGGAGGCACAGAGATCACAGGGGACATATAGTTGGGGGTCACAGAGATCACATGGGGCACTTAGATCATATTGGGGCACATAGCTGAGGGGCACAGATCACAACAGAAAGGCACAGAGCTGCAGGAACAGAGATCGCACTGCACTCTCTGGCAGCAGCTCCTCTTCTGGGACAGGACGGGAGCGCATTGGGTGCTAACCCCACCCACCTTGGGCGCAAACCTCTCTCACCCCAACGACGTCATCAGTCATGTGCAGGTAGCGTTTTGTAATAAAGGGCCGGTAGCTGGCAGGATACGGCTGCTACCTGAGCATTGCTGACTACGGGGACCTGCCCGCGGGTTGGAGCTTCCCCGAACCTGGTTTAAATGTATTAGCGTCTCAAAGATGGACATACACTTTAACATCAGAAGGGAGTGGAGTGTGTGCGGTGGTAGGACTGGCATGCGTGCCCACAAAGAGGACTCTGCGTGCCCCCCTGTTGCACGCTTGCCATAGGTTCGCCATCTCTGCCCTATAGTATAATGCACCCCATAGTCTTCCATATAGTCTAATGCATTTCCCATAGCCATATTAACAAAGACCAATTGCAGCATCGGAGAGGCAGCGATGAAGCAGTAGGGGGTGAGGTGATTTTGCCATTTTTATAGCAATGTGACCTGAAAAAAATAAAGTGGAACACCCCCCCACCCCCGATAATTAACTAATTGCGTCCGTACCATTCCAGCTGGTGGGACTGTTTCATTACATTTCATCCATGGACAAAGGATGCAGACATACAGATCAATGTGCTCATCCATTGTCCATTTACAAGATATGAGTAAAGAAACAGACCCCCCCACCTCAAGAATAAAATAAAACGGATACAGAATTAAAGCCCTTGTAGTGCTCTACCTGTTCCTAAATTAGTCCTATAGATCAATTATCCGCTATATGTGAGTAATATGTACAAGGAACACTTTTCAATGAATGAATAGAATGAGACTACACTATGGCTAAACTTCCCCAACAGGCAGAGATCATAACAATAAATGATCGCATCGGGAAATCAAGCTGTAATATTTGCCATCAATATTCTAATATTCCTTTCTCTAAGGATTCAGCTAATGCATAGTGCATGTATTATGCATGGCCGCTGTCATTTCTCATCTATCGCCTGTCTAACTCACACGTGCCGTGTTTCAGAAACACTGGATGATCTTACACTTCTTCTCATTATCAGCTTTTATGTATAATAATGTAGTAATCACTTTTTTCTTTCTTGTTGCTGTTGACAGAAAAGGTTATACATTATATCAGCCTCTAGTAAACTGCTGTACAGACGCGCCCTGAACGTCATACAACTTTGCAGTTTTTGTACTTCGCATCTTCATATTAAAAGGCTTTAAAAGGGGTTTTTGATTTTTTTGCTTTAAGAGTTTTCCGATCACAAATCTGCAGAGACCGCCAGCAATCAGCAGTAATTAATCTGTGCGTTAATCTGGTAGTAAGCGTTCATTTCCCTGCAGTGCCACCACAGGAGAGATTAGGTATTGCACAGTGACCTTTCATGTTAGTTAATTGTCTGTAACGCAGGACAGGACAGGTCCTGTACAGAAAGAGATGCTCTTTGTAGGCCAAATATCTCCTCATTTTTTCCTCTCTCTTATCTATACATTTTCTTTTATTCTGTAGGCAATCATCTTGACTTCTAGATGGTGTCCTATCTTTTGGTCCTTCTGTTGTAGTTACCAGATAGTTCTTATCCTTCAGTTTATTTGTAATGACTTGCTTGATCCCTAAAGGGAATTTGTCATCAGGTGTTTGCTACACCATCTGAGAGCATTATGATGTAGGGGTAAAGATCCGGATTCCAGCAATCTATCACTTACTAAGCTGCTTGCTGCAGTTTTGATAAAATTGCTGTTTTCTCTGCTGCAGATCTAGGAGTTTTCTGAATACTGAGCTCTGCAAAACCCGCCACACCACTGCCTGTTTACTGTGCATAGGCAGAAAGCTGCCAATCATTGGTGATGGTGGGGTTGTATAGATCTCATTAATATGGAGGACTACATGGTGGTATTCCTGCTGATAAAACTGTGATTTTGCAAAAACTACAGTAAGCATCGCAGTAAGGGTTTATTTACATGGGCCAACCTCTGGCATGATGTTGCCACAAATTGGTAAACTTTTAGTGATTGGAGGTCGTTTAAATGCCTGTTTACTCAGGTAGACCAAAGTAAGCAATATGGAGTGAGCAATCTATACTGGGTCGCTCAGTGTGCATAGTCGGCCCTAGTTCTCGGCAGCGGGAGTCTTATTTACACAGGATGATGCACTGCAGTGATGCGCAAAAGATCATTTCACCTGATGAACAAGCATTTTGCTTGTTCATCAGGTGATCAGCACCTATTTTAGAGCGCATGATAATCGTGAAACGAGTATTTTCAACAACGCTTATTCACAATTATCTTGCAGTATAAAGGCAGCTTAAGTGACACATCTGTAATGGGGGTCACAAAAGCTGTCCTGAACCTCCAAACATGTCCCGGTTTAATGTGGTTATAATTGTATAATTACATATATATTGTTGGCTCGCAATGTTGTAAAGATGTGTACAAAAATCTGCTATGTATATATTCTTAAGGTGTCTGAATAGAAAAAACGCAGAATTGTTATTAGTCCACTAGATGGAGATATAATAGTGTATATAGTATAGGATAAGAGTACAATGGAAAGTAAATAGTTAACATAGGAGGGGTTAGCTGAGGTGTTCGTCAGGAAGAGTTCCTGGTTACAGTCATTCAGGGCTAGGTAGCCCGAAGTGCTTGGGTGGGCTAAATGCCCGAGCTACTCAGCACCCCGCAACATTTAAGCAGGAGCCCAGCCATCCAGAATCAGTGGGCTATTTTACCTACAGATACAGCAGCGGCATCAGATACCAGAACTTAGGCTACAGGAGAAGTCACCGCAGCACATCAGGGCAGGTCGCTCACCATGTGGCAGGTCATTGCTTGGGCTGATGACCTCAGATCAGGGGTGAAACAGCTGAGGGAACACCCATATGCAGTGAGGCTGACCAGGGAGGACGCTGAGGAGCCGTAGGAAACAGTCCTACTCAGGCACGTGCAGTGTGACAAGGAGAGGAGTGCAGGGAAAGACGAAGTAACGTGTAACGTACAAGCTGTCGAAAATGTTGTAACGAATCTGGATGTGCTGCGGAGTCATTAAACTAAAGTTTTACTTCTTGAGTTGCACATGGACTGTGTCTCTGTTTTTTCAGAAGCGGCCGGAGGTGATCATAAAGAATGGAGAACAGGCCCTGACTGCGCAGGGGACAGAGAGGCAAGTAAGCTGACAGTGCAGAGTGATTGTTATGTTTCGAAAGGCCAGGACACACAAGGTCCGATGAACTCAGCCACGACTACGGCCCTGGCTGACCTCTACACATCACTGGAAATTTTCACTTTCTTACTAAAATCTGTAAATCAAGGAAGGACATCTATTTTCTCATTATGTATTCAGTAACCTTTAAGCCCCATTGATTATTATTTAAAAATACAATAAACTAATGTGCACAATGTATATATGATTCCATATGTAAGTGACAAGGCACCTGGGGCAAAACAATGGCTCACTGTCCCTTGCAACACTAGATTCTGGGTTCAAATTCAACTAAACAAACTATCTATAGGGAGCCTGAATGTTCTTACAATGCTTTGAACGTACTCCCCTCCGCATGTACACACCACAGCACAAAAAGCTATAATATATATTCCAGAGGAGTCATATAATTAAAAATTGCATAACTTATGTGTATAGTTGTGTATTTAAAGTAATATTTTACCCAAAGCTTTTATCCACCGATGACTTGACTTCTCGCCAGTGAATTGTGGCTCTAAACATGTTGCTCTGTGGTTTATCATAAAATTATTAATTAATAAAAATTATTAAAAAAAATAAAAAACAGGAGTCTGAACTGAGAAAGTAAGTTAATGTGTATGCACAATGTAAGTGCATATTAACACATGACCATTAACCAGAGAAAACAAAAATCAAAAAAACACAAATATCCTAAAATAAAAAGTTAAAAATAAACTGCAAATAATGCATAAAGGTAGTAATAATAATAAGGCTATTTAGTAAACATAATTTTGATCAAAATAATGTACAAGCCATACCGCCACTTTTTTATTTTAGGATATTTGAGTTTTTTGCTTTTTGCTTTCATAAAAATTATGAAGCGAGACACTGTGGATATTAAATTAATGTGAGAAAAAAACAAAATAAAAGTTCTACATGCAGCGATATTATTACTACCAGTTGAGTCAGTATTCTCAGTGGTACTATTACTGCACTCTCCAGACAGGAGGCCGGAAATGTAATAACATGGATTAGGGATATGCTTTACTAAGATTTCCTATTCTCAGAATTTGAAAACATAGATATATACTTTACATGTGCCGAGTTTCAATGTCACCATGGGTAGGACGATATAAAATATAATTACGATGTACTCTTTTATCTAGGCTGCTAGATATTTGGATCGTTCCCTGCAGTGTTTACAGGGTTAGATTGGTAGCGGGGAGTCTAATATGTGCCTGTAGTGCCACCTTCAGGGATCATTGCAAACTTCAAGACAACCAAGTACAGTGTCTACGACTAGCACCTCAGTGTTACATGTGGAATCCATGAGCGACCTCATAGGGTAGACGGATACTATAAAAAAAAATAAATAAATGCACAATATGGATGCAATCATGGTGCAGCGCCGGCACCTGCCTGCAGAAGGAGATTTTTTTAAAAAGAATATATATAATATTTATTATGTAAACTAGGGGGCAGGTCAGTGAGGGATCAATGACCTGTCAGAAGCCATACAGATGTCTATGTAAGCAGATCACCACATGAAGACCCCCCACAGGCCGCCCCGGAGCACAAGCATATCATTAGCTGAAAACTACAAATGCAAATTAAACAACAAGACGGATTTCGTCAACCAAGGTTTCATTTTATTCAGTATATAATGGCGCCAACCTGACAGTGTCTGTAGGTTGAGCACAATCCTGCTAACAGGTTCCCTTTAAGTGTGACAAACATGCAAAAGAATGGGAAATCAGGAAGGGGGCAAACACTTTTTCACATCAGGGGCGTCGCTAGCGTCATACATCCGGGTCTCCTGCCCCGAACAGTTTCCCAGAGCCCCGGATCCCCTGACAGACTGGAGAGGGCGTGACACAGAGTCA
The DNA here is from genome assembly GCF_039654945.1 of Dendrobates tinctorius. Taxonomy (NCBI): domain Eukaryota; kingdom Metazoa; phylum Chordata; class Amphibia; order Anura; family Dendrobatidae; genus Dendrobates; species Dendrobates tinctorius. The sequence continues at coordinate 4,657,831 of NW_027362054.1, read as the reverse complement.
GGTGAAAGTTACTGTCTGTGCACTGACTGTTACCATCCCTCGCTGTGGAGAAAGGTGCCTGGCTACAGACAGAAGGACACTGCATCCTTCTGTCTCAGTGATCAGCACAGTCTCTAGTGTCGGCTCAGGAGGGGGAGGGGCAGAAGTCACAGGAGAGCAGAGCTCAGGAAGGGGTGGGGCAGAAGTCACAGGAGAGCAGAGCTCAAGAGGGGGCGGGGCAGAAGTCACTAGAGAGCAGAGCTCAGGAGGGAGCGAGCGTAGCAGAAGTCACAGGAGAGCAGAGCTCAGGAGGATGAGACTGGGAGGGTGGGCTGTGTTCTGCCCAATGAGATATCTGATTGAGGTGAGTGTGTGTGTATGTGAATGTATACACTTGTGTGTGTATTAGGCCGGAGTCACTCTCAAGAATCACAGGAGTGTTCTCCGTGTAGTGATCCATATGTAATCCCTTTGCAATGCGATGAGGCCATTTCCTCGCATCTAGTATCCGTATGACATCCGAATGCAATCCGTATGTAATGCGATTTTAACATGAGTTTTTACATACAGCAGTTCTTTGTCATTTTAAAACAAAATATTCTTCAAAACACACATATATGTGAGACGATGACGCTTGCTAAAGTGGACAAGTCAGTTGTAGAAGTGACCGGAAGAAGCGATACATCTGCCCAACTTACGCACCTGACGTCTTGTGACATGACGGATGGTGGGCTGGGAGATGAGACAACTGGAGCAGACACACAGTCAGAGGGTAACTGGAGGGTTCACTCAGATGATCGGGAGACAGTCTCTGGGGGTGACGGTGGCTCTAAGAGAGAAAGGGAGCACAGACTAGAAGAGCTAGAAAAGGAAGTCTCCGAACTCAAAGATCACCTGGCATCGTGGCAAGGTCTGAATAAGTCCCTCAGAGAAGAGGTAGGAGTACTCACAGAAACTGTAAGGCCGCAGTCACACTAGCGATTAAATCGGACGAATGCAATGCGATAAAAAATCACATTGCATTCGTCCCAATGTTATTCTATGGTGCTGCTCCCATCACGCGTTTTTTTTATCGGATCCGTTCCTCGGACCGAGACAATGGCAGCATGCTGCGATTGTCTCCGATTTTCGGATCGGATTCGACAATGCAAGTCTATGGATGCGATTAAAAATCGCATTGAAAACGCACCACACGTGTGACTTGCGATTAAATCGCAAGACTTCTCCAGGTCAACAGGAAAGAGCATCAGGCATTGGCATTGGATGTCAATTTGATGCTTAGATGCGAATAAAATCGGTTCCTCGCCGGAAAATGGGATGACAGACGGATCCCTGGACAAGAATTCTTTGTGCGATTTAGTACCGTTAAAATCGGACCGATTTTTTTATTCGTTGTGTGTGACTCCAGCCTAAGAGGTCTTCTTCGGGAGAAGAACTGGGACGAAGACTTACAGAGGCCAGGCCCAAGTGATGAACAGAGTGAAGATAAGAAGAAACTGAAAAGTATGGAAGCAGAGGTGATCCATATGCAGGAGGAGCTTGCTGCTGCAGAGTATGCTAAGAGGCAAGCACAGCAGGAAAGAGATGAACTGGCCGATGCAATTGCCAACAACAGTGGTAAAGGTGCTCTGGCTTTGAAAGAAAAGAAGCGTTTAGAGTCTCGCATTGTACAACTTGAAGAAGAATTGGAAGAAGAACAAGGCAACGTTGAATTAGCCAATGACAGGCTGAGAAAGGCCACACTTCAGGTTGACCAGATGAATGCTGATCTGAATGCTGAACGTAGTAATGCTCAGAAGAATGAGAATGCCCATCAACAATTAGATCGCCAGAATAAGGAGTTAAAAGCAAAGGTTGCACAACTGGAGGAACAACTTGATGCTGAAACTAAAAAGCGACAATCTGCAAGCAAACAAGTACGGCGTACAGAAAAAAAACTGAAGAATGTACTAATGCAAATGGATGATGAAAGGCGTAATTCTGAGCAGTACAAAGACCTGGCAGAGGGAAATAATGTTCGTCTGAAGCGCCAGGTGGAAGAAGCGGAGAAAGAGGCTCAACGTGCCAATGCGTTGCACCGTAGATTACAGCGTGAACTGAAGGATGCTACAGAAACAGCAGATGCAATGAACCGTGAGGTAAATGCACTGAAAAGCAAACTTAGACGTGGTGATGTACCATTTGTTACAAGACGCATAGATAGAAAAGAAGTTGACGGAACGCACTGTATAAGTGTGGTGACTAAACAGTGTCTGATGACGCAGACAGACTGTGACTGGAGGGCCAAAGCCCAAGACCCATATTCTGACCACTGGGGCGGGGGAGGCCTAACGTAGAGATGAGGCCATATGACAGACAAAACAGACGGAGACTGTTCTCTCGACCTGTTGGGTAAGGTGACATGGGTGCCCGGTCTCGAGATCCCTGGGTGGTGTCGTGTGTTCAACCCCACAAGTTTGAACAGAGGGGGGAGGTATGTGGTGTAGTGACCACTGTGTCCGCTAGGGGGCACTGTGTGGGTGTCCCAGGACGGACGGATCGCCATGTCCAGAGTGGTAACAGGAGCAGGGTCCTAAATGACCGTTATGTATCCCAAGGTGGGTGGCCTTGGGATGAAGGCTTGATTATGTGCTGATCAGCAGAGCTGATCTTTCGTTTCAATGTGTTATGGAGAAGCCTTCAGGTAATTGATGAGATGGGTGGGATCAATCACCTACAAACCCACCAGGTGGGTGTCTAAAACGCCATAGTAAAGTATGTGTATGAGTGGTTGAAGGACCTGTGATGAGGTCATAGCCATGTGATCCGGTGGGTGTGGCTACGGACCATATAGGGTGGCCAGCGTAGGTCACATGAGTGAATGCTTGGACCCGGTTGGTCTATATGGAAGGTCTCGTCTGGCTGACGTGTCTGCCTTCCTGAGAGCACGTGGAGACGTGTGTCTGATAGTTCCCTGGAGCAAATGAACGTCTGCACTGCGAAGCAGCTGTGAGCTAATCCGGACAAGGGATATAACTATGAGGCTAGAGAGCCTGCTAACCAGACATAGCAAAACCTGTGTGACCACAGGATTAACAGAGTGGAGCTCCGTCAAGGACGCTATGCTGTTTGGATATGAACTTTCTGTTGCTGTTCATGGTTTATGATGCCTAATAAACAGCATGGACTGTTAGTGTTATATGAGAAAACCGTGCCGCACCTGGTTATTTGGCTGCCTAGCGAGTATCCCTTACCTGAATTACAAGCGCTACTTTACAATATATATATATATATATAGATATACAAAGAAACTATATATATAAAAAATGCATATATATATATATATATATATATATATATATATATATATTAGATTGATAGATTTAAAGCCGGCAAATGATCTGCTGCATACAGTAAAATCAGAGTGACAGGTTAGAATAGATAAAATAGATATATATACCTAGAATAGACAGAGACACAGATATCTATATATATATATATACACACTGTATGTCTATACTGTATGTCTATATTTCATAGAGCGATGGATAGAAGAATAGCCGGTAATTCATTTGTCGGCTTATGTAAAATCACTGCAGGAGCCGACAGGATAGGAGAGATGGATTACAGTAGATCCAAATAGAATAGGTAGATATATACATGTCAGTGACAAATACAGTAAATATAGTGCTGGACATGTATTTAATGAATAAAAGATTATTTAATGGAAAAAAAGGCATGGTGTCCCCCTATAATTACTGTATATACTCGCGTATAAGCCGAGATTTTCAGCCCATTTTTTAAGGCTGAAAGTCCCCCTCGCGGCTCATACGCGAGTCATATACGCCAGGGGGTCGGCGGGGGAGGGGGAGTGGGGGTGTCAGATCATACCCCCACTGGTGCGTCTCTGCAGCCCCCCGCTTCTCCCACAGTCTCAGACTCCTTCCTTCAGCGGTCACGTGGTATCGCTCACTGAAGTCATGAATATGCACATATTCATGATTTTAATGAGCGGCACCACGTGACCGCTGAAAGAAGGAGCCTGAGACCATGGGAGAGGCGGGGCTGCAGAGACCGCACCAGGAGGGGGTAAGTATATGCAATATTCTCCTGTCCCCGGTTCACCGCTGCACGCCGCTCTGTCCTGCAATTCCTCTGGCTGTAACGTTCAGGTCAGAGGGCCAGTGATGTAGTTAGTGCGCGCTGCGCCCTCTGCTGCCTGAACGGCACTGACAGAGGACCCGGAAGACAGAGCAGCAGCGGTGGACCGGGGACAGGTGAATATTTGAGGTGCCGGGGCCTTGAGCCAGCGGTGACACTGGCACCTGTCCCCCATAGCGCACCAGTGTCCCCCGCCTGCTCAGGAAACTGGCACCTGGCCCCCAGCGACGAGAGGTGAGTATGTCATTTTTTTTATTTGCAGCAGCGGCAGCATATGGAGCATTTTATGGGGCATAATCTATGGAGCATCTTATGGGGCAGCATATGGGGCATAATCTATGGAGCATCTTATGGGGCAGCATATGGGGGCATAATCTATGGAGCATCTTATGGGGCATTTTATGGGGCAGCATATGGGGGCATAATCTATAGAGCATCTTATGGGGCAGCACATGGGGCATAATCTATGGAGCATTTTATGGGGCAGCATATGGGGGCATAATCTATGGAGCATATTATGGAGCATTTTATGAGGCATAATCTATGGAGCATTTTATGGAGCATCTGTTTATAGCAGATATCACTATCTTCTTTTACAATTATTGTACTGTCTGCCGACTGGCTATGCATGTTGATGTATGATCATGGCGGTGAGCCTATAGCCCACTCCCTTCTTTCCCCATATCTTGGCATATGTTTTTAATCTATTTTCTAATAAACTTATTTTGTTATAATTGATGCAATCATTGCCTTATAATCATCTTTTTGTTGAGTCTTATCTATGCTTATTAAATCAGCAAAGTATTTATGGCATTGTATTGTAAACTCCTAGGAGAAGGGTGTAGATTAGTCTGTAAGCTCTCAGGAGCAGCCTGTGTATAGTACACTGTTCAAAAAAATAAAGGGAACACTCAAATAACACATCCTAGATCTGAATGAATGAAATATTATCATTGAATACTTTGTTCTGTACAAAGTTGAATGTGCTGACAAAATCACACAAAAATCACCAATGGAAATCAAATTTATTACCCAATAGAGGCCTGGATTTGGAGTCACACACAAAATTAAAGTGGAATGTAATGTCCTTAATACAAGTCAAAATGAGCCTGAGTATTGTGTGTGGCCTCCACGTGCCTGTATGACCTCCCTACTGTACAACAACTGTGCATGCTCCTGATGAGGCGGCGGATGGTCTCCTGAGGGTTCTCCTCCCAGACCTGGACTAAAGCAACCGCCATCTCCTGGACAGTCTGTGGTGTAACGTTGGTGGATGGAATGAGACATGATGTCCCAGATGTGCTCAATCGGATTCAGGTCTGGGGAACGGGCGGGCCAGTCCATAGATTCAATGCCTTCATCTTGCAGGAACTGCTGACACACTCCAGCCACATGAGGTCTGGCATTGTCCTGCATTAAGAGGAACCCAGGGCCAACCACCCCAGCATATGGTCTCACAAGGGGTCTGAGGATCTCAACTCGGTACCTAATGGCAGTCAGGCTACCTCTGGCGAGCACATGGAGGACTGTGCGTCCCTCCAAAGAAATGCTACCCCACACCATTACCGACCCACTGCCAAACCGGTCATGCTGAAGGATGTTGCAGGCAGCAGATCGCTCTCCATGGCATCTCGAGACTCTGTCACGTCTGTCACATGTGCTCAGTGTGAACCTGCTTTCATCTGTGGTGAATTTGCCAATCCTGGTGTTCTGTGGCAAATGCCAAGCATTCTGCACGGTGCTGGGCTGTGAGCACAACCCCCATCTGTGGATGTCAGGCACTCAGACCATCCTCATGGAGTCGGTTTCTAACCATTTGTGCAGACACATGCACATTTGTGGCATGCTGGAGGTCATTTTGCAGGGCTCTGGCAGTGCTCCTCCTGTTCCTCCTTGCACACGTCTCCTGGTGTACTGGTCTGTCTCCTGGTAGAGTCTCGAGCCTCTGGACACTACGCTGACAGACACAGCATACCTTCTTGCCACAGCTCGCATTGTTGTGCCATCTTGGATGAGCTGCACTACCTGAGCACTTGTGTAGGTTGTAGAGTCCGTCTCATTCTACCACGAGTGTGAAAGCGCAACCAACATTCAAACGGGACCAAAACATCAGCCAGAAAGCATTGGTACTGAGATGTGGTCTGTGGTTTCTACCTACAGAACCACTTCCTTTATTGAGGGTGTATTGATAATGGCCAATAATTTCCATCTGTTGATTATTCCATTTGCACAACAGCATGAGAAATTGATTGTCAATCAGTGTTGCGTCCTAAGTGGACAGTTTGATTTCACAGAAGTTTGATTCACTTGGAGTTATAGTCTGTTGTTTAAGTGTTCCCTTTATTTTTTTGAGCAGTGTATATTATATTGTAAGATCCTAGGAGCAGGGTGTATATTAGTCTGTATGCTCTAAAGAGTAGAGATGAGTGAATTTGTTCGGATTTTGTCCCCGCATCTGATTTTGACATATTCGAGCCATATTCGAACAATATCCGTGCCAAATGTATGTCTAAGGCTACTTTCACACTTGCGTTTTTTTGCGCTGCGTTGCGTGCGCAGTGCAAACGCGCATAAAAAACGCATCATGCGTTTTCTTGCTTTGTGTGCACGTTTTTTGCAAAAAAAGCATGCTTTTTTTGCACTAATGTGCGCATGACTATGCGCACGTCAGCGCTCCCATAGACGTTAATGTGTTTTTTGGTGAATTTCGTGCGCATTGTATGCGCATGCGTTTTTTTGAGACAGGTCGGACGCATAAAAAATGCAACAGGATGCATTTTGTGCGCCTGGGCGCACACTACAAAAAAACGCATGCGCATACAAGCGCGTACAAACGCATGACAATGTGCACCCATGTTAATTATAGGAAAAAAACACATGCGCATTTATGCGCAAAAACGCAGCGCAAAAAAAATGCAAGTGTGAAAGTAGCCTTATGATCGGTTCCAAACATATTCGGTAATTTCTACTCCCATTGACGCTAATGATGTTTGGCTGCGTTCGACAAATATTGCAAAAGCAATATTCGATTCCGATCGTATTTGGAACCGAATCTAAACAAATTTGCTCATCTCTACTCAAGAGCAGCCTGTATAGTGTAAATTAGACTGTAGGAGCAGGGTGTATATTAGGTCTCTTCCACACATCAGTTTTTGCCATCAGTCGCAATCCATTGTTTTTTGAAAAAAACAGATCCTGCGACTGATGCCGCTGGATCCGGTTTTTTATCATAGACTTGTATTAGCGACGGATTGCGACGGATGGCCTCACGTTTTGTCTGTTGTTCGCTGGATCTGTCGGAAATTTTGTGTCCGTCAGCCGGAGACGACGGACAAAGTAAAGTTTTTAATCTCCATCGAAGTTGGACAGCGACTGATCCAGCGCCGTCCGTCGTTGGCTATAATGGAAGCCTATGGGCGCAGGATCCGAGTGACGGATTCTTTTTTTTAAACTGAGCATGCTGCAATTATTATTACCAGGTAGGGCAGTCAGATCCAGCAAAAAAACAGATCTGTCGCATCAGTTTTTCACAATTTGTGACGGATCCGTTTTTTTCCAAAAGTGCCAGATTGCGACTGACGCCAAAAAACTGATGTGAGAAAGAGGCCTTAGTCTGTAAGCGCTCGGGAGCAGCCTGTATAGTGTATGTTAGGCTATTGGCTAACAGGAGGGTGTATATTTTTCTGTAAGCTCTCAGGAGCAACCTGTATAGTGTATATTAGATTGTAAGCACCTAGGAGAGTGGTGTGTATTAAGTCTGTAAGCTCTCTGGAGCAGCCTGTATAGTTTATATTAGACTGTAAGCTCCTAGGAGCAGGGTGTATATTAGTCTGTATACTCTTACACATAAGGCCTGCCGACTATGCCAATTCTGTAAGGCAGTCAGGGTGGTAGTTGCGGCAACGGTCTGTACAGTTCCCACACCCTGGTGCCCCACAGATAAAACACAATGTCCCTTCTGCTGCAGGAGAACACTTATGTTACTGTCAGAGTTCCTTCCAGTTCTGGCACTCCGGCTCCATGTTTCCTAGTTTCACATAACACCTCGGAGTCACAGTCTGTTTCAAACAGTTCAACTTTACTTGTTAAAAGGGCACTCATCACCTTGGCAGCACAATTCACACAGAGCCACGTATTTTGCACTTTTCCTGCCTTCCTACCAGACTAAAATCTTTCTGTACTCTTTCTCTCTTTCCTCCTGGCAATCCCTGTCATCTCCTTGGACAATTCATGTCCCTTCCAAGCCACCAACTTCACCAGCTCCCTGTCAGCTCCTCATCCAGTTCCAATTTGGAAAGGTGCTAGGAATGCCATCTCCGCTGTTCCCGCCCATGTCATAGACCCTGGATCCTTCCTGAGGATGATCCCGTTGAGCTGGTGCCCGGTTGCACTATTATCCATCTGGGGCCCCTTACTGCCATAACAGCTTTATCCCCACGGCCGGTCATCTGCTTCATCTACTGCTTACTCCTCACCCCTGGGCAAGCCTTCCAGTGCTCTGCTGCCTATACAGGAAGTGTCCCTCCTAGATCACTTTGACTCTGTGCTGCTCTGCTCTGTGGTCCCTCCATTTTGCTTAACCCCTATGCTGCCTGCATCTAACTAATTCTCCTATCTATTCTCTAATGTGTCCCCTCTATTCTAACCCCGCTATTACTCTATGCTAACTTCTATCCCTAACTCTACATATAAACAGTACATGGCAGATACATGACATCACAGTCCATGAACATTACATTTCACCTTAATGAACAATGAGGTGCTGTAATTGTGCAAACAGCGTCCAGGGGAGAGGAGGCACGTGAGGTTCCCTGCGACCTCCTTACACCTATGATTTTTGCATGTGCCGTCTATGACTGTTTACTATAGTGATGGCATATCATAGAGGATACCCTGATACTCTGCTGTATACATTACATGGGATAAACTGAGACTGTTGTATACATCACATAGGATACACTTAGACACTCCTGTTTATATCACATAGAGGGGCGTATTGGTCAAAGCGACAGACCACACAGCTGCTATGAGGCCAGTGAGTCGAGAGGGCCCGATGCTGCTCTCCCCCATCTGTCATTACAATTTTAGTAGTATTCAGATCCTCAGAATGTGGATACCATTCAATAGAATAGTGGATTAAGGAGTCTATGTCTGTGAGTCTGAGACTCCATTCAGTCCAGGCGTGATGACGCCACTACATTGCGCCTGTTGTGTGAAAACCTTGGTGCTTACAATGCACAAACTCAAGCAGCGCATTGGGGATACGAAGTGAGGTGAGTAGTTTTCATTAATTTTTTTGACAGAGCAGTCTGTCAATAAATGTGCTGAGGAGTGATAACCCAGTATAGTGAGGAATGACTGTAACCTCTCCCTGCCTTGCCCCAATGACTAGAAGCGCACGACTGCAGGAAAAATAACTTCATTTTCTCTCTTTTGAAGCAGAACCAGAAGGGTAGCCAGACATTAATTAATTAAACACTATCTGCAAGCTGTCTCTATATCTTCATATAAATAGTGTTTCTGGAGGTGATAGGTTATAATTATTATTATTATAATGCCATTTATTTCATGGCACTTTACATGTGAAAAGGGGAATAACAAAAAAGCAAATACTATAATCTTGAATAAGACGAGTCACTGACTGGTACAGGAGAGAGGACCCTGCCCACGAGGGCTCACAATCTACAAGGGATGGGTGAAGATACAGTAGGTGAGGGCAGAGCTGGTTATGCATTGGTATGGTGGTTACTGCAGGTTGTACGCTTGTCGGAATTGTCAGAAGAGGTAGGTCTTCAGGTTCCTTTTGAAGGTTTCCACGGTATGCAAGAGTCTGATATGTTGGGGTAGAGCGTTTCAGAGTAGGGGTGATGCACGGGAAAAATCTTGTATGCAATTGTAGGAAGAGGAGATAAGAGGTGAATTGAGAAGGTGATCTTGTGAGGATCGGTGTAAGGATTCTGGACTTTCCTTTGTGCCTGTTTTGCCCTGATCCAAGATGGAGTCTTGTATCTGGCCCTGTCATGGAACTTCCAGGCTATCCTGATTATTTAAGTCCGGGTCGGGTGCTTCTCTTTGCCTGAGTATTTTGTTGCTGTTGGCTCCTGAGCTCCTTCCTGTCTGCTGGTGGACTCCCTGCTGCTGATGCTCATTACTCGGTGCTCTGCCTCTCCACGTTCTGCTGCCTACAGTCCTCTGTGCATCTCCCTGATGCTGCCTGTGCTTAACTACTGTCTGGACTGCAATTTGGAGCTATTCTTCCCTGGAAGTGCTGTGGGCAATAAGGAATCCTGACATCATCATTTCCTCTAGGTCTCTGTTAGTCTGGGCTGCTGTGCTGGATTTGTGCTGGACTTTCAGCCCAAAAGGTACACATAGTGTACACCTTCTCTGGTTAATGCCACTTCCATATAATGCTGGACTTCTATGTTTAAGTGCCATGTGTATTTCCACCCTTATGATTGCTGGACTTCTACACTTTAGTGTTGTGTGCGTGCTCATTCTTAACATACTGGACTGCCTCATTAATGCTTACTCACATACTTTCTGCTGAACGTTTAGTGCCTTGTACACATCTGCGTTATATTACTGTTGGACTGGTTATATTAGCAGTCGCGCCCCGCTCTCCAGTTACTCTGGATATTTCTATATAGACATGTGCATTCATTACTATTGCAGGAAGTGCTCTGTTAATTTTACTTTACTTGCATCATTGCACATTGTGCTGTGTTTTCTTTACTATTGCAGGAAGTGCTCTGTTAGTTTTGTCACACTTGTTAAATATACTTATTTGCATCAACTTTGGTCTCAGTTTCATATTATCCTACGCAATCAGATTCCATAGTACCCATATAATTGTTACAATCGGAGGTTGCATGCTGGTAGGTACCGGGAGATAAGTATCACCTACTGGATTGCTACAACCACTACCCGTCCCCTCTCGCCCTTGGGGCTCTATTTCGATGGACTTTATATTAGAATTACCCACCTCTGGCGGAAAGAATTCTATTCTGGTGGTTATAGATCGCCTTACTAAAGGTGCCTACTTTATCACTTGTACTGGACTTCCCTCAGCCAAGAAGACGGTAGATCTGGTCATCCAGAATGTGTTCCGGCTGCATGGAGTGCATGTTACGTCCAGGTTCTGGAAGGGATTCTGTTCTGCGCTTGTGACAAGTCTCGTTAAAGGGTCAACATTGACTTTTAGGATTGATACCTCCATTAGGTGCACTAGAGTTCTAGTCCTCTTTGTCTCTAGTTGTAGTAATTTACATTTGAGATGATAAAATCGTTGTGTCAAAACATGATAGAGCAGCGAGTTAATAATTTGGTAAGTTAACTTTTCATTTACCCAACTCACACAGAGCTGTAGAAACAATATATTCTAGGCACAGTACTCTTACTAATCCTTCGAGCTTGGTTCATGGTTTGTTTCTCTGTAGATGTTCTGTGAGGTTCACAGTTCACAAAAGATTCTACTGGAGAATTCCAGATGCCGCACATTTTAATAGCAGAAGGTGATTAGTCCTGATAAACGACTCTGTCATTAATTTAATAATTATTTTGCCAAGAGTCTACACTAAGAGCACCATGTGAACTGAATACACAATGCCATCCTGCAACTGCTCCCATTGAAACATAATCTATGAATCCATCCTCTAAGAAGAAATCCATACGTGAGCAACTGACATAAAGAGCAAGTAACCAGTATACAGTTCAATCTACATTTTCTATACAATGCTACAAAATATGCCTTCTCTAATGATAAACTTATTATGGATATGTATAGAAATTTTATACACTGCTCAGAGCAGGTTTAACTTGCTTTAGCACTCTAGTAGGGACTTTTTAGTAATCTATACCCTTTACGCATATACAGTTGTGTGAAATAGTGTTTGCCACTTCCTGATTTCCTGGTCTTCTGCAATCTTGTCACACTTAAATGTTTCAGATCGCCAAATTTAAGTATTAGACAAAGATAAGTAATCACAAAATGCAATTTTTAAATGAAAGTCTTTTATTAAGGGAAAGAGAAATCCAAATCTACAGGACCCTGTGTGAAAAAGTGATTGCCCACGCTTAAATATAAATTAACTGTGGTTTATCACATCTTTGGGAAGCAGAGTTCAAATTCCCTAGCCACATCAAGGTCTCATTACTGCCACACCTGTTCTCTATCAAGAAATCACTTAAATAGTACCTGCCTGACAAAGTTAAGTAGACCAAAATATCCTCAAAAGCTAGACATAATGCCGCGATCCAAAGAAATTCTGGAATAAATATGAAACAAAGTACTGTAATTTATGTCTAACAGTCTGGAAAAGGTTATAAAGCAATTTCTCAAGCTTTGGGACTCCAGCAAACCACAGTGAGAGCCATTATCCACAAATGGCGACAACATGGAACAGTGTTGAACCTTACCAGGAGTGGCTGCCGATAAAAATTACCCCAAGAGCCCAGTGGTTGGCGTTCATAGCAAGTCAGCAATTTTACTACATAGAGGCAATCTGACCATCGCCTCTATATAGCAGAGCCGATCAGTTTGTGCCAGCTTCTAGTCTCCCATGGAGACTATTGAAGCGTGGCAAAAGTAAATAAAAAATGTGTTCAAAAATATAAAAAAAAAGTTCAAATCACCCCACCTTTCACCCCATTCAAAATAAAACAATAAAAATAAAATCAAACATACACATATTCAGTATTGTCGCGTTCAGAATCACCCGATCTATCAATTAAGAAAAAAAGGATTAACTTGATCGTTAAACGGCGTAGTGAGAAAAAGAGTCAAAAAGCCAGAATTACGTTTTTTGGTCGCCGCAACATTGCATTAAAATGCAATAATGGGTGATCAAAAGATCATATCTGCACCAATATAGTATCACTAAAAATATCATCCCTACACGCAAAAAATAAGCCCTCACTCAACCCCAGATCATGAAAAATGGAGACGCTACGGGTAGCAGAAAATGGCGCTTTTTTAAGCAGCAGCAAAGTTTTGTTTTTTTTTCACCACTTAGATAAAAAGAACCTAGACATGTTTAGTGTCTATGAACTCGTAATGACCTGAAGAATCATAATGATAGGTCAGTTTTAGCATTTAATGAGCCTAGCAAAAAAGCCAAACAATAAACAAGTGTGGAATTGCACTTTTTTTGCAATTTCACCGCACTTGGAATTTTTTTTCCGTTTTGTAGTACACGACATGGTAAAACCAATAGTATCGTTCATAATTACAACTCGCCCCACAAAAAATAAGCCCTCACATGGCCATATTGACAGAAAAGTAAAAATGTTATAGCTCTGGGAAGGAGGGGAGCGAAAAACGAAACCGCAAAACCGAAAAAGCTCCGGTCATGAAGGGGTTAAATTCAGTGTTAAGTATGAGTTTAACTTTTTGTATTGAAGAACTGAAATAAATTAATTTTTTGATGATATTCTAATTTTGTGGAAAGCACCTGTATATCTGTATATATAAGAATAAAAACTATACCTATAAAAATGAAAAAGTATATGAGATGTTGACAGGCAGACTAGATTTTTATGGAAATTTGTAGGTAGGAATAATTTTTACCTAAAATATTATGTTACATATTTCCAAGCTTTGTTAACATCTGAATTGGAAGCTCCATTGCAAATTCTGTCTGTAAAGCCATAAAAAATATCATAACAGGAATGTGAAAATTACTTTTTATTTAAATCAGTTCATTACTTTACATGTATTTAAAAAAAATAGTAATGGTTTTTTCATATTACTATTTTGATTACAACAACAAGATTCTTATTCTTGCAGTTTTTACACTGGCTAATGGAGCAGTTTTAAATTCATTCCATTTGTCTTTTTGGAAAGAGTTTACAGCTGTTTCCTTATCATCAGAGGCATGATTATAATGACTGATAACATGTCTATACAGGATGCACCATTCATGACAGATGATGTAACAGCTGACCCTAATTACCACCCTTCGCAATGACCCTTGCACATGCTTATTAAATGCTTCACAACAAGAGATGTCAGAATTTCTTAATTGAGGCTAATGTATATATGAGTTGCTTGAAATAACAGAATTTAGAGTCTAGAAAAAGCCCTAGTTCCAATTTGAAAATTCCAAGATTTCTGATTTGTATTTTTTAAAAAGGTTATGACAAGGAAAAAAATTGCTAAAAAAAAAAACCTTATTAACCCCTTCCTGACATGTGCCGTACATACATTTCTGCAAAGCACAGTATATGTACCACACTTCGATAGCGGGGACTCATGCTGAGCACCACGGCGATCGAGTGCGGATGTCAGCTCTATGTGAGAGCTGACACCCAGCAGCAACGCCCATGATTGCGGGCGTTTAACCCCTCTGATCCCATTGTCAATAGTGACAGCGACATCAAGGAGCAATGCACAGGGAGTGGGCTCCCTGTGTGCTTACATCAGTACAACGTGATGAGATTGTATTGTGTCGATGATCCATGCAGTGACCCACGGGCAGAAGATGGCCGCAGGGTCCTTCATGGTCCTGCAGGGAAGGTGGCTTGTGAGAGCCTTCTGAGAGCAGGATCTGATACATCTCCTTCCCTGCCTGTCAGACGTTGCTCTGATGATCATGCAGTGAAGAAGCATTGCAGAGTATCAGATCAGTGATCTATTAATGCAACATCCTGGGACAATGTAAAAAGTTTTTTTTTAAAGTTATTAAAAAGTGGAAAAATGTTTTTTAAAAATCCCCAAAATATGATTCCAATAACTACACAAAACAGAAAAAGTACACATATTTGGTATCGCCACGTCCGACGCGACCAACTGCATAAGGCTGGAGTCACACACAGCGAATAAAAAATCGGTCTGATTTTAACGGTACGAAATCGCACAAAGAATTCTTGTCCAGGGATCCGTCTGTCATCCCATTTTCCGGCGTGGAACCGATTTTATTCGCATCTATGCATCAAATTGACATCCAATGCCAATGCCTGATGCTCTTTGCTGTTAACCTAGAGAAGTCTTGCGATTTAATCGCAAGTCACATGTGTGGTGCGTTTTCAATGCGATTTTTAATCGCATCCATAGACTTGCATTGTCGAATCCGATCCGAAAATCGGTGACAATCGCAGCATGCTGCGATTGTCTCGGTCCGACGATCGGATGCGATAAAAAAACGCATGATGTGAGCTGCCCCATAGAATAACATGGGTTCGAATGCAATGCGATTTTTTATCGCATTGCATTCGTCCGTTTTAATCGCCAGTGTGACTCCGGCCTAAAACTGTCCAACTAGTTAACCCCTTCAGTGAACACACCATAAAAAAAAGATGGAAAAAACTATGCTTTATCATTATACCACTGAACTAAAAGTCCAAAAAAATTCAATAAAAAAATACGAAAGTAAATAAAAATGGTACAACTGAAATCATCATCTTGTCCCACAAAAAGCAAGCCACCATAAAGCTCTGTCAGTGGAAAAATAATAGTTATAGCTCTTACAATAAAGTAATGCGAAACTAATTATTTTTTTCTATAAAATAGTTTCTATAGTTTAAATGCGCCAAAACTTAAAAAAAATTATATAAATGTGGTAAATCTATAATTGTACTGACCCAAAGAATAAAGCTGCGCTTTCAAATTTACTACACCTGGAATGGTATAAAATAAAGAAAGTGATCAAAAAATGTCATGTGCCCAAAAATGGTACCAAAAAACATAAAATCGTTCCGCAAAAATTAAGTTGTCACACGACTCTGTCAGCAGAAATGGAAAAATTATAGCTGTCTAAATATGACAATGCAAAAACTAGTTTTTGCAATAAAAAGCATATTTTAGTGTGACAGCAGCCAAACATAAAAACCCCATATAAATTTAGTATTGCTGTATTCGCACTGACCAGAAGAATAAAGTCACCTAATCACTTATACCACACGAGGAACGGCGTAAAAAATAAATAAAACCAGTTCTTCACTTGTTGTTGATTTGTTCATGCTGCTTGCAAAAGATCACAGTAAGGTTCGGCGCCCATTTATCCTGAGCTCTGCGTTGAGCGCTTACATCGGGGTTTGAGTGTAAATCTCTGAAAAACGAGATTCAGACAGAACCCCCAGTGGAAGATTTCCTATAATGATCAGATGGAGACACTGTGCACACTGTCTGGCCTGTGATCTGGCGGTGTCTGTCTTTTAAGCATGCATAAAAGTGCCGTCGGACACATTGTTCACTTCTGAAAAGAAGGACAAGGCCGAACAGAAGCCAGATAGAGTCGAGAGTAACTGCTGCCGTATTATAGTGAATGGATCCCTTGTGGGTCTCATCTGAATCACATCACTCAGACTTCGATGGCAACCCCAAAGTGCTCAGTGCAGAGTGCCAGATAAATGTGATCCCAAAATGTTCCCAATAAAAGTATCAAATCTATCTACACAAAAAAGTCCCCACTCAGATCCGTTATCTGTCAATGGAAATATAGGGGCTTCCACGTTACTGGTAGTACAAAGGCTCTAGAAAAGTAAAATGGCTCCTCACCCCTCAAAATAAATTCAGTAAATTCTGCGCTCCCAAATTCAAATACCCCCCTCTCTTCTGAGCCCCACAATGTGCTTAAACCCCATTTAGTACCCACATGTTTGTCATTTCTGTAGAGATGAGAGCCTGCCTAATTTACGGGTGTGTGTCTCCAGAAGCATGAGTTGGTCACGGGCACCACAACGACAGTTTGCAATTTTCACTCAGCAACATCAACTGATGCTTGCTTCTGGAAAACACCCATGGAGTCAAAATTGTCACTACACCTGTAGATAGGGTATAAGGGGTATAATTTACAAAATGGGGTCACGGGGGGGATTCTGCTTTTCAAGCTCTTAGGGGCTCTGTATATGGAGTCCTCAAACTTTTCTAGGAAAATCTGCGCTCCAGGAGGCAAATAGCAATCTGCCTCTCCCTGTACAGCCATATATAGGGTATTACTACATTCGGCAGAAATTGTGGGGCAAATTTTGGTGCCATTTCCCAGTATGAAAATGTAAAATTTGGCGCTTACACACAATCTTGTTTTTTTCTTCACTGCCCAATGGTATAAAATTCTGTGATGTCAATATCATCATTGCACCCCTAGATACATTTATTGAAAGGTGTAGTTTGTAAAATGGGGTCATTTATGTGGCGTTCTGCTGTACTGACACCTCAGGGGCTCTGCCAATGTGGCATGGCCCTCAAACCAGTGCAGCAAAATCTGCACTGTAATATGGCACTCCTTCCCTTCTGAGCTTTGCACTGTCTCTCAAAAGTAGTTTTTGACTGTATGGTGAAATTTCTCGTTACCCTTATGAAAATGCAAAATTTGGAGTTAAAAATCATTTTTGTGGCAAAAATGTGATTTTTTTATTTTCACGGCTCAACATTATAAAGTTCTGTGAAACACGTGGGAATTCAAGGTGCTCAATACACATCTAGATAAGTTCCCTGAAAGGTCTAGTTTTCAAAATGGTTTCACTTGTGGGGGTTTTCCACTGTCTAGGCACCTCGTGGTCTCTCCAAACACAACATGGCATCCGCTAATTATGCCAGCAATTTTTACATTCAAAAGTCAAATGGTGCTCCTTCCCTTCTGAGCCCTGCCGTGTGCCCAAACAGTAGATTTCCCCCACATATAGGGTATTGGGCATTCTCAGGGGAAATTGCACAACACAATGTATGGTCCATTTTTTCCTATTCCCGTAGCGAAAGTAAAAAAAAAGTAGGTCTAAATTAAAAACTGCAACACTATTCTCTTCATGGGGTTTACTTTGCTGATACCCCTTCATACACCTGTTGTTACTTTCATTTGCGCCAAAGCAGATGACATTGCTTGACAATCACTTATGCTTCTTGACAGAACAGATTGATTTCCCATACTGTGATGAATTTGTTTAATTTTTTGGAGCAGAGTACATGATACTCATCCAGAACTGTACTTTTATTATACATGGGCCAAGCCTCTGTGTGCAGGATAATAATAACTAATGACGTATGTGAGAATAACTATGTGAGGTAAGGATTACTCACCTAAGCAACAGTCTGGTCATTTATTAACTTAGTATATCACGTAGCCAGCTTCAGATGAAGTGATTAATAAAAGGTATAATAAACGCCACCTTGCATGTAGGGGCAGGATGAGAAGTCGGATTACTGCACAGTTTTTTGAGCGGCACCCAACACCACTCCCTGCATTTTATTGTAAATTATTAGTGAAACATATGAAATGGTCAGTGCTTGTTTTATTCATGAGAACATAATCATTGGCTTTGATGATTTATTTTGCAAGGGGAACTGGTTTCAGTTTCAAAAATTGGCAAAGCAGCAGACAGTAGTCTGACATTGGAAAGAAATCCCTCTACTGTACATCTGCACATGGCAGGAGATGCTCCTACGCCCCTGACACTTTTTGTTGCAAAAATACTGCAAAATACTTGGCTTCATGAGTACCACTTGGTCACCTAGAGAGGAGCACAGGATTAAAACCATACGGTACTAACTCACCTGGATAAAGGGGAAACCTCCCAGCCTCCAAAAACAAATGACCAATTTTATGAATATCCAAGCTGGTGTCGAAATCTCCCTCAAAACAGTTGTAATGGAAGGTTTCATCATCAAGTGGACGCTCTGGTTTCTAATTGTATATTCAGGGGGTGCGAAATAAGGTGAAGCGATGGCCGGGGGACCACCGCAACGCAGGGAGACTACGTTACACAAGATGAGGTGCAAACAACAAAGGATTAATTTATTGACAGGCAAGGATTGCAGTGTTAGGAAAATGCAAAACAAGGATATGCAATGATAACAGACAATTTACAAAAGTGATATTCTTTAGCTGGGCCATCACATAGCACGATGCACCAACTATCACAGCTCAGTGTATTTATCCAACAGGCAAAACAACACAGTAAAGTACAGTATGCTGTTACTCAAACTATAGCCTATCTGGCCTCTGCTACACTGGTCACACAACTGCCGTGCTCTATCTATTGCAGCCTATACTAAGCCCTAGCATGTGCACAGAAGAGGTTAACACTCACAGTAGCGTTGGCATCTCAGTCCAGTCCCGGGGGCCCCTGCAGATTTGCAATATGGTGCGCACGTCTTCCTGGAAGCTCTGTGCAACGTGGTCTTCTCCTTGTGTGCGAGTCCCAAGATGCTCCTAGAAATGGTGGATTCCCTCCTCTGGATTCCTTTCTTGTATTTATTCATGGCTCCTCATGGCAACACAGGAAAGCCACCTTGTTATCCCCAGAAGAGTTTACACAATTTTCGCTAGTTCAGTCAGTCTCAGATTGTAAGTTCTTTTCCTCACAGCTCCAGGCACGTCAGCTTCCTGCAGAAATCTCGGCTCTGAACACACACAGAAAAGCAGACCCTCCCCTCTCCAGTGCTGGCAGAACAACCCACACAGTCTTTTAGGCAGGGGAGAGCAGAATATCCCATTGCTCTAACCAAAGGGGGTGCTGTCTCTTAAAGTGGCAGCTTGTCTCTACTGTCCATAGCAACACCACCCCTTACAAAAGCGTGAAGGAGTCATAGTGAGAGGGTGGTCTGTATAAGAGGTGCTGGGTTTGCTTAGTGATAGCCGCCCAATACGTCACCATGTCATAAGCTGGACTATCATTTTCCAAATTGTGCCCCCAACTCCCCATTCCCATAATCCCC
This sequence comes from Dendrobates tinctorius, assembly GCF_039654945.1. NCBI lineage: Eukaryota > Metazoa > Chordata > Amphibia > Anura > Dendrobatidae > Dendrobates > Dendrobates tinctorius. Next base: position 4,638,060 of record NW_027362054.1, on the reverse strand, counting down.
AAACCCCTCCCCTGTTACATCTATTTTCCGTGCTTTGGCAACACTAAGTGTATTTTGGTCCTGCCAATAAAGCCTATTTGAGTTTGAGTTTAAGATATCACCAGAAAAGACTCAGTATAAGTTGATACAGGAAAGATATATATCTTTGTTACGTGTTAGTGAGTAGATAGAAAAATAATAAGATTTGAGAGTCTTCAGTGGCTGATGCCTTTTAATGGCAAACTGAAAAGATCTTAACAAATTGCAAGCTTTCAGGTCTCTTCATCTATGCCTGATGAAGCGACCTGAGTAGTCTCAAAAGCTTGCAATTTGTTACCATCTTTTCAGTTACCCATAAAAAGGTATCAGCCACTGAGGACTCTCAATTCTGAATATTTTTCAGTATAAGTTGGTAAGAATGATAGTGAGATGGCCATAGACTAGCATGATATAGAGCAGAGGTCACAAACTCGGCAGAGCAAATGGGCCGCACATAAAAAAAAAATGTAAGCTGGCGGGCCGCATTCCTTTCAAACTTAATACAGTACAAAATTATTATTGTATGCATGTCTGGACTCATTCCCCCCTTGTATGCATGGCTGGGCTCATCCCCCCTTGTATGCATGGCTGGACTCATTCCCCCCTTGTATGCATGGCTGGGCTTATCCCCCCCTTGTATGCATGGCTGGGCTTATCCCCCTGTATGCATTGCTGGGCTCGTCCCCCCTTATATGCACAGCTGGGTTCTTCCCCCCTTATATGCATGGCTGGGCTCATCTCCCCCTTGTATGCATGGCTGGGCTCATTCTCATCCTCCTCTCCCCCGCTGGGCTCATTATCCCCCACACTGGGCTCATTCTCATCCCCCCTGCTGGGCTCATTCTCATCCTCCCCCTTGTATGCATGGCTGGGCTCATTCTTATCCTCCCCCTGCTGGGATCATTGTCATCCCCCAGGCCCATTCTCATCCCCCCTTGTATGCATGGCTGAGCTCATTCTCCTCCTCCTCCCCCCGCTGGGCTCATTGTCATCCTCTCCCCTTGTATACATGGGGAGAGGATGACCTCCCTGAGTCCTTGTGCTGTCCCTGCATGTTGTTTACTGCTCCAGGCGCCGGTATTTTCTTCCTGTGTGAGCAGTCATGTGGAACTACTCATTAAGGTCATGAATATGGACACCACGCCTATGAGAGTGGAGTGGCATCCATATTCATTACTGTAATGAGCGGTGCCACATGACCGCTCACACAGGAAGAAGATACCGGCGCCGGAGACCATCGGAGCTGCAGGCACCGCTGGAGGAGGTGAGTATGATGTCTTCAAGAGGGGAGGGGAGGAGAGGGTCCGACCCCAGACTTATTTAAAAAAAAATAGGGCCCTGAGCATGAGACATGTGGTGCACCGCGGGCCGCAGATGCCTGCCGCAGATGCCTGCCTCAGGGGCCGCATGTTTGAGACCTCTGATATAAAGGAATGTCACTAATGACTGACCCCAGAATGTGCGACTGAGTAACACAGTTCCTGTGTGAGCAGTCATGTGGTACTACTCATTAAGGTCATGAATATGGACGCCACGCCTATGAGAGTGGAGTGGCATTCATATTCATTACTGTAATGAGCGGTGCCACATGACCGCTCACACAGGAAGAAGATACCAGCGCCGGAGACCATCGGGAGCTGCAGGCACCGCTGGAGGAGGTGAGTATGATGTCTTCAAGAGGGGAGGGGAGGAGAGGGTCCGACCCCAGACTTATTTAAAAAAAAATAGGGCCCTGAGCATGAGACATGTGGTGCACCGCGGGCCGCAGATGCCTGCCTCAGGGGCCGCATGTTTGAGACCTCTGATATAGAGGAATGTCCCTAATGACTGACCCCAGAATGTGTGACTGAGTAACCAGACAATAAGCAAATGGCCCATTCTATTGCACAGTATGAACAGCCAGTCCCAGTGAATTATTGTAGACTGAGCAAAATCTCTACTCAAACCAGTAATGTAACGTGGGGGTAGAACAGAGGCCATGAGCACCAGGGGACCACCCTTACTGTCAAATGATTAACGCCAGCAAGAAACAACTCTTCTTGGTGTGGTGAGATGCAGAGAGCAGCAAGCTATGACAAACTCATTTTGACCGCTGTTCTCTGAATAGTCAGCAAATAAGAATGTTTTCATTCATTACTAAGAACTGATCTTACATCCTTAAACTTTACTTAACCCTAATTTTTGTCTTGCCCTGGGTGCTGGGAAACTACACTGCATTAATGAGCCAAGCCAAGTCCACATGGGCATGGTGCACAGTATGTACTATGACAGACGAAGTTGTGAACTTTCTAGACAATTTTACAATTGCCCCATTATGTTTTATGTGGCTTCTCCGCTTGGTATAATTTATGTAAACATAAACACAACATATAATTTTCTAATGTCTTTATTGTGCGTGGAAGTTGGGAAGACATTTTGCCCAAAATTATTTAGGTGTCATTGTCTATGGTATTATGCTCCTAGGTTACAGTTAGCGAAAGATGACAGATAAAAGCATAATTTTTCTGGTTCTACTTCTCCCAACATTATATGGGAGTCAAAGACACAAAAAAAGATATACACATACAGTATACTGTATGTACACACTGTAAAAATATACAGTATATGGTTGGTGATGTTAAATACGTGTGCATGTAGGCATTGAATCATATAGCGAAATGACCCTTGGAAAGACTTAATGCAAACCAAGGAAAGGATGAAACAAAGTATATGGTCAATAGGTGCAATAAAATGTAGATTTTATTAAAAATAACAATCAGAATATATGCAGTGGGTATGCACCAAAAGCTAAAAGGATATCACATGAAACATTATTAGAAAATGGTTTAAGAATTAGTGGAAAAAAGAGTTAGGGATTAGAGCTGCTGCAGGATGGTGTCCATATATGTAAAACCTGCGTGATGCACTATGAAAAAATATTGTATTGTTAATGACACTGCAGTGGCGTTTAACTATAAATGTAAATATACTGTAGCAGATATATGGGTGGATCACTAACTTAAATAAAGACACAGGGTATATACATGGCCGTCATCAGGGCATTAGTGCCCTTTCGGGTGTATGGGGCCTAGTGAACAGAATTAAAAAAAAAAAAGGGGGGGCTGGACTGGGTCTGAGCCCCCCTCTTGTGATTCTGCTCACTGGGCCCCAGGTTATAATAAAGTATTTTGCTCAGGGAGTCTTCATGCAGCTCAAGACTGAACAGCTGTGCAGCTCCAAGGGAGTCCCTTCACCTCTTCTGTGAAGCGCTGGTGATTGCGCATACGCGATGATGTTATCGCGTATGCGCCATCATGTATGTGCTATACTTGTCATGATACCTGTCCAGAAGTGGAGCTGCAGGGGATTGTATGAGAGGTAAGTATGAAATACTTAAAAAAAAAAAAAAAAATTAAATAGGCATGGGGAGCAGGTCATGATGAATTGAGGTTGCGGAATGAGGGACAGTGAATGATGATGTATTGAGATCGAGGGAGCGCAAATAATGATAAATTGGGGTGGGGAACAGAAAATGATGAATTGAGGGTGGGGGACGGGGAGAGCAAATGATGGAAGGTGGGGTGGGGGTGGGGAGAGCAAATAATGATGATGAGGGTGGGATACAGCAAATAAAAATGAACTGAGGGTTGAGGGAGAGCAAATTATAATTAATTGAGGGTGGAGAACAGCAACAGATGATGAATTGAGTGTGAGCTAGAGCAAATGATGATGAATTGAGACTGGGGATGGGACAGCAAATGATAATTAATTGAGGGTAGGGGACAACAAATGATAATGAAAGTGTGGAGGACTGACTGGGAATTAATTTGGGAAAAGAGTACAGGTGCTAATTCATTTATATATTTATTGGATGTGGAAAATGGCTATATATCATTATTGTGGGGGCACAGTGGTGGACTACAATTTATATATGGAATGTTGGGTTGCATACTAATTATATATTAATGGTGGATGCACGTCTGTATTCAGCTGCAGAGTGAAGAAGTTGGGGAAAAAGTTGGGAATATGCACTAGAAGCGATCAGCTATAGATATCTGTTTGTTATTTTCTGCAGACGAGTCTTGGCTGGAAAAAGTGATGGCGGTCTGCACTGGATGAAGAAGGAAAATGAAGATGGACTTCAACTAAAGACTTCAGTGTGTTACCTGTACACTTACACTGTACATTGTATACTATATACAGAGCTCCTGTGTATAATGTCACTAGTGATCACTGTATTACCTGTACACTATACACTACATACAGCGCTCCTGTGTATAATATCACCGGTAATAACCTGTTGTACACTTAGACTATACACAGTATGTATAGAGCTCATGAGTAGAATGGCACTTATGGTGATATTAGTATTGTGCTTTTTTATTATTGAACTGTATTGTAGTATTTGGTCATTATGTGGTGGTAATGCGTGATCTGGTCATTGTGTGGTGGTATTTGCTCCTTTTACAATGGAATGTAAAAGTTTGGACACTCCTGGTCAAAATTACTGTCATTGTGAACAGTTAAGCAAGTTGAAGATAAAATGATCTCTAAAAGACCTAAAGTTAAACATGACATATTTCCTTTGTATTTTAGGCAAAAGAAAAAAAATTGTCATCTTTTACATTTTTAAAATTACAAAAAGTGAAATGGGTCAATGCAAAAGTTTGGGCACCATACATAGTTAGTACCTAGTAGCACCAGGTTTTAAAAGTATCACATCTTGTAAATGCTTTTTGTAGTCAGCCAAGAGTCTTTCAAGTCTTATTTGAGGGATTTTCATCCATTCTTACTTTGAAAATTCTTCCATTTCTGGGAGATTCCTGGGTCTTCTGCCAAGCACAGCAATTTTCAATGACATTCAGCTAAGGGGACTGTGAGAGCCACTGTAAAACCTTCAGCTTGCACCTTTTGAGGTAGTCTATTGTGGATTTTAAAATGCGTTTAGGATCATTTTTGATTTGTAGGAGCCATCCTCTTTTCAACTTCAGCTTTTTACAGACAGTGTTATGTTTGCAATAAGAATTTGAAATTTCATTGAATCCATTCTTCCCTCCACCTGTGACATGTGCCGAGTGCCATTGGCTGCAACCCAACCCCAAAGCATGCTTGATCCAACCCCAAGCTTAATGGTTGGTGAAATGTTCTTTCCCTGAAATTCTGTGCCGCGTTTTTCTCCACACATACCTTTGATCATTGTGGAAAAAGAGTTCTATTTTAAACTCATCGGTCCACAGGACTTTTTTCCAAAATGCATCAGGCTCATTTAGATGTTCTTTTGCATATTCCTGAAGCTGAATTTTATGGTGAGGATGTAGAAGTTTTCGTCTGGACTCTTCCATAAGGCCATATTTGTGCAAGTGTCTCTGAGCAGTAGACCAATGTACCACAACTGCAGAGTCTGATAAATCTTTCTGAAGGTCTTTTGCAGTCAAGCGGGGTTTCTGATTAGCCTATGAGGTGCTCTCACTTAAATTTTGCTTGGTCTTTCAGGCCTTATCTTGACCGCTACTGTTCCTCTTAACTGCTATTTCTAAATTATATTTCAAACTGAGGAAAGGGCAACTTGAAAACCCATTGCTATCTTCTTATAGCCTTCTCCTGCTTTGTAGATGTCCACTTTTTTCATTTTCAGAGAGCTAGGCAGCTGCTTAGAAGAACCCATAGCTGAGGTTTTTGTACACAAGGATACAGGAGATCCTTCGGACTGTGGAAGTTTCAAGGGGTGGAGGAGGAGCTGTTGTGGAGCCTGGGCAGAGTCTCAAGGTGGCCCGAAAATTTTGCCAGTATGGGGCCCTGAAATTCTCGGTGGCAGCTATGGGTAAATCATTATGGTGTTTTACGGTGCGAGTGCAAGTAGATCCTGGCTATAATGAAAGTACGGCTGCTCCAATGTGTTAGGCTAGTTTCACATTTGTTGACGGAGTGCTGTGGACTTCCTCCGTGAAGCCTCGCCCCCTGCCACGCCTCCTCTGGTTAGCTCCGCCTATTTCTGCATGCAGCTTCATCCGGCCTGCGCACCCTATCTTTAACATTGGGTACGCAGGCCATGCCGCAGTATGCAGATGCTGTCGCATGCATCGTTTTGACAATGCGGTGCCTGCATAAAATTCCAACATGATGCATTCTACACGGATTGCCGCACCGTCAAAACAACGCATGCAGTGGCATCCGCATACTGGGGCACGGCCTGCATACCCAATGTTGAAGATAGGGTACGCAGGCCGCATGAAGCCGCATGCAGAAATAGGCGGAGCTAACCAGAGGAGGCGCGGTGGGGGTGGGGCTTCACGGAGGAAGTCCACAGCCCTCCATCCGCAAATGCGAAACTAGTCTTATAAAGTACATGAAAATGTAAGACATACGTTATCCCCAGATTATGCATAGCAGAGGCAATGAATGTACCTGAACTGATGAGAATGGCAGCTCCACCATATGATCCGCCCTCAACATTATCATAAAACGTACTGCAAAGGAGGGTGATATTAATTGACACATTGGGGTAAATTCTGTGCAGTGCAGAAGATCTGTGTATATGTTTGAACATGAAATGGCAATGGATGTCATTTTTCCTGCACAGTAATAACTGGCTCAGCATGTCTATGGGTTAGGCAATATTTACATAGGGCGTGCGTGGTGTTTGAATACTGTCTTTTGTAATGGTTTAGTACTCAATTACTTATAGTTAAGTGTCAAATTAAAAAAAAAACTTACCAAACTTTAAGTGAACTCTGTAAATCACATCATATCCTATCCTTTATATTGATACCACTATTGATTGTAATACCTTTTTTAACAGATGATGCATTTTTTGATGCTTTGTTTTAATAAAACTCACATCATGAACTTTTTTGTAATGGTTAAACAAAACCTGTCAGTTCTATCCTGACTTGTCTGTTTTTGTAAATTTCTACATTCTTCAAGAAATAAGAACACTGAGGCATATTTTCTCATAGATCTGCATTGTCACTCGAATATTCCTACTGAAATGTAGGATTATACTCACACCTTCATGTCACTAGTATGGAGGAGATGCCTGCACACTGACACCGTCCAATGAGGGAGGGCAGTGTCAAACTATGTGGGGAAACATCCCTTTGACCAGTAGAATGGAACAACCAGTTATTAATTTATTCATAATTTTCCAGGAGGAATAACAGTGGGACACAATTATTAGAACTGGTAATACAGGATTTTATATTTAATGGGAAATACAAATATTTACTAAAACATACATGTCAGGAGGGGTGACAGGTCGTCTTTAAGTGAAATAATAGAGTCAATGGTCCTCATCTACTGTAAAACATGGTCTTAGGGCCTATTTAGACAAGCCAATACTGGTTACTATATTGAAGCCAATCATATTTAATCAGTACTTTAACCCCTTTACCCCCAAGGGTGGTTATCATGTTAATGACCGAGCCAATTTTTACAATTCTGACCACTGTCTCTTGTCTAAGGTAATAACTCTGTAACGTTTCAACGGATCCCAGCAGAGGTGTAGCTAAGGTTTTGGTTCGGGGGGGCGAAGATTCTGAGTGGGCCCCTAACCAGGTAACCTTGATTACAACTGGGTGACGCACCATAATAGGGGAGGAGAACCTCAGCAGAGGACAGCGCTGTTGCTGAATATAATTTCTAAATAAAGGCCAATATTGATATTACCGCCATATAGTCAGTGGTAGATACCAGTCCTACAGAACATATAAGTGATTACAGCAGAGTTACAGATGGTGACTTACAGCTGATGTTCTTTCTGATGGAATTGTTCACTTTTCACGTCTTTTCCATCTGGCCCAGACTGCCATGACAACTTCCTCCTGCCTGGACTCGTCTGCAGAGATTACAACAAAGACACATTTCACTTCTCATATTTTCAGCACTGTCACCAATGGGACTATTCCCATCTCCTCATTCTGTTGATACCCCAATGCTGAGCCGCTGCTGCCATATGTGTCCCTATTACTACACCTGATACCCCAATGCTGAGCCGCTGCTGCTGTATGTGTCCCTATTACTGCACTTGATATCTCAATACTGAGCCGCTGCTGCTGTATGTGTCCCTATTACCGCACCTGATACCCCAATGATGAGCTGCTGCTGCCGTATGTGTCCCTATTACCGCACCTGATACCCCAATACTGAGCCGCTGCTGCCGTATGTGCCCCTATTACTGCACCTGATACCCCGATACTGAGTTGCTGCCGTATGTGTCCCTACTACTGCACCTGATACCCCAATGCTGAGCCGCTGCTGCCATATGTGTCCCTATTACTGCATCTGATACCCCAATACTGAGCCGCTGCTGCCGTATGTGTCCCTATTACCGCACCTGATGCCCCAATGCTGAGCCGCTGCTGCCATATGTGTCCCTATTACTGCACCTGATACCCCAATACTGAGCCACTGCTGCCGTATGTGCCCCTATTACTGCACCTGATACCCCAATACTGAGCTGCTGCTGCCATATGTGTCCCTATTACTGCACCTGATACCCCAATACTGAGCCGCTGCTGCCGTATGTGTCCCTATTACTGCACCTGATACCCCAATACTGAGCCGCTGCTGCCGTATGGGTCCCTATTACTGCACCTGATACCCCAATACTGAGTTGCTGCTGCCGTATGTGTCCCTATTACTGCACCTGATACCCCAATATTGAGTTGCTGCTGCCGTATGTGTCCCTATTACTGCACCTGATACCCCAATACTGAGCCGCTGCTGCCGTATGTGTCCCTATTACTGCACCTGATACCCCAATGCTGAGCCGCTGCTGCCATATGTGTCCCTATTACTGCACCTGATACCCCAATACTGAGCCGCTGCTGCCGCATGTGTCCCTATTACTGCACCTGATACCCCAATACTGAGCCGCTGCTGCCGTATGTGCCCATATTACTGCACCTGATACCCCAATACTGAGCTGCTGCTGCCACATGTGTCCCTATTACTGCACCTGATACCCCAATACTGAGTTGCTGCTGCCGTATGTGTCCCTATTACTGCACCTGCTGTGTGGTTCTTTGTGACCTCTAAATTCTAAAGCAACCCTCTAGAATATAGTAATGCCTGGTTGAAAGTGCCCTAGAAAACAGTGCCCACATTTTGTCCCCTAGGAAGTAATACATTTGTGCGCCTTTGACAGTCACAGTAACCTGAGTTCTCCTATAGCAATAAGTGCCCACTTTACATTTAATAATGTCCCAAGTCTCCCCCTAGTACAGCTACCCTATACACAATATAATGCTCTCTTATACATACAGTCTAATAAAATGACAGTTTGGGCAAAACAATAGCGTTTAGCAAGCATTTTTAGCTTGCAGAATGCTTGCGCTTTTCCAAGTGATTTGAAGCATCTCTTGGAAAATTGATTGACAGGTTGGTCACACTTGTAGCATAGTGCTTGACAAGTGTGACCAACTTTTTACTATTGATGCTGCCTATGCGGCATCAATAGTGAAAGATAGAATGTTAAAAATAATTAAAAAAATAAAAAAGTGATATATTTACCCTCTGACGGCCCCCAGAGTCCTCAGCGATGCTCCCGGTACGTTCCGCAATGCATCCCTGGGAACAGAACGTACCGGGAGCATCGCTGAGGACTCCGGGGGCCGACAGAGGGTGAGTATATCACTATTTTTGATTTTAATTCTATTTTTCACAGGATTATTGTACCCAAGGCATGAAGGAGAGTCTCCTCTTCTCCAGACCCTGGGTACCTTCTGCACATGAAACGCTCACTTTACGCATGGTAGGCATAGCCACATGTGGAAAGTGAGCGTTTCAATGCATTCCGCCGCGATTCTGCAGAAATAATGAACATGCTGCGGATTTTAACGCTATGCGATTCCGCAGCGGTAAAATCCGCAGCATGGGCACAGCAACTGCAGAATCCCATAGGATTGCATGGGGATGCATTTTTAAGCGTTTTTTTTAGTGTTTCCACCGCTGCAGAAATGCGGTGGAAACGCTAAACAAACGCAACGTGGGCACACAGACTAATAATTACACGCCGGCACAAACAGCCGCTGAGATAAGGTGATCAATACACTGGTTTAACCCTCCCTCTGCCTGCCAGGGAGGATGCGCCGCTTTCTCTGCACAGGTCAGTGACTGCAGCCATCAGTGTGATCTCTAGTTTGCACTTTTCCTGGTTTTCTCTCAGTCCCAAAGTGCAGTAAATTCACAGGCCAAGACAATGCATCGCCATATAGCGCATCAGTGACCGCTGCAAAGTGCCTGAAAACTATGTAACATGTAAGGAGAGCATCATGCAATGTACATTACACCCCAATAGCAGTAAGTTGTATGTATATATCCAAAGCAACAGATTAGACATATCAAATAGTAAATGACATGTGCTATCATACTCTTCAGTCCACATGCTGTATGCAGTGTGTCCACTGGTCCCGGCTGCTGCTCCTCGGCTGTCACACTTCTCCCCGGGCAGGCAGAAGCAGACGAGTGCAGATGCAGTGAGCCGAGCTCACAGGCAGATGCAAAGCGCGCTCAGCCAGGATTGGGTGAGTGGCCTCCCTTCCCCCTCTCCTCCACAGACTGCAGAAGAGCGGTCACATGACTCACTCCCTGCACTCTGATTGGAAGCCTGTCATTCCTTCTGTTAACTCCCTGTGATCAGGTTTTGTACCATTCATGTTACTTAGATACATGCGCAGTACAAACGCAGGGGAAATAAAAGATGATCATTGACCGGAGGCAGCTCTTGTTGGGCCCCCTCAGAGCGCAGGGCCCGGGGCGACCGCCCCCTCTGCCCCCTGGTAGCTACGCTACTGGATCCCAGTGATTGTGAGATTGTTTTCTCATGACATATTGTACTTCATGAAAGGGGTAAAAAAATTTATTTGACTTAAGTTTATCTGTGAAAAAAAAACGGAAATTTTGCGAAAATTTTAAAATTTTGCAATTTTTCAACTTTGAATTTTTATGCCCTTCAATCTGTGTGCACACACAGCATTTTTTTTGCGGTATTTTTAGCGGATTTGCCAATAAAACTGCTATAAATCTGCTAAATATAAGCTTCCCATTCATTTCTATGCATTTTGCACTTTTTGTGCATACTGATGCGCTTTTTACCGCGAAAAAAACGCTTCCCGGTAAAAAACGCAGCATGCGCATTAATTTTGTGGATTTTTCGGCGTTTCTGGCTATTTCTATGCATCTTTAAAACGCGCGGAAAAAAACGCATAAAAACCGCGCAGAAAAAAAGTGCGGTTTCTGGGAAGGGAGTCAGGTTTTTCAGCAGAAATTTTCTGCTACATATGCAAATAGCCTAAATCACAGAGAAATATGTCACACAAAATACTTAATAAGTAACATTTCCCACAAGTCTACTTTACATCAGCACAATTTTGAATAAAAAAATTTTGTTAGGAAGTTATAAGGGTTAAAATTTGAACAGCGATTTCTCATTTTTTGAACACCATTTTTTTTGGGGGGACCAAGTCACTTTGAGGGGCCTATATGATAGAAGATACCCAAAAGTGACACCCCTCAAGGTGCTCAAAACCACATTCAAGAAGTTTATAAACCCTTCAAGTGCTTCACTCGAATTTTTTGAATGTATAAAAAAATGAACATTTAACTTTTTTCAGAAAAATTACTTCAGATACAATTTTTTTTATTTTACCAAGGGTAACAGGAGAAATTCGACCCCAAAAGTTGTTGTGTAATTTGTCCTGAGTATGTCACATGGATGGAATATTGCACCACACACACACACTGTATACGCCGTATGCAGCCTCTTGAGCGGTACCACCGGCGGAACACCGTCGCAAACACGCCGCCGCTGGGATCAGCCAAATGATTCACTGACAGCCGCTATCTTTGCACAGGAGGAGCGCATGCGCAGTTTTTATGTGACCACCGCTATCTGTCTGCACAAAGATGGCAGTGGTCTGATTTGCGGTACCTGCGCGAATTCCCAGCAGCACATGCGCGACTCTACAGGCAGAGGAAGCAGGTCACGTTAAAGGTGTTTTCACATGAACAAAAGTTAATTTTAAAAATTGTCTGTGTCTACCATGTACTGAGCATGCCACATCTCATGGGCAGGGGAGGAAGCAAAAGACATTACTGACATTACAGCAGGGGATCACAGAGGAATCATTTTGTGAGGTAAAATATTTTACTGACTGTTTTTAAATGATATTTTACCTCACAAAATGTATCCTCTGCGATCTCCTGCTGTAATGTCAGTATTGTCTTTTGCTTCTTCCCCTACCCAGGAGCTGTGGTATGTTCTGTACACAGACACAGGAGAGAGAGACAGAGCACAGGGGGGAGACAGCTCAAACGGGACAGCACATGAGGGGAGAACACAGCACAGGAAGGAGAGAGACAGCAGACAAGGGGGATAGCACATGGGGTAGACAGGTCAAAGAAAGAGCACAGACAGGAGAAATCAGCACATGGGGAAAGAGAGAGTGGATAGGTGGGTGAGCACATGGGGTAGAGAGATTCTCAATGCTGCAAAGCCTGCCCCTAATGCAATTGTATTAGAAACATATGTCCGTTGCAGCTTCTGACAAATTTTTTGTTTTGCTCCCTTCTTTACTCTTTCTGTAAATTATAGTTTTCTACCAAAATAAACCAAAAAAATCCTTTCTGATGAAGGTCTGTTGTTGGACCGAAACCGTTCATACAATATGAGTCTATTTTTGTCTGGATGCTAAATAAAGAATATACTGCTTCTTAATTTTTGAGTGCCAAGTATTTTTGCACATATTTATGGGTTGGAAACCTTACTTGAGCACCGAACAACTTTCCTTTTTCTCTGGAGTGCCGTGTTCTTTTGCCTGCAAAGCCTGCCCCATCATGACATTACCGCCCTCCCGATGCGATAGCATTGGGCCTCCATCTAGTTAACTATAATTAAGTATATTTTAATCAATGGATCTTGGAATAATACTTTCCATAACTGGATGTGTTTAAATAAAAAATGTTCCTGTGCTGAGATAATCTTATAAATGTGCCCCTGCTAAGTACTGTGTAATGGCTGTGTCTGACCGTACAGGGACATGGTCTGATCACACCCCATCCAGGAGTGTAATGACCGCGGTCGCAGAGGTCGCGTGAGGTACAGTACAGTTAGGGACTCATGCTGGTGAGGGGCCTGCCAACATCAGCACAAACTTCAAATGGATATGTGTTCTTGGATACACATTCAGTTGAAGTGTATAGCGGCGCAGAGAGCCGTTAGGTCTGTGCGCAAAAATACAAGCTGCTGGCCAATCAGAGGCCAGCAGCTGACTTCGACATTCACGTGACTGGGGGCACATGGAAGTGACATCATACTCTCCAGTCGCTGCCAGCTTCAGAAGAGGATGCTGCGTAGCGGTGGAGTATAATTTATTTTTCTCTATGCATTAAAGAACAGTGGCAAAACGGGGACATATACCAGCATGGGGCCCAGGATAAGAGACACATACCAGGAGAAGGGACATATTACCAGCATGGGGGATATATACACAAAGACAGACTATAAATATAGATTTAAAAAGAGAAAACACAATAGTTTGACAATGAATGGCTTCACCCAACCACTAACCATGAGTGGAGAAAACGTTTTGGTATTATCACTCATATTCTCTGAAAAATGGCCAAGAAAGCAAAAATTCTGCAGGGGAAGAATCTTTCTGCAGAAACTTTTGAGCACAACTGTATACTATACAGTCACAACCCCTCATTTCTTGGCCCAAATACACATCCCCTCATTTCATGGCCCCATCGCACTGCCTCTCATTTCATGCCCCTCGGCACAGCGCCTCAATTTATTCCTCCATCTGCACAGCCCCTCATTTTATTACCCCATCTGCACAGCTTGTTATTTTATTCCCCCATTTACACAGCCCCTCAGCTTATTCCCCCTTCTGCACAGCCATCACTTTATGTTCCTCTATCTAAACAGCCCCCTGTTTCTTCCTCCATCTGCACAGTCCCTCATTTTATTCCCCATCTGCACAGCCCTTCAGCTTATTCCCCCATCTGCACAGCCCCCATTTTATCCCACCCCTTGTCCAGCCCTTCAGTTTATTTCCTCATCTGAACAACCCTTCAGTTTATTCCCCCCTCTGCATAGCCCCTCCGCTTATTCTCCCCCCTCTGCACAGCCCCTCAGTTTATTAACCCATCTGCACAGCCCCTCTGTTTATTTGCCCCATCAGCAAAGCCCCTCCTGTTATTTTAATTCCCCCATCTGCACAGTCCATCATTTTATTCCCCCATTAGCACAGCCCCTCATCTCATTTTATTACCCCCCTTTTAAAACAGTCCATCCCCTCATTTTAATTCTCCCTATCTGCACAACCCTTCAGCTTATTCCCCCATCTGCACAGCCCCCATTTTATCCCACCCCTTGCCCAGCCCTTCAGTTTATTTCCTCATCTGAACAACCCTTCAGTTTATTCTCCCCCCTCTGCACAGCCCCTCAGCTTATTCTCCCCCCTCTGCACAGCCCCTCATTTTATTCCCCCATAGACACAGCCCCTCCCCTCATTTTAATTCTCCCTATCAGCACAGCCCCTCCCTTCATTTTATCCCTCCTCATTTCATGCCCCTTTGCATGGTAAAATAAGAATTTAAAAAAAAGGCTCATACTCACATAGTCCAGGTTCCCGTACACCGTTTCCTCTCTGTGAAGTGCAGCAGTGCATGCCGGATGGCCCGATGACGTCACTCCATCCAACATCCCCTGAGTGCACTTACTCCACTAAGATGCAGGCCAGAAGTGACGAACAACAATTTTATTACCAGCATGAATGATCCAATCACCCAACGAACAAGCCTTTTTGCTTTTTGGCCTGGTGACAGCATGTTTACACAAGTTGATAATTGAGCAAAAAGTGTAAAGCTTATTCCTGATTTCTATGGGCTCATCTAAATGGATTTTTGTGGAACACTAAACAATATTCATTATCATTAAGTAAACGATTGATATAACCTGAGGGCACATTGTCTACATGCTTTTCCAGGAAGTCATTTACATGTAAGGTGACAATGTAGATCTTTTTTGTCTGCCAGACTAATTAATTAAGGAAAGGTCATCCAGAAATGCACTGGTGCGGGTCCAAGCGCTGCCAGAATAGACAGCTGAGAATGAAGATAAAGTGAGGAATGCATTTAAGAAAATCCATCTCAGAAAGGGCACACAAAGCTAGGAGTATGAATAATTGATGGGAGTTTGTGCGTCTTACGCTTAGGTGGGCAATGTGTCTGTGCACTTAGAATACAGTAAAAGTCTGGAGCTCTCCCAAATGTACACTATAATGTTGTCGTCAGCCCCCAGTCGCCAGACGGAAAGTGTTTTTTTTTGGCTTTTGCCAGGTAGATATGCGCCTTCATACCATTTACTATGCACAGGACTACTGCAAAGAATCCAATGCCATGCGGTACACTATTTTCTATATACATTGTGTCCCTATGGTAGACGGATACTTTTCCATCCATTCTGACTGTGGCCACTGTCAGGGAGTGCAAGGATAACAATCTACTAAGGCCTGTATCTAATGAAGAAAATGAAATATTAAAATGATTGCAATGCATGTGGCATTACTAATATTTCTAAGCTACATTGATTTACAGTGGGTACGGAAAGTCGGAAAGTATTCGGACCCCTTTAAATTCATTGCAGCCATTTGGTAAATTCAAAAAAGTTTATTTTTTTTCATTAATGTACACTCTGCACCCCATCTTGACCAAAAAAACGAAATGTAGAAATCTTTGCAAATTTATTAAAAAAGAAAAACTGAAATATCACATGGTCATAAGTATTCAGACCCTTTGCTCAGTATTGAGTAGAAGCACCCTTTTGAGCTAGTACAGCCACGAGTCTTCTTGGGAATGATGCAACAACTTTTTCACACCTGGATTTGGAGATTCTCTGCCATTCTTCCATGCAGATCCTCTCCAGTTCCATCAGGTTGGATGGTGAACGTTGGTGGACAGCCATTTTTAGGTCTCTCTAGAGATTCTCAATTGTGTTTAGCTCAGGGCTCTGGCTGGGCCAGTCAAGAATGGTCACAGAGTTGTTTTGAAGCCACTCCTTTCTTATTTTAGCTGTGTGTTTTAGGGTCATTATCTTGTTGGAAGGTGAACTTTCGGTCAAGTCTGAGGTCCAGAGCACTCTGGAAGAGGTTTTCATCCAGGATATCTCTGTACTTGGCCACATTCATGTTTCCTTCAATGACAACCAGTCGTCCTGTCCCTGCAACTGAAAAACATCCTCATAGCATGATGCTGCCACCACCATGATTCACTGTTGGGGTTGTATTGGGCAGGTCATAAGCAGTGCCTGGTTTTCTCCACACATACCGCTTAGGTCTATCTTCATCTCATCAGACCAGAGAATCTTATTTCTCATAGTCTGGGAGTTCGTCATGTGTTTTTAGCAAACTCTATGCAGGCTTTTATATGTCTGGCACTGAAAAGTGGCTTCCGTCGGGCCATTCTGCCATAAAGCTTTGAGAAAGAACAAGTTATTGTTCGAAATGCGTTGCCCATTGCATGTTACTCATGTAATTGTCTAGTTTTTCTGGATTTTATTCTGCAATAATAAATTGGACTTTTTTGTGAAGCTGGACCTTTCCTCCTTTTTTGCTCTGATTACTACGTGATGACTGCACGTGGTCCGTGCTTCCCACAACACATGTCTACAGGTGAGTTGACTTTTTCTTCTTTCTATTCTGCCATAAAGGCCCAACTGGTGGAGGGCTGCAGTGGTAGCTGACTTTGTGGAACTTTCTCCCATTTCCCTACTGCATCTGTGGGGCTCAGCCACAGTGATCTTGGGGTTCTTCTTTACCTCTCTCACCAAGGATGTTCTCCCACAATTGCTCAGTTTGGCTGGAACACCAGGTCTAGGAAGACTTCTGATGGTCGAAACGTCTTCCATTTAAGGGTTGTGGAGGCCACTGTGCTCTTAGGAACCTGGAGTACTGCAAAAATTCTTTTGTTACCTTGGCCAGATCTGTGCTTTGCCACAATTCTGTCTCTGAGCTCCTTGGCCAGTTCCTTTGACCTCATGATTCTCATTTGGTCTGACATGCACTGTGAGCTGTGAGGTCTTATACAGACAGGTGTGTGCCTTTACAAATCAAGTCCTATCAGTTTAATTAAACACAGCTGGACTCCAATGAAGGAGTAGAACCATCTCAAGGAGGATTACAAGGAAATGGACACCATGTGACTTAAATATGAGTGTCTAAGCAAAGGGTCTGAATACATTCCACCAACGTTCACCATCCAACCTGATGGAACTGGAGAGGATCCGCAAGGAAGAATGGCAGAGGATCCCCAATTCCAGGTGTGAAAAACTTGTGGCATCATTCCCAAAAAGACTCATGGCTGTACTAGCTCAGAGGGGTGCTTCTACTCAATACTGAGCAAATGGTCTGAATACTTATGACCATGTGATATTTCAGTTTTTCTTTTTTAATAAATTTTCAAAAATGTCTACATTTCTGGTGTGTTTCAGTCAAGATGGGGTGCAGAGTGTACATTGATGTGTAAAAAGAACTTTTTTGAATTTACCAAATGGCTGCAATGAAACAAAGAGTGAAACATTTAAAGGGGTCTGAATAGTTTCCGTACCCACTGTATATGTGCTACCACTATTTTTACAATGCAGATTTTCTTTTACATTTTTTGTGAAATAAACCAAACCAAATACAAAAGAGATAAATAAGAAGGACCAGAATATTCCTAATCCATATACGGTATATCCCATGTGTATCTATAAAGTCACATCTGTTTGAGAGTTTTAAGAAATAACATACGTATATTTTTCTATTTTTCGCTATAATTATAAAGTTAGGACCATCAGGGCTGTGACAAGCTGGCGCGTCCATGCGTTACATGGACGAGCATTATTCTGAATGACCAGAATGTCCTGTATTTCCTCTATAAAGATAATGATCACCCACTGTGGCTCATTCTAAAGGCGCAGTCTTACAGCCGTATTACTTGCGCAATGATTGCATCACAATCCTCGGACTGGCCATCCGCTCTCTTGACCTAAGTGTGATAGCTGCATAGAAATACATGCTGTCAAGCTCAGGTCAGGAAAGCCGACGACCAGTCTGAGGATGCAATGCGATCCTTGCACAAGTAATATGGCCATCTGACTGTGGCCTTATAGTGACCCTTTTCGGCTATGTATTGTAATAATGCCCCTGAGCAGGGGCGTACATAGAAATCACAGGGGCACCATAGTACTAGTTCTATCACGGCACATAGTCTCAGTCATAGAAGGACATATCTCCCAACTTAAGAAATGGAGAGGGATATGTATTGCGGTACTTACACAGTTATTTTGCCTCTACTCAAGACCTATAGTGTTCTCATCCACTACAGTGCCGAAAAAAAAATCTTTATACTTGTGCAGCAAAAAAAAACTTTACATGTAAAATCCACGTCATGATTTCACTTCTTAAAAATGCACACAATGGACTCCATGTACTTTGCCAGGCTTGCTGAATCCATGCTTAAACAACTGCAGATAGTTATAAAATGTAAGGGTGACATACCGAAATAATAATTGTAACAAAATATCCACAATAAAATACTTGAATGTTAAGATTTTGTGGATTTGTTGAACTTGTAAAGATCCCGGCACTGTATAATCCCCTCTTAACACAGAATGATGACCTTGACAAGCCCCAGGGGCCGTGGGATACTCGGTACCGGGCCGGTCATCTTAAGAGGATGTGTCACAGTGGCAGTGACCCAGTCCGTGGCCCCAGGCGGTCATGTAAAAGGGGTAGAATTGAATGGAATAAAGTTTATATATGAATTCGTGACGCCACCTGTGGTTTCTGGTCAGATTGACCAGGACTGTAGCGTTGCTTCTCAGGGACAGATGTTATGATGCTGCAGAATTGGTGAAGCTCCCCACAGGCAGAGCTGTAGTCTCAGGGCAGTAGAGATGAGTTTGTGGCTGGTGAGGTAGTGTGGAGTGGAGGATGTAGCAGTGCTGAGTTGAAGGCGCAGGAATAATGTAGATGACACAATTGCATGTAGTTCCAAAGGCTTTACATACAGTCTGGTGCACACAGATGGCCACTTCAGTGCTGCGTTCTCCAGGTGAGGGGTCCAGACAACTTCCAGTTAAGATGAAGTACACCCTTCCTGCACACCCTGTCAGTATGTACCTTTCTTGGCCATCTACACACAATATGCTGCTTTCCACTTTCCTTCCTTTCCAGCACTTCACAGTCATCGTTCTAGGCCAGCAGCTGTGAATCCTGTCAGACAACGCGTACGCTTCAGTTTCTGTGATACTATATAGCTGCCTTTCCAGTCTGACTAACTGTGGTAGGGGCGATGGTCCATAAAGTAACCAAAGCTATTAGCTTGCTAGTAGCACCATGAAGTACGCTAGCTAGGCTAGGAGCCTTGACCCTTTGCGACCAGTTTCTCCCTCCACCTGACGTCAGTCAGCGTGGATAAGGGACCCACGGGGAGTATGCTCCAGCCGTGTCCCAGAAGAACCTTCTTTCCATTAGGGAGCTTTCTTATAATCCAATCCGTCCAGCAGCCTCTAATCTGTAGAGCTGCTGCAGACACGTCCTTCTCCATCCCTCCCTCTGAAGGAATCCTAACCTTACTTTCTATCCTGCTCCCACTCTCAAGCTATGCTCCGCCCACCTCCCAGCACTCTTCGTGTTCCAAGCAGGGGAGATAAAGTGTGCTCTGCTACACTACTTGTGAGTGTGGGATGTGGGATGGAATGATGGTCAGGCGTCTCCACCTTACCTGGTCATGGGATACCACACCTCTGGGTGAGGTGCAGTACCTCTGCGGAGACTGGACCCTCAGGGGTGCCACAACCTCACACTGATTGATTTCCCCACATTCCTCCACTTACACGGTATGATGACCCCACACAGTAAGATGGCCACCACAGCCCCCAACACAGTAAGATGATTACCACAGTTCACCATATACAGTATGGTATCCACCACAGATCTCAATATAGTATGATGTCCACCACAACCACCTATATACAGTATTATGTATATCACAGCTATCCTGCATAGTATGATGATCTACTAAAGCCACCATACAAACTGTGATGGTCCACCACAGCCACCCAACACAGTGTGATGGTGCACAACATCACAGGAGACTTCTCCTGTGTCCACTCCTAACCCCACACAATATATTGATGGTCCCCACACACTATAATGATGGTCCCTCAAAACCACCATACACACTATAATGATAGTCCCCCCACAGCCTCTCATGCAGTATGTTGGTCCCCCCACAGCCTGCAGTATGACGGTTCTCCCAAACGCTCCATGCTGTATGATGGTCCACCACAGCTTCTCCCAAAAAAAAGTAAACAACCAACCTCCCCAAAAAAACCCTGTTATACTCAACATATCCAGGTTCTCCATCCCCTCAGTCTCTGTCTCCTCTTCTATACTGTCTTGTAGTGGACACAGACGCAGATGCAGTGATGTCATGGCGCCACCCAACATCCCCTACTTGGCACCGGATGTATCCTGCGTCCTCCTGGATTAAGTGACAAAACAATTAACAATATTCATGTCCTGAGAATGCCGACACTGTTAACAGTGTAGCAGACAATGATGCCTACAAGTAGACTGGCCCACCTAGGATTTGCCTGATTACGCCATTGTAACAAATAGACAAACCTTTTAAGCTTTAGACCTAGATCCAATGTGGATATTATATGTAACATTTCTATAGGAATTAAGGTCTACGTGCATATTGGATGAAAGTTGTCCATACCCACCAAATTTGGTGGGACCTGTCAACCATCTTTACCCAGACAGAAGATGCCAGGGAAAAGAAGGATTAGACAAGCTGGAATTTGAACTCCTTACCCTTTTTGCTTTCTGGGGTGATAAACAGCTGTCAAGTGAGTCTGGCAACAGCTTTCTCCACACATCCCTTTTAGAGCACATGAATATGGAGGAATGAACACAAATAGCTGTCTGCTGAATGAGCATTTGATTGACAGCTATCTCATGTATATGGCCAGTATAAGAAATAAAAAAACTTTCCCCTTTAAGTAATAATAGTGTCACATGACACCATAGTTTACAAACACTTCAATACTGTAGAAGTAACTCTAGAAGCAACTTTAGAGCTTATTTACATTGTGAAATTTGCATTTTATAAAAATAGTAATCCTTCTACCAGAGAGAAGTTAAATTTTCCTACTCCATGTTACTGGATCTAGTTCTGCTTTTGGATCCATAAATGATAACTAGCCACACAAGATGAACTATCTTATTCCAAAGTGATAAAACTGGAGGTGAATATTCATTTAGAATATCAAACCTCATTCTCACCAAACAAACCTAAAGCAAATAGAAGTGAGATATATCTTTAAAGCTGAGCTTTTAATGAATCCATAAAAACTGTGATATGACATACAACAAAAATTAGTTTGAAAATAACTAAAGCCGTTATCACACATTCATGTATCACAGTGCGGACAATGATGTGCTGTATTGACCGGCAGCGGATCTCCTGAACTGAACTCAACAAGTTTATATATGCCTATGATGCTGTTGAGTTTGGATTAGGAATACCGTGGCCGGTCCATACATCATGGTCCATACATGGGCCATGATACAGGTGTGAAACCTACCCATGGACAACAATTACCCTATAGGATTAGTGGTTGAAGGTTTGCATCAACAGCCTCAACCAACGAATCAAGGAGAGAAAAGAAGAGATGAATGAGACATGGCAAATTCTATGGCTATTACCTTGCCCTATGAAGCTTATGTATTCATAACACATGCTATCAATGGCAATACCTGGCTATTCCTTATTTACAAGTGCTTCTCACTAAATTAGAATATCATAAAAAAGTTAATTTATTTCAGTTCTTCAATACAAAAAGTGAAACTCATATTGTTGTGAACTCATTTTCTGCTCCACCAGTTGAGAGTTCTCCTTCTGTTCTCCCTCTGGTGGTGACAGGAGGTAGTGAGGTTGGTTTAATTGGTAGTGATCTGCCACCTGATGAGGAGGACAACGATTGGATCTCTGGAGTATCAGACTGAATATAAGACAGCCGACGCCCTATCCTGGTGCTGGTCATTCAGTCTGCTTCTCAGGTCTTGGACTTCAGCTCTGTTACAGTCTTCTCAAGTTAAGTTTGTTTTTGCTATTGTTCACACTTGCTCTTGTTGGTCATAGAATCATAGAATCATAGAATCGTAGAGTTGGAAGGGACCTCCTGGGCCATCTGGTCCAACCCCCTGCTCAAAGCAGGATTCGCTAAATCATCCCAGTCAGATGTCTGTCCAGCCTCTGTTTGAAGACTTCCATTGAAGGAGAACTCACCACTTCTCGTGGCAGCCTGTTCCACTCATTGATCACTCTAACTGTCAAAAAGTTTTTTCTAATATCTAATCTGTGTCTCTTCCCATTCAGTTTCATCCCATTGCTTCTAGTCTTTCCTTGTGCAAATGAGAATAAAGTTGATCCTTCTACAATGTGACAGCCCTTTAGATATTTGTAGACAGCTATTAAGTCTCCTCTCAGTCTTCTCTTTTGCAAACTAAACATTCCCAAATCCTGCAACCTTTCCTCATAAGACAGGGTTTGCAGACCGGTCACCATTCTGGTCGCTCTTTTCTGAACTTGCTCCAGTTTGTTGATGTCTTTTTTAAAATGTGGTGCCCAAAACTGGACACAATATTCCAGATGAGGTCTGACCAAAGAGGAGTAGAGGGAAATAATGACTTCACGTGATCTAGACTGTATGCTTCTGTTAATACATCCTAGAATTGCATTTGCCTTTTTTGCTGCTGCATCACACTGTTGACTCATATTCAGTCTGTGATCTATTAGTATACCCAAGTCTTTTTCACATGTGCTGTCACTTAGCCCTATTCCTCCCATTCTATATATACTTTTTTCATTTTTATTGCCCAGATGTAGTACTTTGCATTTCTCCCTGTTAAAAACCATTCTGTTAGTTGCTGCCCACTTCTCCAGTTTATTTAAATCTTTTTGAATCATCTCTCTCTCCTCTCTAGTATTAGCTATCCCTCCTAGCTTTGTGTCATCAGCAAATTTAATCAGTTTACCCTCAATTCCTTCATCTAAATCGTTGATAAAGATGTTGAACAATACAGGGCCCAGGACAGAGCCCTGTGGTACCCCACTTGAGACATTCTTCCAAGTGGATGTGCAGCCATTTACGACCACTCTTTGGGTCCGATCACTAAGCCAGTTATGAATCCACCTAACAGTTGCCTTGTCCATTCCATACTTAGTCATTTTTTCAATAAGGATTGTATGAGAGACTTTGTCAAATGCTTTGCTGAAGTCAAGATATACTATATCTACAGCATTTCCTTGATCCACCCAATCAGTGATACCGTCATAGAAGGAAATTAAGTTAGTCTGACATGACTTATCAGTTACAAACCCATGCTGACTCTGTTTAATCACTTCATTCTTATCCAGGTATTGACATACATGTTGTTTAATAATTTGTTCAAAGATCTTTCCTGGTATAGAAGTCAGACTCACCGGCCTATAGTTGCCTGGGTCCACCTTCTTCCCCTTTTTGAAGATAGGAACAACATTTGCTCTTCTCCAGTCTTCTGGCACTTCTCCTGTTCTCCAAGAATTTTCAAAGATTATGGAGAGGGGTTCAAAAATTTCTTCTGCTATCTCCTTCAGTACTCTGGGGTGTAATTCATCTGGACCTGGAGACTTGAATTCATTTAGGTTAGCTAAGTGTTTCCTCACTATCTTTCTGTTTATAGATATCCTGTATTCTTCTATTCCCTTAATAGGACAGTGAATAACAGTTGATGTTGCATTTCCTTTCTGACAGAAAACAGATGCAAAATAGGAATTTAAAAGTTCAGCCTTCTCAACATCCTGTCTTACCATTTCATCATTTTCATCCTGTAAAAATACTATAGCATCTTTGACTTTTCTTTTACTTTTGACATATCCCCAAAATCCTTTATTATTGCTTTTGACATCTCTTGCAAGCCTCAGTTCAT
Source organism: Dendrobates tinctorius (assembly GCF_039654945.1). Classification (NCBI taxonomy): domain Eukaryota; kingdom Metazoa; phylum Chordata; class Amphibia; order Anura; family Dendrobatidae; genus Dendrobates; species Dendrobates tinctorius. Next base: position 4,614,037 of record NW_027362054.1, on the reverse strand, counting down.
TTTCAGCTTTAGCTAATCTGATTTGTGCCCTGCAGGTTCTGCAGACAGCATTATATTCTTCTTTAGATATGCCTCCCTCTTTCCATTTTATAAACATTTTTTTCTTCCTTTTTAGCATGTGCTTAAGTTCTGTGTTCATCCATCCTGGTTTCCTTAAATGCTTCCTATTCTTCCCTCTTTTCGGAATTGTTAACAACTGTGCATTGAGAATTTCATTTTTCAAGATTTCCCATCCTTCCTGGACATTTTTGTCTTTAAGGATATCCAGCCATTGGATCCCTCCAATTCTCTTTCTGAATCCCTTAAAATCTGCCTTTCTGAAATCTAACCTTGACGTCTGAGTCTTCACAGGTCTTCCACCTCTAGTTATCCAAAATTCTAAAATAGCATGGTCGCTACCTCCTAGGGTCCCAGCCACATTTACCTCCTCAACCATTTCCTCCCTGTTTATAAGGATTAGATCCAAGGTAGCAGTTCCCCTTGTTTTCTCCCTTATCTTTTGGAAGATAAAGTTGTCAGCAAGAGAGGATAAGAATTTCCTTGACCTGTTAGTTTTGCCTGAGAGAGATTCCCAACAAATGTCTGGATAGTTGAAATCTCCCATGACAACCATGTCATATTTTTTGGAGAACTTGGCCATCTGATGCATAAAGAGTTCATCTATATCTTCGGCTTGCACAGGCGGCCTGTAGTAAATGCCTACAATGGTGTCCTTTCCATTGTTCTGTCCTTGTATTCTTACCCAAACAGTTTCCACAGAACTCCCAGTCTCTGAAGCTTCAATCTCTGTGCAGATATACGCGTTTCGAACATACAATGCGACACCCCCTCCTGGTTTATCAAGTCTATTTCTTGCAAATAAGTTGTATCCTTCTAGTCTTGTATTCCAATCATGTGTATTGTCCCACCAAGTTTCAGTGATTCCAATGACATCATATTTCTTTTCCTGTGTTAGTAGTTCCAATTCTCCTTGTTTGTTGCCCATGCTTTGTGCATTAGTATAGAAACATTTTAGTTTGTGATTGGTTTCTCTTTCTCCAATATTTTTATTAATTAGATTCTTTCGTCTTTGTTCTTCCTTTCCACTTCTAATAGCAGAGTTCTCAATAGCATTTGTCAGGTGTATGGCTTTTTCTGGTCTTTTGCTTCCCTTCCCATGTTGTTCTAGTTTAAAGCTCTCCTTACAAGTGTAGCAAGGCGACTTCCAAATACATGCTTTCCAGTCTTCGTAAGGTGCACCCCATCTCTAGCAAGTAGTCCATCGTATAAGTAGTTCACTCCGTGATCCAGAAATCCAAATCGTTGCTGATGGCACCATCGACGTAGCCAGTTGTTCACCTGCAGAATCTTATTCCACCTCCTTGTTCCATGGCCATCCACTGGGAGGATGGAAGAGAAGACCACCTGCGCTCCCAGTTCTTTCAATTTCTTGCCTAAGTCTTCAAAGTCTCTGCAGATGGTTTCCAGGTCGTTTCTTGCGGTGTCATTTGTCCCCACATGTAGTAGCAGGAATGGGTAGTCATCTGTAGGTCTGAAGAGTCCTGATATCCTGTCAGACACATCTTTAATTTTTGCACCTGGAAGACAGCACATTTCTCTTGTAGTTATATCCGGTCTGCAGATAGCGGCCTCTGTTCCTCTCAACAGGGAATCCCCCATGACCACCACTCTCCGTTTCTTCTTCACAACATTTTTCTTTCTCCATCCAGGAGGACTCTGAAGGCGTACAAGGTTGCTGTTTGTTGGCAGAGTCTTATCCTGATGTATTTCTTCATCGTTTTCCTGCGTGAGAGCCTGGTACTGGTTTCTGAGCAGTATGGGTGCTGACTGCCTCCTGATCCTCCTGCTTCTCTGGGTCACATGTCTCCATTCCTCTGTTTCTTCAGGTGCACTTCGAATTTCTTCTCTTTCTGTAACATGAAGAGATAATTCTGCTCTGTCCAAGAACTCTTCACCTTCCTTAATGATCTTCAACGTAGCTAACCTCTCTTCGAGATTTTGCAACTTTTCCTCCAACAGGGACACAAGCTTGCATTTGTGGCATGTGAAGTTTGGCTTTTCCACTGGTAAATCTGTGAACATGTGGTCAATTCAGTTTTTTGTGGTCAGCCAGCCCCTGCTGGGGTTGTGCTGAATTTCCACTCCTATTTATCTGTATTTGCCTTTTGGTCCCTTATTAGATTGGCCTCTTTTTGCTCTGTCTCAGAATATTTCAGAGTGCTGATATAGTGGGAGAAGTCTAGTGAATTCAGGGTTAATTTTGCTATCAGAAGTGTTGGACATTATTTTGGTAGGGTTTTTGGCAGATTTCAGACAGTGTCTTTCCTTTCCTGTCCTTTCTAGTTAGTCGGGCCCCATCGTTTGCTCAGCCTATTTTTCTGCCTTTGTTTGTGTTTTCATCTTGTTTCACCATCAATACATGTGGGGGGCTGTCTTTCCTTTGGGGTCTGCTCTGGGGCAGTTAGTTTTCCTCTTTTCCTGCTTTAGGCTTATGTAGCTGTCCGGTTGTGACGAGGTGTCTAGGATCATCGTAGGTACGCTCCACGACTGCTGCTAGTTGTGTGGTAAGATCAGGGATCTGCAATCTGCATAGTTACCAACCTCTCTGGTTCTCTGAGACTTGGTTTGTGTTGTTTTTTCCTCCTCGGTGACCCATTCATAACAGAATTACCAGCCATACCGCAGATTCTAGGGTACTCAAAGGCAGGAGAAAATTGTTTAAAAAGGAAAAAAAAAAAGGAAAAAAAAAGTGTCAGAATTTTTTTTTATTTCTTTATTATTATTATATTTTTTCCTCTTTTTCTCTGGGGTCGTAGGAGGATTTTTTATTTTCTTTTTCCTCTCCTAATGGAGATTAAGCAACTGTCTGATCGTGTGGAGCAACTTGCTGCTGAAGTACAGGGAATTTCCACCTATCTCATTCAGTCACGTGCTGCTGAACCCAAGATTCCTACCCCTGATGTGTTTTCTGGGGATCGGTCTAAATTTCTGAATTTTAAGAATAATTGTAAATTATTTCTTGCCTTGAAGCCTAACTCATCGGGGAGCTCTGTGCAGCAGGTTAAAATTGTCATCTCCTTGCTGCGCGGCGATCCCCAGGATTGGGCTTTTTCTCTGACACCTGAAAATCGTATTCTGACTAATGTGGATGCATTTTTTCAGGCCTTGGGGGTGTTGTATGATGAACCTAATGCCATTGATCAAGCTGAGAGAACTCTGTTGGCATTAGACCAGGGTCAGGATCCTGCAGAGTTGTACTGTCAAAAATTCCGAAAGTGGGCGGTCCTTACTACATGGAATGATAGTGCATTGGCAGCTCTCTTTCGGAAAGGTTTATCAGAGACCGTAAAAGATGTTATGGTGGGATTTCCTGTTCCCTCTGGTCTGGATGACTCTATGTCATTAGCCATTCAAGTTGATCGGCGTTTACGTGAACGTAAAACTACACGGGAGGCGCTGCCACCTTTTGAACAAATGTCTGAACCTGTGCAATGTGATGGGGTTTTGTCTAGGGTGCCACGTCAGGAGTTTAGAAGGCGTAATAAGCTGTGTTTTTTCTGTGGAGACGCCTCTCATACTATTTCTGTCTGCCCTAAATGAGAGAAACGTTTTGCACACACATTTGCTGTGGGCAGTGTACAACCTAAGTTCCTTTGGCAATTACTCTGATCTGCTCCTTGTCCACGTTTTCCACTAAGGCTTTTGTGGATTTAGGAGCAGCTCTGAATCTGATGGATTTGGACTTTGCTAAACATTGTGGTTTGTCCATGATGCCTCTGCAGACGCCTATTCCTTTGAGGGGTATTGATGCCACTCCTTTGGCGGAGAATAAACCTCAGTATTGGACCCAGGTGATAATGCGAGTTGCCCCAGACCACCAAGAAAATTGTAAATTTTTGGTGCTGCATAACTTGCATGATACTATTGTTCTGGGTTTCCCCTGGTTGCAAACTCATAACCCAGTTTTGGATTGGAAATCTGTGTCTGTGGTGAGTTTGGGTTGTCAGTGTGTTCTTAGGGGCGCTCCTGTTTTCTCCAACTCTCCTCAGTCTCATGATATTTCTGATTATCTGGCTGATTTCTCTGATGTATTTAGTGAGAGTAAGTCTGCGTCTTTGCCTCCTCATAGGAGTTATGACTGTGCAATTGAGTTGATGCCTGGGTGTAAATTTCCCAAGGGTCGGCTTTTCAACTTATTTGTACCCGAACATGATGCTATGCGATCCTATATTAAGGAGTCGTTGGAGAAGGGTCATATTAGACCATCCTCGTCACCTTTAGGTGCTGTTTTTTTTGTGGCCAAGAAAGATGGTTCATTAAGACCTTGTATTGATTATCGTTCCCTTAACAAAATGACGGTTAAATATCAGTACCCGTTACCTCTGATGTCTGATTTATTCTCCAGAGTTAAGAGTGCCTGCTGGTTTACTAAGCTTGACCTCAGGGGGGCGTATAATCTTATTCGCATCAAGCATGGGGATGAATGGAAGACGGCGTTTAATACTCCGGAGGGACATTTTGAGTACCTGGTGATGCCTTTTGGGCTCTCTAATGCCCCTTCTGTCTTCCAGTCCTTTATGAATGATATTTTCCGAGACTTTGTGGATAAGTTTTTGATCATCTATCTGGATGATATTTTGATCTTTTCTAGTGATTGGGATTACCATGTGAAACATGTCCGGACTGTGTTCCGGATTTTGAGGGAGAATTCCCTGTTTATTAAGGGATCGAAATGCCTCTTTAGTGTACAGAGGATTTCATTTTTGGGATTTATCTTATCTCCATCGACTATTAAAATGGACCCGGCTAAGGTACAGGCCATTTATGATTGGGTTCAGCCTACTTCTTTGAAGGCTCTACAGAAGTTTTTGGGTTTTGCTAATTTCTATCGTAAATTTATAGGTAATTTTTCTAGTATTGTCAAACCTCTGACTGATCTGACCAAGAAGGGAGCTGATGTGCTGAATTGGTCTCCTGAGGCTGTCTCAGCATTTCAGGAGCTTAAGCGGAGATTTACTTCAGCTCCAGTTTTACGGCAACCTGATGTCTCACTTCCATTTCAAGTGGAGGTAGACGCTTCTGAGATTGGTGCAGGAGCTGTTTTGTCCCAAAAAGACCCTGTGACTTCTAATATGAATCCCTGTGCCTTCTTTTCTCGAAAGTTTTCCCCATCTGAACGCAACTATGACGTGGGGAATCGGGAATTGCTGGCCATGAAATGGGCATTTGAGGAGTGGAGGCATTGGTTGGAGGGAGCTAGACATCAATTTGTGGTCCTCACCGATCACAAGAATCTGATTTATCTGGAGTCGGCCAAACGCTTGAATCCTAGACAGGCTAGATGGGCCTTGTTTTTCACGCGTTTTAATTTTGTGGTCTCTTTTCTTCCGGGCACTAAGAATGTTAAGGCAGATGCCCTTTCTAGGAGTTTCTTTGCCGATTCTCTTAATGTGACCGAGCCTACTACTATCCTAGGTGAGGGGGTAGTTCTTTCTGCCATTTCGCCCGATTTGAGACGCGCCCTGGAGGAATTTCAGGAGGATAGGCCTGAGCGTTGCCCTATGGGAAGATTGTATGTTCCTGACCAGTGGAGAAAGAGAGTGATGTCTGAAGTCCATTGCTCCGCATTGGCTGGTCATCCAGGTATTTTTGGTACCAGAGATTTGGTGAGTCGGTCGTTTTGGTGGCCTGCCTTGTCTCGTGATGTCAGGAATTTTGTACAGCCCTGTGGAACTTGTTCTCGGTATAAACCATGTTCTCGTTCTAGTGGGTTGCTGATGCCCCTGCCAGTGCCCAAGAGGCCATGGACCCATATCTCAATGGATTTTATTTCTGATCTTCCTGTCTCTCAGAGAATGACTGTTATCTGGGTGATTTGTGATAGATTTTCGAAGATGGTCCATCTTGTACCACTCCCAAAGTTGCCATCTTCTGCTGAGTTGGTACCCTTGTTTTTACAACAGGTGGTTCGGTTACACGGGATTCCTGAGAACATTGTGTCCGATAGAGGGGTCCAGTTTGTTTCGATTCTGGAAAGCCTTTTGTTCCAATCTGGGAATTCAGTTATCCTTCTCCTCCGTGTTTCATCCCCAGACCAATGGGCAGACTGAGAGAACAAACCAGACCCTGGAGTCTTATTTAAGATGCTTTATATCTGCTGATCAAGATGATTGGGTCTCATTTTTGCCCTTGGCCGAATTTGCGCTGAACAATAGAGCTAGTTCTGACACTTTGATTTCACCCTTTTTCTGTAATTTTGGGTTTCATCCTTGATTCTCTTCAGGGCAAGTGGAATCTTCGTCCTGCCCAGGTGTGGACACTGTGGTTGTGAGAATGCAGCAGATATGGGACCAAGTGGTGGATAAGTTGTCACTTTCTCAGGAAAAGGCCCAGCGTTTTTCCAACCGGCATAGGACCATTGGTCCCCGGTTTAAAGTGGGTGATATGGTTTGGTTGTCGTCTAAGAATATTCCTATGAAGGTTGCATCTCCAAAATTTAAGCCAAGATTTATTGGCCCTTATAAGATTTTGGAGATTCCTAATACTGTTTCTTTTCAATTGGCTCTTCCAGTTACGTTCAAAATCCATAACGTATTTCACAAGTCACTGTTGAAGAGGTTTTTTGAGCCAGTAGTTCCTGTGGCGGCACCTCCTGACCCTGTATTGGTTAAAGGCAATGTGGAATATGAGTTAGAGAAAATATTGGATTCTTGTTTGGTCAGACGGAGACTCCAGTATTTGGTCAAATGGAAGGGTTATGGCCAGGAGGATAATTCTTGGGTCTCTGCCTCTGATATTCATGCCAATAAATTGGTTCGTGCTTTTCATCGGGCCCATCCTGATCGGCCAGGTGGCATGGATGAGGGTTCGGTGACCCCTCCTCTAGGGGGGGTACTGTTGTGAACTCATTTTCTGCTCCACCAGTTGAGATTTCTCCTTCCGTTCTCCCTCTGGTGGTGACAGGAGGTAGTGAGGTTGGTTTAATTGGTAGTGATCTGCCACCTGATGAGGAGGACAACGATTGGAGTATCAGACTGGATATAAGACAGCCGACGCCCTATCCTGGTACTGGTGATTCAGTCTGCTTCCTAGGTCTTGGACTTCAGCTCTGTTCCAGTCTTCTCAAGTTAAGTTTGTTTTTGCTATTGTTCACACTTGCTCTTGTTGGTCAATTCAGTTTTTTGTGGTCAGCCAGCCCCTGCTGGGGTTGTGCTTAATTTCCACTCCTATTTATCTGTATTTGCCTTTTGGTCCCTTATTAGATTGGCCTCTTTTTGCTCTGTCTCAGAATATTTCAGAGTACTGATATAATGGGAGAAGTCTAGTGACTTCAGGGTTAATTTTGCTATCAGAAGTGTTGGACATTATTTTGGTAGGGTTTTTGGCAGATTTCAGACAGTGTCTTTCCTTTCCTGTCCTTTCTAGTTAGTCGGGCCCCATCATTTGCTCAGCCTATTTTTCTGCCTTTGTTTGTGTTTTCATCTTGTTTCACCATCAATACATGTGGCAGGCTGTCTTTCCTTTGGGGTCTGCTCTGGGGCAGTTAGTTTTCCTCTTTTCCTGCTTTAAGCTTATGTAGCTCTCCGGTTGTGACGTGGCGTCTAGGATCATCGTAGGTACGCTCCACGACTGCTGCTAGTTGTGTGGTAAGATCAGGGATCTGCAATCTGCATAGTTACCAACCTCTCTGGTTTTCTGAGATTTGGTTTGTGCTGTTTTTTCCTCCTCGGTGACCCATTCATAACACATATGTTATATAGAGTCATTACAAACAGAGAGATCTATTTCAAGTGTTTATTTCTGTTAATGTTGATGATTATGGCTTACAGCCAATGAAAACCCAAAAGTCATTATTTGGTATCCCAGTAACCCTTCTACTGCTGCTGAATATGGCAGTTGTCATGTTGCAGTAGATTTTTCCCAGTGTGTCAGAATTAGTTTGGGCACTGTGAGGTAGAAAATGTAATACATTGCATTGTATACCAACGACTCATAAATGTGCTTTGCTGCCATCTACTGGCCAATGTGTATATGAAAGTTAAGTTATTATTCTCACAACAAGCTGCCATAGAAATGGCTGGGAGGAGCCTCCCAGCTCTAGACTCACACCGACTTCCTGAGGTAAGTCCCAGCTCAGGGACTCTCACTTGTTCCTGAGGTAACTTCCAGTATTTTGCGGTTCAAGCTGCCTGGGGAAGCAAAACACTTCTGTTCCCATCATAGGTTTCCATGCGAGTCCACGTTGAGGGGACATCTTTCTCCACATAATCTCCTCCAAAATGGAGTGAAGGTTCATCCTGTCAGAAGAGATAAAGCTGCACATGTGCTCTCCTGCATGTTGGTTATCTGCTTTGCTTCTAGCCAGGACCAGATCCACGTTGCTGCCACGCCACTGACTTTGCTTAACCTACCCCCTGCGAAAGGGAACTGTAGGCCCAAAAGTGTGAGTACTTCAACACTTTAGTGTGTTTCCACAGAGAGCTAATCTGTGAAGATCCCTTCATCAGTGTAATATTTTTCGGACTGCGCATAGCACTTCCTCTAATAGCAAGTGAAGAGAACTCTGCTCCAGCCGCCCTGAGAGGCCATAACCTCGCTTTTCTCATGAGGAGAGAATCATTACTTCCATATGCACAATATACTGTGAACTTTGCCTTTAAGAGAGAGACTGTACCCCGTTACCTCTTTCAGTAAAATTGTTATGTTTACAAGTTCAGCTAACATAGAAAATTTCAAAAAAACACATGCCATAAGGTTACAGCATTTCCAAAACCTGTCCGATAACAAATGCACTAGCAGGATGCAGCAGGCACCCACTTATAAAGGCTAAGGGTAGCACAGGCACAAACTACTGATAAAAACCGCCACCCACACACCTAGCAAATTAAGGAGGGGCTTGCTGCAAAGTAGAAAATTTGCACACAAATAGAGCTTGAATAGAACGCCAGTCACACAGGTATGTGTGGTGCAAAGTGTCTGGCTAACAGCCTATTGATGACACCCATAGTACTGTATTAGCAGGCGGGCTGCCCAGCAC